>NC_091863.1:93955699-94593699 GCF_037783145.1 Equus przewalskii | reverse complement strand
ATGTATTTTACATTTACAGTCATGTGTCACTTACCAACAGGGCTTCGTTCTGGGAAATGCATTGTTAGGTGATTTCGTCGTGTGAACATCCTAGAGTGTACTTACACAAACTTAGAAGGAATGGCCTACTACACACCTAGGCCATATGATACTAATCCTGTGGGCCTACCCTCATATATGCGGTTTGTCATTGACCAAAACACTGTTATGTGGGGCATGCCTGTATTACTTTCATTAATCTTCCTGACTACCCTGCTAGATAGTTATTATTTTCTCTAGTTTATAGATGAAGAGAATGATGGTCAGCAATTGTGCTGAAATTTTTTCAAACTTGTGTTTCCAAACTGTACTCCTTTCACCTTTTCTCCTTCGAATTCTAAAGTTTTGACTTCATTCCAAATCCAATAGTGTCTCTGACCTTTTGGGCTTGATGCTTAAATTCCAAGTATTTGACTCTGCTCACCTAAGGTGTTTTGGATTGATTCCCCTCTGGCATTTCCAATTACAGATGCCTTGGGTAGGGTACCATGCCTCTGGTTCTAGCCCCGCAGTAACAAACCTTAACACCAGACCTTAGGCTAAAACCCTACCTGAACGCCATTGCCCCCATTTAGGCCCTTTCTATGCCTCTCCTAGAAAATCAGAAACTTCCTAGCCAAGCTGACCTAGCACTCTTCAAATGAAATGCAGGCAAGGTTCTTGCAAAGACCCTGTCATGGACTTGTCCAAGAGCTCACAACTATAGACACTAGAACCAGGATTCAAATCTGGGTTTATCTGATTCCCAAACTGTTGTTTTTCTTCATTCTGTCATCATACCTTCTAACTGAAAAGCAGGAATACTAGAAAATCCTATCTGCCTATCTTACTGTGACTTGCCTATTTGCCTGGTCACATAGTCTCCTAAATCCCATGAATATGGTCTTACCGACTCCAGCACATGTAAAATTTAGCCAGTTCCCAAGAGTAAGCGGGACATCTTCTTGCCACTTAAAACTCTGTTTTCGGAGTATTTTATATCTGGTACTATCCCTAAGTCACTATGCTAGAGAGCAGGAAAAGATAGCTATGTGCTGGACTCTGTACTGTATACTTTTTATCTATTATTTAATCCCTTACATCAGCTCTCCGAGGTAGTTACTATTATATACTTCATTTTGCATATAGGGAAACTAAAGCATAGAGATACGAAGTGACTTGGTCAAGGACAAGATATTAACTGCTCATCAGATTCACGTGCTCCCCAACCTTATCCAGGCTTTTTGTAGTTAGGCAGGACCATGCAGTTAATTGTGGTCTGTAGGGTACAGTTAGAAGTGATGTCTGTCATTTCTGTACTGAAGCAGTTAAGAGCTAGTATGCAACTCTCCAGCTCTCTTTCCCCTGCCTTGGTGACCTGGAAGGATGCAGCTACAAAGTGGTGGGGACTCTGCTAGCCTGGATCTCGAAGTGACAACGTAGAGTAGAACCCCCAGTGAGCCATGGTGGATTTGTAGCTTCAGTGAGAAATAAGCCTATTTTGCATTAAACCACTAAGATTGGGGGTTAATTTGTTACCATGGCATCATCCAGGCTATCTTGCCTAATACAATGGCAGATCCAGGGTTTGAACCCAGGGCTGTTTGCCTTCAGAATCTGCATTTTCAGGATAAAGGTTAAGCCTCACCTAAGTAAGTCTGATAGCTTGCTTAGAAGGGACCATGTGTTGGCTGAAACTTGGGGGCTTTAGGTTGCAAGGGCATCCCCTCCCGAGGAGTAATTGTTGATCTAAAACAACTTTTAAGCCTGGAGACTTTCCACTGAAGTATCCACCCCTTCTCCATTACGAGACGTCATAGGAGAAAGGATCCAGTTACCTGTCACCATATTTTCACATTCTAGATTAAAAAATATATTTTCTAGTCCCAGGAACTTCGCTTTTACATTGCAAATGCATTTGGACTCCTTTACATTTTTATATATTATTAAACATTTGCTGCATTGTGGAAAAGATTACCCTTAAAGCTTTAGGAAGCTTCAACTTTATACATTTTGCTAGTTCCTTTCCACTAGGTCTGAATAAATATATTAATTAATTATTGGGGTGGGTGTTGCTCTTCAAAAAGGAAGAACTGTATATGGCAGTGAGAAGGCACCTTGGTACATTTCTAAGCTGCGTGTGGGCATTGCGCTGGCTCTACTGATAGTTTGGGACCTCTCCTAATGCCAACTCATTGGAAGAAAACGTTATTCCAAGTGAAACTAACATGTGCATTTGCATAATTTCCAGATCTGTGTTTGTTACTCATTCAATTACATGTTGGTTTTATCACAAAGTTATTAAGCTTTTTTTCGGGAAGTGTTTGAGAGCTGTCTTTATGATGTGTAGCTCGATTTTATTCTGAAGAAATTCAGTTACACTGACCATTAAAACAATATAATCCAAAATGGAAGTTTCTGTAGTTGGTTGACAAAATTGTTTTATTCCTCACTGGTGAATTGATAATTTGCTGGTCAGCTAATTGAAGTCTCAGGAATTGCCCCATGTGGGGATAGTAGTAAGATATGAGACCCAGTTTTTTCTCCTGAATAATATTCAATTTAAGGAAAATTTTAGAATAGAATAATGATGTTTTAGGCTTGTGGTATCTCTTGTGCTATTCCTGGAGTTGAAAGGTGATGGCCATTTTAACAAAGGGAATTTGATTTGATTATGGAAACAGAGCTATCATTTCGCCTTCCATGGTGGAGAAGAGTTCTGGATAGCCTCCCCTCCCCTGTATCCTTTTTGTACATAAAGAGCTCCTCTTGGAACCCCAAGATAATTTAGATCATAAAAAATCCAACCTAAATGCATTTTCTCAAGGCCCAGCTACCAACCTGGTATAAGAGTATAAAATATTTCTATTTAGCATCTCTCACCCTCTCACTGTGTCATCTGCATAGTCTTAGGGAAATATATTCTTGAATATTTATTACCATGGCTAGCTTGCTTTACCATAGCAAGGATCCTTAACTGCTATACAATTTCTGACTCCTTTAAAGACACGTTGAAAGAAAGGGTAAGTTCAAGTAGAGATTTAAAACTTTTCTTGTTTCTTTCTATGAGGGTATGTTCATGAACCTACAAGTTTTAGTCTAAGTCAAGTTAGATGACCAAATCAATGAAAACTTGGTCAGTATTAGAACTATTGTTAAACCTTGCTTGGTCACTAACCAGCTGTATGACTTGGGCAAGTCTTTCTAGGTCTTATTTTTCTCACTTGAAATACAAGAGGGCTGGAGGAGATGATCTCTAGGATCACTCACAGCTCTAACATGCTGTGATTCTCAGAAACACTAGTAGGTAATCACGTATTATAATTTAACTCTTTCTGTACACAGAGGTGAAGATTTATTATATTTAGTATTAAAACTGAACTTCTTAATTGGAAACTGGTTACTAATCGTTATTTAAATTCACTCTTCTGTTATTCAAATCCTTTTATGTGTGTTGTTCTGCCTTTTGTTAAAATTGTTTTCCTAGAGACATGTTTTGTTTATCTTAGAATCATCTTACCAGTGATGTCATTATAAGCCCAGATTTATGGCAGAAGATGCACCGATCTTTTAAAAAAGGAAGAAAACAGGAAAGGAAAAAATGTTTAATGTAACTGCAGTTGAAACGGGCACTATTAATAGTTCTTATTTCTATTGGGTTCACTCTAGAAGTTCATAGCTCAGTATTTCTCTTAAACCACATCCTCACAGTGTTCAATGGAAGAAGTAGAACAAAAAGGAAAATAAACGATGAATGAAGGGTAGGGACTTGTGTAAAAATAACAGAGAGGATTTAGAAATAGACATCAAAGGAGCTAGGAGGCAATTTCTGGCCTCTGGTGAGAAGCCTGCTCTTGACTCATCCCCCTGCCACTGCCCAGGTGTTATGCTAAACAATGGCGTTATATTTTCGCTCTGCCTAAGGACACAAACAGGTCTTGAGTTTTAATCTGACAGAGAACAACTCAAATGAGATGTGTCTGTTTTCTTTTTTCACTAGACTTTAAAAATAATGAAAACCTGACGCTTGATGTGACAACTTTCGAGGGTTCTCACATATAGGTTTCACACATAGATGTGCTATCACATTTAGTTTACAAAATAATATCATGGTTAACTGAGGAAAAGTTGGAGCTTCTCATGATGTGCAGTTCCCTGTAATAATATAGGACTGTTTTCTGCCTAAAAAGTCATTCATCAGTCTTTCAATTACCATCATTGTTCTTTTTAAGTCTTGAATCCAGTTTTGATTTATTAATAAAAGCCCAAAGCTGCCAGAGCATCCTAACATCTCTTGTACCACCTCAATAATTTTTCAAGGTGTTTGTTATTGAAACAATTCAGAAGAATAATGTGATTTATAAGATGTAACAAAAAAATTGCCCTTTTGAAAGTCTTATGTAGATAGGACCTTAAAAACTCAGTAGGTAATCAATTTCTTTAACAAATATGTAACTGATTATCCATTATGAGCCAGGGACTGTTAATTGCATCCACCTCAAACTTTCTACTGCCTGAAATAGACAAATACATTTAAGGCTAAATGAATTAATTTTTTATTGTTGTTGTTAGGGCTGTCTAGTCAATTCCAGCTCCTGGTGACCCTGTGTACAGCAGAGTGGAACCCTGCCTGGTCTTTTTGCACCATCCTCTCACCTTCCGGCACTATATCAGACAACGCTCTGCTGCTATTCATAGGGTTTTCGTGACCACTTTTTTCCGAAGTGGGTGGCCAGTCCTACTTCCTAGTCTTTGTTAGCCTGAAAGCTCTGCTGAAACCTGTCCACCATAGTTGACCCTGCTGGTATTGGAAATACCAGTGGCATAGCTTTCAGCATCACGGCAACATGTAGCCGCCACAGTATGACAACCGACAGATGGGTAATGTGGTTCCCTGACAGGGAATCTAACTTGGGCTGTGGCGGTAAGAACACTAAATCTTAACTGCTAGACCACTTGGGCTGGCTTATTCATTTTTCAGTCTTCTCAAAATAGTTTTCATTTCTCCATTTCACTCCAAGATACACAATTTGGCCTTCTCCATCTACCCCCAGCCCTGGCAATAGGCCAAAGAAGTATGCTGTCCATAGAAAAATCTTAAGCGTGTATCTTTGGCTGAGATTTCAGTTGTTCCTTACCTGATCAGTACTGAGTGGATCTGAAATCTTGCTACACATACCCTTTGGATGTGTGCCATATATCATTTCCCATAAGAATGTACTGTACCCAGGAAGACTTTGTAATTGTTAACAAATGCAACTCTATTCTAAAAGATTGCCAGATCACCAGGTAGTCTTCACACATCGGGTTCAGATGGGCAGCCCAACTCACCCCAACAGAGACTAATGGATAGCGTTTTAGGAAGACAGGAAACAGTAGGGGTGGTATGGAGGAAGAAAAAGTCTGGAAACCTAGGTAGAAACAGAATCAAATGCCACAGTTTTGTTGACTTAAATTAGGGGAAAAATCCAGATGCCAAAATCAAGAGCTATCGGTACCTAAATTCACAAGGAAGTTGTGCAGAAGCCAAAACTAAATAGGTTAAACTGCTGTCCTAATGCTGGACTGACAGAGGGAGACTGAGTGGGACTAGCAAGAGACTTGATTAGGGTGGATCCTGTGACTAGATTTGGCACAGGTTATACCTAATCTAGGGAACCAGGAACAAGGGCATGAAACCAATCAGGCTCTGATCTTTATTTAGATAGTTGGCATTTTCAGATTATAAATTTCTGTTATTGATAACGATCCTTTAGTCTATCTATTGCGTTTGGCTTTACAAAGCCTTTTCACACTGATGTCCTCGTTTGTGACTTATGATAATCATGTGATAGGCAGAGTAACTATTATTTATTCTAGTTTACAAATAAAGAAATGGATACAGAGAGGTTAAGTAACTTGACCTAGATAATACCACTAGGAAGTGGTGTAATTCCCATTTATTGAGTGCCAGGCACTTGGTATCCATCTATTTTCTCAATTCTCATTATAGTCCTGTGAAGCAGATAGGTATGGCCTTTATTTTACAGGTGAGGAAATGTGAGTTCAGGGAGTTGGGATAATTTACCAAAGTTCACATGGTAAGTGGCAGAGTTGGCTGTTGAACCCACTCTGTCTGGCTCCAGAGCTTGTGCTCTTCTAGGCTGTGTTACTTCCTGTTTCCATTACTACCATTTTGACATTAACACCTTGCTTCCAAAGTAATTTTGTGTTTCACTTCATTAAAATTCTTAGCATTGTGAACCCCTTTAAACATAGTAGTTGCTGGGCTGCTACTGGCCAGGCTAGTGGCAGCAACTCACAGTTGTTTTACCCTCATAGTCTCCACGCACAGAGGCAAGTGTTCCAACTTTGCGTTCCCTGCAAAGTTGTAGATCTCTAAAACTCTCACAATCTGTGTGTCTTGCCTCTGGGATGTTTTTGAGAAGTTGCATTTGGGACCAGGACTTTCGTAGGAGGAGGCAAAGTATAAGAGCTTGCTATGATTTGAGCTTTTTCATAGCATGCTTGGGGAACTGAAATCCAATCAATAGCAGTCGTTCTTCTGGGTTTTGAAGATTATATGAGGAAACAAAGGAACTTAGTGAAGAAAGAGAAAAAGAAGAGAAGACAAACTTTCCCCACTTCACAATTTTGCCTGAGGAAAGCCCTTCACGGGAACCATTTGGTTTTCAGTGTCTCTTGTGGGATATATGAAGAGATGAAAGAAATAGTCGATGACATTGACATGACTCACAAAACATATGGCTGTAAATAATGAGACCCTTTATCTTGAAGAAGAATGTAAAGGGCATGGGAGAAGCCCACATATAACTCACTTTAAAAAAATAAAGCTGTATAATTTCCTTTCTGAGGCCGTAATCTTTTGGTCTTTTTCAGATGTTGTGCCAAGAAATAAAAGCTGAGGGGTTGGTAGAAATACCGTCAATTCATTGGTAAACTTCTTGATGGTATAAGTATTTGCCATTAGCCTTCTGTTTCTTTTGCTGCTAGGGGACCAAGAACATTGGAAAACATTAAATTATTTTTTATAATTAAATAAAACTGCCTCTGCTCACATGGCACTGCTTCTTTGGAAATGACACCATCTATTAGCTAAAATGCTATTGAGAAAATGAGTACATTCTTTTGTTTTTAAAGGTTGTGTTTTTTCCTTCTTCTCCCCGAAGCCCCCCAGTACATAGCTGTATTGTAGTTTGAAATCAGGAGTGTGATGCCTCCAGCTTTGTTTTCTCTCAAGATTGCTTTGTCTATTTGGAGTCTTGTGTGATTCCATATAAAATTTAGCACTGTTTTTTTCTATTTCTGTGTGTTAAAATCAAACATAATTGGAGACCAGACCTGAAATTTCCCTCAGCAGACAAAACCAGTTAGTAATACAAGCAAAGCGTCATTTAGCTTATTTTGCAAGATAAGTGAAGTTAACCTGACCTAGGTCACTTCTTGCTTATTCCTCTAAAAATCATAAGTGGACCTGAATTAGTTCCCCCAAATTGATATGAGGTAACTACTACCTAATTCCCCTTTATTTAAGAAAATTCTAGTATTGTAACCAATCATTGTGAAGAATAAACACTTGCTGCCTTTACATTATATAACCTATTTTGTAACAATATACCTCTGAGCCTCATTCCATGTTTTGGTTTGAGTGCTCCCAGTTTGCAAACTGTCTTTTTGGCGTTTGCACAATAAACTTTTACTAATTCCTACTTCAGTGATTCATTGGTTTTATTTCTGTTTTTTATAAACTTTTGACATGAAAAATGCCATTGGAATTTTGACAGGGATTGCAATGTTAATTATTCTGATCCATGAACACGGATATCTTTCCATTTATTTGTGTCTTTTTCAGTTTCTTTCATCAATGTGTTATAGTTTTCACTGTACAAATCTTTCACCTCCTTGGTGAAATCTATTCCTAATTATTTTATTGTTTCTGGTGTGATTGTGAATGGGATTGTTTTATTTTCTTTCAGGTAGTTCATCGTTAGTATAGAGACATGCAACTGATTTTTGTATGTTGATTTTCTATCCTGCAACTTCACTGAATTAGTTTATTAGTTCTAACAGTTTTTAGATGGAGTCTTTAGGATTTTCCATATATAAGATCATGCCATCTGCAAACAGACAATTTTACTTCTTCCTTTCCAATTTGGGTGTCTTTTGTTTCTTTTACTTGCCTCATTGCTCCAGTTAAAACTTCCAGTACTGTGTTGACTAGGAGTGATGAGAGCTGGCACCCTTGTCTTGTTCCTAATAGCAGAGGAAGAACTTTCAACCTTTCACCATTGACTAAGATGTTAGCTGTGGGTTTGTTTTTTATGGGCTTTATTATGTTGAGGTATGTCCCTTCTATACCCAATTTGTTGTGTTTTATCATGAAAGGAGGTTGAATTTTGTCAAATGCCTTTATTGCATCTATTGAGAGGATCATATGATTTTTATCTTTCATTTTATTAATGTGGTATATCATATTTATTGATTTGCATATGTTGAATCATCCTTGCATCCCAGGGATAAATCCTACTTGATCGTGGTTTATGATCATTTTAATGTGCTGTTGAATTCAGTTTGCTAGCATTTTCTCAATGCCTTTTGAATCTATATTCATTATGGATATTGGCCTGTAGTTTTCTTGTAGTGTCCTTATCTGGCTTTGTTATCAGGATAATGCTGGCCTCATAAAATGTGTTTGTGACTATTTCCTCCTCTTCAGTTTTTTGGAAGAGTTTGAGAAGGATTGGCATTAATTCTTCTTTAAAAGTTTAGTGGAATTCACCAGTGAAACCCTCTGGTCCTGGGCTTTTCTTTGTTGGGAGCTTTTTGATTACTGCTTCAATCACCTTAGTTGTTATTGGTCTATTCAGATTTTCTATTTCTTCATGATTCAGTCTTTGTAGGTTGTATGCTTCTAAGAATTCATTCATTTCTTCTAGGTTATCCAACTTGTTGACATATAATTGTTCATAGTAGTCTCTTATGTTCCTTTATATTTCTGCAGTATCCATTGTAATGTCTCCTCTTTCATTTATAGTTTTTATTTGAATCCTCTCTTTTTTTTCTTGATTAGTCTAGCTAACGGTTTGTCAGTTTTGTTTATCTTTCACAAAAAATAAACTCAGTTGTATTAATTTTTTTCTATTGTCTTTCTAGTCTCTTCATTTATTTCTGCTCTGTATTATTGCCTTTCCTCTGATAACTTTGGGCTTATTTTGTTCTGTTCTAGTTCCTTGAGGCATAAAGTTAGGTTGTTTATTTGAGATCTTTTAATTTTTCTTAATGTAGCAATTTATCACCATAGACTTCCCTCTTAGAACTCCTCTTGCTGCATCCCATAAGTTTTAGTACATTGTGTTTCCATTTTTGTTTATCTCAAGATACTTTCTGATTTCCCTTTTGAGTTCTTTAATCCATTGGTTGTTCAGGAGTGTGTTAATTTCCACATATTTGTGGATTTTCCAGTTTTCCTCCTGTTAACGATTTCTAGTTTCATACCATTGTGGTTGAAAAGATACCTGATATAATTTCAGTTTTCTTAAATTTGTTAAGACTAGTTTTGTGGCCCAATATATGATCTATCTGAGAGAATGTTCTGTGTGTGCTTAAGAAGAATGTGTATTCTGGTGCTGTTGAGTGGAATGTGCTATATATTCTGTTAAGTCCTTTGGTCTAAAGTTTTATTCAAGTCTGCTATTTTCTTATTGATTTTCTGTTTGGATGATCTGTCCAATGTTGAAAGTGGGATATTAAAGTCCCCCACTATTATTGTGTTGCTGTCTGTTACTCTCTTCAGTTCTGTTAATATTTGGTTTAAATATTTAGGTCTTATGATGTTTGATGCATATATATTTACAATTGTTATATCCTCTTGAGGAATTGTGGTTTCATTTTCCACAGTTTCAATTACCCATGGTCAACTGCAGTCTGAAAATAATGCCACTTCACAATGCCTACATCATTCACCTCATTTCATCTCATCACATAGGCATTGTATCATCTCACATCATCACAAAAAGAAGAGTAAGTATAGTATAATAAGATATTTTGAGAAAGACCACATTCACATAACTTTTATTACAGTATATTGTTGTAATTGTTCTGTCTTATTATTAGTTATTGTTAATCTCTTACTGTGCCTAATTTATAAATTAAACTTTATCATAGGTATGTATGTATAGGAAAAAACATAGCATATATAGGGTTTGGTACTATCCACAGTTTCAGGCATCCACTGGGGGTCTTGGAACTTATGCTCCATGGATGAGGTGGGACTACTGTATATAGTGACCTTCTTTATCTCTTGTGATGAATTTTGACTGAAAGTCTGTTTTATCTGATATTAGTATTGCCAGTCCTACTCTCTTTTGGTTATCAGTTGCATGAAATATCTTTTTCTATCCCTTTATTTTCAGCCTATGTCTGTAAAAGTTAAAGTGAGTCTCTTGTAGGCAGTGTATTTTTGGATCGTATTTTATATCCATTCAGCTATTTGGTGTCTTTTGATTGAAGAACTTAATCCATTTATATTTAAAGTGATTATTAACGAGTAAGGTCTTACTATTGTCATTTTGCTCATTGTTTTCTGACTGTTCTTTAGTTCCTTTGCTCCTTTCTTTCTCTCTTGTTGTCTTCTTTTGTGATTTTTTTTTAGTGATATACTTTAATTCCTTTCTCTTTATCTTTTGTGTATCTACTAGAGGGTTTTTTTTTTTGTGTGTGTGTGGTTTCCATGAAGCTTACATAAAACATTTTATAGATATAACAGGCTATTTTAAGCTTGTAACAACTTACTTTCAATGGCATACAAAAGCTCTACAGTTTTACCTCTCTCCTCCCCTGCCATTTTATGCTATCCATGCCACACTTTGCATCTTTGTATTATGTATCCATTAACAAATTATTGTAGCTATAGTTATTTTTAACACTAGTGTCTTTTAATTTTTCTTAGAAACAGAAGTGATTTACACACCACCATTACAATATTAGGGTATTCGGAATTTGACTATATAATTTACCTTTACCCCAGTGAGTTTTATACTTTTATATGTTTTCATTTCTTTGCTTAATGTCATTTGTTTCAACTTGAAGGACACCCTTTAGCATTTCTTGTAAGGCAAGTCTAGTAGTGATGAACTCCCTTAGCTTTTGTTTGAGAATGTCTTTATTTCTCCCTCATTTCTGAAGGACAGTTTTGCCAGGCATAGTATTCTTGGTTGGCTGTTTTTTTTCTTTCAGAACTTTGAATATATTGTCCTATTTTCTCCTAGTTTGCAAGGTTTCTGTAGAGAAATCCACTGATAGCCTTATGGGGATTACCTTGTATGTATGAGTCATTTTCCTCTTGCTGCTTTTAAGATTCTCTCTTTGTCTTTGACCTTTAATATTTTGATTATAATGCATCTTGGGGTAATCTTTGGGTTGATCTTGCTTGAGATCCTTTGAGCTTCCTGTACTTGGATGTTCATATCTCTCCCAAGATTTGGGAAGTTTTCAGCTATTATTTCTTTATTTTATTATTTTTTTTAAAGTGCTGGGTTTTTTGTGCTTATTATTTCTTTAAATAAACTTTCTTCCCCTTTCCCCCTCTATTCTCCTTCTGGGACTCCCATGATGCAAATATTCATTCACTTGATGATGGATCATAATTCACATAGGCTTTCTTCACTCTTTTTCATTCTTTTTTCTTTTTGTTCCTCTAACTTGCTAATTTCAAATGACTTGTCTTTGAGTCATTTGCTGTTGAAGCTCTCTGTTGAGTTTTTCAGTTCTGTTATTGTATTCTTCAGCCTAAGGATTTCTGTTTGGTTCTTTTTTATGGCTTCTGTTTCTTTATTAAACTTCTGATTTTGTTCATGCATTGTTTTCCTGATTTTATTAGTTGTCTATCTGTATTCTCTTGCATTTCTTTGAGTTTCTTTACGATGATTATTTTGAATTCTTTGTTAGACAGTTTGTAGATATCTTTGGGGTAGGTTATTGGAGCTTTATTAGCTTTCTTTGTTGGTGTCATATTTACCTTGTTCTTGTTGATCCATCCAGCCTTGCTTTGGTGGCTGTGCATTTGAAGTAGCAAACACATCTTCCAGTTTTTACAGATCGGTTCCAGCAGGTAAATACCTTCTCCTGTTGGATCACTGGGCTGATGGGATTACCTTCAGAATCACAGCCATGCTGGGTTGAAGCCAGGTTATGAGGCTGTTACTGGGTCTGTAGTAGGGGTTCATGTTTGGTGTTCTTATTACCAGTGGCTCAGATGGGCATGGATCCCTATTTGGTCCCTGGGTGGATGAGACTGCCTCTAGAACTTTGTTAAGTAGGGTGGCACTGGGACAAGTGTCTGCTTCAGGGTCCACAGTTGGGTCCTAAGACAGAGGATCTGTTACCAGGTACATGGACAGATTTAGCTTCCGCCAGGTCTCTGGTAAGGCTCCTAGGTCACTGGGTGGGTTCTTTGGGAGGCAGAACTAGCCCTTGAATACAGCTAAGAGGGCCTAGAATTAAGTCTCAGAGCTGCTTCAGCATCACAGCCAAGATTGCGATCTGCAGACCCGGCTCTGGAGACATGGATGAATGTGTCTCCTGCCAGGTCCCTGGGTGGGCAAGACTACTCCTTGACCAAGGAGGGGCTGGAGTGAAGTCTACGACCATTTCAGAATCACCAGTGGCACAAATAGGAGTATTTCCTGCTGGATCCCTGTGCTGACAGGACTGCTTGTGCACTGAGGCTAGGAGGGACTGGATCCCAGATACAGGACCATGTCAGAACCTACAGTTGGGCTGAGTTTGATGGGTTTATCTCCAGGTGCTCCCATACTATGGCTGAGAGGGACTGGAGCCAGGTCATGGGTCACTTCAGGGTCCATAGTTGGAACCAAGGTCTGTGTGCCTATTACTGGTGGCATGGGTGGACATGACTTTTCCAGGGTCCCTTGGCATATGGTACTGGTGACAGGACCAAGGCCAAATGGGGCAATAACCCAGTCCTTAGGGGTATGGAGCTGTTTCTGAGTCTATAGTTGAGACTATAGTCAGTGAGTCAGCCACCTAGTGTAAGCCTGCCTTTTCAAAACAGCTGTCCTTGGTCTTGGACTCCATCTGGGTTTCACAGTCTTCTACCTGGATCCCAAAGCTCCCACAGAAGACCTTTGTCTGTGAATGGCCGCTAAATTATTGTTACTTAGGAGGAATATGAGTGGAGGACCTCTTATTCTGCTATCCTGCTCATAGCTCACTCTTTAGGACATGTTCTTTTAAATATGCCTGTCTTCCTTCAAAAGTTGTTTGGATTATTCCCGTTAGTGTGAGGACCCAGGCTTGGTTGGCACCGAGACCAGCCAGACCATAGGGGGTCAAACTTAGAGGTCAAGGTTGAGAGATGAAACATTTTGCCAAGGCACAGCAGGCAAATCTAGAAGGTCATGACAAGATAGACAGTTTAGAGGGAGCATCAGAAAAGTGTTGCAGTTAGCCTTGGGCAGGGGTCCAAGCAAGTAAGTGGTGAGTACCCAGCCTATGTGCAAGTCTGAAATTAACTGCTGAAGTTTTAGTTGTAGGGCTTCTAGTAAAAAGCAAGGCAGGATCCTAGGACCAGATGAATCAGATAAGAATTCTAGATAGTTACAAGACCTGGGTGGGGAACAAGGTAGGAAGGACATGGTCACTATAACTAGACCATGACGTCTTATTGGGCCTGCAGCCGGTCTTCTTTAGTGTGAAGCTGCCAAGCTAATTGTGTAAGTGTTTAAATTTCCCAGGATTAGAAAAAGATGATGTTTGAACCTTTGGAGTCAAAGTGAGTTTGCACATTGGGCCTAAGGAATTCTAAGCTTGGAATAGTAGAGAGATATGGGAAATAGGCTGAGATAGTTATTGGACATTTTTGGTGGGAGATGGGAAGGATTTTTAGTATTTTGAATCCTTGACATATATTTGCCTTAGCTTTCAAATTTGGTATTAAAGACTTTCCATGTTCCACGTTCCTTTTTTCCTCTAATGTCCATATTTTGTCTTAACTCCCTTTTCTAAATTGAGTATCTGTGTGATTGATTTCATAGGTTTCCTGTCTCTCACCAGAATGCCAAAATAAGTTCCTGTGATCATTATTACATAGCAGCCCATTCATAGTCACTCATGTGTTTAGAACCAATTTCAATATAGTTTATATTTTTCTTACTATTTTTAGGACCTCATAATGTAGAAACAGGCCTTTGTCCTATTAAAAAAGCCTGTCTCAGATTCTCATCCTGATAAGCATTTCTACCGTCTTGTTTGAGTAATTAAAATACCTACACATTTTAAATGTCCATCAAAATCCATTTAATGCTTATTTAACGGTCAGCAAGATCCAAATAGTTATTCCCCATCAGTCTCATCATTAGGTCAAAGCTGAAGCTGGGAAAACGCGGATACAAAGAGCTAGCATGTTGATAACTTCCTCATAAGACTGAGAACTAGCACCTTAGCACATGCTGATATATACCCTAAAACTCTATTTAAAAAACAAAAATGGCTCCTCTCACCAAGGATTTTCTAGGATTTTTTTTCTCTAACTCATTAATTCTTAATTTTCTCAGTCTTCTTGCTTACCTGATGTTAAAAGACCAATATTTCTTAAAACATATGCTAATTTTGTGTGTATATAGCATTTCTACCCAGTGAAAGCTTTGGTCCCATAGAGGAACCCTGTCCTGTCTATATCGTCCTTATAGTTAGTGTGTCCTCACTAAATCTCTGACACTAAATTGGGGCTATCATTTGTAATTAACTTTTCCACCTTATCTGCTTCCACTTTTGAGATTCTAGCAGTGGGATAGAAGCACTGATATTGTCAGGCTTGGTCTTATCATTCCTTGCCAAACACATGGGATGTCCTGTTTTGATGAACCAGGTTTTCCCCCTTCTTCTGTTCATTTTTAAGCAAGCTTAGGGCTTCCTGTCTAGATGGTCTGGTGGGCTTTCTTCACCCAACTCTCCAACTCCAATTTCCTCCTAATGCTCCCATGGCATTCTGCACACAATCTCATGAATTTGTTTCATCTGTGAATTTATTTTAGCTCTTAGATTCCTAGTGAGGGCTCTGTATCAAAATTATCTTCATATGTTCTCTCTCCACTTCCCTAGAGGACAGGAGCCATATCCTGTTAATTTTTCTGCCCACGTTGACTAGCATGCAACAGGCACTCAATAATTTTTTTCTTAAAGTGACTCAAAAAAAGGGGAATTTTTACAACAATATGGGCGAATGTAACCATCACTCTTGAAAACTCGACTGTTTTCAATTGTTGTTCTCCAGGAAAGGACGTAATTCAAGAGTCTAGTGGGTAGTTTGAGAATAGGAATCTAAGAGCTAAAATAAATTTATAGATGAAATAATTCTTCCCAATTGAATTTGAAGATCATAAGTAGTAAACTCATAGATTAAATAAAGACCTGTAGAAACTGGAAACTTTGAGAACTTCTGGGTTTTTAAAAAAATTTTATTTTATATCCTCTTGTTTCTCTTTCTCAGAAAATTTTCAGCATGCTTGCTCTTTGCATCTAGATTTTCCAGCTTCAGTTTTTTATTGTGGTAAAATATACATAAAATAAGATTTACCATTTTAAACTTTTTTAAGTGTACAGTTTGGTGGCTTTAAATACACTCTCACTGTTGTGCATGCATCGCCACCATCCGTCTCCAGAACTTTTTTTCATGCTCCCAAACTGAAACTTCATACCCATTAAACAGAAACTCTCCATTCCTCCCTCCCCCCAGCCTTAACAACCACCTTTCTACTTTCTGTCTGTATGAATTTGACTACTCGACATACCTCATAAAAGTGAAATTATACAGTATTTTTCATTGTCAGATTAGCTTGTTTCACTTAGCATGATGTTCTTAAAGTTTATCCATGTTTAGCATGTGTCAGAATTTCCTTTTCAAGGATGAGTAATATTCCATTGCATGTATATACCACATTTTGCTTATCCATTCATCTGTTGGTGGACACTTTGGTTGCTTCCACATTTTAGCTTTGTGAATAATGCTGCTGTAAACATAGGTGTACAAATATCTCTTGGAGAATGTGCTTTCAATTATTTTGTCTGTATAACCAGAAGTGTAATGGCCAGATCATGTGGTAATTCTATTTTGAATTTTTTAAGGAACTGCTACTATTTTCCACAGTATTTTACATTCCCACCAACACTGCACAAGGGTTCTAATTTCTCCACATCCTCACCAACACTTCTTATTTTCTGTTTCTTTGACAGTAGCCATCTGAATGGGTGTAAGGTGATATTTCATTGTGGTTTCGATTTGCATTTTCCTGATGATAAGTGGTATGGAACATCTTTTTATGTATTATTGGTCATTAGCATATCTACTTTGGAAAAATGTCTATTCAAGTCCTTTGCTCATTTTTGAATCTCACTGTTTGTTTGCTTTTGTTGTTGAGTTTTAGGAATTCTCCATATACTTTAGATGTTAATCCCTTATCAGATATGATTTGCAAATATTTTCTTCCATTCCATAAGTTGCCTTTTCACTCTGTTGATAGTGTCCTTTGCACAATTTTTTTTTTAATTCTGTGAAGTCTAATTTGTCTATTTTTGTTTCTGCGTTAAGTGCCTTTGGTGTCATAGCTAAGAAATCATTGCTAAACCCAATGTTGTGAAGCTTTTCCCCTATGTTTTCGTTTAAGAGTTTTATAGTTTTAGCTCTTATGTGTAGGTTTTTGATCCATTTTGAGTTAATTTTTGTACATGGTGTAAGGTAAGAGTCCAACTTCATTCTTTTGCATCTGGATATCCAGTTTTCCCCAGCACTGCTTGATGAAAAGACCGTCCTTTCCCCATTGAATGGTTTGGCACCCTTGCTGAAAATCATTTGACCATATATGCAAGAGTTTATTTCTGGGTTCTCTGTTCTTTTCCATTGATCTTTCTGTTTGTCTTTATGTCAGTACCACACTGTTTTTCATTACTGTGGCTTTGTAGGAAGTCTCGAAGTCAGGTAGGGTGAGTCCCCCAACTTTGTTCTTCTTTTTCAAGATTGTTTTGATTACTCAGGGTCTCTTGAGATTCCACATAAATTTTAGGGTGAATTTTTTTATTTCTGCAAAAAAAACATCGTTAGGATTTTGATAGGGATTGTATTGAATCTGTAGATTACTTTTTCAGTAGTATTGATATCTTAACAATAAGTATTCCAATCCATGAACTCAGGATGACTTTCCATTTATTTATGTCTTCTTTAATTTGTTCAGCGACACTTTGTAGTTTTCAATATACAAGACTTTTGTCTCCTTGGTTAAATTTATTCATAAATATTTCCTTTTGATGATGCCATTGTAAATGGAATTGTTTTCTTAATTTCTTTTTTGGATTATTCATCATTAGTGTACAGACATGAAGCTGATTTGTGTGTGTTGATTTTATTTCTTAGAACTTTGCTGAATTTGTTTACTTGTTCTAAGAGATTTTTTTGGTGTGGATTCTTTAGAGTTCTCTACATATGACATCTCATCATCTGTGAAGAGAGATAATTTTACCTCTTCCTTTCTGATTTGGATATATTTTATTTCTTTTTCTTGCCTAATTGTTCTGCTTAGGACTTCCAGTACTATGTTGAATGGATGTGGTGAAAATAGGCATTCTTGTTTTATTCCTGATCTTAGAGGGAATGCTTTTAGTCTCTCCTCATTGAGTAATGATGCTGGTGTAAGTTTTTCATATATAGCCTTTATTATGTTGAGTAGTACTTCTGTTCATTTTTTGTTGAGTATTTTTATCATGAAAAGGCATAGAATTTTCTCAAATGCTTTTTCTGCAGCAATTGAGATAATCATGTGGTTTTTGTCCTCCATTCTGTTGATGTGGTCTATTATATTAATTTTTTTGTATGTTAAACCATGCTTGCATTCCAGAAACAAAGTCCAATTGGTCATGGTGTATTATCCTTTACTATGTTGCTGAATTCGACTTGCTAGTATTTTTCTGAGGACTTTTGCATCAATTTTCATTAGGAATATTGGTCTCTAGTCCTCTTTTCTTGTAGTATCTTTGTCTGGCTTTGGTGTTAGAGCAACACTGTCCTCATAGAATGTTAGGAAATGTTCCCTCTTCAAAATTCTGGAAGAGTTGGAGAAGGATCAGTGTTAATTCTTCTTGAAATGTTTTTTATACTGTCTTTAAAAATTTGTCCAGGTATTTACCTTTACTGGAGAGCTTTATATTTTCATATAGCTTTGAGTTGCTGTCTAGAGTCCTTTCATTTCAACATTTCAATACTGAAGGACTCCCTTTAGTGATTTTTTAGGACAGGTCTAGTGGTAACGAACTTACTCAGCTTTTGTATATCTGGGAATGTCTTCATTTCTCCCATGGTTTTGAAGGACAGTTTGTCAGATATAGAATTCTCAGTTGACAGTTTATCTCCTTCAGCACTTTATGTATATATCATCTTACTGCCTATGGCCTGCAAGGATTCTGCTGCAAAATCTGCTCATAAACTTTTTGAGGACCTTTTGTATGTGATAAGTCATTTTTCTCTTACTGCTTTCAAGATTTTTTGCTTTGGCTTTGGCTTTGGCTTTTGACAGTTTGATTATATGTCTTATTGTGGGTTTTGGGGGTTTATCTTACTTGGAGTTTGCTGAACTTCTTGTATTTGTGCATCCAAATTTCTTTCTCATATTTGGGAAGTTTTGGGTCATTATTTATTCAAATAACCTCTCTGCCTCTTTCTCTCTCTCTTCTCCTTCTTGAACTCCTTTAATATGTATGTTGGTCTACTTGATGGTGTCCGATAAGTCCCTTAGACTCCATTAACATTTCTTCATTCTTTTTTCTTTTTTTCTCCTCAGGCTTGATCATTTCAAATGACTTGCTTTTTCAAGTTCAGTGATTTTTCTGCCTGTTTGAGTCTGTTGTTGAACTACTGTAGTGAATTTCTCAACTTGGTTCTTGTATCTTTCAGCTCCATCATTTCTGTTTGGTGCTTTTGTATAATTCTATCTCTTTGTTGATACTTTCATTTTTTCACTTCTTATTTCCCCTATTTTCTTTAGTTGTTTCTGTTTTCCTTTAGCTCTTTAAGCATATTTAAGACAGTGGCTTTAAAGTCTTTGCCTAGTAAGTCCAATGCCTGTGTTTCTTCATGGATGGTTTCTGGATATTTATTTTGTTCCTTTGAATCAGCCATTTTTTTCTATTTCTTTGTATACCTTATGACCTTTTGTTGAAGATTAAACATTTGTAAAAACAGCCATGTCTCCTAGTCTTTGAAGATTGGCTCTATGCTGGAGAAGACCTTCATTAATTATCAGGGCATGTTCTCAGCCTTGGGTATCAGCCTGGCATGAAAGCCTAAGGCCTTCTCAGTTCTTTTCTGAGCATATGTCTTCTTTGGGACTTTGTATGTGCTTTTTTTCAATTCCCTGATATGCTTAGCTATTTTTAAATGTCTTAATTTCTCCATGAATCACCCCCCTGCTTCTTCTCAAGGGTTTAGCTATTCTATTGTATTCCTCTGTCCATAATCTGTTGCTCTAGGCATCTACAGGTCTAAAGTCCCCCTGCAGCTGTCACAAGTTGTGCACACTGTTTCCTGCAGCTTTTCCTAGTCTGATCCAAGCTATGCCACTTTTGGTTGTCAGAGATCTGAATTAGGGGACACAAGGACCGATCCCCCAGGCAAGACGTAGACAGCTTAGAACGTTGCAGATTACATCCACTCTGCTGACTCTAGTTTGAGTACGGGAACTGAAGATTGAGCTACCACTTACTTCAAACTGCACCATTCCAGGTCAGGGAGGGGTGGGACAAGTGTGAGCAAAAATTCCACAAAATTTCCTATGCTTTTGAATGTGACTTTTTCTTGATTGGGCATTAACTTTGCTGTGCTAGGTCTTTTGTTTGATTTCCATAGCTATAATGAAGTTATTTTAGCCATTCTTTAGTTGTTATTTAATATTTCTGGGTGATAAGGACCTAGAGGATTCTAGTCTGTCATCTTGCTGACATCACTTTCCCAGTTTCAATTTTGACTTTTGGCCATAAACAGACAGAGTCAAAACTGTGAATAGTTAGGGAAAAGTTTGTCTATAGCTGAACAGCAGTAAAGTGGGACTAGGTTTTAACCTAAAGGTATCCATGTGTACCGGTTTCTAGGTAAGTCAATTTTCCTTATGAAAATATATGATATAAAAAGACTAATACTTGAATTGTAAGCTATTGTAATGGTTACAAGAGGCAGTCTGCCATGGGCCCCAAGTGTCCCTGAACATCACTGCTGAGTATGTCAAGCTACAGAGCTTAACTGTTCTGATAGTGAACAATTTCTGTAGTTAGTTGTGTAGGCAATTAAGTAGATCAAGACCACACAGTGTATGATAACTGTTTGCTCCCTGAGGGAATGGGTTGGGAGAGGGAATGGTTTGTTTACTGCTTGCTCTAAAAGGTGCTAACCCTTGGGCTTGAGTTCCTCAGATGCAGTAGATCTGGACATTTAGATTCTATCTGTCTGATCCCACACCCTGTGGGACTTGGAGGCAAGGAAAGCCGCATTACCAGGCCCGTGCTCCTGCTGTTTGCTGTGCTGTGAGTAATAAACTGTTTTACTCTGATCTGAGTCTTGATGTCTAGTTTTGTTACCTATGGAACAGTGGCAAGCAAAGCTGCTCGCTTGCTTTCTTATTTCCTTTGTACTCTTGATACTCCTTGCCACCCCATGTAAGGTTGGGATTCTTCCCCAGCAGTAATAGCTGCGTTTAACTCTTGAATATTCAATTACAGGGTTTTTGTTGGTGTGTAAATGTGTTTGTGTATATGAGTTTGTGCTCATTTTATGGATCAGAAGTTGGTCTTATGATATCACTAGATGCCCTAATAGTCCCCAAGAACTGTGGGTCATAGGAAAGCTTGGAAGTTCTGTAGGTTAGAATTGCATGTTGGTTAGAATTGAGTTAACTCTGAAGGTGACAGACCAGTCAGAGAACACAGTGTTTCTTGAAGACAGAGAGCTCCACTAGTTCCAATGGAAGATTGTTTGGATTGAATTTGTTGAAGAAGAAACACAGGCTCTGATTAAGGTGGATAAACATAAGATGAAAGTTGGGGGCTGGAGGGAAGAGATAATAAGAGCAGTCTATGTGTCTTTAATATTGTGCTGGCAGCAAAAGAAACAATCAACAAAATGAAAAGGCAACCTACAGAATGTGAGAAAATATATGAAAATTCGTATATCTGATAAGGTGTTAATATCCAAAATATATAAATAACTCATACAACTCAGGAAAAAAACAAACAATGTGATTAAAAAATGAGCAGAGGACCTGAATAGACATTTTTCCAAAGAAGAGATACAAATGCCCAACGTGTATATGAAAAGACACTCAACATCGTTAATCATTGGGAAAATGCAAATCAAAACCACAATGAGGTATCACCTCACATCTGTTAGAATGGCTATCATCAAAAAGACAAGAAGTAACAAGTGTTAGCGAGGATGTGAAGAAAGGGGAGCCCCCGTGCACTGTTGGTAGAAATGTAAATTGGTACAGCCACTATGAAAGACAGCATGGAGGTTCCTCAAAAAATTAGAAATAGAGCTACCATATAGTCCAGCAATCCCACTTCTGAGCATGTATACAAAGAAAATGAAATCAGGACCTTGAAGAGATATCTGCATTCCTATGCTCATTGCAGCACTATTCACAATAGCTAAGAAATGAAAACAACCTAAGTGTCTGTCAATGGATGAATGGATAAAGAACAAGTGGTATATATATACAATGGAATATTATTCAGCCATGAGAAAGAATGATCCTGCCATTTGCAACAACATGGATGGACCTTGAGGGCGTTATGCTAAGACAGAAATAAGTCAGGGAAAAGCAAATACTGTATGATATCACTTATATGTGGAATCTAAAAAAGCCAAACTCATAAAAACAGAGTAGAATGTTGGTTACCAGGGACTGGGCAGTGGGGAAAGGGGTGTGAGAAATGGGGAGATATTGGTCAATGGGTACAAACTTCCAGTTATAAGATGAATAAATTCTGAGGATCTAATGTACAGCATGGTGATTATGGTTAACAATACTGTATTATATACTTGAAAACTGCTGAGAGTAGATCTTAAGTGTTCTCACCACAAAAAAGATATCATTTTGTGAGGTGATGGAGGTGTTAGCTAACGTTATGGTGGTAATCGTTTCACAATATATAAATGTATCAAATCAATATGTTGTACATCTTAAACTTACACAATGTTATATGTAAATTATATGTGTTATATGTCAACATTGTTATATCTCACAATGTTATAACTCAATAAAGTGGGAACAAAACATTGTGCTGGGCATCTTCCATACATCACTTCTAACCTTACAACAACCTTGTTGTGAGACAAGTAGTATCATCAGTTTATAGAAAGGGAACTAGAGGATCCAAAATATTAAATGATGTATCCAAAGCCACAGATCTACGTAAGAAGCAGGACCTGGATTCAAACCTTGGCCTATATGATTCCAAGGTCTGTGCTCTTAAACACTATGCACTGCTTCCTTTCAGAGTTATAATCACTTACTCTATGACACAGAAAGAAATACAATTTACCTATCAAATATAGTGAAGTTTTATGTAAGACTTCTTTTGGGAAAGAAAAAAAAAAAAGACTTTGCTGTATTGAACAATAATTGAAAACACTGACTAGTGTTGACCTTGGACTACAGTAGTTGAAGAGATGCCCTGAGTCATTCTAGCTGTTCCTAGAGGCAACAGTGAAGAGACTAGAGACAAGCATCATATAGGCCCAGAGGGTCTCAACTGATCACCTAATTCTAATTGGTCCCAACAAGAAAAACTTGGAACACTTCTGTCGTGAAAAATGTCTGCAACATCACTGATCTCAAGAGTGACAGGACCACATAACCTGGATGATCTCAGGAGTACCTTTTTGTTAAAAGTCAGGTTTATTAAGCTATAATTTGTATAGAGAAAAATTCACTCTGGTGAGTGGACAGTTGTATGAGTTTTGGCAAACATACAGCCAGGTAACCACCATAATCAAGACATAGAACAGTGCCAGCATTCCCCAATATTTCTCTCATGCATGCATCTTTGCAGTCGATCCCTTGTGACCTCCAGCCTCTGGGAAATACTGTTCTGTTTTCTATACCTATAGTTGTGCCTTTTCTACGATGTCATATGAATGGAATCATACAGGTAAGTACCCTTTTGAGTTTGGTTTCTTTTATTCAACAAAATGCATTTGAAATCCATCCATGCATGTCTTGGTGATTTGTTCATTTTCATTGCTGAGTAGGATTCCATTGTATGGGTGTAACACAGATTGTTTATCTATACATCAAGATATGGATATTTGGATTGTGTCCGGTTTTGGGCAATTATGAATAAAGTTGATATGAACGTTCATGTATAGATTTTTGTGTGGACATAAGTTTTCATTTTTCTAAGCTAAATACCTAGGAGTGGAATTGCTGAGTCATATGGTAAGTGTAAGGTTAACTTGCACGAAACTGCTGAATTGTTTTCCAAAGTAGCTGTACCATTTTGTATGCCCATCAAAAATCTATGGGCATCCCAGTTGTTCTGTATCCTCACCAGCACTTGATATTGTCAATTTTAGAAATTTTGGTATTCATAGTGTTTTATAGTAGCATGTCATTGTGATTTTAATTTGCATTTCCTTAATATCTATAATAAGTTCTTCTTAATAAGAAGCTTCTTTTCATGTGCTTATTTGCCATCTTTTGTAATATATGAAATTTTCCTCAAATCTTTTGCATATTTTTAAAAAACAATTAGATTGATGGTTTTCTTTTTGAGTTTTTGTTCTTTATGTATTTTGCATGCCAGTACTCTATCAGATATATGGTTTGCAAATATTTTCTCCCAGTCTGTAGCTTGCCATTTCATTTTCTTAACAATGTCTTTTGAGAAATTTTTAATTTTGATGAAAGCTAATTTATCAGTTTTTGTCTTTTATGGTTCAGGCTTTTTGGATCCTAATCAAACATCTTTGTCTAAATTTGCAAATATTTTCTCTTAGTAGTTTTAGGTTTTACATATAGGTCTATGATCCATTTCAAGTAAATTTTTTTATATGGTATGAGGTATGTAGATTTGGATCAAAGTTCTTTCTTTTCTTTTGCATAGCAATGTCCAATCATTCCAGCACTATTTATTGAAAAGACTATCCTTTATCTATCGAACTGCTCTAGCGCCTTTGCAGAAAATCAATTGACCATATATGTATGGGTTTATATCTGGACTCCATTCTGTTACATTCATCTGTGTGTCTATCCTTTCACCCAATATACCACACAGTAGTACTTACTATAGCTTTATAGTAAGTCATCAAATCACATAGTGTGACTCCTCCAACTTTGTTCTTCTTCCAAACTGTTTTGGCTATTTTAAGTCCTTTGCTTTTCCATATAAATTTTAGAATCAGCTGGTAGATTTCTATTTTTTAAAAAGCCTCCTGGCATTTTGATTGGGATTGTGTTATAATTATAGATTAATTTGGGGAGAATTGACATCTTAAAAATATTGGGTCTTTGGACTCATTTTATATCTTTATTTAGGTCTTCTTTGATTTATCTCATGAATGTCTTCTAGTTTTCAGCCTATAAATATTGCATATATTTTGTCGGATTTAAATCTAAGTATTTCAGGTTTTCTGGCATTATTATAAATGGTACTTTAAAAATTTAATTTTTTAATTGTTCCTTTCTTGTAAATAGAAATATAATTGATTTTTGCATGTTGACCTTGTATCTTGTGACCTGACTAAATTAATTTATTTAGGAGCTATTTTTATGGATTCCTTGGGATTTTCTGAGTAGAAGATCATGAAACTGGTGGATACGGACAGCTTTATTTCTTCCTTTCCAATCTGTACGTATTTTATTTCTTTTTATTGACTTTTTACACTGATCAGGACCTCCATCGTGATGTTGAATATAAGTTGGGAGAGTAGACATTCTTGGAGGACTTTTAGGAGGAAAACATTCAATCTTTCACCTTCATGTATGAGGCTATCTATAGGAATTGTTTTTGAAGATGCCATTTATCAGATTGAGGAAATTTCCTTATGTCTAGTTTGTTGAGAGATTTTATTATCAGTGATGACTATTGAATTTTCACAAAAATTATTCTTATCTGTTGATATGGTGAATTACATTGATTTTAAATTCATTGGATTTGCATAACAAAAATATATAAGAATGAATGATAATGATAATAATAATTACTTTATTAATTGTGTGCTTACCATATGCTCAGTACTTTGTAGTAGTGAATTGTTGACTCCTTATCCTACTTGATTCACTTCCGCTTCTATGGAAAGAGAACCTCGTAAGCTTCAAGGACACTAAATGAAAGAAAGCATTTGGGAGGGGAGTAAGGAATCATCATAAATACGTTAAATAGAATGTGCCATGGTGAAATATATAAATCCTTTAGAAACTAGAGGTTAGAGATGGATAAAACAATATTCTATTCTAAAGTAAAAAGGAAGGGCGGGGTTTCTCTGTTGGTGAACATGTGGAGCTTTGGGCAGAATGGTGCACTCTGAGAGGGCATGGAAGCTCCACACCCCTTCCCATGTACCTTGCTACATGCATCTCTTCCATCTGGTTGCTCCTAAATTATATCCTTTTATAATAAACTAGTGATCTAGTTCCATAAGAAAGAGAGTGCAATAAGATGAAAGAAGTGATGGTGGTGATGACCATGACAAAGATGGCGAATGCTGGACTGGAAGTGAGGGGGTGTCAAGGGTAGTGCTTTGTGATGTCTAACTCCTCCCAGGGCTACGGTTGGCTGGAGCAGTGCCTTGATGACCAAACAAAGGATAAGGGTGGGGCTCCTGATTGCCCTCAGGAAGGTATATATAGGGAGACCAGGAGCCCTGGGGCAGCCCACTCAGAGTCTTCAACATGGCTGAAATCACCTGTAAGCCACAGGAGTTTAGCACAGATAGGGACCAACCAACCACAAGCATGGACCAACCAACCAGAAGTGGGAAACAGCCACTCCCAAGCATGGAATAGTCGACCCAAGTGCAGAACAAGCATCCACAAGTGCTCTAGAAAGGAAGGAGTGGAAGGCTCCCTGTCAATGCAAGTGCAGAGACAGTGCCAAGGTGTGGAAAACAGCTGAGTGAGTAGAAATGCCCCTGCAAGCATGTGCAGCCCAAAGATCCTTTGAAATATCTATCGTCCATTTGAAAAAGCACAAGAAAGAAACAAGACCAACAATATTTGTCTGTTACCACCACCAAGAGAGTAAATCAAAATAAGAGTTGGAATAAGTTAGAGCAGAAACAAGAGACCCCAGAGAACTCTGCCAATCCAAGTAATATACGGTGTTAGAGAGGCCTGGAGACCTACAACAGTCTGCTTCGTCTCCAGAGTTGCCTGTGGAGAAATTGTCAGCCACGTAGAAACCTAATATTACAGCAATAGGGTACACAGATGGTGATGACTAAAATAAAATCAACAAGATATGAAAAATAAAAACAAGGAAGGGCACCTCTTCTTGCTTCTCCTATACTCCTTTCCCATCTTTAACCAACACAAATATTTTGAGCACCTTTCTGTATACCAAGCACTGTGCTACCTACTGGGAATAGAGCAACCAACAAGACAGGTGAGGGCCTCACCCTTATGGGTCTTATAGTCTAGTGGGGAAGAGAAAACCTAATCAAGTAATCACCAAATGTCAAAAATACAACTGTGGTAAGAGGTAAGTAGGAAAGCCACATGGTTCTATAACCTTGTTATGGGGGTCAGAGAAGCTTCCCCTAAGAAATAGGAAGAGAAGGCTACCAGACTCTGTACTTTACCACTGTGGGAGGTGATATTCTCATAGACTACAACTATAGCATCTCAAGGAATTGTGCAATGTGATGGTCCTGAAGGAACTGATGATTGAATTGGGATCAGAATGATGACTAGGAGTGACTTAAGTTAATATCATGGAATAATGTGTACAACGGAATAGTAACATATACAAAGTTCCTGCTGCAGAAGGAAGAAAGCATGGAAGTGGGATGGTTTGTAAAAATACTAGTGAGACCAGAGTACAAGAAGAGGCAGGGGTGCCAGAACATTCAAGGCCTTAGAGATTTTGTGAAAGAATTTATTTTTATCCTAAGAGCCATGGGTAGTCAGTGAAGACTTAAGCAAGAGGGAGGGCATGATTAAAAGGATTTCTCTGCTGCGTATAAAAATAATTTGGGGTTGGGGAGTAGATGTGAGTAGACAAATTAGAGCTTTCTGGAGTATTTCAAACATTCATATTTAAGGAATATAATCATGATGGTAGTAGAACCGCAGAGAAGTGGAAGGATTTGAGCGCTTTCAGGAGGTAAATTTGACTTTAGCTGTATATGGGAGGAGATTCAAGAATGACACTCAGTTTTCCATCTTGCATATCTGACTGATTAGTGGATCCATTCACTATGAGAGGGAACACTGGAAGCAGACCAGGTAGGGGTGGGGTTTGGAGCTATGACCATTAATTCAGTTTTAGAGATGTTGACTTTAAAAGATCTAAGAGATGTTGTGCAGGCAGTTGGTTATACAGGTTTGGATAAAAAATGTTCATAGCTTTAAGTTGGATGTTGCTAGTGGAACTGGAGAAAAGTGGATATGAATTCAAAAGATATTTAAAAGGTAAAATCAACACAGCTTAGAAATGGATTAAATATTGGGAATGAGGGAAAGGGAAATGTCAGGGATGACTCACAAGTTTCTGACTTCTGTAAGTACGTGCATAACCAGGATGAGTGATCGCTGCTTGGATTAAAAGAGTATACATTTGGATGCAGTTTCCTGTCTGCTGAAGCTCCAGGGAAGCTGAGTGGGAGAAGGGGTGCACGAGGGAGAGGAGCTCCAAAATATGCATGTGTGATAGAAATGTGAGTGCACTTTTGCTGTTTTTCAGCATTAATTAAACTCTAGAAGGATTCTCAATTGCTCATTTCTTGTTCCCCCACCCCCTTGGTTGAATAGGTAATCATTTCTAAGGCAAGCACTTAAAAACTGAAAGTCATCACTTCGCGAGGAGGTGTTTGTGTATCTCCTTTCAGCATAGCTACATATACTTCAAGGGCAATTATGTGATCTGAATTCATTTTAGTGGGTAATATTTTTCTTTGCATTTCCAGAGCTGTGGTTCTGCTTTATCAAAAGCAAAAGGAAGATCAGTCCTGAAGTTTGGAAATTACTTTGACTAAACACCTGTTACAGCCTTTGCTTTCTATGCTAGTCTACCATAAGACTTGAGTTATCCTCATTAATTTTGCATCACTGGCAATTATATAACGATTCTTCCTTCATAATGAAAATCCACTTGGGTTTACCATGTAGACCATGGAGATAATTAAAGTGGATTAATCAAAGGCCCACATGATTAACAGTTTTTGACACAGCCGCAGATCTGCTGCAGGCGTCAGGTGATGACTGCTGCTGGATATTCTGTCTCCAGGACTGTTACCTTTTGAATATTGATGAAGGCAGGTTAACAATGATTCTTTGTGAAGGTGCATTTTAAGAAAATCTGTATATTTAAGAACCTTTTGTATGGAATGGAGTGATCCTTTTAACCTCTCACGTCTGTAACAAATTACCAAGTGACTGGTTTCCTCCTGCGTCACTTTTTCAAATGGGGACAGAAGTGTCTGCCAAGATCCTTCAATACTTTCCAACAAGTTATATCTGGAATGTGGAGGGAGGAAGCATGGCCCTTTACAGGACTGACTTGAACAGAGGCAGATGGAGCCGCTGACTAAGGTGACTTTGCTTTTGTCTCAGTACAGACAGTCCCTTTACTTGGCAGCATTCCATACCTGCAAAGAGCTACTCCTAGAACTTGTGAATCCATTTTCTTGAGGTTTGATCATTTTATAACACAAGCCTGAGAAATGAATACTACCTTGGGAGACGTGCACACATCATGGATTGCTTAGACAGAGTGTCTGAATTTTGAATTGTGCACTTGGGCTTCAGTTTTGGTGACTTGCTGAAAATATGCCCGTAGAATTAGCTAAGGTATCCAAGAAACCTGATTTTAGAGCATAGGTTGAGTCTTTTTGCTTAGGAACATGACATTTTGACGTAAGAACAAAGAATTGCATTGTCATCTTTAAAAAAAGAAGGAACTGAGTACAGTGTGCCCAAGAAGGCCTCCAGTTATGTCTGACCTCCATCCTATCTCTGAAGCTCATCCTGTCTCATTCCATCCCATTCCTATGTTTTACTTTATTCCTCATCCCAACCTCAAAAATGGTCCTTGTCAAAACGTCCTATGTTATCTTGCTCCTAGCTGAGGCTTATTTGTCCTGACAATCTTTCTGGAAAAAATGTACTATCAGGCCTTACTCCCATCTCTTCTCTTCCACCATCTGTGCTTGTCCAGTCCAGTGGGGATTGCCTTTTCCCCAAGCCTGGGGCCAGGAAGGCACTTAAAAATGGCTTTATTGATTAGGTAAAATGATAAACTCATATTTACAATTCAGATAATATAGAAGAGTACAAGGAAGAAAATGAAAATCACCTGTAATGCCATCATCCAGAGACAATCACTGTTAACAGCTGGTGAACATTCTTCAGTCTAATATTAGATTAAAAAAATGAAGACAACTTTATATGCAGGAGATTACACAAATATGCCATTTTATAACCTATCTTTTCACCTAAAAATATAGAGGACATATTTTCATGTCAATCTATAGAGACTTGTGTAATCATTAATGGTCATATTGTATATATTAACATGATTTATTTAATTGGGTTGGAAATCTGAACAAGGCAAACATTTGAAGTAGACAAAGCATGTCTTCACCTTCTTACTATTCTCTCAGATTTGCTCCCATCACCCTTTCTTTCCTTCTTTCATTCCTGCAGTGCCTGTGTCCCTCAAAACTAATGAAAGCTTAAGAGCTTACTCCGCTGGGACTGTCTGTATGCCATCAGAGACCTCTCATAGCCTGAAAAAGCAGCAAGACCCACATATAGGAATTCCTAATGATGTCCCTCAGATGGGCAGGAGGACATGTTATTCAGCATTCACTTTTCTTTTCCTTTTTCCTTTCATTACCAACTTTCTGGAATGACTGATCTTTCTGTTTTTCTTTCTCTTCTTTTTTTTTTTAACAAATCACTTCCTATCTCTTCCAGTTCCCCAATCTGAAACTGTATTCTCAAAGGTTGCTAGTGATTTTCTGATCGCTAGATCCAAAGCTAGCCTTTATTCCTTACCTCTATGCTGTGTCACAAGGATTAGCCTCTCCTTAGAACGCTTTCCTTGTAGATTTGTCCTCCTACATTTCTGATTGCGCATCCTCTGTTCCCTTTGATGGCTTTTCTTTCTGCTTTCTTACCAGAGGGAGCCTAGAGACTCAGTCTTTGGCCTTTTGTTCTTTTATCTTTACTCTCTTTTTTTGTTTTTCCCTTAAACCATGCTCCCTTCAAACTTCTCTGTGTCTGTCAAAAGTGACACCATTCTTTAAATCACTCAAACCTAAGAGTTTGAAGTTATCTTTGACTCTGCCTTCCCCTCCCAATCCAGCCAGTTCTCACATCCTGTCAGTTATTTCTTCAAAATAACCCTCAGGCACTTTCATACACTGTAAATTGGTACAACTTCTTTGGAAGGCATTTAGACACCATCTATTAAAATCCAAAATGCATACATACTTTGACCTACCAATTCCAATTCTATGAAACTACTCTATGGGGAATACTCAAATGTGCCAATGTATGTGAACAAGGATGTACTTTGCAACACTGTTTATAATAGAAAAAAATGGGAAACTACCTATAAGGCAACAGGGAACTGGTTAATGGTACATCTATTTCATGAGATGCAGCTATTAGTAAGGATGAGGTGGCTCTATAGGTAGTGATGTAGAAAGATGTCCACAGCATATTGTTAAGATAAAAATGTCAATTTTTCATGTATAGCACGATCTTATTTTTGTATAGATACGTACACCTACATATATCATGCATGTATAGAAAAATGTGAGAGTTCAGATACGTATCAAACTGTTCAAAATGGTTAACCACAGGAAGAGGGATTTAGAGGGAGGTGGGGTCTGCTTTTACTTTCTAATTTGTGCATTTATAAATTGTTCGGATGCCTTAAAAATATGCACACATTGCTTTTAGAATCATTCAAAATCTTCCCTATTTTCTCCATTTTTTCTGACCCAACCTTAAATTTGCATCACCTGCAACAGTCTCCTAAAGGCCTCCTACTAGCTTCAATTAGTTTACTAGCCCTCTGACCTTAGACTTTGAGAGCCTCTTTGAAATGAGGAGAATTACCTACCCTGGCTATCTCCCAGTCTTAAGATTCAAAGGAAATAATGTATATGCATGAGTTTTGAAAAACTGTTAGACACGATGTTAATATAAGGCATCACCTCTAACAGTGACTGGCAGCAAGGCCTAGGGCCTCAGGACGGGGAGAGGTCTGTGAGATGACACAGAGAGCACCGCTGAGATTGCAGAACGAAAGCCCTGAGGGTGAAACATTGAAACGGCTAAGTTATCCAAGGGGGTTCTTCAGCTCTAATGTACGAACCTCCTCAAACGAACTTGAACATTCATATCACCTTTGATTTCAACTAGATCGGGAGAGCAGCCTCCTAAAGCAATTCATCTTTGCCGTGATAAACAATGCAAGCAGTTTGCTAGAGCTCTGCCATTAGACTCACAATTATTTGTATGCCTAATTGGTACTATTAACATTCCAAGGACAAGGGAGCCTATATAATAATGTGGGCACAGAGCTAGAAATGTATTCTAAATATTTAGAAGTGCATTAATTTCCCTTTAAATGAGCTACTTTAATAAAAGCATATGGACTGCCTAATGAAAAATCTCATTGCTTACATTGAGCTGTAGTAAAGAAATTGCATCTAGCATGTATGTGGTGCAGGTGTAAAACGTGTTTACTGCTGCCCCCATTGATTACCGTGTCTATGAAGACGTCAAAACATTTGTATTGGTATTATTTTTCACTTGCTATGAAGACAAACTGAAGAATTAGCTGGGAGATTTGTGATACTGCCATAGTCTAGTGCTCCTATTATTTCTTTGAGTCCTTGGGCAACATTGTCACAAGCTCCTTTTCTATGTGGCCAGTGCACATCTATTGGACTGTGCAGTGGGTGTGGATATTAATGCTGACAACTGAAACTATGGACCTAAGGTCAAACAATGTCGTCAAAAGAATTTCAAGTTCCGTCAGCCACTCCCACTCCCACTCTTTGGGCCAAGAATTAGAGGGAGGGGTAAGGACATTCATATATTTTTTCCTACTATAATCCAGTAAGTAATCACTATGGATACAGGAGAGGACAAAGCCCTCAAGAATCTTACAGTCTACCAAATGCTTGGGGTGTTCTTGTCCAAGGAATTTGCTAATATTGGTTGCAGTTGGCAACTAACCCGAGGGAACAGAGAGGCCCACAGTGCTATCCATACTAACAAGATAAATTCCAGACAGTGATGATTAACAGAGGTTAGGGCTTGTAAAATAGAGTATATATTTATATATTTATGGGTGAGCCACATTCGGTTTTAAAGTTGACAACACCAATTCTGTGACAAGCTTGTATGTCCTCCAGGATATGTACTATGTTTTGTTACTGGTGATGCAGAAGAGAGAGATTTTCTTAAGGAAGGCTTCACATTCCTTTGAATTGAGATCTACAAATAAGTCAACATGTTTCATATTTCATCAGCAAAGCACATATTTTATGTGGCAGACGTCTTAGTCTGTTTGGACTGCTATAACAAAAATACCACAGACTGGGGGTGCTTAAACAACAGAAACTTATTTCTCACAGTTCTGGAGGCTGGGAAGGCCAAGATCAAGGCAATGGCAGATTCAGTGTCTGGTGAGGGCCTACTTCTTGGTTTATAGGCTGCTATCTTGCTGTGTCCTCACATGGTGGAAGGAGAGAAGGAGCTCTCTGGGGCCTCTGGCATACAAGCACTGATCCTATTTGTGAAGCCTCCACCCTCATGGCCTAATCACCTCCCAAAGGTCCTACCTCCAAATACCATCAGATTAGGTTTCAACATATGAATTTTTGGAAGATACAAACATTCGGTCTATAGAAGGAGAATATTATTTTAAATCATTAATCCATGTGCTCTAACCCCATCCTTTCACACACATACCCCCAATCATACTTCTTAGCTTAACACTCATTGTGGTCTATAACTCACAAAATTTAATTGGGAATCTCATTCCTGGGTATTTGCAATTCAATTCAACAAGGCTCTATCGTTTCCTACTATGTGCCACAGCCACTGTTGTAGGCACTGGCTGGGATTACAATGATAAATAAGACACAGTCCTTTCTCTTATAGATACAGCAGATAAATTGATAGGGTAAGTGTCTGGAGTGGCTAAAATCCAGGATGTACCTTCAGATTATTCTTATGCCAACGAAAGAGAGATATCAGTATTCTGGGAGTCTGGTAGGTCAAAAGCAGTTGGAAGGTTGGGGAGGGCAAGTGGGGAGGTTGGTATAACAAAGGCAAAGAGATGAGTAGTGGCTTATTTAGCAGTCCATGGGGCTTGGAGATTGATCCATTCAAAATTCAATCTCCAACTGTGTTGGTTTTTTGTTTGTTTCTACATTGCAATCTAAAAAGGCAAAGCTTGTTTGAAAGCGAAGTGACTTAAATGACCCAAGGATATGTATTATGAAAAACAATAACAACTGAATTAATGAAGTAGCAGTTTGAAAGCATCTTATTTATATTTATCACCTTATTATTTCTCAGAAAGACATCAATAACCTTTTAAAATAACACCTAGGGAGTGACAGAGCTACTGAATTTGGATCCAACAAATGACAGATCTTAAGGTGGTAGGTGATGAGTTCCACAGCAATAAAATATCAAGGTGCCCGTGGGCATTGATGAGTTCTGGGTGATTATACCATAAAACCATATTTCAAAATGTCACCTTTCTTTGCATGTAGTTGAGAGGTTTGCAAAACAATAATTGGCTGGGTACGAGGTACACATCTTCAACTTCAGACATATAGCCAAATTACTCTGTAGTGTGGTTGTGTAAAATAATACTTTCACAAGTATGTGATTTCCTGTGGCTCCATATTTTTGCCAACATTTGGCAATGTCAAACTTAAAAATTTTAGCCAGTTTGTTGTCTGATATTGGTATCTCTTTGTAATTTTAATTTGCATTTCCCTGATTACTAGTGAGGTTGAGTAAATTTTTAAATGTTTATGGGCCATTTTTTATTATTTATTTACTTATTTTTTTGGTGAGGAAGATTGGCCCAGAGCTAACATCTGTTGCCAATCTTCCTCTTTTTGCTTGAGGAAGATTGTCCCTGAGCTAATATCTGTGCCTATTCTTCCTCTATTTTGTATGTGGGATGCTGCCACAGCATGGCTTGATGAGCAATGCGTGTGTCCGTGCCTGGGATCTGAACCCGTGAACCCTGGGCAGCTAAAGTAGAGTGTGCAAACTTAACCACTACACCATCGGGCTGGCCCTTTATGGGCCATTTTTTAAATCTGTGAATTACCTGTTAACATCCTTTGTCCATTCTTCTATTGGGCTGCTTGTGTTTTCCTATGATTATTTCCTTATATAATTTTTATATAGAATATATATATTTTATATAAAAATTATATATATTTATATAAAATTTATGTATATTTTTATATAAAAATTTTCTTTGTATAATATTTCTTTATATAATTCTTTATATAATTTTGATATATAATCCTTTGTTGATAGGTGTGGTTCTTCTGGTTACTTTATTGTACAGAAATTTCTACCTTTTAATAGAGTCAGATTTAGCAGTTTCCATGATCCTTTGTGCTCATTTATGGTCTTATTTTGGAAACTTTTTCCTATTTTGAGATTATTATTCTACTTTCAAAGTTTTAAAAGTTTTGCTTTATAAAGTTTAAAGTTTGGAATTTACTTTTGTGGTGTGAGATAGATTGTAACCTGTTCTTCCACATAGGTTATGAGTATGTCCCCATGTCAACAAAGAGATCTACATCATCATTTTAATGACTGTGTAATATTCTATCCTAATTCATTTAATGAATCTCCTCTTGTTTTATATTTAGGTTGTTCCAGATCTTCCCCCCTATAAATAATGCTAAGATGAACATTCTTCTAAAATGAATAAATTTTGCAATCAGAAAAACAGAAAGCAGGAAACAGGGACAGCTTAAAAAATACCAAAAATCTTCACAATATTTTTACATTCAGAATTCATGGATTCAACAAGCATTTATTAAGTACATCTTATGAGCCAGGAACTACGTTCGAGATGCTAAAGACATATGGCATTTATGGTAGATTGTCACTCAGCATTTACTCCAACTTCATTCTGCTGTTCTTTTCTACATTGCCGAGTTTTGAAAGTTAAAAATCTGTATCTCAGAGTCTCCTGTATCTAGGCTTCTGCTTGTATTCCCAAATAGCTGCACTCACATGGGATTTAGAGGCAGAAACGAGGTAGTAGGCATCCCGCTATGCTAGCTGTTGCTGCTCTCAAGCACAGCTGTGGAGATAATAGGCATTTCTGAAGCAGCTTCTGAGGTTCAGGCAGCTTTGTGGGGGTCTAGAGGCAGTATGGGTGGCTATGCATCTCCTCTGGGTTACATGTATAGTAATGTGTTCTATGTCTCAGTGGTTCCACTGGTGGTCTCCTGGTTCTCACTTTCCTGATAGCGGCAAAGATTCTCTGAGGGAACCAACCAAGTGTGTTGCTCTGGAAGCCGTTCATGGTGGCCCAGCCTAGAGCCTGCTCCTCCTCACTCCCAATGATCTTATAAGTACCTAATCCCTTGTATTACATTGCTTCCTGCTTAAAATGCTGGAGTGGTTTCTGTTTCCCGCAACTGAATCCTGTCTTACACAACTGTCTGAAGAGGGAGAGGGAACATCAACAAATAATTCCCGTACACTTTGCTAAGTGCTAATCCAGTTATCTACTAGGTGCTATGGGATCACAGAAGCAGGACTATTTTTGCCCACAAGTGTCAGGAAAAATTTCACTTTGGCGATGATTTTTTGGCTGAGTCTTAAAGGGTGCTATAGGCAGAGGGAACAGCCTGAGAAAGTCCAGAGACTTATGATTCTGACACAAATAATTTGGTGTGGCTGAATCATAGGGTGTGTATAGTATAAAGATCACTGTGGCAGTTGTGTATAGGACCGCTTAAGGGAAGCGTAAAAATGATGTCAGGGAGAAAGTTAGAAAAAGGAGAGGACAGATGTGAAACAAAATGAATATGATGAATGAGAGGAAAATCAAGGATTTCTAAGTATTCGTCCTGTAAATCCCTCCATCCTCCCTTCCTTCCAACTGCAGTTCCCTATATTCAAGTGTAAGCTCCTTCCTAGGTGTGTTATTTTCTCTTGTGTCCCCTATAACATCTAGCGCAATGCCTTGTGCATGATATTGCTCAATAAATATCGGTTGAGTGTTTGATCTGAGCTACTTGATTGTGCCTTTAAGAGTAGTTAACAGAGTTAAGAAAATCAATGGGCTATTCTAAGTCACTGTTTTGAAAAGATTTAAACCCTTGCAATGGTTTACTGAACACTTTTAGTTTATTCTGTCTTACTCTAGCAAAATCTGTTTCCTTATTTCTTCCTGAGTTGATCAGAAAAAGCATTTCCTCACATCTCTAGAATTCCCTCTCAGGTAAAATGGTCTGTGCCCTCCCCTAAAGTCTGTGCTAGAACTCTCACTTCGGCAGCAGAAAATCTAGCTCTTCTTTGTAACAACAGCAACGGTCTCTAATGATTCTAATACTAACTCTACTACTATTAATAATAATGAAAAAAATGCCAGGAAACATCAGGGTCCCTTCACTTCAGAAAGCACTTCCAAGCCCTGTATTGAAGTTTCTGTAGTCAGAGCTGGGATTTCTTTTGAGTTAAATCTACTTTTAACATTTTTTCTAGGAGTAGAATAAGACGAACCTTTTTGTGAACAAATATGAAGGGACTTGATAGTTAATTAGAATGCTTGTTTTACTTCAGAGATGCCTTGGGTTACAATCAAAAAGACCTTTTTAAAAGATACAACCGAAACATAGAACACATTTTGAACAGACAATTAAACAAAAGAATTACCAGCTTTTTCACACAGTGCTACTGGAGTTCAAAGGAGGGAAAGATCACTGGTTGGGAGAAATCAGTAAAAACTTAGCTCAGCAAATATTGGGCTATGCTTTGAAAGAGGGATTGAATTTGGGTAGGAAGGGAAGGAGAACTGCCCAGAGAGGCTGATATCGTGGACAAAGGTGTGGAAGTGGGAATGAGTGAAGGAATTCAAAGGACAGAGAATAGAACATTCTGACTAATAGGAATTACTAGGAGGAGAAAAGACTGAATATGTTGGTGGGGCAAATTATTTTTCTTACCTTTTTTTGCATACTGATTAGTGTTTTTTCATGCCAGGCTAGCAGGACGAGATTGGGGCCGTTGTTCTGGCCTTGGCCATCATTGGAACTGCACTTTGGATCTGTCTTCCCAGTTGTCCAGCTACTGTAATGGCAGAGCTGGCAGGGCTCTTAGAGATCCTTAGTCTAACTACCTCACTTCACAGATCTGGAAACTGGAGTCCAGAGAGAAAGGACTTGTTCTAGCTCCCAAAGTGAATCAGGCATTTGAATCCAAATATATCATTGAAGCTTAACAGTAAAATTAACCTGCCAAATACTAAAAAGAAGAAAGTGTCAATTGACAGAGTACCTTGCTGTACTTCCTTTCTCATAAAATCCCCTCCATCTGGGATTTCCTCTTGTTGGGTCAAACCTCTTCCACTGGCTCTCTGTATATCCCTGAGGGATAAGGTGGGCATATTTATTGGCTGGGCTAGCATTTCCCTCTCATTCACTCATGTAGATTACAGGCTTTGTTTCTTATTGAGTGAGGAAAGGAAACAGTCACTTAGCAGCTTTAAGATGCTGAAAAGGGCCTTTATTTTGGAGAAGTAGTGGTTAGATTTTGTGTTTATACATAGTTACTGTCTCCATTTTGTTTTGTTCCCTGCAGCTGGAAGAGAAAGGACACAGTTTAAAAAGTGATGTGAAAGACCTTAGAGATTGGGGTCTGTTCCCAAGGGTAAGATTTCTCAAGGCCTTTTGCCCGGAACATCTTCCTTTCCTCTTGAAATCATAAGAAAGAGATAACTCGCACTGAGAACAAAGACCAGACAAACCTTGACAGGAGTTTCAAGAGAGGGCATTGAGGAAGATGAGTAAGACTGCTCAGTGTGGCTCAGGTGGTGAACTATGCCAGCCTGATGTCACCGATGAAGTCACTGACCCAGGGACCACAGAGGAGATTCTTAAGATGACTAGGAAGTCTGAAATCTAAGCATAGGGACAGATGGCCAATGAAAATAATGAATGCTTGAGACACTCATGCATAGATGAACACAAGAAGCAGGGGCAGTTTTGCCTAACCCAACTCGGTTACTACAGGAATCAGCTCTTAGTGCATACTAAAGCAGTATTCCAAGTGCAGAGGACTACAGGTAGACTCGACTGTTCTGATGAGACTGCAAGATGGGTTTCCACTCTGTGGAGTGCGGGATATATATATATATGAATGTGCAAAAGGAAAATGACAAAGGTAGCTGACAGCTAAGAGAAATAGCAGTACAAATTAAAACAAAAAACAAAACAAAAATAGCCTCAGTTGTTGTGGTAAGTCTCGGACGCTGGAAATGAGACAATAAATACACAATCTTCCTTAAGCATAGCCTTCATTTAAACACGTTACCACTGCAAAAGGCATGCAGTCTGGAGCCTCATGAAGAAAAGCAAAATTCTTTAGTGGGAGTGGTAATAGTACAGTGGTTAAGATTCTAGACTTCAGTTCTGCCTTGATACCAGGCTTCCAATATCGTCTCTGCCACTTCCTACGTATGTGTCCTTGGACAAGTTATTTTACTTCTCTAATCTTACTTTCCTCATCAGTAAAATAGAATCAATAATGGGATATAGCTTTGGGATTGTTGTGGAGACTTAATTGGGATTACACATACAAGATATTTAGCGTGGTGTGTGGTGCAGAGAAAACACCAAAATATTAAACTATTTCTCTTCCTCTTTTAATGCTGTTGACCTTGTTATTTTTTAAATAAACTTTATTTTAGAATAACTTTAAAGTTACAGAAAAGTTGCAAAGATGGCACAGAGAGTTTCTCTATACTCTTCACCCAGCTTCCCCAAATGTATGCTACTACGTACATCTGTCAAATCTAAGACAACATGGGTACAATACTATTAACTAAACTCTAGACTTGACTTGGATTTCTCCAGTTTTTCTATGACGTCCTCTTTCTGTGCCAGGGTCCAGTCCAGGGTACCATGTTGCATTGAATTGTCATGTCTCCTTAGTTTCTTTGATATGTGATACTTTCTTAGACTTTCTTGTTTTCCACGACCATGACATTTTTAAAGAGTACTACTCAGATATTCATAGACTGTCCCTCAACTTTATATGAAAATTGGAACTAAAACTTTGCCTTTAGACACTCATGGCTAGAAGATATTACCCTTCTATTAGTGGAAAGAGATAGGTTATTAAGTGAAAACTGCACTTATAATACATTTTGTAATCACCTTAGTAATTAGACTCTGTCTTATCTTTATATCAGCAATTCTTAGCACTATGCTGGCACACGGAAGGCACATGTTTTGTGAATGAATAAATCGATGTTCCTGATTTAATTGCTTATGATATTATTTGGATTGTGTTGATGCAGTTGAATTTTTTAGTTAAATGATACTCCAATTTTAGAGTCCCACCCAAGCTCTCTGAGCAAGAAGCCCCTAGGTGGATTTAACGAATTCTCTCACCTCTGTCTTGTCTGGTTGGCTGGAGGAGACACATATGCACACACACTTGGTCCCCAACAAGATGATCACTGATTTCTGTATCGATCACTATGATTTACAGCTTATGAGGTTTTACCTTTAAAACACTGCAAGAAACTGAATGGAAAATGGGGTTACAAAGCCAGGAGTGGCAAGGATCATAGAAGTCAGAAAAAAGGGTATGAATGATTGTATAGGGTGAGTATATGTGCAAATATGGGCACATACGCATCTGTGTGTGTCTCTGGGTATTAGTATGTTCATGGAAATGACTGGAAGGATACACATTCAGCTGTTAACAGTGATACCTTTGTTGGTAAGGGTGAGTTTGGGAGAAGAATGGGAAAAATTCTTCTGCTATATTACTTTTTTTTCTAATAAAAAAGAAGTGAAGAAAAACATTTTAAAAGAATTCACCATGTGATCTCTTTAAATAATAATAACTACAAGCAATGGAAAATAGATGGTTTTGCGAGCCCAAGAAATAACTGAATTTAATGATGTTTAGACAGCTGTTGGAGGACTCTGACGATAGGGTTGCTGAATTTAAACACATTCAGTGTATGCAAATGTCTACCTGTTGTGATTACATTGCTTAGGGAGCCGTATAGATTCAAGAGGGGAATATCAACAAACGGTCCTAACTACTTCATGTTTTCATGTCATAAATTTGTAAACACTGTCAGAGATAATGATGAGAACAGATAGCTAAGACCCCCCCCTAGCATCCCCCAGTAGCTAAGACCTTCTCTCGGAACTGTTTCTACATAACCACACATATGGCAAATAGAGCCCACAGCTGGGACATGCTTTTGTGAGGGCATTTGAACCCATTTACTGGCTATGTGCGTAGACTGTATATGGAGAGACGCAAAAGGAATTTGGTTTTTATTGCATTCCGTCAGTGGTGCTGACGTGCAGCATACAGTCAAAGAGAGCACAGAAACGGTTATTATGTGAACCAAAGCCGAAGGCAATGGATTTGGAACAATTAGTTCTACTTCAGGGTAATTGCTGCTTTCCCCACTTGCTTTCTCTTTCTGCGTCTGCTTTCTTCTCTCATGCAATTGTTGGACATTTCCTACACAGAAGGCAATTAATAATGGAAGTCGTGGTTAATACAAATAGCTTGGTAAATGATAGGCTAGTGGTTTATTAAATCTAGTTCTACTTTTTGATTCTCAAATAGCTGGAACTGGAAGAAACGAGCAAATCATTTACGAATCTGATGAGTTTACAAATGCATTGATTCATCAAACATTTATTGAGTGCCTGTTGTGTCCCAGGCACTGTGTCAGATGTGACAGGAAAAACTAATGGAAACATCAGACATAATAGCGTCTGGTGTGCACTCAGAAATGAAGTAATCCTCAGCACTGTAACTGTTGGTGATGCCAAGAAAATGGAAACGGAAGTCTTTCACATTAATTTAGCTTTCTGAACAAATGATCATTTGATCTGGGAAAGAAAAATTAAGACAAATATTGCTTTTAAAAAGTGAAGCAAAATATAGGATAGTTTGGTCTGATTTGCTTAGTTAAATAATATTCTATACAACTGACCCAGAAATTCCAAATCTCATTGCAGGCAGAGTTTTCTTCCAGCCTCTCTTTCTACTCCAGAGAGTTATTTTGCCCACTATACTTCACTTACGAGCTGGCATGTCTGAATACCTATAGTCATATTTCATTTCAGGTGCTTAGTTTTTAGAAAAACTGCTTATAGCTGCGTGGTGCTTGAGGTTTTAGGGCCTCCGACTGTTGACTTTCTGTAATCATCCTAAGTGTTTGGAAAGAACAGAAAGCTCTCTGCTTGCATACTGGAGTGGGAATCCATTTAGGTCTGAGATCCTTTTCATGGCTATTTGAACAGTATTGTGATTATTAAGTATGATTATATATATGTATCTCTAAAAACCTTTAAAGATCTCTAATGCACAATAAAAAGTAAGGTATATTAAATCCCCTGTGAAGTCAGACTTTCATCCAGTAACCTCTGTTTTCTAGAATGCTTAGTCTTGAACCCTGAAGTTTGCAGGAAAGAACTGTGAAAGCTAGGACTCAATGTTACGAAGCTCATGCACAAAAACCATGCGCTTAACATGAGAGGATCAGGGTGCCACACTCTGAGGTTTTTTGCTTCTTTTTAATACACACTTTTCAATAAACTTGGTTTTCTGATTGAAATGCAGCAATTAGGGGAATGCAGGAAGGGGACTATGAGACGCAGGTTGAATGACAGCAGAAGAATAGACAGTTGACAGCCTGACGGTAAGGAGAAAGAGAAACGTGGAGGGAGACAAAGAGCTGTATCACAGCACAGTGCAATAACTGTGGTTCATAATGATGGCCTTGAGTCATTGAGGAAAGATTAAATTATGTTCCGTGTCCTTTGAGATGACAGGGAAGTGGGTAATACAGTCTCCTGCCAATGTAGTTCAAATTTCTGAGCTTGAGATGCAAACTTCAGTTATCTGGAAAGTGTACCAATGTGAAGCATTTCATTTTCCTGACAGAGTCAGAAAATGAAGCATTGCTATGGGAATATAATTATGAATTGCTCTTAAAGATGGTGGCTCACATCAGTTGCTTATAAATAAATGAAATCAAATGAATCCTAGCCCTGATTTTGTGACACTCCACCATATTTCCAATTATGTCAAGGGGTGTGAGAGGTATTATAAAGCTCAAACCAAGAGGTAATAACCAACCATGAGGATTCCTTATTCAGCGTGGCATGCCCCGTGTCTAACACAGTGTATGGCACAAAGTAGGCACTCAATTTTTGTCAAGTGTGTGAATGTGTGTGTGTGTATGTGTGTGATAGGACAAAAGGGCGTATGGTGAAATCAAAGATTTGTTATGTTGTATGTTTTTAAAAAGTAAATATAGAGCCAGTTATTGCTGTATACCAAACAACAGCGGAATATCCGTGGCACCCAACAGTAAGCTTTAATTTTGCTCACATGTCTGTGGGTTGGGTGAAGGTCAGGTGATCTAGGCTGAGCTCAGCTGGGTGGCTCTTGGCTGCAGATTGGGTCTGAGTCTTCTCTGTGTGTTTTGGACTAGCTTATTCATCAGGGATGCTTTTCTCATGGTGATGGTAGAGGCGCAAGAGGGCAAGCAGAAATATGAGAAAAATGAGGTCCCTATGAAAGCTTAGGCTTCAAACTGGAACACTGCCTCTTCCACCCACATTTCACTGGACAAAGCAAGTCACATAGTCAAGCCCAAAGTACACTGCCTTTACGGGGAGGAACTGTAAAGTCACATGGCAATGGAGTGGGTCTAGGCAGGAGTGATGAATCAGGGTCAATAATTCAATCTAACACACTTCGAAATCACTGAAAATAGGTTAACAAGACTTGAAGTCAGGTACCTGTGATTACTCTTGTGGAACAATAATTTGGTTTTTTCCTTTGCTTTCAATAATAATATCACGCTGAGATGCAGGGCAGTTTCCAAAAACCAACCATTCACATAGAATTGAAAAATTTCCTCACAATTCTTTTTTTTTTCCTGCTTTTTCTCCCCAAATACCCCCAGTACATAGTTGTATATCTTACTTGCAGGTCCTTCTAGTTGTGGCATGTGGGACACCGCCTCAACGTGGCCTGATGAGTGGTGCCATGTCCGCGCCCAGGATCCGAATCGGCAAAACCCTGGGCTGCTGCAGTGGAGCGCGTGAACTTAACCACTCGGCCACGAGGCCAGCCCCTCCTCCCAATTCTTGATCTTCTGTTTTTTTTTTTTTTTGACAAAGGTTCTAGTAGAGCAGTAATAGAGTACCAAAGATGAGACATCTTCAGCCACATTTCTCTGTGCCTGATGAATAGCCATAGCAAAAATGTTATTGTACCTAAAAAAAAAATGACGTTAAACAGGTTGCTATTCAGCCTGTGATTGTGTCTAATTTAATTTTAGTGTTCAACAGGGGGTTAATGTGCTCTGTTCAACAGATAAAAATTAGAACACCAGAAAACAGCTCTTTGATGGGTGGAAGGGTGTTGGACTGCATGACTGTATCTTTGCTGCTTGACAGCTCCTCATGCTAAGAATGAATCATTCTCCTGCTGTTTAACATGTATCATTTGAGATATTACCTGGCACTGGTAGGTGCATTAGCATGAATTGGCACTTGGAGGGTAGTCACAATGTTTGCTAACATGTCTCTTAACTAAATTTAGTTATATAGATAGGTACGTTAGATTATTTCATAGTTGAATTCCCACAAGTCTCTTGTTAAAAATACCTGAAAACATGTATAGCAATTATATTAGTACTCCCACCTCAAAATTAATTATTTCTACCCTTTACTTCCTTTAAGAGAATGGAAATGGCACTGTATATTTAAGTAGGGTATAGTGTAAGGATCATCAGAGTGTAGACCTACTGTGCTCTAGATATACCTAAGGTAGGGGTTCTTAGCATGAGGTCCATGGATGAGCTTTAGGGCCTTTGTGAGACAACTGATCATTTGCAAAATATTCATATATTCATATATATATATATATATATATATATATATACACACACACACACACATACATGTAGAAACTTCTTTCTTTGAAGAATATCCATAGCTTTCATCAGAGTCTTTTATTTTTGGGAGGAAGATTATCCCTGAGCTAACGTCTGCCACCAATCGTCCTCTTTTTTGCTGAGGAAGACTGGCCCTGAGCTAACAACTGTGCCCATCTTCCTCTACTTTATATGTGGGATGCCTGCCACAGCATGGCTTGACAAGCGATGTGTAGGTCTGCACCCAGGTTCCAAACCAGCGAACCCCGGGCCACTGAAGCAGAACGTGCAAACTTAACTGCTGTGTGACTGAGCTGGCCCCTCATCAGAGTCTTTTAATAGTCCAAGGCTCAAAAGACACTAATGAAATATTGCTGCATGTCTAGTAGAGTTTGTGTTCAGTTTTCTGTAGGCCCATTTTAAAAGGGTGATGACCAAAATGTAGTGTGTCCAGAGGAGGGTGACCTGGGTGGTAAAGGGTCTGCAAAGCATGCAATGTATAGACTGGTTGAAGTAATTGTGAATGTTCAGTGTGGAGAAAAGAAGGCTGGTGGGAGATGTTGTAGCTGTTCTCCACCCTTCAAAGGGCAGTCACGTGGGGAAGGACTTGCCTTGCATTTTTCCAAAAGAGTAAAAGGATAGAGATGAGGCAGCAGGTTTCAACTCAACCTAAAAGTGAACTTTGTAATAGTCTCAACTTTCCAAGAGTATAACGGATAGCTTATTATTTACCTTCAAAGTTTTTCTGAGTGTAAAGCTAAAATAATTAGATATGCATCAGAGTGTTGCTGTTGTCATATCACTATTTACGCTCTCCTATCTAAAATGCTTCATTTATTTGCATGGGGGCTTAATTTTTATTTTTGCAAGATATAGTAATAAATCCATTTACTACAGGTGTGGGTGTGTGTGTTTAGACTGTGGAACCTAACATTTTTTATCCACGAAATCATAAAATTTAAGCACTAGAAGCAATTTAAATTTCTGATCCAGCTTCCCCATGTTAAAGATGATGAAACTCAGGTGTCTAGTGTTTGCTCTATAGTCAAGGTACACAGTAAGTAGTAGAACGAGGACTTGACCACTGCTCTAAGTGCCTTTGATAGACATCTTTTTGCCTTCACCAATGGTAAGGTAAATTGGTTCTATTAACTGGGAATGCAAAGTGAGATGATGTATGTAAAAAGTGATTTGTAAACTAGCACTATAAAATCCTTTATTTAATAATAATGGTAATAATGATGATGATGATAAACCTGAATGGAATGTTAGAATGTAATTATATGGTAGAAATAGGGAATAATCAGGAGGACACAGAACAGTCTGGAATAGAGGAGGAAGTAAATATCATCTTTCCTGTTAACTCCCTCAACCTCTTTCTGGAAATAAAGTCTTTCATCTCCTAACTTTTTATACAGTCGTGCTTTTCTCTTTTATAATATTGTGTATTTGCTGGGAATGTATATGTGGTGATTAGCAGCTATAAGCATATGCAAATACAGAAGCAGAATTGACACAGAGAATGTATACTGCCAATATCTAAGTGTTGTATCCCCGGATTATATTTGCGGATTTATCCATCTTGAAAGGTTAAAATTTAAGGGACTTGATGTGGAGTCTTGTCATAAAAAGTCAAGATCTGATCTTGGCAACTAATGAGTTTTAGGTAAAATGTTCTCGGGAGCTCCTGTATGCCTCTAATGGATTTATCTGAAATGAAAGTTACTAAAAGCAGCTTATTTTTTAATTAAATGCTGGCTGTAACATTACCTACTCAACACTGCTTAACTTGTAACCTTTCAAAAGAATATAATTTTGTACAACTCTTTGCAGGTTTCCAAACGGCCTTACCATTACTGAGCTCACTTGAAAATTTTTGTTAAGAAAACCTGAAAATAAAAATCAAGACACCATGTAATAGTTGTTGTATGGCTTAAAAATATTCCAGAGAGATGGCGTATTAAAGAGGAGAGGGGTCTGGGAGATATTTAGTTAGGAAGACTTGATAGTGTTGGGATAATGGAATAAAGGGAATAAGAGAGAGGGAGGAATCTAGGATAAACCCAAAGTTTTCGACTGGTAGCCGATATTGTTCTTGTGCCTTATTATTAATTATTCCTCCATACTTCCAGTTGCATGAAGCACAAAGTAGCATCACTTTTGCCAACAACATGCATGAGGACCCAAAGCAGGAGGCACAATCTCATGGATGGAAGTGGGAAAGTTCAGACTATGTTAACGGAGCAGGACCACACAACTAGTTAGAAATAGGTAGTTTGTCATCTCAATCACTCTGCCACCTCTTGAGGGGTTTACTTTGCTGGAGTAACCACAGGATGAGGAACAGAATTTGCCACCCCAAAATACTATGCCTCTTTGGCGTAAGGGCTATTTTGAGCTGATGATTCTTAAAAAAAAAAAAAAAAATACACAAAAACAGCAGACATAGGTAAAGCTCTGAAAACCTAGTAGAAGTTACCCATTTGTAAGGGAAATTTATATTTGTAAGAGAAATCTCCGTTTGTAAGCTTGCCTTCCTCTCTGTGCCGGGGAGGAGAGGATGACTCTAAATCTCTAGAAACTCTTATCAGTAGAGAACGCAACGACTTGAATCTGCAGAACAAGTCTACCCTTGTTTACTGTGCTTTTCCTAGTAACCTCCCATAACTGACAACAGGATGTTAAAGCTGTATTTTCGGGGTCTGCCAGCCAGCCAGGAGCATGCGCAGAGGAGAAAATTTGGATCTGCCAATCGAAACTCATCCTGCCAGCACTTCTGCATACCAGCCTGCCCTCCCTGATCCCTTAAACCTAACCTCTGGATCAGGGAGACAGAGTTGAGAGCCTGTCCTTCTGTCTCTTTACCAATCAATTGAGTAATAAACTGCTTCTTCTTTCAAAGACTGGTGTAGCACATCGGGTGGTGAGCCCTTGCTTGGTAACATCAGCTCCAAATCCCTATTTCACAAATACCTAGACATCTGCACCATTCCGCCATTCTAACAGTGCTTGCTGAAGACTGCATCAGTACCCCAGAGACTTGCCTCTTACTTGGGAGGTTAGGCTCCTCCTAAATTGAACACCACTCTATCTCTACCTTGATTAGAGAAAAACGCTGACTTAAAATAGCCTGCTCAGAGTATCAGCCCTCAGGAAAATTGGCACCATCCCAGGTTTGTCATGCTCATTTCCACCATAGAATGGAAGGCGTTTATACTAAAGCACAACCCAAGTCATCTTTGAAGGAGCCTTCAGGCAGAACCAGCTCAGCGGCTTGCTAATGTTCATGTCTTCTGATTCTTAGTTCTGTGCCACCTGAAACAGTGAAGAAAGGGGTAGTGTGGAAGTATCAGGGGAAGCTGTGCCATCTAAACCTGACCTCTTATTTTCACCACTCCTCTTCCTAGGAGGGCATCACTTCATGACCTCTGTGTCAATGATTCTTGAACCAATCACGTGTGTAACTAGGGTTAGGAGCAAGCTAAAATCCCGTCCTTTCTTTCCCATTCAAAAACGTACATTAGAATGAAAGTGAAATTCTTGTGATTAGGAAGATAATTTTGAATCCTCTTTATATTAAAAGTAAAATTGTTCACATACTCTGGTAATTTATCATTTTTATTAGTTGTTTTAAAATTATATCACTTCTTTTCAGTGAGGAAGATTGGCCCTGAGCTAACATTTGTTGCCAATCTTCCTCTTTTTTTTCTCCCCAAAGCCCCCCAGTACGTAGTTGTATATTCCAGTTGTAGGTTCTTCTAGTTCTTCTATGTGGGACGCCACCTCAGAGTGGCTTGATAAGTGGAGCCAGGTCTGTGCTAGGATCTGAACCTTCGAACCACAGGCTGCTGAAGCAGAGCACGCGAACTTAACCACTTGGCCATGGGGTGGCCCCTCTGGTAATTAATTGTTAATAACAAATTATCTCATCTGATGCTAACACATTGCCTTAAGTTTTTGCTGCTCTAAAATTCCAAAATTCCAGTTATTGGAGATCTTAGTTCCTAAGTTTTTGTGTTAAATTCCTTCACTCTTTCAGGCTTCTGAATTCCATATTCCAATCCAATCATGAACCCCGCTTCCTACCTGTCTTTTCTTAGAAGAAGTTTCTAAGTGTTGTTTGTACATGCTCTGGCCTTCATGCCTGCATGTTACACAATGCAAGACAGTTATACTATCTGGCAAATTGTGTGATAAAGCCCACAGCTGCACTAGGAGCCCAGAGAAGTGAGAGGTTAACGTGGGCTGAGAGTTTTAACAATTCTGTTGCTGGGCCAGGTATGCTTTCTTATTGAAACCACATAGCAACCTTGTAAAGCAGGTTCTCACGAGCCCCATTTTATGAAATAGGAGACTGAGGCTCATCAAAGTTAACAAACTTTCCGGTGGTCACAAAGATGGTAAATATTAGATTTAGAACTGAGACTAAGTTCTCTCTGACTCCAAAGTCGGGATATATATTTTTTGACTACATGAAGCTATTTGCCTGAAAGTGGGGGCAATAGGGTTTGAGATGGGCCTTGAAAGACAGATAGGGTTTCAATAGGAAGAGGGAGAAAAAGGGGAATTTTCAAAGGAGAAAGCAAGTGAGCAAGGGCACAGAGATGGGAATGACAATGTCTCTGCTGGTAAGTCAAGAGACCAACCTAATGCTTTCGTTGGGGAGTCTAGGTTAAGGACAGGGATAAAAGGTTGGAAAATCGGGCTGCTGGTCCTTGAAACCTAAGTCATGCAATTGAAATTTGATGCCAGAAACCACAGTGAATTTTTTGTTCTCTGATTTAAGAGGTGGGCTAGGGCACTCTGAAGAAAATTAAGTCTTTCTTTGGTTAAATAAATTACATGAAGCATTAAGTTATTCTACACATTTAAATGCAAAGAAAGTTGACACATAACCCTTTAGGCACTTTTTTTTGAGGGGGGAAGGGTCAGACCCTTTTGTGAGGTTTTGTGAGACAAATAGCCACTATATTGAACAGAGACTCTCCCTAACAAAGGCTGATCTATTTTTGAGAAAATACATCTCTAATTTTGTTCCATTATTGGATTTTAATCAAGAGAAACAACTGAATCCTCTCCTTCTAATCTATCGCTCTCTGGCAGGAGGATTTGTGTACAGCTAGGCTTTAAACCGGAGAGAATCTCGAAAGGAGTGTTTCTCAGACTTGAGTGTACATCAGAATCATCTGGAAGTTTGGTAAAACACAGCTCTCTGGGCCCCACCTGCAGCGCTTCCCCTGCAGTTGGTCTGGGGTGGGTCCCGAGAATTTGCATTTCTAACAAGTTCCCAGGTGATGTGGATGCTGCTGTTCCGTGGACTATATTTTGAGAACCACTGTCCTAGACTGATTTCTCAAAGGACCCATCTCAGAGTCAATTAGGTGAAACAAACAACTAAAGCCCTAGCTGATTTAAGGGAGAAATGAGAGGGTGTTTTGACAGAAGTGTCCTAAATTTAGTAAATTGATAGGTAGGGACTAGTAACAGGAAATTTACATCAGGCATTCTTATGGAAAGCAGTGTGTTAAAATGGAAAGACTACAAGGCTTTGGAATCAGACCATCTAGATTCCAATTCCAGCTCTGCTTTTTTTTTTCATTTTTCTTTTCTTTCCTTTTCTTTTTTTTGAGGAAGATTAGCCCTGAGCTAACATCTGCTGCCAATCCTCCTCTATTTGCTGAGGAAGACTGCCCCTGAGCTAAATCTGTGCCCATCTTCCTCTACTTTATATGTGGGACGCCTGCCACAGCATGGCTTGATAAGCGGTGCCATGTCCACACCCGGGATCCGAACTGGCAAACCCCGGGCCGCTGAAGCGGACTGTGTGCACTTAACCGCTGAGCCACCAGGCCAGTCCCCCAGCTCTGCTTTTTACTTGATGTATATAGCTTTGTAAGTTACAGATTTAATAATACACTGTTATGTTAGGATTGCTGGGAGGATTAAATGCAACAATCCCGGTTAAATGCGGATGTCTGCTTTGATAGATATGGTATTTGACAAATGTGCACTCTTTTGAAGAAAATAGTACTTAAGTAGATTTTTTGAGGGTGTAAGCAAAATTGTACGGCTTCATTTGTGCTTTATCTCCTTAAGTGTGAATATTTATTAGTTGCCCTGAAAGCTGCTCTTTTGTATCACTTTGATATGTCTGTAATGTCATAGCAAAGTAAGATTGTTTTCCAGTCATGATCTATAACTAGGAAATGAGTATTTCTGAAATTCTACTGCTTCAGATTGGACGCCTTCAAATTGGAATGATTTTGAATTACAAGAAAGGTTGCTGTCATCAAGTGTCAAAGGAGTAGCTCTTTATTTTCTCTGTCATTCCTGCCCCTTTTAAGAATAAATTGAAGGAGAAAAAGGTTCCCGGGAGCCTGTGGAGGCCTCAACTCTCGAGGTGTAAGATTAGCTTTTGTTCAAGGGCAAGCAGCTAGGGAAAGAGTGATGGCTGTTGAATGGTCTGACAAGCTATCAACTCTCGCAGGTGTGGGTTTTGCCTCTGCCGTCCCTGCAGTAAGAGCTTGGGTCTTGGCCTCTGGCTGGACTGATATAATCTTGGATCTGCCTTTGGGTTGTAGCTGTCTGTTGGTACGCCTCTACTTCAATAATTACCTTGGCAAGTCAGTGTTCTTCCCTGAACCCCTAAAATCTTGCTGCTCAGTGTGGTCTGCTCCCCTGGGAGCATGTTACCAATGCGGAATCTCAGGCTTCCCTCCAGATGTCCTGAGTCACAGTCTGCATTTAACAAGCTCCTCGGGCGAGCCCTATGCATGCTGCAGTTTGCGAAGTCCTGCTCTAGGTGACCTCTAAGGTCCTTTGGGGTCTAACGTTTAGGATTCTAAGGAAACTTGTAAATATTTTTACTCTTATTGTTCTCTTTGAATTGATACTTGAACTGATCTTTATTGTGTCTCTGTTACCTTTCTCTCCCTCCCTCCCTCACACCTATCTCTTTTTCAATAACCAGCTCAAATGTCACTTTCTTTGTGAACACCTTTTGTCCTCTTGATTCCCATAACATTTCATTTGTTCTAAAATGGTATGTTATCACAATGCATTCCACTAGACCAGTGATTTCCCGGCCTGACTGTGAGTTCAAATCAGCTGTATGGTTTTTAAACAAAGAGATGCCCAGCCCAGACCCACTGAATCACAACCTGTAGGGGAGGGGAGGGTACAGCCTAGGCAGAAACATTTAAAACAATTCCCTAGGTAAATTTGATATGCATTTCTCTTTTCTTTTGTTGAGGTATAATTGACACGCAACATTATGTTGTACATTTTAAACTAATATAATTATTTGACATTTGCATATATTGCGAAATGATTACCATAGCAAGTCTAGTTAACATCTGTGACCACACATACTTATAAAATTTTTTTTCTTGTGATAAGAACTTTTAAGATCTACTCTCTTAGGAACTTTCAAATATGCAATACAGTATTAACTGTAGTGGCCATGCTGTACATTATATCCCCATGACATTTATTTTATAACCAGAAGTTTGTACCTTTTGACCCCTTTTACCCATTCTGGCCAACTATACCCCCCACCTCTGGCAACCACCAGTCTGTTCTCTTTATCTATGAGCTTGGTTTGTGTGTTTTTTTTTTAGATTCCATATATAAGTAAGATCATATGGTATCTGTCTTTTCTGTCAGACTTATTTCACTTAGCGTAATGTCTTCAAGGTTTGTCCATGTTGTCACAAAGAGCAATATTTCCTACTTTTTTATGCCCAAATAATATTCCATTGTATATATATTACACCACATTTTGCTTATCCATTCATCCATTGATGGACACTTAGATTGTTTCTATATCTTGGCTGTTGTAAATAATACTGCAAGGAACATGCGGGCACATATATCTTTTCAAGTTAGTGTTTTCATTTTCTTCAGATGATTAGCCAGAAGTGGAATGGCTGGATCATATGGTAGTTCTAGTTTTAATTTTTTGAGGAAACTCCATACTGTTTTCCACAGTGGCTGACAGACGATATGCATTTCTGATGGAAAACCACCATGAGAGAAAATGAGTTCTCTGTGGGCCAGGATTCTTTTTTTCCAGGCTCTTGTCTGAATAAATATTTATTGGATTAAAGGATGAATGATTTACTCATTTGTCTTTTGCGATAGATTAAGCTCTTCAATGGCAGCTCCTTGTCTTTCTCATCTCTTTGTATCCAGGGCATTTCAAATGGCCTGGCAAATGACAGGTATTTAACATGTTTTAGTTCCTGTAATTGTATACTTTCTAAAGGTTTTGGAGACAGAAAAAAACTGAGTTTAAATCCTACCTCTGCCATTTTGTGGCTATATTACCTTAGTAATTTACGTGATCATTCATTTACTCAGTTCAGTTGATGCAGGATTTTCGATAATTATCGACTGCCTACTATGCGCCTTGTACTATACTAAAAGCTTGGGATGCAATGGCAAACAAGACAGATAGCTTCCTGTTTTCTTGGAGCATACATTCTGCTAGAGGAGACAGACAAAAGAATAGAAGTAAAAAGGCCCATAAAAATTTAAAAAATTGAAATAAGTGTTGTAAGGCAACAAAGGGCTGAGAAAGTGAATAACGGACAGGGATGGTGAAGGAACCAACTTCATGTCCAAAGACATTTGGATTGATAATCAAAGGATGAGATGGATTTTGTAATGTACTGGTGAGGATGTGCTATAGAGCATACCAGGCAGAGGAAATGAGGTATGCAATGCGTTTGAAGCAGGAGAATGTTCAGTGTGTTTGAAAACCCGAGAAAAAACCAATGCGATTGGAGCTCAGTGAATAGGGAGGAATTAGGGCTAGATTGTGTTGGTATTAACACTTGGGAAATAGGAATGCCTAAAAGGTGTTTTGATCTAGTCATCCTCCTCTGTGAGAAACAAGGTACGAGATTATTTTTAGTTGGGCTAGAGCCCGATAATCCACAAGTAGTACCGAGGAAAGCTGGGTGGAAGCTTATGGTGTAGCCTAAACAGGGCCTCTACTTCTCAGTAAACTCAAACCTGGGGATCTCATGGTCTCTGGCCAACCGTGATAAGGGAGCTTAAGATGATGTTGCATGTGAGGAAGGCAGAAGAGATCAACATGACTGGTTTTTGAGGGGATTTTGGCTAGCTTACCAATGCGAAGATGTGTCATAACACGCATATGAATTTTTTATAAAGTTACCATACTTACAAGAAATGTCCCTCACACAGTGTCATGAATACTGACCAATCAAAAGAGCAATTCTTTCGAGGGCTGAGGGAAGAAGAAAGGCTGTGAGGAGGAGAGAGTTGAGAGAAGTCAAAACCTTCTCCCTACATTACTTACCTATTTGAACCTCCTTCGGAGACTTATAGCAACTATAATTAGCGTGAGTATAAAATAAGATAATGCATGCATAGCCATTCATTGTATCTGTCACCAAATTAGCTATTCCTATTCTTAGATGATTAGGATTGAATTTAAAGACCACGAAAACACTTTACAAACTCATCATGCACACGAAATTCTGTTAAAGTTATCAGTTTGTTCTTTCATCTCTGCCAGCTGAGATCAGCACATGCTTGGTGGCCACAAAGTCTGAGAGCTAAGCTGTATTTGAAAAACTGACTTAATTCAAAAGTGATAATAAGTGAATACAATTCACTGTCCCAGTCTTTGGTCAATTTTTATCTGGAAAAGGGGATAGAGAAGGACAACTTTCCTTCCCTTTTTTACTTTTCCACCCACCTGAAGCCCTGACAGTCAGTCTGCAGTTGACAAATTTGGCCTAAGAGATGGGAATGATCACTAGTAGTGATGTATATCTGTAAGTGCAAGCAACCAAGGAAGATTCTAGACATGCAATGAAAAAATCAAATCAGAGAGGAAAAAGCAGTTACAAAAATTTGTGCTGAATTCGGTAGAAAATATGAAATATGCTCTATGAGTGTGTGTGAGTGGTTTGTGGTTGTGAGTGAGTGTGAGTGTGAGAGCATATGATGCTCTCACATATGGTGAGAGCATACAGTGTCCACACATTTGTGTGGTTGCGTGTGAGCAGGTATGAGTGTGTGCAAATGTGAGTGATATGAGTCTGTGGTGTTTGTGTGTATGTGTGTGTGTGTGTGTGTGAGTGATGAGAAAGGAGGGAAAAGAGATACAGAGAAAGGATCTCAAGCGTCTTTTTTTCTTCCAGTCCAGGAGTCTGCTCCTCATTTGCCTTCTAAGCCAGGTTGTGGTGGGGAGTGGGACATTCTTGAATCAGCCTCTTTGTTGGGTGACATATATTCCCTTAGCCAGGGATAAGTCATTTTTGTTGAACTATAAATTGGGTCATTCATTAGTATGGAAATAAGGTTTTTTAGGACCAAGAACAGCTTATGTATAAATACTCTTTTCCTTCAGCTCTGAACAAAGAAATGATTGTGGCTTAAATGTAGTCAGAGTCATGACTAGTGTATGCCAGAATGGTTGATGGTCTCTCCTCATCAGACTTTGCTGCTGGTGCACGTTGGGTTGAGGAGAAGGACTTTACCAGTTGGTGCTAAAAAAGACATGAAATGAATATACATAGTTTCCGTGGGTGGTTGGTAGCAATATAACCCTTTGTCCTCTTCCGCTTGTACCTTTTTTGTCTGCAGGTGGAGCAGCTACACATGTTGACAGGGACAGGCAGCAAGGAATTGAGGTTAGGTGTAATTTATTCTGGACACTGAACACATATACAGTCATGCATCTCATAATGACATTTGTCAATGACAGACCGCATATACAACAGTGGTCTCCTAAGATTAGTACCATACGGCCTAGGTGTGTAGGAGGCTATGCCATCTAGATTTGTGTAAGTACACTCTATGATCGCACAACGACAAAATCACCTAATGAGGCGTTTCTTAGAATGTATCCTCATCATTAAGCAATGCATGACTGTAGATGACTCTGAATATAATTCTTAATTTTTTTTGTAGACCTTTTCTTTTAAAATTCATTAAAGTGCCCAGGAGTTCTTTCGAATGGAATCCATCATGAGATAATTTGGATCCTCCATAGGCTAATAAACAGCGGCCAGGAAAATTCAGCTTTTATCGTCACTAAAAGTTTACCAGGTAAATATAAAACCTGCCCATATGGCTGAGAAAGAGACTCCTCTTTTGGTTCAAAAAACACAAGTGGAACAGGCTAGGATATCTATTCCTGTATCAGGTAGTGATTTTGCTAATAAAACTGAGTCACCTCTCTGATCCCCCCTTCATTTCAGTATCCTGGAACTACTACTCCACCTGCAAGGTATTACACTCCAATATCTTACTCAAAGACAGCGACCTTCTATTTTTATTATTCTTTATATCAGTCCCAGTACAAGTGCCCATACTCATGATACTTTGAGGTCTGTCCTTCTCTCCCCAGCTCTTGTATTCATTTTCTATTGCTATGTAACAAATTGCCACAAATTTAGCAGTTTAAAACAACACTGTTTATCAGTGCCCAGTTGTGTAGGTCAGAAGATGCAACTGGGTTCTGTGTTCTGGGTCTCGCAAGGCTGAAATTAGGCATTTCCTGGGCTAGAGCCTGATATGGAGACTCTGGGGAAGAATCTGCTTTCACGTTCGTTTTAGCTTCTTGGTAGAATTCAATTCCTTGTGGCTGTCGGACTAAGATCCTATTTCCTTGTTTGCTATCAGCCAGGGGCTGCTCTCAGCTTCTAAAGGCTGCCTGTATCCCTCAGCTTGTGTCCTCCTCCATCTTCAAAACAGCAACAAATCCCCCTTGTTCTCTGATCTCGCTGACCTCCTTTTCTGCCACCAGCTTGACAAAACTCTCTGCTTTTAACGGCAGTATATGGTTAGATTAGTCACACCAAGATAATCCCTCTTTTGCCATGTAAGGTCGTGGGATTAGCACACAATTGTGAAAGCAACACCAGGGAGTGGAGATCACGGGGGACCAAAATCCTTCCTACTACATCTCTCGTTCCTCATCCCTCACCCCTCACACGGTTTGACTTCATTTCATAACCAATCCGGACCCCATAGTTCATCACTTCCACCACATTTTGCTCTCATCCTTTATTTTCTCACCCCATTGTTCTTCTATCGACCCATCTTGGTAACGTAACAGTGAGTCAATACAACAACTCCTTTTGTTCCTATCCGTAGGCTGCTGAGAAAAGTGGGAATTCATGATAATATATAGTTATGGCTTTCAGTGCTACCTCTGTCTGGATTATTGCAGTAGTTCTCCAACTCCAAACTTAACGCCCTCCAGCCCACCTCTCCCACTGCTGCTAGAGCTGTTTTTCTAAAATGCAATTCTGATCATGTCAATCTGTGTTTAAAATCATGTAATGCTTCCCATAACTTTCAGGATAAAGTCTCAACTCCTTATTATGGCATAGAAGGGCCTTCTGGAGGTGGCCTCTACCCATCTCTCTAGGCTTAGCCCTCACTGCTCCCACACAGGAAATCCACTTCAAACTACAGCAAATCAGTAATTCTATAGTTCTTTGTTCATGCCATGCTTTCCCACGCTTCTGTCTTATGCACAGCTCTTTCGTTTTCCTGACACACCCTATCCATTGTTTTTCTTGTCTTCTACTCATCCTTCAAGGCATGGTTCAAATATCTCCTTGTGAAGACTTCTCTGTGCCATCCATTTCTTTGCCTCCACCAACAAGGCAAAGTTATTCATTCCTTCCACTGAAAACTCTTATCTGTCATCAAATCACATTGCATTTACGACTATGAGCACTCTGAGGAAGGAGACTAAGTCTTATCCATTCTCTTCTTGCTTTCCTGTCTCCTGACTTGGAAAAGGAGGTTAGCACATGATAAGCACTCGATATGTGTTTCAGTGATTGGATTTATTCTAAATGAGAAGACACAGGCAAACTTTTGGTGGCTATTATTCAGCTGAACTAAACCTTCAAGACTGACTTCAGTTAAAGTTCTGATTTTAATTAACAGCTAAAGCTACTGTTGACTTTTAGCCCTATGAAGTTTAAGCTTTTCCCCAAGTGTATTCATCCTGTTTTCAATACCTAGAATGGATCAAGTGTATATAAGAGATGGAAACAAACTTAAAGAGCCTGTGGTATAGACAAGGAGAACAGATTGGTGGTTACCAGAGGAGAAGGGGGTTGAGGGTGGGTGAAAGGGGTAAAGGGGCACATATGTATGGTGACGGATAAAAACTAGACTGTTGGTGGTTAGCACGATGCAGTCTATACAGAAACTGAAATATAATAATGTACACCTGAAATTTACACAATGTTATAAGTCAATATGACCTCAATAAAATAATATAATTCACTGAAAAAAAAGAGCCTACGGTATACTTCTATCATATTCTTTGGTCTTTAGTCATAGTTAAAACTTTTAACTAGATAATCAATCATTTTACCATCTGGTAATTCAAGTTGTATTAAGGAACAATGAAGTGGAATACCTTCTGTGGGAAGAATCAATAGAAATTTGTTTTTAATTCTCCTTGACTTTTTTGCTTATGCTATTCCTGCCTACTAATATATTTGTTTCACTAATTACGTTTTTCCAATTTCCTTTATTGTGCCAGAATTGTCTTTCCACTTATCTTATATCTACAAAATAATTGAATAGAATGTATAAAGGAGCTGAATTTGAATTATTTCTGCTCACTTTAGATGTAATAATACATTCTTGCCTCCAAGTGTAGTGTATAATATTGATAGAAACCATGAAGCAAACTGAAGGCTGTATATGGAAACTCCCAGGGAATTCTCCTACCATCAATTCAGTGTATTAACTGTGGTTATTTGGGATCCTGTACTTTTCTTAATGCAGTTTGATAAAAATGTCATATCCCCAAATACAAGACATTTAACTTGTTTATTTCACTTATACTAAATGCTTATATAGTCTGAATGTTGTCCTCTAATAACCAGCCTATAGATGTGACTTCTGTTATACTTTAAAGATAAAGAGGGGCCAGCCTGGTGGTGTAGGGGTTAAGTTCATGTGCTCGGCTTCTGCTTTGGCAGCCCAAGTTTCCACCAGTTCAGATCCTGGGCACGGACCTATACACCACTCATTAAGCCATGCTGTGGTGGCATCCCACATAGAAGAACTAGAAAGGCATACAACTAGGATATACAACCATGTACTGGTGCTTTGGGTAGAAAAAAAAAAAGAGGAAAATTGGCAACAGATGTTAGCTCAAGGCCAATTTTCCTCACCAAAAAGCATACCTTTAAAAAAAAAAAGATAAAGAGTCATTTAAACATCTTTTTGTTGGAGAATGTATGTAGTTTCAATATATAAAAATGAAATTAAATCTCAAGTATTAGGTTCTATAGCTAACTCAATTATTCACATTCTAGAAAAGAACGATGGGCTTTCTCTGGCTCCGTTAATTCCCAAAGACGTTCTTAATTTAGAATGCTTTTCCTTCCGTGGATTAATTTCTTCTTTGTATATATGCACAAGAAGATTCTGCTGTTAAATTCTCAGTGGTCTCTGGTGAGTACAGGTGCTCCTGCAGCTTCTAACAGTTCACAGTCTGCCTTTATTGATTTCAAGCTAACGTTTCTGGAATGATTCACCCATAGCTTAGAAATGTACTGTTGACATTATGGAGGGGGGAAGTACTGGGTAGACAATGTTATCAACAACTCTTCTTTGAAAGTCAAGGACTGCTCCCCAGTACTAGGTATTGATAATACTGGTTAGAAAATGAATTTAGATAAGGCCACAGAAGTAGATCAAGCACTGTACAAGAAACTTAAAAAAGCAATCCAAAAAAGACCAAAAGAATAGCATGAAATTAGGAAGTTGAGTCCTTTTTCCATTGTGTTATCTTTAAAACTTGAGTGATAGATCTAAGAGAGAATCAAGAAATTATTTGGTTTACCCTATCACTTTACTCAGGAGGCGACTGAGACCCAGAGAGTTGCAGTGACTTGCCTAAGGTCATATAGCTAGTTAGTGGCAGAAAAGGACTACCCTGCTATCTTCCAGGGCTGTGTCTTTTTACTGTACTATGCTGATTTTCTGTATTTGTTTTTTGACCCCAAACATTTTAACAATAGTAAAACTATTTGAATGAAATGAAAAGTCACTTTCTTTTCAAAATCACTGATATTTTTCCATCCTACTTGGGTGTACCCCATCTGTAACAGCTGAGGAGATTAGCTAGTAACATGCTTGGTTCTTAAGATAGTCTTGCTGCTTTTCAAAAGGAATGATTTGAGAAATGCTTTTTACATGCTTAGTAGAGTGTGCAGCTCTGGTATGTGAGAGAAACCTCTTTTGTACTGTATGAGAGCTCCTTTGTTGCTTTACACTGTAGACCTTTTTAATGGCAGGAAGGGGGGAGGGAGGCTATTATGCTGTTTTGCATTTACAATTCAGAATTATGTCCTTGGTGGTGCTGAAAGAAATTTCATGATGGGATATTAGGAAGTGTTAGGCTATTTGGGCAATTATCTATCAGACTATTTCAAGCCTTTCCATGTTAAAAAAAAGTGATTGAATAAAAAATGAAATAGTGTACAATGAGTTTGATGAAATCTTGTAAGTACTTTTGGTTGCTAGGGCAACGTCTCCTTTTGTCTCTGTTTAATGTGACTTCCCTCTCTGCAGCTTGACTTCTTGGAAGTAGATATTTCTTTTTAAAAAAAGAAACAAAATTCCAGGCTTATGGCAAAAGAATAAGCCCCCTCACTCCAACTTATTTTTCTTAAGTAAAATTTAGATTAAGAAGAGACGTTGTGTTCACTTGCACGAGTAGCCTGAGGCGAAATGGTTACGTGGCCAACTTTGGCTTTTGAAGCCTTTGTCTTTCTTGGTATCTTAGCCCCACCTCCCAGTGCCCTGGAGCTGCCTTCTGGATGCCCTTATGATATCCTCCCAAGCTCCACGGTGAGGATGCACATCAATACCACCATACTGCAATCATGAATTAGTCATCCTGTGCCCATTCTTTCAGACACTGTTCACTGTCTTCCAAAGGAATAGCTAGCTGAAATGGCTAGTTTTAACAGATGTTGATTTGTTCACATACTTGCTCCTTAGTTTAATCGTTACATATAAATTTATTTTGCTATAGCAATACTTCATCTCTCAGTTTTTCAACTCAGCAGTATTGCCATTTTAGGCCAGATAATTCTTCGTTGTGGGGGCTTGTCCTGGGCATTGTAGGATATTTAGCAGTGTCCCTGCTTCTACTCACTAGATGCTAGCAGCAATCCCCCAGTTGTGACAGTGGAAAATGTCTCCACAAATTGCTAAAGGTCACCTGGGAATCCAAATAGTTGCCAGGTAAGAATCATTGCATTATCCTAAGGGAACCACTCTGTTTTGGCAATTTCAGTGGCTGTAGGTTGGGCAGTGAGAAGATATATATGGGGAGACATAAGGATGTTCTGACATATTTTAAAGATATGTATTTTGGACCTTTTAGGGTTCAACTTTTAGTTGGCTCTCTACTCTTACATGCATAGGGTTGGAGTGCTTATACCCCAATTTCCGAGTGGATTTTGTTCAATATTTTATTGGTATAATTTTAAGTGTACAGTGCAGTGAATTTTAATGCATGTATACTTTCATGTAACCAACATCCAGATGAAGATAGCTAGTATTGCCATTATCCCATAAAGTCTCCCTTCCAGGCAATCCTCTTGACCCAAAACATGACCACTTATCTGCTTTGTGTTACTATAGATCAGTTTTGTCTTTTCTAGAATTTCCTATAAATAGTATTGTACAGTATGTAGCTGTTTGTGTCTGGCTTCTTTCACTCAGCATAATTTTTTTGAGATTCATCCATGTTGAGGCATGTACAGTATAGGTACTTCATTCTTCTTATTTCTGAGTAGCATTCCATTGTATAACACAATTTGTTTGTCCACTCATGTGTTGATGGACATTTGACTCAATTGGTTTTTCACTATTATGAATATATCTGCTGTGAACATTCATCTGAAAGTCTTTTCATGGACATATACACTCATTTTTCTTGTATATATACCTAGGAGTAGAATTCTTGCATCATACAGTATCTTAAAAATATTTTGTGATTGAAAAGTTATATTCTAGTCCACAGAGAAAGTCAGTCTCTGAAATTTCAGCCATGAAACCTGCCTGTAAGATAGCTAAAATTAGGATCTGAGAAATCAAATGGAAAAGAGAAACATATAATAGTGGCTAAGGACACGGGTTTTATGGTCAACAGACTTAGATACAAGTCTTGACTTACAAAAAACTATACCTCAGCATATAATTTTCAAATTACAGAAAGTCAAAGATAAAGAAAATATTCTGAAAGAAGCCAAAGGAAAACATAGCTTACCTATAGAGGAACAAATAATTATATCTGACTTTTCCTCAGAAACTATGCAAGCAAGAAGAGGATGAGTGAAATATTTGAAGTGTTGAGAGAAAAACCTACCAACCTAGTATTCTGTACCCTGCAAAATTATCCTTCAAAAGTCAAAGAGAAATGAAGACTTTCTTAGACAAACAAAAATTGAGAGAATTTGTTGTGAGTACATCTGCCGTGCAAGAAAAGTTAAGAGAAGTTCTTTAGAGAGAAGGAGAATAATATAGGTCAAAATCTCAGATCCACGTGGAGAAAGGAACAGTATCAAAGAAGGAATAAGTTAAGATAAAATAAAGCTTTTATTTTTTTTGTTCTTAATTGATATAACAGATAGTTTGTTCAAAATAATGGCAATAATGTATTCAATTATGTGTCTTTATGTGTGTGTATATGTATATATATATGTATATGCTTAAGTGTGCTAATATGTAAGTAAAATGAATGACAGCAATGATACAAGGGACAGGAGGAAGGAATTCGGATTATTTTGTTATTAGAAGGGACTCACACTACCCATGAAGTGGTATAGTGTTATTCAAAAGTGGACTTGGATTAGTTGTAAAAGGTGAATGGATGAATAAAGTGTGCTACATTCAGATAATGGAATATTATTCAGAGCTAAAAAATGAGCTATCAAGCCATGAAAAGGCATGGAAGAAACTTAAATGCATATTATTAGGTGAAAGAAGCCAATCTGAGAAGACTATATACTGTATAATTCCAAGTATATGACTTTCCGGAAAAGGCAAAACTGTAGAGACAGTAAAAAGATCAGTGGCTGCCAGGCGTTGGGGTAAGGGAGATGAATATGCAGAGCACAGAGGATTTTTAGGGCAGTGAAAATACTCTGTACCATACTATAACGATGGATATGTGTCATTATACATTTTTCCAAACCCATTGAAAATACAGCATCAAGAGTGAACCCTAAGGCAAACTATGGACCTTTGGTGGTTATGATGTGTCAATGTAGGTTCATCCTTGGTAAAAAAGTACCATTCTGCTGAGTGATGTTGATAATGGGTTGGCTATGCATGTGTAGGGGCAGGACACATTTGGGAAATCTCTGAACTTTCCTCTCAATTTTGTTGTAAACCTAAAACTTCTCTAAAAAATTTGTCTTTATAAAACTCTATGCTCAATAAATGTTTGTTGCTTTGAACTTAAAAATGAAAAACCAAGTGATGTATTAATGGCATTCTATACTTTGTTTATCCACCAAATCTATTGAGCAAATATGAGGTGTTAAATCCTAGATGCTCTAGAACATATAAAAATGGCCTGACATGTGGTGCCATGTCTTCAGGCTTGCAGTCTAGTTGAAGAGCTCAGATATGTGCATAAAACTACCACACTCGAGAATGTTTTAAGTATTAAGTAAAGGGTATAGATATATGTGCCATTAGAATTCAGGGGATCCTGAATCCTGCAGTTGGGGTGATGAAGACAGCATTGCGGAGGGATTAGCTTTTGAAAAGCTGGACCTCGAAAAATGAGCAGGGTTAATTTTCTAAGTTACAATATAATAACATATGTTAAAGATGAATAGCACAGTCGTGTGTCCTTATATACTTAGTATATATGTGTAAAGAATTTTAACAGAGATTTAGTTGTACTATGCATAATGTTTTGCAGCTTCATTTAAAAAATATTGTGTTGGGGCCAGCTCCGTGGCCAAGTGGTTAAGTTCGCGCACTCTGCTGCGGTGGCCCAGGGTTCAGATCCTGGGTGCGGACATGGCACCGCTTGTCAGGCCACGTTGAGGCGGCGTCCCACATAACACTACTAGAAGGACCTGCAACTAAGATATACAACTGTGTACAGGGGGAGGTTTGGGGAGATAAAGCGGAAAAAAAAATATTGTGGATATATTTTCATGTATATATATATATTCAGAGCTATATATACATAATTTTATATATATATATATATATATATATATATATATATATAATTGCCTTAACATCTCCATAGAATTCCATTCTATGGCTGTATGATAATTTATTCAACTCTTCCTTCATTGGTGGATATTTTTGTTATTATTATAAACAGTGATGCTAAAACATGCTTGTACATTTATTTTTGTACATTTATGTGGGTTTTTCTGTAGAGAAGAATCCACTGAAGTGTAATTTCCAGGTCCAAAAATATGCGTGATTTGAATTTTGTTAGGTAGTGTCAAATTCACCTGCAAATAGTTTTTAACCACTTATATTCCCACCAACAGCTTGGGCAAGTTACTTTCTATCCTCGTCCTTCCCAACACATGGTATTCTAAGTTTTACTTTTTGCCAGTCTGATATATGAAATGTAGTATGTCATTGTTTTAATTTGTACTTATTTTATGAATAAGGCAGCAACTTATATGTTTACGGGCCATTTAAATTTCTTTTTTAGTAAACTTTGCCTTCTGCTGTCCACTTTTCTATTGAGTTGTTGGCTTTTATGAGCTCTTTGCATGCTAAGGAAATTCTTTTATTTTCTGTTATATGTCTTAAAAATACATTTTCCGGTTTTTTTTTAAAATCTGACTGACATTTTTTGCCAGATAGATGTTTTCAAGTTGTCTATAGTCAACTGAGCTCTCTGCTTTAACTATTCCTCCCTTTTGGGCAGGGCTTTGAATGGAAGGCTCCTATCAAGGAGATGGGAGTTCAGAACTGTAGGCTGGAGCTTTAACGCCTTGCTAAGGAGTCGGACTTTATCATGCTGACAATGAGGACCTACTGTGGGGAAAGGGGAGCTGTAGGGTTTTAAGAAGATGGGTTTGGCAATATTGGGGAGTAGCTGATAGAAGGGAAGAAGGTAGAATCAGGAAGATAGGATAGGAGGCTCATGCATTATCAACCAAACACGTTAGGACAAAAGTCTCACCTAGGGGAGTGGTGGTGGCTTTGGAAAGGTTTTAAGAGACATTCCAAAGGAAGCATTGACAGAATTTAGTGACCTGCCTAGGTGATGAGGTTTATGATTCCACTAAAGTAAATGGGGGCTGTCTCTTGATTTGAAATATAAGTGCATTTTCTTTCCTGCTTAGTTCAATTCACCAAACATTTACTATGAGCTGCTATATGCCAGCCCCTGTGCTTGGAGCTGGAGATATAAAGATACACATGGACTCTGGCCTCAAGGAATTCACAGTCTAGTAGAGAAGACAGACAGATGTATAAGCCAAATATTACATTACAGTGTGCCAAGTGCAGCAATAGAAATATACACAAGATGCAGAAGTAATACAGAGGAGGGAGGGGAAACTTTGCCCGTGGAGGTCAGGTGGAGTATCAGAGAGGATGGTGCATATGAGCAAGTTTTTAAAGGATGAACAGGAGTTTGCGAAGTGAGAAAAGGGGAAAAAATATTTCAGGAACTGGGAAGAATATTACAAAGGTATGGAAGTCTGGAGCACAGTGGTGTGTTTAAAGAAACTTGTGAGTATTAATTGCTGAGTATGACAACTTTAAACTATAAAGAGCAGTAACAGGAGACGTGGCTGAAGTGGCAAAGAAAAGCAAGGTTATGGAGGGCTTTGAATGCCTTGCCAAGGATCTTGGAGCTTGAAACATTTCAAGGGTTTTAAACAGAGAATAACTGATTAGGTAGCAAGATAACACTGCTTGGAGGGAGATGAGACTAAAGTCAATGAGACCAGTTAGAAGGCAGCTATAAGAAGTGATGAGTGCCTGACTTTGGGCAGAAGACAGTAGCGTCATTTGGGGAAAGATTCAGGAAAATCTAAACTATACGTAATTTATAGAAGATGTTAATTTCAACTAATTGTTTTTTCCTGAGGCAATTTTTAATAGGTTTGATAATGGAGTTTCCACTGGGATTCCTAATGGAGTGGATGTGTAAAACTGGTGGGACAGGAGTGGAAAGCAGTTGGTTGTTAATCTTGAGCTTAATTTAGTGATTCTCAACTTGTTTTCTGCCTCTACACTGTGAAATTGACATCTATCAGTAAGATCACTCATTCCCCTGCAGTGATTTTAAACTCGGAGGAGGGGGAGGTTGGTATGAGGCAAGTTATAGAATCTCCCTGGGAACATGTACAGTTTGAATAAGCTCCCTGGGAATTCTGCTATGTACCACTTCTCCACTCTTCCTCCAAGCACACACACACATTTGAGAATCACGGGAATATTTTCAGCATTGGTGGGAAAATACACACACACACACAACTGGCAAATGAATTCACATTCACACAGAGTGTATATAAGCCTTTACTAAAACAGCCCCTAGTTACAGATTAATAGAAAGCAACATCATTACACTCTAGTTTTCTTCTCTGTGATGCTGTGATTTTTAATGCATTTCTGATAAATATAAATCAACTCATTGGGAGAAAGTTAACCCATGGGGAGTTAAGAGAAAAAGCATGGAACAAATCCACAATCTAGATAGAAGGAATATAAGATGACTAATTAATTTCATGCAGATGTGATTTTTGAACTGACTGCTGTTATAAAGCTGCCGGAGTGTGGCTAGTAAGATAGCAGATGCAATACCTGGTAAAGGGGCGGGAAGAGCACTCTCTTTAGGTGAATACCCGGTCATTCACTGAGTAACACAGTCTGTCAGGGAGGCAGCATTTGAAACACCTGATATAACTTCTGTGCCTGATCAGAGTTGACTCTGGCCAATGGTGATTTTCTTCCAGATCCTTCTACCTCTCCCTTGTGGCATCCGCTTCCTGACTCACCTGCCTGACTCACCATCTTGCCCCACACAACCCCTGCCCTTCAATCATAACTGGCTCTCAGTAGAAATGTGTTCACGCTGTGGGGAGAATAACAGAAATCTAGGTTGTATCAGCCTTTTAAATGCTTAAATAATAAATACTTGGAGGAGTATTTAATTTTCAGTAGTGTCTTAAGCCAATGCAGTTCATAGTATCACTTGGCACAAGGGGCATGGTCTCCATGCTCATAGAGTTTATATGCTAGCAGGGGAGATGGACAATGAACAGTTGTCATCATGATGACTCTTATGAGAGAGACAGTATGGGCAATGAATCTTGAATTATGGGCTATTTAGGCAGGAGCAAAAAGTGAAGAGCTTCTGAGTGTGTTGTTGCAGTTCCTTTTCTGATACCCCTTAAAACATACCATAAAATTATCAGGATACCTATGATCAGCCTACTTATCAGGCTGGGTCTCTTTGGGCACGCATTCTCCATCACACTGCAGGGAAGATTAGCTTTCTGGTCGCTGTTTGGGTTTCCTCATTGAACTCTTCCCTTGGCTAGTGTGGGAGACATCATCAACTTGGGGATCATTATCTGTAATATCCAGTTATATTTTTAATGTAGAAATTCATCATAGATTCTTTTTAAAGATTATCCGTTGAGGGAGAAACTCACATCAAGGACAAAAATGCAGACATGGCTCAAACTGACTCCACTTATGTGTGAAACCTCCTTACAGTCCCTCAGCAGAGAGTGGTTTCTTTCCCTCTATCCCGTCACTTTTCATTTTTTCGAATCATTTTAATTCGCACATGCCGTAGAAGCTTTGCACACGAAGACTTCCTGCCTCTTGCACTGAAGGGTCTATTATACATCTTCATCTTTGCTCATTTCAGTAACTGTGCTCGGAAATTTCACATTCTCCAGAAACTGATCTGGCAGAAACCCAAGAAGCTCAGGAGGTAATGTGCCTGAGGTTGGAGGTCATTTTGAGTTCCATTTCCCAGTAATCTTGCGAAAAAGTGTCAGGTGCAGACTTTTGAAAGGTTAATTTTTTCTCAGATTGTAAATTCTGGCCTCAGATTTTCTTCTCCTCACAAACTGTCACAGGGTCATGATGCTTCCTGGTACTACCCAAATTTGTTTATCATTCATTATAAACTTCTTACTGGAACATTTAGGTTTAGTCTCTGCTTATATTTAGTGTCGCTGTGCATATCTGAGACTACAATTTCCAACTTGGAAAATCTAGCATATTTAGCTTAAAATGTATTTTTGTGGTAGACATATTTACAAGCTTGCTTTCTTACTGGTATCACACGGACTATTGAACATGGACAGCTGTAGAGTCACGCGTAGTTGGTGGGGTTAGTGCAGCCACGTGTGTTCTTTGCTCAGGTATTTGACGCCACTGCTAGACTGGACTGACACAATCAGAAACTGGGAGTGGTGATTCCAGTTGCTGCTACCAACTGGCTCTTTTAAGGTGAACAGAATAAATTATCTTTCAGCATCATGACCCAGTGAGATAAGGCTGCCTAGGCACAGGATTATAATAGGAATTATCAGATTGGCAGCCTGAAATAGGAATTTGATTCTGGATTGGCAATCAGAAGGTTTTCTATGTTAATGATTGCCAGAAGGTTAAAGTGAGACAAGACTTGGAAACCAAGACACTGTGACAAGGAAGAGTCAGGGTTATGCACAGTTAGGAGTAAGCTCAAGGTCTGGAATCCAGGCATATGGGCATGATGCAGAGAAGAAATCCCATCTCTGAGGTTTAGGCAGCCAGAAATCCAGAATTTTAGGTAGTTTCACATCAAGAACCAGCTTTAGAAGCACAGAGGTAAGTCCTATCTTGAGTCAGGGATTGCTTTACTTCTGGGTTCTCTGGTAGTTCAGACTCTCAACTGAGCGGAGGTAGCCCTTGACCTGTGGGTATCATCAAGGAAGTAGCTAAACACGTATTCTCACCTGGCTGGGGAGGGCTAGGAGAATTAATATCCATAAAGAATCATAAGCCCAGTGAAAACTTGGATGGAATGATGATCCTTACAAGGATAATAATGAGAATAATAATAATAGCACCAAATATTTAAGTATTTAAAAAGTGTTGACATGCTTCAGCTCCTTTCATTCTTTTAGCAACCTGTGTGTAGGTACTATTAATATACCTATCTTTACAAATGAGAAAACCCAGGCATAGAAAATTTTAGTAACTTTCCCAAGATCAATCAGCTAATAAATTGCAAAGTTGAGTTGCATATACTGCCTCTCTCTGATTGTAACTACATAGGTTGACATTACTCCCATGGCATCACCTACCCACAGAAGAAATGAAGATCCTCATCAACAGAAGGGAGTAGGTAAACATGGTAAAGTGGCTGACTTTTAACTAATGCTTCTGACTCTTTTTCTGCTCTGTTCTTTTGATCCTTGCCTGGTAAACAGTCTTTCAGCTGACTCTTGGTCAACTCAGCAGGCGTCTTTTGGGCACCTGTTCCCTGCCTGGTCCCATACTGTGCTGTCTGGGGTTGTCTTTCTCACATGTTCTCATTAAAAGGAAATCAGTTCAGAATAGTAATATTTAATTTCTTTAGATTATACCTAACGCTGTGGTGTGATTGCTTAATATAATTAATTCTGCCATCATTGGATCATTATTTTTTGACTCTTTGTCCTTGGCTGATTATAGACATGATTAAAAACTACTCCAGTGATGTTGCCTTTCAGGCCCTATGACCTTCTCTATTCTAGACAAGAATCTTTGTTTCCCTTGTTTCAGATAAGCCTTCCTTGTCCAATTGTTGCTTTTCAGGCTACCTGAGGGGTTGGTGCCATGTTTCTTAGGTCTACAGGAGCACTCTAGCCCACGAAGCTGGTCTTCTCAAGCAATAATACCTCTACTTCAGCTCAAGAGACAGTTTCTGATTTCACTTAGTACCTGGGCCTATGCAGATGTCCAGTTTTGATACTACTGGCATTTTATGATATTACACTGGCTAGCACATACAAGATTCATGAAAGGTTTTGGCTAATCATATCTCCAAATTAACTCCTGAGTCACAGATCTCTCAGGGTCTTTAGTCTCCTGAACTTTTTCTTCTATACTACTTTCAGTATGTCTTACATCTCTGCCTCCAACCTTCTGTGTTGCATTATCATTTACATCCTAGTTCCTCATTTTCTCAGACTGTGAAGTAGGGATAATCATTCTTGTGCCTTCCTTGCCCACAGGGGTGGCAGGAGGATGAATGTGTTCTGCTTGTGGAGTCCTTTGGGCCCTTGGGGAACATTACACTCTGTTAATTCAACGCAGTAATATTGAGAAAGGATGACTGTTAGGAACACATATAAATTATCTAGAGTTTGATCATCTCAATTTAAGTTTACCCAGGATATTTTATTAATGCTTGTACAGATTTCAGAGGCTGTGGCAGAACTCTCCAAAGCCATTAAGAGGGTTTTCACGCAAATGCTGATATTAATTTTAGTAAAATATGGGATCTCTCTGTAAGTAAGATCATTAAAATAATTGATTATTGGAGCACAATACTTTATAAAAGTAATCCAGAGAGAGACACTGACTGTCTCTCAAGCTAAAAAATCACACAAACTGTGATTGCAGGTCACAAATGACTTTAGTAAGATGTCATAAGGGAAAATATAGAGTCTTGAGAGTCTGACAAGAGGGGTATGCCTGTTTCTTTTCTTCTATTCTCAATAGAGGGGAGCACAAAACTCCAGTCATCCATTTTATAGAAAAAATAAGAGGTAAAAAGCTACTGACTAGGCCACATAGCTGAACAAAACTGACATTGGAGGGTGAAATGGAGCCTAAAGGGATTACACATTCTCAGGCAGTTTTCTGCCATCCCCATGGAATAGGCAGGAAAAGATATCAAGCAAGGTTGAGGGATTCTGCATGAACGGTGAGGCTCTTCCTGGCCCCTATGATAATACTTTATAGAAGCTCATCTTTCCTCTGCTACCTCCTGTGGCGGAGTGTGTGTGCAGGGAGGGGCGGTGGGAGTGGAGGTGCTTGGGGAATAGTGCGGAGATGACCTTGTGTGGCACTGCTCCCATTACTGGGCTGGCTTGAGTATGACACCTTACCCTGCCCTGTTCTTACCCTTACTTGGATAAGCTCTTAGAATTAGGCAAAATCTCCACAACTCACACAGAGCCTTCAGGCAATCATTGCAGCTAAAATCTCTGTCCCATTTCCTCTCTTGACTTCCCCTTGAACTTTATTTATGGATTTAAATTTCTTGTTCTTCTCATTTAGAGGTTTTTATTGAAATCAATGTCCCTTCAAAATGATGAAAGGAAGAGAGGAATTTTAACTATACAAGTAAATAGCCAATCACTGATACATCAGACAACATCCCATCATCCACTCAGGAACCTCTGAAAGGGAAGATTACTTCTGTTGCACATGATGGCTTACTTGATTAAAATATTTAGTGTTTTTTTTTATTCAAATACAGTACCATCATCAAATGTTATCATGAATATTTACATACTCATCAAGATAAAGAGGAGCTTTTCAGATTTTTCTGTTGAGTTTTGTTTGAGTCTTTTGATAACTGAAACAGAGCTATTGACTGTTGTGCTTTTTCTTTCCAGCATATTCACAGAATTGTGACAGCAGGCCAATAGTTAAATTCTTTTGGAGAATGTAAGGGTTCGGAGGAAGAATTTTCTTCAAAATTTCTTTGGCCTGGTCTAATAATCAAATTGACATGAAACAGATTAATGGGAGAAAATCAAATTTAATTGTGTGAGTACAGGGATCTCACATACGTGAGAGAGTCAGAGATCCCACATACACGGGAAGTTCAGAGACAGAAAGGTAAAATGAGGTATATACGAGATCTTGAGCTAGAAAATGGGATAGGGTCCTGAGGCTTCAGAGGGGAGGAGAGTAATTCACGGGACAATAAGAAGAGCAGATGTTCAGTAATTAGAGGTTTGCCCTGACATATAGATAGGTCATAAAAAGCTATTTCTGCTAATAATTCTTATGGGCAAGGCCTCTAACTTAAACTTTGAGAGGTAAAAATTTCCCTAGAGTCCAAAGGGTCTTGATTGCCTCCAGCTCAAAACAATCCACGTGCCAAAGTGGCACGTCTTGGGGAGGCCTGTCCTGAACCCTTTCATAAGGAACAAATACTATAGGTCCTGCAGCATTTGCTGTCCTTGGATAGCATAGGGAGGAAAAAGAACCTTCCCTCTACCCTTCTAGGTTCTTGGCTGAGACTCCCCTGTAATGAAAAAGATTAACAGGAGAAAAACGAACAGAAATTTAATAACATGTATACCTCCTGTGTACATGGGAGAAACCCAGGAAAACTGAGTGACTCTTCAAAATGGCCCAAGCCAACATCTTAAATCCATCACCAGCTAAAGACAAAGGCAGATGTTGGAGAGTGCATGCAGTTATGGGAGGCTATTAGGAAAAGCACAGTAAGCAAGGGTAAGGTTGTTCTGCAGATTTAAGTCATTGCCTTTTCCACTAATAAGAGTTTCTAGAGATTTAATCATCCTCCTTTCCTGGTACAGAGAGGGAGGCACCCTTACAAATGGAGATTTCCCTTATAAATGTAAATTTCTCTTACAAAAGAGTAACTCCTACTAGGTTTTCAGAGCTTCTCCTGTGCCTTCTGTTTTTTAAAAATAACCAGTTCAAAATAATATGCCAAATAGGTATATTTTGGGGTGGCAAATTCTGCTCCTGTTCAATAGTAAAGCTTCTAACAGTATTAGGGCTTGGCAGAACACATGATTCAATTGTCAGCCCCAGAGTGGGTATTTGTATAATTATTTAAAGGTAGGTAGTGTGGCAAAGTGGGAAGGGTATAGAAGGTGAGGCCAGAATACCTGTCTATCATGTATTAATCAATCACTGTACCCAAAGCCACATAGCAAGTAAGTGACAAAACTGAAACTCAAACCTGGTTCTCTCTGAGTAGATATCCTGTGCTTCTAAACTCTAGCTATACAGGCTATCATAGGTATAATAACACATCCTATAATAATAACTGCCATATTGTATTGAGCATGTACCACATGCGAGACACTGCACTTTACATGCGTTATCACTTTTAATATGTCACAACTGAGGAAATAGAAACTTCAAGAGATTGCTATGTGGTTTGGAACAAGTCACTTCGTTTCTCTGGACCTTGATTGCCTCTTTTCCCAGGCTTTCTAAGTCTTAACTGCCCACAAAAGGACAATCAAGTGGTGCATGTGATGACACTATTGAGTTCCCTCCGTCAGAACCCCAAGTCCACAAATCCCCCGGCCCTCGCCCGGTCCCTTTTTGCTTGCTGACACTCTGTGTGGCTTGGCATTGCTAGCTGCTCCTGTGTTTCTGTTCGCCATAGTCTTCGCCAGCTGCCTTCCCGAGAACTTCTGTCCATTCTTACCCTCTCTCTTGTCTCTGTCTTCTACCTCTACTCTTTCCTATCAGCGTTTAAATATACTCATATCTTCCCCCTCTTAAAAACTATCACAAAACTCCTCCTTCAAAACTCTGTGTTCTTCCTGTTAATTCTCTTTCCACTTACAAGTCAAATTTTTTGAATAAATTGCCTTCACTCATCATCTCTATTTTCTTACCTTCCAGTCACTGTTCATCCCACTGTGATCTGGATTCTGTCTTAACTACTGTCCCCTCTCTCCACAGTAATTTCCTATGGCCGTTGTAACAAACTACCACAAATTTAGTGGCTTAAAACAACACCCATTTCTGGTCTTACAGTTCCATAGACGTATGACATGGTCTCACTGGGTTAAAATTAAGATGAGGACAGGGCTGCATTCCTTTCTGGAAGCTCTGGGGGAGAAATCGTTTCCTTGCCTTTTCTAGCTTCTAGAGGCTGCCCGCATTCCTTGGTTCATAGCTCCTCTTCCCCCATCTTCAAAGCTGGCAACTTTGGTTGTATTTCTTTGGTTCTCTCTTCCATAGTCACATTCCTTCTGACTACAGCCAAGAAAGATTCCTCACTTTTAAAGACCCATGGGATTAGATTGGGCTCCCCTGGCTAATCCTGGACAACCTCCTCATCTCAAGTTGCTTAATTTAGTCACATCTGCAAAGTCTCCTTTGTCATGTAACCTAACAAATTCAAAGGCTCCAGGGACTAGGACATGGGGGACTTTATTCTGTCCACCACCTCCCTGCCCAAAATATTCTCACTGAACTCACCAAAGACTTCACTGTAGAGAACCCCAATGGGCTCTTGCAATACTTTTCTTACTTTCCTTCTTATCTACATATGACGGTATTGACAAACTCTTCTTTCTTGAAACTCTATTATAATTTCTCTCCTTTTATGACCAATTCTTTTCTGTCTTTCTGGTCTTCCTCTACTTTGTCCTTTCTACATTGGCCTTCTCCAGAATTCAATCTTCAGCCCAATTCTCTTCTATCTGTACAAACTCTCCTTCTGTTATTTCATCCCTTTCTGTGACTGAAACTGATGTTATATATACTGATGACCATATTTCACAGCCCTACATTGAGTCCAGACCTATATGTCTGACTGCTTAGTCATATCTTTTTAAAATTTTAAGTCTTTAAGCTTTATTTTTCCAGCTTTATTAAGATACAATTGATGAATACTAATGTATATATTTAAGGTGTATAACTTGATGTTTTGATATATGTATACATTGTGAAATGATCACCACACTCAAGTTAAACAACACGTCATCTCACATAGTTACCATTTGTTTTTCAGTGTGGTAAGGACACTTAAGATATACTTTCTTAGCAAATTTCAAGTATACCATGCAGTCTTGTTAACTATAGTCACCATGCTGCGCATTAGATCCCCAGAACGCATTCATCTTGCATAACTGAAATTTTGTACCCTTTGATCAACATCTCATTTCCCCCTCCCTCCTGCCCCTGGCAACCACCGTTATACTGTTTGCTTCTACGAATTTGGCTATTTTAGATTCCACATATAAGTAAGATCATGCAGTATTTGTTTTTCTGTGTCTGGTTTATTTCATTTAGCATAACTGTAATCAAAACAGCATGATACTGGCATAAAAACAGGCATATACACCAATGGAATAAAATAGAAAGCCCAGGAATAAATCCACATATTTACAGTCAACTGATCTTCAACAAGGGTGCCAAGAACACACAATGAGGAAAGGATAATCTCTTCAATAAATGGCGACAGGAAAACTGGAGATCTGCATGCAAAAGAATGAAATTGGACCTTTATCTCACATCAAATACAAAAATCAACTCAATGGATTAAAGACTTAAATGTAAGACCTGAAATTGTAAAATTACTAGAAGGAAACAGGGAAAAAGCTTCTTGCATTGGTCCTGGCAATGATTATTTTTGTCATGGCACCAAAAGCACAGGCAGCAAAAGCAAAAATAGGTAAGTGGGATTGCATCAAACTAAAAGGCTTCCTCACAGCAAAGAAAACAAACGAGTGAAAAGACAACCTACTGAATGGGAGAAAATATTTGCAAACCATATATCTGATAAGGGATTAATATCCAAAATATAGAAGGAATTCAAACAAGTCAATAGCAATAAAACCATGGGAAACAAAAACCCCCCAAAACCAACCTGATTAAAAAGTGGGCAAAGGAGCTAAATAGACATTTCTCAAAAAAAGAACACACAAATGGCCAATAGGTACATGAAAAGATGCTCAATGTCACTAATCATAAGGGAAATGCAAGTCAAAACCACAAGGAGATATCACCTCACAGCTGTTAGAATGGCTGTTACTAAAAAGGAAAGACATAAGTGCTGGCGAGGATGTGGAGAAAAAGGAACCCTGGTGCACTGTTGGTGGGAATGTAAACTGGTGCAGCAATTATGGAAAACAGTCTGGAAGTTCACCAAAAAATTAAAAATAGGACTACCATATGATCCAGAAATATCCCTTTTGGGTATATATCCAAAGGAAATGAAAACAAAATCTCGAAGAGACATTTGCACTCCCACGTTCATTGCAGCATTATTCACAATAGCCAAGACATAGAAGCAACCTAAATGTTCTTTGATGGGCAAATGAATAAAGAATGTGGGAGATACACACACACACACACACACACACACACACACACACACACACACACAGAGGAAAATTATTCAGCCTTTAAAAAGAAGGAAATTCTGCAATTTGTGATAACATGGATGAACCTACAGTCACATCTCTATATGGACATCTCACACATACTTCAAATTCGGCATGTTCAGTCCCCTCCCATCACTCCAAATCAGCTACTTCTCCTGATTTCTTACTTCAGGCAATCATATCACCATCTATCTAATTGCCCAAGCCATACATTTCACAGTATCCTTAGCAATATTCTCTCCCAGGCCAGCACCAACCACATCTAATAATCAATTATGGATGCTACTTTATCTCAGGGGTCCTTTCTGTTCCATTTCTATTGCCATTATCCCAGTCCTTGACCTCAACATGTCTCTCTTGGGATTCCTACAAAGAACTTCTTGCTGCCCTCCCATCCTCTCAATCTGTTCTCCACACCATAGCCAGACGGACCCATTTAAAACTTACCTTCTCAAAGACTGTTCTGTGATTTCCCAGCTTCTTAAGAATAAAATGCAAGCTCCTTAGCTTGGCATATATATATATATATATATATACACCTTTATGATCTGGCCTTATCATCTCATTTTCAACTCACTCCATCCCTTCCCCACCACTCACCCCTGCACCCGTCACCCCTTGTGTCCTGTGATCTAGCATTATTTCATTTTCTCAGGCTTTCATGACTTAGCACATGTTACTTTCCTTCCTGAGAACATTCTTCCTTCTACCTCCCCTATTCTTACCCATTTAAGAATAAAAAAGACAGAAAAAATACTAGGAAGGAGAAATGGGATATAGAGATTAAGACAATTTTAACTATATACATACTTCAAAATTGTTTTTAATTACTCAACTAATACCTTAGTATATAATCTTCTTGCTAAAAATTGTTGAAAAATTTAAATCCTTGCACATAAAGTTCAAGTTCTCTATGGTTACCCACTCCCACTATACGTATTATTCGGCAACTTACTTTTGATTCAGCTTTATGTCTTGGAACTCTGTGTTAGAACATAGAGATTTACCTTATTCTTTTTAATTACTGCTCATGATTACATAGTTGGGCCATGCTGTTGTTGTATGCAGACATTCTGGTATTGAAAGGCATTTAGGATGTCTCCTGATTTTTGCTTTTATGAACATTACTACAGGGATTATCCTTGTAAAAATGCCATGTTTTAGGGGCCAGCTTGGTGGTGTAGTGGTTAAGTTCAGCATGCTCTGCTGCAGTGGGCCAGGGTTCGCAGGTTTGGAGCCTGAGCGTGGACCTAGAACTGCTCATCAAGCCATGCTGTGGCAGCGTCCCACATAAAATAGGGGAAGATTGGCAAGAGATGTTAGCTCAGAGCCAATCTTACTCACAGAAAAGAAAAAAAATGCCATGTTGTGAATGTGTGCAAATATTTCTCTATGGTAGATACTAATAGTGTTCCAATGACACTGACTATTGGTTCCTATAATAGACATTATCCGCTTACTTGTTTGTCTCTCTCACTGGTTCACAAGTTCTTCAAGAGAAAGGACTGTATCTAATTGTTTGTGTATTCTTAGGTTTAAACAGAGCCTGGCATATAGTATGTGCTTAAAAAATATTATCAAATGAATGTGCCTGGCTGTTCTCACTAAACAAGGGCTTCTTCCTTAATGCCCAAAAGGCTTCCTTACCTCTCTTTTTTTAGTATGGCCTTAATCTGATTATCATAGTAGTCCTTATGCAGAGGCCCTCTGAACCTTGAGCCTGGGGCAGTGTTTCTCTATATCTGTTGCTCAAGAGAGACCTGTTATAGCTATTGGAGCACACTTTTGAACCACCTGGGATTATCATTTCTTCACCTGTCTTCACAGGCCAATGTACTTCCATCTCTTGGATGCTGCCTCTTGGGAGATATGCATCTTTGACAGCCTTGCTCTGATCTTCTCCTTCCATGTAAGGTGATAGAAAATTAGCTATCATCTGGATCTTCTAACTATTTTTAATAATTCCGTGTTCCTTATCTGTAAAATGAAGATGATGTCTATCACTTATCTCCCCCACTAGACGTATATTAAGAAATAATTAGAACATGCTTTGAGGCTTTCAGAAATGATGCTGGATGTTGCACGAGGCAACCGCAGAAAGGAGGGTTTCGCCATTAGTGCATAGGTGTGTGTGCATGTGTGCCCCATCCAACCCATTATCCTATCCCCTTGGGGTCAGAGACTCTATCTCATTCTGCCTCTACTGCCTGTACCTAGCATTCATGTCCGGCTGTATGGATGTTAAATCAATGTACTCCATATCATAATAGTTAAATAGATATAGCCAATATTGATTTTGCACAATTGATTATGCTAAGTTCTACAGTATAATGTCCATCAGTGACCTAATGCACTTAATGAGTGTCTAGTTTGTGTCAGTCACTGTGCTAGATGCTGTTGATACAGTAGTGCACAAGACAGAGCGTCCCTGCTGTTGTGGGATTTCAGTCTAGCCGTCTCACAGAGAGTTTTGCAAGGGGCGGTAATGGTGAGACTCTTCCTCCTGCTCCCCTACAACACAAGAACCTTCGGATCACTCCGCCCCCCAGGACAGACTTTACTGTTATGCCTCGCAAAAGAAGCCTGCCTGATGAGGGGGCGTTGGTGAACACTTCTCACGCAGAGCCCTACAAAGGGAAAGCAAAGTCATTCTCTTGTAAGAATCCATCATGGTATGTGGAGATACAGAATGTATTCCTCCAGGACCCCCCTCAGTTTTTCCTCACAAAACCATACTGTTTATCGATGCTATTTTGTCATTGTTCTCCAGCGTCCTTTATTCATTCCCATGCTTTACTCCAAAGCCTTCAATGCCCTTCTGTTGCCTATGAAAATTAGCTCTTCACTGTCTAACATTGCATACTACATTTATTCCCATTTCTTGGCCTTCCTTTGCTTGTTTTGCCTTCAGCCTGTTATCCTTTGTTTATTGCTGCCAAACTGGTTTTTCAAGGTTCAGCTCCTATCCTTCCCTCTCACTGCTACTCTGATCCTCCATCCTCTCATCTATCTTCAAACCCGACTTATGAACAAATGCCAACAGGCTTTCTCAGGATTGCCTATATTCTCTCCCCAGTAACACTGTAAGCCCTTAGAGGGCTGATTCCTTGTCTTTTATCCTCCACACTATGAGGCACAGAACAGGAGATCAATAGAGAATTTTTACGAATCTTTACAAATTTAGAGCAGCACCATTTAAATGCCATTTGTAAACAGATGAATGGGTGGGACATGCTTGAGTCAAACAAATTAGGTTATGCATGTGTTTCTGTAACATTTATTTCATTCAACATTCAAGTAACGTTTATGAATCATCTCTATGTGCCAGGTACTGTGCTAGATTCTAGTGATTCATGGATAAATAAAATGGCCCTTTGCCCTCAAGAATCTCAAGATCTAGTTAGACAACATGAAGGTTAGCAAATGAATACGGTACTGTATTAGAAGTGCAATGATGGAGGTTTGCCACGGAGGTGTGATGACAGTTCAGGAAGGCTGGCTTCCATCTCCCTGAGTGTGGTCGGGAAAGGTTTTGCAGAGGAAGTCAGGCTTGAGCTGAATTTGAAGGAGACATATGATATAAGAAACATTCAGCTTCTTGGAGACACTGAATCCCATCTGCTTATGAGATTATTGGCCAAACCAAATGTAGATAACTTACATCAACCCCAATCTGATGGGGGGAAGATGCTTTCCCTTTGGAGGTATTTAGGCGTCTCAGGCCTTCTGGTACCTTCAATGCAGGAAACACTGAGCAGCCAGAAAGAGGTTTTAGATTTCCAGAATCTGAGCAAGCTGGTACTTCTCAGCCGAACAAGGCCATTTGGATTAGGTGCCAGTTTAACATAATAGCTGTTTGAAGTCTTCAAAGTACACTTATAAAAACAAAGTGGCAGGTTTACGGAATGTATTCAGCACCTAAGGTTCCTATTGCTTGGCTAAACTTCATTATCCCTGTCGAATATCTCTAATGCTAAATAGTCATAATCACTCCTTTGTCTAAGAATAAATACAATTACTGACTATCCAAGGTAAGGGAAATTAAATTGGCTTAGCAAGCTTTCCCATGCCACCTCCAAGCTGAAAGAACACAAAACTCTATTAAATTCTTATTTCTTGGCTGCACACGTTTCAATACTCTGTGTATGTTAATGTGTGGAGAAACTGTTCAATTTATAACAAATGCAAACTTTGAAGCATTGCTAAGAAAGCCACATTTTGGCATTTAACTGCAAAGGCAGGAGGCCTGAGTTGACACTTCCAAACCTTTGGAGACTAACACCCTAACTACTCTGGAGGCAGTTCTTCTTCTGTTGATGTCTCAAATTGGCTGTTGGGTTCCCAGAAGCAGCAGGACAGTCAAGAGAATCCAAGGAGAAGCTGCAGTTCTGGCTAGACTTGTAGGAGAGCAGGTGGTTAGGAGTAATTAAGGACTGATTCCTGGTGGCCTCTCACCAACATAATTAGGCGCCTTCAACCACTAATGAATCCCATACTCATGTTGGGCTGTTTAAACCATCCAAGAGAGCCGTGGCCGCAGAGATGTGTCTTGCATCACATTCAGTGATGACCTGCTGGGCTCTCTGTCTCCAGAGCTCTCCAGTTTTCACAACTGAGGGCGTTTTTAATCACCTGCAAGTTCAGCTTAGCTCTAGACTCTGGGGCCAGTCCTGTCTGAGACAGTGGGATTTTGAGGGGCTCTAGGGCAGTAGCTTAGCGTCCTAGGCATTACGTTTGATCATGATTTGCCCTCGTCTACTGGTCTAACAATTCAGATTTTCTTTTGTTCTTGTGACAAAGACCTGTGCTTGGACCCCAATCCCTATAACTGGGTTTCTGTGGTAGACACCCTGCCTCGAATCTTTTGGGCCTAGGTTCCAGCCTTGTTCTTTCTCTAGTCCTCTTAGAGATTGGAGCGCTGCCCCAGACTTTACCCCATTGGGTTACTCTGCTAATTGCTACCAGACAAGAAGTTCCTGGATGTCTAATGCTGTGTGCCGTCTATCTGCCGGACTAATCACTGTCTTCCTACTTCTGGATGATCCTCATGCTGACCTTCTGCTTACCTCAACCAGCTGTCCCATTCTTCCAGCTTTGTGTCAGAAAAATTCCTCCCAAGGCCACTTCTCAAATCCTGAGTCCTGTGTTTGTCCTCTTTTTTTTTTTCAGGCCTCAGCAAACAGGCACTTGATCTGTTTTCTTTGCCTCTTAGTAGCTATCGCCACCAGGGTTTGCTCTTGGAATTCTGCTCTCAAAGACCAACTAGGAAATGAGATAGCTTTACCTGCCCACACGTTGCTTGTTAACCTTGAAGACAAGTCCATAGGCCCAGTTCTTTTTAAGGCTTTTCCTTCTAATCACGGAGAAATAAAGAGGGAAAGTTATAAAGTAAAAAGTTCTTATAATCCTTCTCTGTAATTCTTAACACCCTTGCTGGTTTGTTGCATTGATTTATGTCTCATTCTTTTATTTGTCCCTACTTTTTTTTTTTTTTTTACCATATTTCCAATTTATTCTTCCCTGTTCTATTCCAGAAAACCTTGCTTCTGTGAAAATCCCTTATCCTAGAAACTTTGTATGTTCATTCATCCATTCAACAATATTTGAGTGCCTATTAAGTGCTAGGCACTGTTATAGACACTAGAAATATAGTGTAGAAAAAGGAAAATCATGCTCCCTGCTGTCATGGAGCTTATCTTCTAGTTGGGGGGAGATTAGTAACGAACACATAAAAAAAGAACATATGTAAGAAAATATCAGATAATAGTAAGTGATATGCAGTGACTTAAAAGACAGTAATGGGAGAGTGACTGGAAGCCTATTTTTGATTGGGTTGTCAGATAGCATTTAAGAGGAGGTGACTTTTATGCTTAGAATCGAATGATACAAAGGAGACAAGAATGTAAAAATCAGGAGAAAGAACATTCCAGAAAAAGAGAACAATGAGTGTAAAGGTTCTAAGACGGATACCAGTTGGCATTTTTAAAGACAGAAAGAAGGGCACTTTGAATGAAGCATAGTGGATGAATGGGTGGAGGGCGGTATGAATGAGGCAAGAGAAGTAAAATCAACAGGACTTATTCTTGGGCTGGACGCTAGGGAGTGATGAAGGAAAGAGCGGATCAGGGATGACCCCTAGATTTGGGATTGGCCATTGTGTATATTTAGTAATATGGCTTTCTGAAGTGGGGAAGACTATTGAAGAGTTTGGAAAGAGACCTTGTTAGTTGTTTTAGGGCATTTTAAGTTTGAGATGCCTGTCATACATGCAAATGCAAATGTTAGGTAGTGGTTTAGGACTAGAAATATAAATTTGAGAATTCTCAGTATATTGACTATAATTAAATCCATGGGACTGCATAAGATTACCTAGTGGATGTGTGGATAGGTTAGAGAATGGTGCCTAGGTCTGAGCCTTAAGACATTGTAATATTACGAGGGCTAGCAGAGGAGGATCCAGCAATGGAGATTGAGTAGAAACAACCAGTAAGAGGAAAACTAAGGGCATAGTATCAAGGAAGGCACATGAAAAAAGTGTTTTGGGGTTGGCCCAGTGGCGCAGTGGTTAAGTTCGCACGTTCTGCCTTGGTGGCCTGGGGTTCGCCGGTTCTGATCCCAGCTGCAGACCTATGCACTGCTTGTCAAGCCATGCCGTGGCAGGCATCCCACATATAAAGTAGAGGAAGATGGGCATGGATGTTAGCTCAGGGCCAGTCTTACTCAGCAAAAAGGGGAGGATTGGCAGTAGATGTTAGCTCAGGGCTAATCTTCCTCACAAAAAAAAGTGTTTTAAAGAGAAGGGAGTGGCCGACAATGCCAAATGCTACTGAGAAATTAAGTAAGAGCAAAAGTGGCCATTGGATTTCACTACATGAAATGTCATTGATGACTTTTAACTATAGTGGTTTCAGTGGTATAGTGTGGACAGAAGTCTGAGTGGAGTGGGTTGAAGAGAGAATGCAATATGAAGGAGTATAGACAGAGAAATACAACTCTTTGAAGAAATGGTACTGGGAAAGGGATCAGGGCAATTGATGATATATAGAAGGAGATGGAATGTCAAGGTATTTTTTTTAAAGGTAGGAGGCACTATGTCATGTTGTCTGCAAATAAGAGTAATCTAATAGAGAGGGAGAAACTGAAGTTGCAGGAGAGGGCATAAGCATAGGACTGAAATTCTTGAGTAGGTAAAATAGAATGAAATGAGAGCACAAGGAGAGGGGTTTGACGATAGCAAGTCTGTCTGAAAATTCAATTGAGGCAAAATAAAAGGTGATCTCTAGTCTCAAGTGGATATTTTTCATTCATTTCTAAGTCCCTAAAGGTCACGTGCCCCTTAGCAATGATCTCTCTGCAGGCATTTGCTCTTGATGCCTCCTTCCAACATTTCTTATTGGGACTTTCACAGATAATCTACCTTACTTTGATCTGGCTGCCTAGGCTCCAGGTCCCAGTCTGTTCTTCAAGCAGCTGAGCCCTGGCTCTCTAGGCTTTGAGCACAGAAATCCCAGAGCTTAGGGAAGCTCATGCAGGGCCTCATAGATATGGTAAAGAGTTTGGTTTCTTACTTGTTTGTTTATTTATTTCCGCTTTATTGAGATATAATTAACATATAATATTGCATAAGTTTAAGGTGTACAACGTGATGATTTGATACACACGTATATTGCAAAATGATGACCACAATAGGGTTAATTTACACCTCCATCACCTCACATAATTACCTTTTGTTGTGTGTAGTGAGACCATTTAAGATCTACTCTCTTAGCAACTTTCTAGTATACAGAAATGCAATTGGAAGACACTGGATAGTTCTAAATAGGAGATTAAGTGATGTGATATACATTTGAAGATGATGACTCTTACTATTCTGTATATAATAGATTGGAGTGGGCAAGAGTGGAAGCTGAAGGAGCCCAAAGGAGACTGTTGCAATGTTCTAGATGAGAGACGATGGTGAGTCGTGACTACTAGTGTGGAAGCAATGGAGATAGGGAGAAGTAGATGGCTTTGAGAATTATTTCAACTCAGTTCTATGATTTGATAAAATGTTACTACTGCTTAAATGAAAGGAAAATTGATTTAATAAAAAGAAATAAGCATATAATTAAAATTTTAGTTGCTAATATGTAACTGTGAGATAATTATGTGCTAAGGAAATGACCTATATAAAAGCACTTGGCACATAGTGGGTGCTCAATTAAAAAGTGTTATACCTGTCTTAAAATTTACCTTAGAGGGTAAATAGTTGACTTGTTGTTATGGGGTACTAACGTACCATAAATATAACCTAAAACCATTACTTGGAATTTTTCAAATTAATGGATACATTCCAAATCATTAAAATAACTGCAAACTCATTGCCAGCCCAGGCATCCTTCTGCATGGTTGTCTTCCAAGGGATAATAAGCACACACACGCATAATCATTAAAATTAATTCTGATCATGTATGCATGCTGTAGCAGGTGTACCAAGGGCTCTGCCCATTTGTAATTCTGTCCTTTGGTATTTAAAGAGTAATGCAAGCTTTGTCTCTGGCATCGAGACATTATCCATTCATTACAACTGGGCAAACCAAGTTGTTTATATAAGAATGGATCCAAGTGTTGGCTTAGTCCTGAAGGCTAACCACTACCACACTAGACAGTGTGATTCTCAGTTTGCATTTTAAAAGACCACTGTAATAATTGGTTATCATAGGAAACCGCACAGCATTCCTAGGAGAAAAATCAAGACTCTCCAGATTACAGAGCATGGCTATGGTCAGACTAAGATTGACATTTCTTTAGTGGGCATTTGGGGGACCATCTAGTTATAGAAGAGGCTTTGTCTCAGGGAATATTAGAGAGCAGGCAGGCAAAGTAGGGTGGGGGCCAAATCATGGAAAGGTTTTTAGCCCTAACTAATGAGTTTGGACTTAATCCTGATTGCAGCAGGAAGCCACTTGAGCATTTTAAGCAGGGGATTTTGAACATGATTTTCTTTCAACTTCCTGAATATAGGATTTCACTTTACTTATGGTGAGCATCAGGGAGATAGTCCCTCAGTGGGCCTTTTATAGCTCAGCCCCAGTGGCTGCTTAATATATTTTCTTTTTTATCAAGCCTCATCTCTCAGTCTATTGAATTTGATGGTCATTTACCAAATGCCTATCATGAAAAAGGCACTGTGCTAGGTATTTGTTGTTTGTTTAGTAGCCATCTCATGTCTAAATCCTTAGGCAGCAGGAGTTCTGAAAAAGTTATCTTGAATAGGGAATTAAACCTTTAAATGCTCAGATTTAGTTTTCTCTCTGTGGATTATTTATTTTATGGTTCAAATGATTAACCCAGAGCTGCTAGATCCTTCCCATGACTTGACGGTCACCCTTGCCATTATGCAATGTCACTTCCTTTGCCAGTTCACTATCGCCTCTAGGATCAAGTCCAAATGCCTTGGCTTGGTTTACCAGGCTCTTCACAAATCTGGCCTCCACCAGCCTTTCAGTCTTATGTTTTCTATCCTTGCACTCTCACCCCGATGCATTTCACATTCAACTTTCTCTAAGTACACTATCCAGATTACAGAGCAAGCTTGACTTTGTGGTCTTGATTTTCCCCCTTAGTATATCACAATATTCTATGTTTCTGTGGCTTTGTATGCTATTGCGATTCATGAGGATGTGTCAAATCCCTTGGTGAGTTGAGACTGAAAAAAATTCAGTGTTGAACTAGATTGCAAACTCCTTTTATTTAAAAATTATGTCTTTGGGTGGTGAACATGATGTAATCTACACAGAAATCGAAATATAATGATGTACACATGAAATTTATATAATGTTACAAAGGAATGCTACCATAATAAAAAAAATAAATTAAAAAAATTCTGACTCCGTAGAATTCTAGATTCCATCAAAAAAAAGTAAAAAAATCAAAATTGTGAGTTATTTCCAGGCAAGTACTATGTATGGTTTGTCTCTGTCTCTCTTCTTCCTTCCAGGGCCTCACTGAGTGGCTGGCAGATAGGAGGTGGCCAGTACAAGTCAGTTAAATGAATGCATGTACAGAAAATTCAAACTCATTTTTGTATAGCCTAAGCCAAGCAGCATCAGGATAACGAGTTTCCTAGAGGCCAGGGGGTGTGTAGTGCAGTGGGCAGAGAAAGGGGGAGGATGGGTGGAGAGAGCCTGCAAGCCAATGGGCAGAATTTTTGATTATCTACTGTTTTAGATCATCTGCCTCACTGCTTCCCTCCATTGGTGTGTATAATTGAGAGCAAGGAATGGATCTTCTGGTTAATTGGCTTTTCTAGTTAACCAGTAGTTGACTGGAAAGCTTTCTTCTTTTGGAAAAAATCCTCTCTAACATATAGTAAATACTATTTTGTGTCAGTGTAATACAAGGAAAAAAACCTTTTTGCGATTCAGGAATCATCAACATTGTAAATACTACTCTATTATATAATCAGCAATAATTTAGTAAGCATATATTAGTCTGTACTTAGTGCAAAGCCCTGTGGAGGATACAAAGTGAGTAAGATCTGCAGAATGGACAGGAGCCTGCAGAGTGCTTTGGGAGAAATTCATGGAGGAAATAGCTCAAATGCTGGCACTTGAAGAATGCTTGAGGCTTAGGTCATGGAGAATGGAAGGGACAGAGATGTAATCCACGTTGTGAAAAACATGAGTGTGGAGCAGCAAGGCATACACAGCAGATTGTAATTAGGGGCTGAGGAGCATTAGCTATAGCTACAGAATGCAGATATGAGGGGTGAGAGCATTAGAGGAGAGCTAGGGGGTTAATTTTGGATGGCTTCAAATGTCAAGCTAAGAAATATGGACTTTATTTTTTAGGCAACTGGAAGCTAGGAAAAGATTCAATTAGATCCTTAGTTTAAGAGGCTAACTCTGGCAGTAAGTGTGAAGGATGTGTACTAGAGGCAGAGGAACCAAATCTAACGCTATTTCAGTAGCCCATTCACTCATTCACACATACATTAACTATTCAAGTATTAAACGAGCATCTCTTTGGGCAAGGCAGTGTTCTGACCTGGAGGAGAAATTGCAGGTTGAAGGAAGGCTAAACTAAAAAGAGGGAGCGAAAAAGCTGAAGAGAGAAATCAAGGACAGGGATGCAATTTTAATGTTATAAAAGTAGAAATTGGGTCAATTCTACATTTTCATCCTGGAATCATGCTGAAAGGCTGATTGGGGTGCAGGAATAGGAGTGGGATTCTAGCTGTGGGATATTGATGGTCGCTGCCAGAGCAAAGAGTATGGCAGGGACCAAGCGCTGGTTTGGAGATAACAGGCAGAACTGCCTTTCACACTCCACAGCCTCAGAGAGCTTAGGAATCCTAGAGGATGCATCCTTAAGCATGAGAAAATAGGCTTCATTTCAAATCCCACTGGGACTTTGGGAGTGGCTTGACTTAGGTCAGCTGTTACATTCTATTTGCTTTTAATTGGCTGCTGGAAAGGGCAGCATAACTTGAACATCTGCATGTACCTGTGGAACACAGGTGGAGGTCTAGGGTGAAGCTGACAAAGTTGGTCTCAATTAAGGAGGAGGACAGTATTAACTGGTTTAGATTCATCGGTACCAAATTGACAGAATTTGCTTATTAGATTTCAGAAGTGACATAAAGAGAAGGGTAGCTTTGAGGTTGTTAATACCATAAGTAGATAAATCTTTCCACACATTTTGTCTCTTTTGCCTCATCTGCCGAATGAAGTGGTTGAAATAGATCAACTCTGTGGTTGGGAGAACAATGGTGCCTCAAAGTTGTCCATGTCCTAATGTCCAGAACCTGGCAATGTGTTAGGTTATATGGCAACATGGCAACAGAGGATTAAAGTTGCAGATGGAATTAAGGTTGCTAATCGGGAGACCTTGAAGAGATTATTTTGGATTATCTGAGTGGACTTAATGTGATCACAGAAGAGGCAGATTCAGAGAGATGGCATCATGAGAAAGACTTGACCAACCACTGCTGGCTTTGATGATGAAAGAGGCCACAAGCAAATAAATGTAGGCAGCCTCTAGAAGCTGGAAAAGACAAGGTAAGGAATTCTCCCATAGAACCTCCAGAAAGGAATGCAACTTCGCCCACACCTTGATTTCAGCGCAGTGAGACCTATTTTGGACTTCTGACCTCCAGAACTGTAATCTAATAAATTTGTGTTGTTTCAAGTCACTAAACTTGTGGTAGTTTGTTACAGCAGCAATAGGAAACTATTATAAATTCAATGACCTAATTTCTTCCAAGATTCCTTAATCTAAAAGTTCTTAACAGGGATACACATCTTAATCATGTATTGCTGAAAAAAAAAACAAAAAAACCTGAGCCCGATTTCCAGAAAGTTGGATACTATAGAGCTGAGGTAGGGCTCTGCTATCTTAGTTCTTAAACCTTCCACAAGTGATTCTGATATACTCTTCTTTCTGAAAATTACTGTAATCTCTCCTCCAATGTCTGTCTAGATGAAAAGAAAGAACCAAACAATAGAGTCGTACAGTTATAGCTGTGGAAATCAAGGTGACGGAAAATGAGCATGAGAGGCAGGCTGTGAAGCCTTAAATTTGTAACCCTGTTTTTAGTTTTCATATCTTAGAAACCTGCAAGAGAATCTCTTGAGTAGAAGCTGCTCACCTGCTGTGCTTATTAAACAAACTTATTGCTGCAGAAAGTTTTTGATAGTATGTAATTGTAAAAATATCCTTTCTTCCTTGTCTTTGCATAAAGCAAATTATATTGTCTTGCTTTACAGTATTTTTTAGGTCAGAACATATTAAAAAAACAAATCTCTGGGGGCTGGCCCAGTGAGGTAGTGGTTAGGTTCATGTGCTCTGCTTTGGTGGCCCAGGGTTCACTGGTTCGGATCCCAGGTGCAGACCCAGAATTGCTAATCAGGCCATGCTGTGGCAGGTGTTCCACATATAAAATAGAAGAAGATGGGCACAGATGTTGGCTGAGGGCCTCTCTTCCTCAGCAGAAAGAGGAGGATTGGCAGCAGATGTTAGCTCAGGGCCAATATTCCTCAAAAAAAAAAAAAAAAAACACACAAAAATCTATGGGTGAGTCATTTTTACATATTCTCAGACTTGGAACTCTATAAAATCATTCAAAGATCATTTTTCAAAGAACTTTTAGCCAACATAGAGTTCTATGAAGTCCCTTTCTTGGACATCTTTTATTCCACACACTCAGTAACTTTGGGTAGTTATTAACATTAAATTCTTTTCAGGACAATCCCCCAATACTTTTTTTTCTTTAGTGATGTCCTATTTTAGAACCTGTTTATGTCAATCATTTCCTATTTCCTCTTAAGGTTTTTTCACATTTAGACTTCTTTGGCAGCTGGACATTTTCAGGATACCACAAAGATATTTAAACCTTTTTATTGCATAATCTCTTTTAAGTGAGAGAAATAGAGAAGCAAGGCAGGAAGGATGAAAAAAAAAAAAGCAAGGCGAGGTTCTAAGGTAATCCCTTCGGACTTCCTATTGGTTCCAGTCCAGGAGCATGAGCCTCAGGTCAGCCAGGTTGGAGCAGTTACTCATCAATGCAGAAATCAGTCAGTCAGCTTATGGCCATCTCTAGATCCTCAGGGACAGCTGGCAGAGTCTTAGGGGCAGGGCAATAAGGAATGGGACCTTTGGGTTCAGGGAGTTAAATAAGATTCCTTGTAAAGACAGAAGACAGGCCTGAGGACATAAGGGCTTTGCTGAAAATGAGGGATAACTGCAGTGATTAAACACTCATTTTAGCTCATTACCACAGGGGAGTGACGGTCCCAGGGGCAGCACATAAAGCAGGGGAAGTAGACCAAGTTAAAGCAACAGGAAAGCAGGCCTTCTGTATGCCAGCACCAAAGGAGCTTCTGTCATCACAATCTGCCTGTGACATGTAAGTGAGGTCACTTCACATGAATAATGCATGATGGCTAAGAGGGAGGAAAACAAGCTTTCACATCCAGCTGGGGCCTGAAATTTTGAATTATATGACAATTTATTATGAGAGGATGGCTCCCTACACTTCTATGGGATTGCTGCTTCAGTGGCTTTTTTAGTCTCTGATTTGTTTGCCTTTCTATTTAATAGGCGTAGCCCTCCCTGACATAGCCCAGATATACTAATCCTATCTTTACAGGCCCTTAGTAAGCGCCATACGATATGGAGACAGAGTCCTGGACGGGGTGGTTGGTGGCTTAAGTGCCAGCCATTGTTCTGACACTAGCTAATGATGTGATTAGGTAGATCATTTAAACTCTCTGTGAATGGGTATGAAGATTCTAATTTTATAGGGCCTTACAGACACATCAAGGATCAAATGAGATGTGAATGAGTACAAAGGCTCACTAAAAATATATAAACCTACATATAAACTATATATAAATACATAAGCCTATACCATGCAGGGTGTGATGGTTATCATTGATAAGGTCTCTCCATCTGGACTAGTTCTGTTTCATCCGCAGAACAAAAAGGATCTTCCAAATAAGAGAATGATATCATGAATAAATGACCTATATACAGAAGCACAGAAATAGGACAATGTTGTCAGCACCTATAAATTATCACCATGTCAAGAAGCAAAGGCTACCTCCTTCTACAGTTTTACAGGCTTGTTCTGGAGCTTTGTGTAGGTAGAATCAGTCTTAGGTTTTAAACTATGACAAAGTAATTGTAGCTCTTCTCAATGAGTATCATTTCCCTAGGAATAGTGTGCTTTTACAATTTAAAAAAGGGGGCAAGCAAGTCTGCTTCTGGACAAGATGGAGAAACAGGGCCCAGATTGAACTTCTCACTTGAAACAACCAAATAATGGACAAAATAAATGAAATAATGATTTGTAAGACACTGGTCTTCAGGCAACGAAGGCAGCGATCCCCAAGACAACCAAAGCTACTCCTATGATTGCCCTAGATTTCTGCCTGGAGAGAACTTCTAGGTCATACTGCAGGGAGGGGCAACCCAGGCAGAATGCAGTGGACTCTCTGTGTTGAGGAGATGGGACTGAGAGTCCAGGGAGACCAAGGCAGCTCCAGTTCACAGGACAGAGTAATGGGGAGGAAAGAGCTGTACATACAGAGAACTCTAGAGATGTGCAGAAAACTCCCTTTGAGTATTCAGATGAATTCAGATCAGCACTTGTGAAGGAAGAAATTACCCAAGGTTGGGGAAAGGAAACATCTGAAAGGACTGAAGATAACAGTACTTGGCACTCACACAGGGCTGGGAATAGTGCCTGTTCCTACTGGCTAGGCTGGAAAACCTCAAGATTTATAAGGCACTGGGTAGAGTAAACATAAGGATTTCAATTGAGCCGTGGAAAAATAATTATCCCTAGACTGAACACTGCTGTGATCTCACCTCACAAATCTTAACAGCAAGACCCAAAAGGATCAAACTGTTTTCAAGTAACTTAACTGCATCCATGAACACAGCTCAAGAAAATTTATAGAAATACAAAAATAAGCAACCAACAAGGAAAAAAAATCACAATGCATGACATCCAATAAAAAATTAGCAGTCATACAAAGAAATAGGAAAATTCAATTCAAATTGATGAAATTAATCATTCAATTAATCAGTCAATCTAAATTGAACTAGAATTGATACAGATATTAGAATTAACAGATAAGTAAATTAAAACAATTATAAGTGTATCCTATATGTTCAAAAACTTAAATAGAGACATGGAAGACAAAAACATGGACCCAAATTGAAATTCTAGAGATGAAAAGTACCATGTCTGAGATTAGAAATACACTGGATGGGATTAATGGGAGATTAGACATTGCAGAAGAAAATAGTGAACTTGAAGACACAGCAATACCAATTATCCAAAATGAAATACAGCAAGAAAAAAGAATAAAATAGAACAGAGTATCAGTGAGCATAAGATCTCTTATGGATCTTATAAGTTCTAAGATCACTTACACATAATTTCAGTCTCTGAGCAGAGAGAAAGGGACATTGAAAATATATTTGAAGAAATAATAGCCAAAAATGTTTCAAATTTGATGAAAACTGTAAGCCATCAGATCCAAGAAGCTAAATGAATCTCAAGTACAAGGAACATGAAGAAAATGACACCAACACATATCAGGATCAAAATTCTTAAGTCACTGATAAAGAGAGAACTAGATAGAAAGCAGAGAAAAAGCCACATTATGTACAGAGGAACAAAGATAAGGATGGCAGCAGACATTTCGTCAGGAACCATGAAAGCAAGAAGATAGCAGAAAAACATCTTTAAAGTACCAAAAGCAAAAAAGAAAAAAAAAAAGCAGAAAATCTGTATTTCTATATCCAGTGAAAATACCTTTCAAAAATGAAGGTGAAATAAAGACTTTTTCATATATATGAAAGCTCAAAGAATTTATCCCTAGCAGACTCTCACTATAAGAAATGTTAAAGGAAGTACTTCAAGCAGAAAGAAAATGATACCAGATATAAATCTGTATCTACACAAAGGACATCTGTATCTATACAAAATAATAAAGAATGTACTGTGGGGTTTATAATATATATAAAAGTAAAACGTATGACAATAGTACAAAGGTCAGGAGGAGAGAAATGGAGGTATTCCACTTTAAAGTACTTGTACTACACACACAAAATGACGTAACATTATTACTTGACAGTAGACTGTGTTAAGTTTAAAGATGTATGCTATAAACCCTAAATCAATCACTAAAATAAAATATAACGAGTTATATTGACTAAGCCAAAAAAAAGATGTAAAACGGAATCATTAAAAAATATTCAATGAATACAAAAGAAGGCAGAAAAAAGAGAACAAAGAACAGATGGATAAATAGGCAACAAATAGAAAGATAATAGACTCAAACCTAATGCTATCACCTTATCACATTAAATGGAGATGTTTTAAGCACTCCAATTAAGAGACAGATATTGTTACATTGGATTAAAAAAGCAAGACCCAACTATAGGCTGCCTAGAAGAAATACACTTTAAACATAAAGACACAAATATGTTATAAATAAAAGATGCAAAATAATACCTTGCTAACAAAAAATACCTTGCATATAACATGCTAATAACTAGCTGAGTGGCTATATTAATATCAGACAAAGTAGATTTCAAAACAAAGAATATTACCAAGAATACAGAAGGTCATTTCATAATGACAATGGGGTCAATTCATCAAAAGAACATAAAAATCTTAAATGTGTATGTAGCTAATAATAGTGCTTCAAAATATGTGAACAAAAGCTGATAGGACTGCAAAGAGAAATAGACAAATCCATAATTATGGTTGGAGATTTCAATGTCCCTCACCCAGTAATTAATAGTACAAGTAAATGGAAAATCAATAAGGATATAGAAAACTTGAGCAAGAATATCAACCAACTTGAGCTAATTGACGTTTATAGAATATTCTACCCCACAACAGCAGAATTCACATTCTCTTCAAGCACATATGAAACATTTACCAAGATAGATCACATTCTGGGCTATAAAACTCGTTTCAACAAATTTAAAGGATTCACATCATACAAAGTATATTCACTGACCACAATGGAAATCAAGGTAGAAGTCAGTAACAGAAAGATCTCTGAAAAATCCCTAAGCATTTAGAAACTAAATAACACACTTCTAAATAACCTATGGATGAAAAAATAAATAAAAAAAGAAATTAGAAAGTATTTGAACTGGATGAAAATTTTAAAAAACCAAATTTGAATTTGTAGGATAATGCCAAAGAAGGCACTAGAGGAAAATCCATAGCGCTTAATGCCATACTAGAAAAAAAGAAAGATCTTAAGTCAAAGGTCTCAGCCTCCACCTTAGGAAACCACAAAAAGCAAAGCAAATTAAACCAAAATATGCAGAAGAAAGGAAATAACAAATATCAGAGAAAAAATAACAATAGAGAAAAATAAATAAAACTCAAACCTGGTTCTTTGAGAAGATCCATAAAATTAATAAACTTCTAGCCAGACTGATCAGGATAAAAAAGAGAAAATATACAAATTAGAATACCGAGAATGAGAGAGGCAATATGTCTACATATTATGTAGATACTAAAAGGCTAATAAGGAAATTATGAACAACTTTATGCCAATAAATCTGATGACTTAGATGAAATGGACAAATCCTAAAAGACACAAACTACAGAACCACATGTAAGATAAACTGGGTAACTTGAATACATAAATATCTAGGTTTTAAAAATCAAGTTTGTACTTAAAAACCTTAGCAGATCCAGATGGCTCCACTGTGGAATTTTGCCGGATATATGAAGAAGAAATAATATCAAGTGTATAGAAACTCTTCCAGAAAATCGAAAGAGAGGGAATAATTTCCAAATTGCTCTGAGTCCAGCATTGTCATGATATCAAAAGTAGACAAAAGACATTACAAGAAAACTACAGACCTATATCCCTCATGAGCATAGATGTAAAATTTCTAAACAAAATGTTAGCAAATCACATCTAACAGTATGTAAAAACAATAATACATCATGACCAGGCAGAGTTTATCCCAGGAATTCAAGGTTAGTTTAGAATTTGAGAATCAGTCAATGTCATTCACCACATTAGCAGATTAAAACAGAAAAGCATTTGACAGAATCTGACATCCATTCCTGACAAAACCTCTCAGCAAACTAGGAACAGAAGGGAACTTCCTTGACCTGATAAAGGGCATCTACCAAGCTAATGTCATACTTAAGATGAAAGACTAAATTAATTTCCTCTAAGATTAAGAGCAAGAATTCCAGAGAGGGGAAGCATTCCCACCAGAGTCAAGAAGAAGGACTCTTTTCATTCATCCAATATCCCTACCACGTTTTCCAGAATTATCTTGCATTTGTAACTGGAAATTTGTACCATTTGACCCCCTTTACCCGTCTCTCCTACCCCCACCCCCTACCTCTGGCAATCACCAATCTGTTCTCTGTCTCTATGAGTTCGGGTTTTTTTGTTTGTTTGTTTCTAGATTTTACAAAGTGAGATCATACGGTATATGTCTTTCTCTGTCGGACTTATTCCACTTAGCATAATGCTCTCAAGACCCATCCATGGTGTACAAGAAGCCGCAACAGACCTCCTGACTTTTTGTTCAGTGCTTCCCCTGCACAGTTTTGTCTTTCTCTGTTTACTGCACAGCTCCTTGTTTGTATTGCAGTGTCGTCATTTGGCCCGCCGTTCTCGAGTAAGGTTTCTTTTTCAGCTGCTAGATTCCTAAACTTCCTATAAGACTGTATAGGAGAGTGTAGGCACTGAGGGGGGTGGTGTCTCTACACTACTTTTTCTACTTACTCTGCCTTTGTTCTGTCTCTCCTTCTGAACATCACTGCCTCTATTGGTCATACCAGCTCTTTCGTCTGTTCTGCTTTTAAAACCACAAGTTCTTTCTTTTCTGCCTCTAGGTATTTGGAAGTTCCTTTTGGTCCTCATCCTTTTCTGATCATTTCTCTTTCCCCATTCATTGAATGTTATGTTTGCCTTGTCAAAAGGATCAAAGAATTTCGTCTGTGTTGTCAGTAGGGATAGTGATGAAGTATGTTGTCTAGTATAAACCGTTGGTATTTAGGGACTTCTCTTTCCCCCACATAAATAAATCTATTAAGGAATACATTGGGTGCCTCTGGGGAACACTTTTTTAAATCTCCATTTTACTTAACTGTTTTCCTTTCTCAATATTTTTAATTCATTTAATGTTACCAATTCTACCTATCTTTACATAGTCTGGTATCATACTGTCAGGCGAGGCATAAGTTGCCTATGTACCTGTAACCAAAACTTAATTCCCTTTCCTTCTCATCCAACACCATTTTCAAAAAAAAATATTAAGGTAACAATACCGTATGTTACATTATTTTGTATGGGATTTACTCCCTTATAGACAACCAAGCTCCTGTATCCCAGCCAATGGGGTAGAGAATGACATTTGCCCAAGTTGTCAGGTCAATTTAATTCTTTCATTTTGCAAACAACCTTGCCATTTACACAGGTTGGCTCTGATTCACAGGATATAATAGCCAAGGGGGTGGTTACTTCCATTTGAATTTTTAAAATGCAAATGTAAGGCTCTGCAAAGCAGCATGAGGTAGGAAAAGCTTTCTAAGTACCAGAAGTGCAAAGTACAGAGTGGCACCCGCAGTCACATATAATGGCCCTAAACACTCCTGTTTCAGTAAAGGAAAATGGGAGAGTCCTGAAGTGTTTTACTGCCTCTCAAAATACAAATGGAAAATCTGGGTCTAATAACTTTTTGCTCACAGTACAGTTCAGTTGGAGGAAAAAACTTATGTAAGAGGATTTCACTGTAAATCAAATGAATCACTGACAAATTTTTTAAAAGGAAGCAGAACAAAAAGACCTTACTATAAGCAAAGAAATGGCTGTAAAGATGACCTAGTTTTATTTGAAAGTGTTTGTAGCAGAGTTATAGAACATATGTATTTTTTTCAATGTAGATATAAAGAGCAAGAACCATTAATTTTCCATTAACCTGGTGGCTTTTTAGGTGTGTAATTAATGATCTATCCTTATCTGTATCTCTCTGCACTTTGAGAAAATGTCTGGATTATTCAGCCCCTAAAGTAGTTTATATGAACTCTGCAAAAACCGAGACAAAAAGGTTGTGATTAGGGTGACATTAGTAACTGCTTCAGCTCTCTATTTCACCATGTGTGTAGACAGCCTAAAACAGAGCTGTACAAAATGCATTTCTGGAATCATCAGTGGACTGAGAATATACATTTATGTATTTTTCCTAAAAATGTCATCTGATTTTGTGTTAACGTGTTATCAAAAATGCCAACTCCAAGAAGAAAACTAAAAGATGATTTACTCTCATTTTATTTATGACAAATAATTAAAGCAATTGAAAGATCTATGCTTTCTGAGTTAGAGACAATCTTTGGGCTGCTTCATGAAATAGAAATGATTCCAGAAATATAGTAAAAATGGACCTCAAATGGGTTCTGTCCCTAGAAAAATGGGAGAATCTTGCAGTTCTAGCTTATGCAGCAAAGTATCTTAACTTCTCTGAATTTAATATTCTTAATATGTGTACATGGGGATGCTGTTAGGGGAAGTGTGCAGGATTAAATGAGGTAATACGTGAAAACCCCTGGTACATGGCAGTGTTCAGTAAACGATACTGCTCTTACCTACCACTAAGGTTTGCAGGAAGAAAGAATATAGTAAGCTTTAGAAACACTATTATGTTTGGGCCTAAATACTTTCGTTCCTCTGTGTTGAAATGGCAAATGATGATTAGGTATAGATCAGAGCTGACCAGTAGTGAAGCTTTCCCCTAGAAAATCTGTTGACCTCTCCTCTGTAGGAGAGCATACAACTTGAAAGTTCATTGGTTTTCTCTGTAAGGAATACACATGCATTTCCTGATCCATCCAGCCCTTGTTAATCCTTCTTTGCTGACATTTTTAATTTGGTAGAGTTTATTTGCTTTCTTCTCAAGTCTGTGCACTTTTCAGTTGTCTCAAAAGACTTGACTTTTGTATTTGGGAACTGTCAGGTTACAGAACATGGAAATGCCTTTGTATACTGAAATGCACTCAAGAAAACCACTTACTCAGTGCAGCTTTCCCATAACACTTCATTTTTACTTCTGTTAAGGCTCTTATGGTAGCATACCTCGTGTCTTTGTCATTTATGTACATGTCTGAATTCTCCACTAGATTGTAAGTTCGTTGGAGGCAATGTTGGTGTGTCATCTGGTTTTGTGACCTTTGGAGCTTAACACAGTGCCTGACACATAGTGAATATTCAACAAATGTTTGTGGATTCACTAATTTACAAAGACTCATGTAAGAGATCCCATTATATGTTTTTGCCTATCAAATGAACAGACATTAAGAAGAATGATAATACCGAGTATTGGTGAGACAGCATGGGAACTGGGTGGCTGTAGGATTATGATCACTGTCATTATTATTTTTAATGGCAGCTGAGTATAAATCAGGCAGTGTGTTCCTGGAATGCATTTTGACAATATGTTTCAAAGTCTTAGATATTTTTATGCCTTTTGACCCTTCACGGCTATCATTTGTTCTTTGGAAAATAAACGATTGTTACAATTTAGCTGCAAGGATGTACATAACCGGGTTGAATATAAGAAGAAAAGAATCTAAACAACCTAAATATCAAAGTAGTTAAACTATGTAACATCCATACAATGGAATACATTATGCAGCTACTAAAAAACAATGATGGAGAAACACATTTATTAAGATAGAAGGATGTTCCCTATAGAATTAAGTGAGGAAAATAGCTTACAATTCCATTTTTTAAATACATCCATATATCTTTATATATCTATCTATATCTATCTCTATAGAAGTGTTGAATGGCCATATACCAAAATGTTCATAGTGTTTATTATTGGGTGGTATAATTATGAATGCTTTTAATTTTCTTTTACTCTGCTGATTAGCGTCCTCTAATTTTTCTGAAGTGAACGTGCAGTACTTGTGTTAAATCTGTTTCTAAATGAATACAAGGAAGGTAGGGGAAATGCTTGAACAAATGAATAATTACAAAATACTTATTAACAATTTCATGCCGGTTCCATCCCTGAGGGCTTAGCCCCAAGTCACTGAAGTGCAAATGAGGATATGAATTTTAAAAAAGGGTCATAGAGGGGCTGGCCCCGTGGCCGAGTGGTTAAGTTCGCGCGCTCTGCTGCAGGCGGCCCAGTGTTTCGTTAGTTCGAATCCTGGGCGCGGACATGGCACTGCTCATCAGACCACGCTGAGGCAGCGTCCCACATGCCACAACTAGAAGAACCCACAACGAAGAATACACAACTATGTACCTGGGGGCTTTGGGGAGAAAAAGGAAAAAATAAAATCTTTAAAAAAAAAAAAAAGGGTCATAGAGGTCATCCCAGTTTTTCCATTTGAAAGAGAACTGACAGAGAAATAGGACCCTGTTTTTCATTTTGGATAAATAAAACTTTACAAGAATGAAAGTAAATACATGGTGCAAATGTTGTTAAACATATTCTTAAGTAATTTAAAAAATTATTTCTCTGTTATTTGAAACGGCACAGTGATTTTAAAAAGAAAAATAAAAATATCCTCACGTAACCAGATTGTCTTTTTTTTCTGCAGTGAATGTCTCTCTTTTTTTCTTAAGATATGAAAGTCTGGTTTTAATATCAGAATATTTATGTTGAAACAATCAGCATGACAATTTGACTATGGCCTACTCAAAACACATACACACTTGCTTTGTGTGTTGAATGATTTAAAGTACTGATGAATTTGTAAAGATTTGAGGACTGTAGCTAAGCCTATAATAACAGTGCCAAATTTCTTTATTCAAAGATAGAACTACATTATTTTATTTTCCAGAAATACCACAGAATAACAATGTTTTAGCGCTTTGGCATCTGCTTTAAAGCAGAACTGTGCTGGTTCTTAAGAAGGAAGAGTTTCAAAGAAGCATAATTGCGGCTGCCCGAGGGGATATGGTTTATGATAAGGAATGAAATGGAAGACACCTGTAGTGATAAGAAATGGAAGTAGAGAAGAACCATACAACTGAAATCTTGCTTGAATGTTTATGTCTTCTGAGAAGCCAGTAAAAGCTAGGTCCATCCGGATTTAGGTGCTAGAGTGCCCGGTGGATTTCATTATAAAGGTGATTTGCTTAGGTATGATGGGAATTTCAGGGGCAAATTCAAATTGGGAAAAATGCAAATTTAGAGCACTGCACTCCCTCTCTTCACTTGGCTTCCTTCCACCTTTTCATTTCTCATTGTTGCTTCTTTTGTCCCCCCAGGGTTTGATAATGCTGGCATTAGCACCAATGGTTGTGTGGATTATATCAACCATGGATAATACTAAGGATGTCAATTTGTATTTCCACATGTCCTAAATAACCTACAGAATCCATGGGCTTATAAATTAGGCCTGGGCTTGAAACTATCACATAATCAAAGCAAATGTGTTTTCTCCTTGAACTATCAGAATTATTATCCTGCTTTATTATTTTTCATGGCACTTACTACCTCCAGTCAGATGCTGTATTTTTAATTTTTTAATTTGCTGTATTTCTCTTCCCACTAAACTGTAGACTCCATGAATACGAGGAATTTGTCTTGTCCTCTGTTATATCATCAGCACTTAGAAAGTTCCTGGCACATAGTAGGAGCTCAATAAATACCTGTTTAGTTGCTTTGATTTTCCATGGGTTTTTTTTCATGGATAGTAGTAGGGCTATATTTGTGTTTGTGATTAAAACATCTTTTTAAAGTTTGATCAATACGTTAACACTATGATCACTTTTAAATTGTGAATGGTTAATCTATCCCATTTGGTGGTAGCTCAGGTGGTCAGAAAATGATGCAAATGATATTAAGGTCTGTGTTCTTCATTTTGCCAAATATTTATTGAAAATTTGCTATGTTTCTTTTCATATGCTAATTGCTGGAGATACAAGGATGAACAAAACACAATCATTGATCTAGAGAAGCTCACAGTCTAAGAGACAGACTTTTAAAGAAATGGTTTTGATACAGTGCAGTGTGTGTGAAAATAGGAGTATGCCCAGTGGGCCATGGGAGTACAAAGGAGGGCATGATTAACTCTCATGCTAGGGGTTGGGCATCAAGATAAATGAGACAGGGTCCTTTGTCCTCAAGGCACACTCAATCAAGGCAGGAAGATAGACACATAACTATAATATAATGTATTTGAGATATGAATCACCTATGACCACATCAAGGAAATAACAGTTCTGCCCAAGGAGTTAGGAGAGAAGCCCTTATGGAATGCTTGATATTTGCGTTGGGGCTAGGATTCACTAGACACAATGGAAGTAGAGGGCAGGATGGGGATGGGGCATGAGCAAATGCATAGAAGTTAAAGTAGCTAAAGTGTAATAGAATGGAAGGGAGGTACAGAAGTTAAAGCTAGAGGGGTGGAAGCCAGGTTATGAAGGATATGAAATGCTATGCTAAGGAGCTTGTACATTATAACATAAATAATGGGAATATTGAAGATTTAGGTGTCTATTTCTATCCTGTTTTAGTTCTGTGGGTTGACTTGATGGTGTTTATCCCAGGTTGATTTAGCTCTGGGAAATGAAATTTATACCGCCAAAGCACATAGAAATGTTTAAAAGCCAATTTATTAATTAACAATGATAAATGTTTCTGCCAAAACGATTAGAATACTTGTTTTCACCCCTCACTTGGGAAATCACAATAGGGGCACAAGGTTGCTTGGCTGAATGAAAAGGAAAAGGGAGTTGTCATGAAGGAGACAAATCTGTGGTGTCCGGGTGAAGCACAGGCTCTCCTTACAGAGATGCACCTGGCAAGCAAACCTGGCCAGACCTAGGCATGGTTCTGAGGGAGGCTCGATTTGACTTTGGACTGAGTTAAATGACTTACCTGAGCCTCGGTCTCCTGATTCCTCTCTAGTACCTAATTCAAGGACCTACACTGCATTGGCCTATAATTCAGAAAGACTTTGAAACTTTAGAAGCTCTCACTGCTTTGTATAGAAAATTCCCACTAAGGCTGTGAGAGGACCCAGGATATTCGTCCATCCATCATTTTAGTTTACTCTTCATACAAAGTTGTGCTTTAAGGTAATAAAAATGAAATGAAATATCAAGGAAATAATGGATGCTCTACACCATAGCCAAAACATATATCTTTGACTTTGAAGGGTAAAAACTAGAATTTATCTGTAATTTCATGGAATTAAGTACCCCAAACTGAAATCAATATATGTCAAAAGTTAAAAATGGCACCAAAAGTCAATCAATAATTCTAACTGAAGCCAAATTACAGAATAGGTAAGGACGTTAGAAAATAATAACTGCAGAGGTAACTGGGGCGGGGGGAGGCGGGGAGGGGAGTCTGGGAGGGAGGGAGAGGAAGAAGAGAGAAGAGCAAGTTGGAGGGAAGAGGAACCATGTTCAAAAACGGAGATATCAACTTTTCAACGTCTTCACTGGACAGGTGATAGAAGATAGCTCAAAAATGGCCATTTGAAGCAATAGCTTTGCGACTATTAGTGAGAGACTTTTTTTCTTTCTCCTGTCATTCTTGCTGCCTTTTTTGTTAAGGACAAGCTGAAGTGCAACGTCACTGAGAGGAGGAGGAGGTATTTGTGGAAAAGTTGGAGAAGGAACAAGAAAAGACATGTTCTCTATCCTCCCCAGAAAGTGCAACACTGCCTCCGGTCTATAGATGTTTGAAAGCCACGTTTATGTGGGAAGTTTTGAATAGCCTTTCTTCTGCTGTATAAGAAATGCTATCCTCTTAACTAGATATTTTTCAGCTCATCTGACATTTATTACTTAGCCTGACATTATTGCAAATACCCAGAAGGAAAGATGAAGGTGGGAACCAATTCAGGAAGAGCTCTTGGAGGAATGGAAAGGCATTGCGATGTTTTTCTAGACCATTTTGGTGTTGACTTTCTCTTCTTTCTTGTAACTCAGCCTCCGGTTATTGAGCTCACTCTGATCCCAGTAGAATTATTTATTTTGAGTTTTATTAAGACAGTGACCAACAATTAAAAACAAAATCCCAGTGTCTGGCCTTCGTGTGGCAAAGCTGCTGGAGAGGCACCTTGAGACATGGAGAAACCACATTGGAAAGTTCAGTGTGGGACTATGTGAAGCAAATTGTTTGTAACTCGAGTTCGTGGCTCCCAATGTTTAGATCATCCCCCTGGTGTTCCGCTGTACTCTTTTCTATACAGACATTTGGTCATTTATTCAGCAAACATATATTAACAAGTGCCTACTATTTATTAGGAAACTAGAGATATAGAAATAAATAAGATGCTACATACTCTCTCAAGGAGCTGATGGCATAAGAGGGAATATAGAGAAGAAAATCAGCAATTACAATGCAGTAACATAAGAGCTTTGACATAGGCATTTATGCAGAATTCTATGGAGACACATAGGAGGACACTTAACTCATTCTCATTGGAGGTGCTTGAGCTTGTAGGGGAGGGAAAGAATTTTCCCTCTACCCTTCTAGGTTCTTGGCTGAGAACCCTTCCCCTGACCCAACCCCCCCCCCCCCCCCCGCCCCCAGTAATAAAAGACAGCTTAACAGGAGAAAAACAAACAGAAGTTTGGTAGCATATATACCCACTGTGTACATGGGAGAGAACCGGGAAAACTGAGTAACTCTCTGAAATGGCCAAAGCCACTACCTTAAATACCATCTCCAGCTGAAGGTAAAAGAAGGTGTTGGGGAGGAGGTTATCAGGCAAAGCACAGGAAAGGAAGGTAAAGTTGTTATGCAGATTTAAGTCCATGCCTTCTCCATTGATTAGAGTTTTTAGAGATTTAGTCACCCTGCTCTTCCTGGTACAAAGGGGGAGACACCCTTACAAATGGAGATTTCCCTTGTAAATGTACATATCTCTTACAAAAGAGTAATTTCTACTCAGTTTTCAGAGCTGCTTCTGTGTCTGCTATTTCTTAAAAATAACCAGCTAAAAGTAATCCTTATGGGGGGCTGGCCTGGTGGAGTAGTGGTTAAGTTCGCATGCTCTACTTTGGCAGCCTGGGGTTTGCAGGTTTGGATCCTGGGTGTGGACCTACACACTGCTCATGAAGCCATGCTGTGGTGGTGTCCCACATGTAAAGTAAGGGAAGATTGGCACAGATGTTACCTCAGGGACAATCTTCCTCACCAAAAACAAAAAAAATAGTAATAATAATCCTATGCCTAAGACGTGTATTGTGAGGTGGTATATTCTGCTCCGCTTCAGGCTAAATCAGAAAGTTCAGAGTGAGGAGGATGCTCTAGGCAGAAGAAACTACATATGTAAAAGCATGGATTTATACAGGGAGCTGCCAATATATTATATGACTGGAGGGTAGCAGGCATCTTGAGAGGATGGCTGGAAATGAGATCAGAGAGGTAGTCAAGGGTTAGTTACATCACACAATGTCATATGTGCTACTCTTGGGAGTTTGAAGTAAAGTCACACAACTGTTTTATTTCCAGCAGTGTTTCTTTGTAGATTTTCAGTGATCTAGGCACACAGTTTTCATCTGGTTTCCCCTGTACTTTTTGCCTTTGACATAGTAGTTACTTAGCTTCATTGGCTTTAAACCTCATGGCAGGCCAGTTGGCTAAAACTATGACCCCAAATAAAGCAAAGATAATGGGGTTAATGAGTCTAGATTGGAAAATGCCCTTTGTGTCATTAGTGCTGGGACCTAAGACACAGACAATCTACTATATTGAAGTTTCTGTTAAGGGATGGAATGATGCTAGTGAGGCACACACCATTTCAGGCTAGGCAGCAGAATGCCCTCCTTGGTGAGGCCACTCCAGATCCTCGGTTGTGTCTTAGTTTTTCAGAACAGAAAGTCATTTTGATCAGTTTGCCTATGTCAATCAAAAGCAGACAACTCTGATCTTCCAGAGGTCCATTTTCTTAATTTATGATAAGAGTTGTATCCAGCAGTCTAGCTGGTGTCAATCTTTTGCACTGGCCACACCCTCCTAGTTGGCAAGTTCACTCTGGAGATGAAAAGATATATCAGAACATTACTTTGTGAGCATAGAGTTAGAACAAAGGGAATCCGATGTTCTCTGGGAACATTTCTATCAAGCTATGGTGGCGTGACAGATTGTCCTTCTCCACTGCAGAAATAGTCCTCTCTAGAGAACTGGTATTTGTTTTTAGAATCAGAGCACTGATCCTCCTGGACAGAGCACATTGACATATTCTCACACTTTGGCTCTCCCTAGAATCCATGCAAACACTCTCCCGCCCCCACTTGTTATGACATTGCTCGTCACAGCCTAGCTTACATTAATCATAGTTTGGTCTGGATGGAAATTGAATTGACATTGGAAACTCATCAGCAGCACATTTGCAAACCATCTTTTAGGATGGAAAGAATTTCTTTAGTTAGCCTGCTTTATCCATTACTTTATTTCCCTTTCAGAAAGTAACCATTTCTAGTTTGATAGACAATTAGTGAGAACAGTCCCTATTTTGAATCTGTTGCATCTCTAGATCCTTGTGCTAAGTTAGCCAATTAAGAATCAGAGCAGGAAAAAAATCATGAAGAGTTCCTGTTCAATAATTTGTGAACATTTTTAAGGCACTAGCATTCTTTTTGACAAATGAAATTGTACCCAGAACACATTTAAAAAATATTAAAGCAGGGCTCTGAGGAAACCAATCTATTTTCATCTGCTCATTATACAGATGGGGAAATTGATGCCCCTCGAGGGGGGGTGATTTGCCCAGGATAGCTCAGCTGGTCAGTGGCAAAGGCAGGACTAGAAGCTAGATCTCCTGACTCCTGGTCCACTGCTATTTTTACTCCACCTCTTACTACTCATAAAACATGTACAAAGACAAGGATGGAAAAGCAAACTGACGCCTGCATTGAATGATCTCTGCAAGGTACTCATTGACAATTCTGACTAGAAAAATCCCCATTGAAATCTTCAAACACTCTTTTGATGGAAAAAAAATGACCAATGGGAAAGATCGTTTTTGCTGTTGGAAATTTCCACGTTCCCCTGGATCTGTGTCCTCCTTTTTTCTTAGCCTGGCTAGGGGCTTATTGATTTTATTGATCATTTCAAAGAACCAGCTTTTGGTTTGTTGATTTTTTTCTATTGATTTCCTGTTTTCAATCTTATTCATTTCTGCTCTAATTCTTATTCTTCTTTTCTGCTCACTTTGGATATAATTTGCTCTCTTTATTCTAGTTTCTTAAGGCAGAAACTTACATTATTGATTTTAGATCTTTCTTGTTTTTCTAATACAGTCGTGCACTGAACAACAACGTTTTTGTCAACGACAGACTGCACATATGATGGTGGTCTCATAAGATCAGTACCAATATACTTTCTGACCATTTTTCTTATCCAAACAGCCTACTCCAGCGCCATTTATTTGTAACCACACTCATGCTTTTAAAAAATGCATGTTAAATATTATAAACGTATATTTCTAGAATATTATCAATGTAAATACAGGATAACTCTGCCAGAAATCATAGGAAATCTAATATAGCATGAATGCAATTATTTGCGCAGGGGCTGGTTGACACTTGTTGGGAGTATTGTCAGAGGATATTTTTATTGTTGCATGGGAACGGTTTGAGCTGGGTGGTTTTCGAGTGCTCTTTCCAAATCTGAGAGATTTTCTTCTTCCTTAGGTTCCCTAACTTGATCTAGCTCTGATGTCTAGGGAGTGTTGACCCTAGAAGATGGGTAGAAGGTTCTGAGGAACAGTTTGGAGATCCCCTTGAGTGCAATGGTTATCTTACTCTTTCTGGCTGTTAGGTGAAAAAGGGAGCTGTTAGATGAGGGAGCTCTTGGAGGTTTGGTTTGGGCAAATGGGAAATCCTAGCTCCTGTTTGGGGCTCAATGTCCACCTCTGGGAAATGAGAGAGGAGGATAAGATTATCTCTTAGGTCCCTAGTCATTCTGACATTGTATAATTATCTGATTCTTTAATTTAGTCAGCTAATATTGAGCACTTGACAGTCATTCAGAATCTCTGAAAGATCTAGTATCTAAGCCGTGATACCTCGTGTGCTGACCGTGTTAATATTTCTAGCTCTTGCTCTTTAGCCCAGCCGTGTGCCCTTCTCCCAGCCCCCACCCCTCTGGTCTGTGAAGATGTTGACCTGTGAGTTTTCTGTTGCATCCATAGCTCCTAGCTTTTTAATCGTTTAGTAAATTCTCTTTGCCGACTGAGGGTCATGTACTGTCCTACACACTGGGGACACAAAGATAAAATTCCTTATCCTCAAGTGGAAGAGAAAAACAAGGAAACAGGTAGCTAGGCAGTGGCAATGCATTGTGATAAGTGTTCTGGGAGTGGCGTGAATGTGGGGCATCTGGGGACAGAGAAGGGCATCTAGCCCCATAGGATATGAGGGGAGCTGATCAGAGTTTGAGAAGGAGGCGAAGCCTGCAGTAAACTTTGGAGGAAGAGAAAGTAAAAGCCAAGCGAGGTTGAGAAGGCAGAATATTCCACATAGAAAGTGCAGCAAGAGAGCGTGGTGTATGTTCAGGTGTCTATGGGTGATTTTTTCATTATCCAGTTTCTGTAAGTAGTCAGCACTTTGGAGTACCTACCTCTATGCTTGATCTTGGGTAGATTAGAAAAGAAGTACAGAAAGCTGATAACTCATGTGTAGCTTGTGTTCCAAAATTATGTTTGTGAGTCAGCTGCTTGGAATGTGGAATGCATTTTTCCCACAGAAAACAATGGTCTCCATGGTAATTAGGTTCCCAGACCAGCCCATAAAAGCCTATGTAACCCATAATCTGAAGGATCATGCTGTATTAATAATACCATAGATGCTAATAACCATGTAAAGCTATGCTTCTGTGGGAAAATTCATTCCATGTTTCAACCGTGGGTTCCAGAAACACTCTCTTTCCCACTGGAGCTTCAATAATCTGAAGAAACCCTTGCTTGGCTGCCCCTCCAGGTGGTAAACCAGTGTGCCCAAGAATTTTCCCAGCTCCAGGTTATTGCCAGTGTCTCATGGATATGAGGAGAGGATATAGGAGGAAGAGGGATGGAGATAAGCAATTCAGCAGAAAGCAAAAGAGAATTGGGAAGAAAAGAGGGACAAGGAAGTGACCAATGGTGTTAGAGAGGAATGAGTTCTCCAGGGTCACTGGAGGCAGGAATGAAAGCATAGCTGCGAAAGTGTGTCCTGCCCAGGTTTCGGGTGGAGAATAAGGGAGGGAGTTAGTACTTGTTACATTGCAACTTAATTCCAGTGCACCTCAGGCATTTTTTAATCCTTAAAAGGAATGTCGTCTTATTCCTGTTTTGGGGGAGGAAACTGAGAAGCAAATAAAAGACTTGCCCAGGGTCACACAGCTAGTAAGTGGCAGAGCTGGGATTCACAATCAGATTCCATGAAGTTCCTACAATGTGCATGTTTTTTAGTTAGTGATATTTGTAAGCTGGGGATGTCTTCTCATTTTATTGCTGAGAAAACTTAGGTAAAATCTATAAGAGTGATTCTTTCAAAATACTCCCACTATATAGAGATAGCACCACCAGAACTAAAACCTGGTATATCATGACTCTTAGTCCAGTGAAGTTCGTTGCATGGAGGACCTAGCGTGGGCAAGGTAATACCTTGGGTACAATGGGTAATACATGTCCCTCCAAGCTGTGAGCTTACTGTTCAATGCTTTTGTGTTTAAATGTCTCATCCAAGGAGACTAAGGCAGCCTATGGTAAGTGCCAGGCTAGGGACACAAACACAGTCCATTAGAAGATAGAGACTATAATTCTGACTCAAGTGGTCTGAGGAGGCTTGTGAAGGATATAGTAGTAGTATCCAGAGTTGGGTCTTGAAGGATTCATAGCAAGTGATAGATAAGCAGACCTGGAGAGAAGATACTCTGGGAAAAGCCAGATGAGCACATCATAAGCATAGTGCCCATTTATTGGGCACTTAACTTTGTGTCAGGCACTGGCTATGTGTTTTATGCGTAAGTTATCTCATGTATTCCTCACAGTAATCCTGTGAAGTGAGTACCATTATTGTCTCCATTTTAAAGATAAAGAAACTAAGACTCAAAATACTTTGTTAGTTGTCCAAGTCTACACAGCTAATGAGTGGTTGAATCTAGAGCCTACAAACTTAGTCTACACACTTATCCATTCACTTGGGTGATTGTATGTGGTGTAGTGGGAGTTTGCTGTGGACTGAATTGTGTCCACTCCAAATTCATATGTTGAGGCACTAACCTCCAATGTGATGGTATTTGGAAATGGAGCCTTTGAGAGATGATTAGGTTTGGATGAGGTTGTGGGGATGGAACCCTCATGATGAGATTAGTGCTCTTATAATAGATACCAGAAAACTTGCACACACTCCCTCCACCTCACCCCCAGCCCCACTGGCGTAAGGATACAATGAGAAGGCAGCCATCTATAAGCTAGGAAGAGAGCGCTCACCAGAAACTGACCATGCTGGTACCTTGATCTTGGACTTCTAGCCTCCAGAACTGTGAGGAAATAAATTTCTGTTGTTTAAGCCTCCCACTTTATGGTATTTTTCAATGGCAGCTTAAGCTGACCAAGACAGATTCTTAGAGTTTTGTCAGAAATTGGAAAGGTTGGCTAAAGCCTCTTGCAGAGTGCTTTGAATGGTAAGGATTTTAGACTTTGTTCACTGGCTCTCTAACACCAACTAAATGTTTTTGGGGTGAGGAAGTATGATTTGATCAGATGCTACTATTCTGTTCACTCTCTGCATGGAACCAATAGAGAACAATGGAAAGATATCCAGGTGTAAATAAAATCAACTAGCAAAGTCAGTGGTAGATGATGAAACCAATGGGTAGTTGGAGAAGGAAATTGTTGGCTGGATTTGCTAGGGCGGGCTTCACAGAGGAAATAGAGGTAGGCCTAGATAGGATTTGCATGGGGGAGGAGAGGGAGGAGCAAGATATTCCAAGAGAAGGAGATGGTATGCAGATAGTCACAAAAGGAGATGGCGCTGGGTTGTGGTTTGTGGCATATAGGCTGCTTGGCTGGATAAGAGTGAACTGTGAAGGAGAATAGCAGAAGATAGCTTGTAATTGCTACATAATGAATTGCCTCAAGGACTGAGATGAACTTTAGGGCCACATGGTTATGTCACCTTTCCTAAAGGTAAAGGACATCAGCAGTAACAGTGTTTGAGTTCTGTGCATTTATGTAGGTGCTAAACACTGATTGCTATGTACTCAGTACTGTAGGGGAGGAAGAAACTCTCCTCTATCCTTCTGAATTCTTCTGGCTGGTCTAAGAATTAAACTGACATGTCACAGGAGAAAATCCAATTTAATTCCGTACATACAGGGGTTCCATAACAATATGGGGTCCCAAGGACAAATCGAGCAGTTGAGGCTTATGTGCCATCTTGAGCTAAGGCAAAAGGGGGTAGTAGTTTTGGACTTCAAAGGGGAGGAAGACAAGTTACATGGAGATGGAAAGGCAAGTGGTTAGTAAACAAGTGTTTGCTGGGCCATCCAGAGACAACAGGACACAGAGCTGGCTCTGATCTCTAGGCCCTGCTGAGGCTCCCCAGCCACACTGAGTCTATATTCTTTGTAGATGCCTCTGGTGATAGCTCCATTCCAGGAACAGGCCCTTTATCTAAATTTTTTTAGGCAGTTAATGGAGAGGTAACAAGGAAAACTTCCTGAATCTTCTGTTTCTTAAAAATAATCAGCTTAAATTAATCCTCATGCCAAAGAGTCACATTTTGAGGTGGCAAATCTTGCTCCCCTATAGTACTCTCGGTTGTGTGAGGAGTCCCTGCTCTTAAGGAAATTCTAATTTAGTGAAAGAAACCAAACAGTCATGTTTAAAATGTCGTAAGAATATATGAAAATAATATATACCAACACAAGTGATGTATTTGAAGCTGAGTATAAGCTAAACACGGCCAATAAGCTAAATATGGCCAAATAGCAAAGGCACTGACTAATTTGAAACAGAGTTGGGCAAAGAGACAAGAGGGTTAGGTACCCTGAGAACACAAGTGGAGGTGTACCTTTGAGCATGAGGAAGGGCGTTACTTCCTCTGAGCTGGGAGGGTAAACGGTAAGGATGGGAGGTGGGACAGGTCGTCTGGGGGAGGTGAGTTCTAAGATTGGTTTTTAAGGAAGACAGGAGATTCCTCATAAATATAAACGCTTTAATTATTTGCTTTGTGACATTTAAAGCTTCAGTGAAATTTCCCCTATTCTTTTCTGAGGGGCAAAATTGGATTATCAATGATTTGCTGCATGTAGGATGTATGTCAGTGGCACATTTTAGAGGTACGTCCACTGAGAGTTCGCAGCTCTGGCTGAGTTTATATACTTTTATTGAAACAAGTACCTTCACTTTCTGGTTTATTTATTTTTCTTTAGCACCTGAAATACCACAGAGACTGACTGATCAATTTCTAGACTTAGAACTTTATTATTATTAAAAGAAAGGCTGTTTTTTTTTTTTTTAAATATTTTATTTTTTCCTTTTTCTCCCCAAAGCCCCCCAGTACATAGTTGTATATTCTTCGTTGTGGGTCCTTCTAGTTGTAGCATGTGGGACGCTGCCTCAGCGTGGTTTGATGAGCAGTGCCATGTCCGTGCCCAGGATTCGAACCAACGAAACACTGGGCCGCCTGCAGCGGAGTGCACAGACTTAACCACTCGGCCACGGGGCCAGCCCCAAGAAAGGCTGTTTTTCAAGTTCTCCAAGCATCGATCAACACAATATCCTTTGAAATCAATTGGCGTTATTTATGTAGGAATCACAGGACAGCAATCTAGGCATCTGGAATGTTTTGAGCTTCGGGGCAAGTCTGTGATATTGATGAATTGTTTTACAGAGAATATTTACATTTTAGAGGACAAAAATCATGGAGGCATTCAACAGAAAGAAAACAAAGCAGGAATGATGGAGTTACGTGTAGGCATTTTCATGTTATCATCTATAGTCATTCATCTACTCATTAACTTACATTATAAGTGATTTATTTAGTCCAGCTCTGTGCTACATTGTTAAGAGCATTGTTAAACAACATTTTCCCTGTCCTTAAGGAGTTTATAGTTGGAGATATACATACTACTTAAATAAGACTGTATGTTGTTAAGACTGACGTAATTTGAAGAAGGAAATATCATTGTGGCTTGGAGTGGCTAGTGGAAGCTTTGTAGAAGAAAAGTTTGTGCTGAGACTTGAGGAATGGGTGGAAGTTGGGAAGTGTGAGAATTAATGTGAGGAGCCAAATATAAGTAAATATGCACAGGGAAGACTAATTGTGGCTTCTTCAAGGGACAGTGAAGAGACCGCATTGGCTGTAGCAGAGGATTTGTGTAAAGGAGGAGTGAGAGATGACTCTGACAAAGCCGATAGGGGCCAGCCTGTGGAGGGCCTTATACATCAGGCTAAGGAGATTGGACTTTATCCCTTAGGCACAGGGAGTCGTAATACTGTGGTTTAGCACCTTATCCCTCAGACAGATATTAGACTAAAGATTAATTGTATCTTTATATATGTATCATATCACAGAGCACCAAGGGCTGGTATTCAACATTGCAATATAAGTTAAGAAGATCTTGAATCAAAAAGCACAAGGATGGTACTATATGAGAAAAGGAATGGAAAAAAGCATCGTTAATATTCATACCCTGTCACAGTCACAGTACACTTCATTTCTTTGTTCTATTCTTAATCTACTTTAAATATTTTTAGCATTAACTACACTATGTAAAGGATTCTAATGAAAAGTTAAGACCATTGTGCACTTGGTATCAAATTTTCTGACAAGATATGAATCCTCTTTAAATGGATCAGTTTAAAAGGAATGGTGCCTTTAAATCGTCATAGCAGGATGACTAGTACCAAATTGAGGGCAAATTAGGTGAATCGCTATTACAAAAAAATCCAATCTACCATACTGTAGCACACTTTTCCTCTTCAAGATCAGTGAGGTGTTAGAGACTCAGGCAGAAACGCCTGGTGTTTTGATTGGGAGCCTGCTCAATGATTTGGTGTGCCAATAAGTAGAATAAGGCTGTGTCTACACAATGCTGATTTCTCTGTTTTGTGGTGGGGAAAACAGAACTTTGGCCCACTATCCATGTATTTCTAGATATTTCCAAAAGTTGAATACCAAGTAGGCAACATTTTTGCTAAATGTTTTTGTTCATTTTAGCTAGATTCTTGGCATCATGTAGACAAAATTCCCTTCACGTTGAGAAAACTTTCTATTCATAAGTTTCTTGTGGAATTTTTTTGTGTGAACTTTGAATCTTCATAGAAATATACCATTGTTAAGAAACTGCTGAAAATTCACTTTTGCTCCCTCTCATTCCATCCCATTCTCTTTAAAATGCAGCTGTCTATTAAACCAGCAATGACATATTATTCAAAGGGAAGGGTGCATGCATACCCAAGAACAACCCATTTTGTGGTTGACTCACGAGGAGATTTATACCACTCTAGGTAACAGCCTACACTCTCTCTGTCTGATTTGTAAAGCACAGCATTTGGGGCTGTACTCCAGAAGTTGACAGATTGTCCACATTATATTCACAAGAAGTTTTTACCTCTTAAAAAAACATACACAGTGAAGCTCTAGATGGGGGTCCTTGGAAATTCCTAATTCTATGACTGTTGTCACCTTGTCCCTTCTACTTTGAGTGTCCAAGCTGTTCCTCTTTGCCTATGCAAGTCCCACCCATCATTTAAGGTCCAGTTTGGATGTCTTCTTCTTTAGGAACCTTTTTTTTCTTTGTTTTTTAGGTGAGTAAGATTGGCCCTGAGCTAACATCTGCTGTCAATCTTCTCCTTTTTTGCTTGAGGAAAACTGTCCCTGAGCTAAGATCCATGCCAATCATCTTCTGCCTTGTATGTGGGAGGCCTTCACAGCATGGCTTGATGAGCAGTATGTAGATCCGTGCCTGGGATCTGAACCCATGAACCCTGGGCCACAGAAGTGGAGCTCGTGGAGTTAACCACCACACCACTGGGCTGGCCCCATTTTGGAACCTTTTACTGACTATACCAAAGGGAAGAGATCTCATCTTCCTCTGAACTGTCACCTTGTTGACAAATACTCATATGACACTTATCACATATAGTCTTGTACCCAAGTAATTTGGTCATCTTTTATCTGTCATACAAGATAAATTCCCAAAGGACAGAGACTATGTCTCATATATCTTTATATTCCCCCACAGAACCTACACCACACCAAACACATATCAGGCCCTCACAAAATAGTAATTGAATCAATTCATACATGAAATGTATTTAACTATAGACTTTTAAAGAGAGAAATGACATCTTTAGGGTGTTAGGCAAAGGAGGTGCTTGGAAAGACAATTTCATTAATCAACTCAAGGCTTCTGTACTGTCTTACCACGAATGAGTTTGAGGACACATAGCTGAATTGAAGGGTTAATCTTGCTTTGGAAGAGAGAGGGAAATCTGACTTTGGGGTAGAAAAATTTGTTAGGATTCAGTAAACATTTATTGAGTTCACCTTTCATGCCAGGTATTGTGTTAGTACTGGAAGTAGAGAAATGAATAAGACACAATTCCTGTCTTGAAGATGCTCCCAGTCTACTAACGTGGAGGTAGGGGAGGTGAGAGGTGTCAAGTAGGAAACAAAAGGGAAAGCCATTCAAGATTGCTGATACCAGTTAGACATTGGAGACAGCTAAAATGAGAGCAGATTCTTCAAGGCCCTGTTTCATACCTTCCTGTTGCAGGTTCTTGGCTGCTTTTGATAATTCCAAAGGCACGCTCAAGCAGAGCAGAAATTGTGAACCAGCTATCAGAAGGTGATATACAGATTGGCCTTCTCGTCAGAAAGTCACATTTTTTTTCACCTGCTATGCCTTGGTACCTCTCCTTACCACCAGCTGTAATGTCAACAATATGGTTACTACTTTCAAAAAATAGAAAGGGTATTCTCATGACAGAAAAAGTTCAAAGAGGATGATATCTAGAGCCTATTAGTATTCCTGGCTTTGAAAGCTTCCCTTGACCTATGCTTACACACAACCTGGACCACAGGGCTTCACATGCATACACACACATACACAACCCACATTCACATATACTCTGACACACACACGCAGGCACAGACACGCACAGTGACAACCACATATGTGCATGTACACACGTGTGCACACTGGAAAGCCTTGGGTGCAGCCAGTGGCTCCTGCTGCTTTCTGTCTTCCATGGAGTTTTGTGATAAGGTTATTGTACGAGGTTGATTTGAATGGCTCACGTCTCATCGTCCCACATGTCACCCCCCCCCCCCCCCAACTGGTATCTTGCTTCCAGATTTGGAAGTGTTCTCCCTAGGAATCTTCTTCCCGGGGGTTCTGAATACTCATCCCAAGGAGGGCCAGACACAACAACCTGTTCTCTTTAACCCTTTAACACAGAGTGAGTTTCTTTTTGTGGAGAGTATTTGTTTTATCAAGAGGAAATGTTTAAAAGGAACATGAGGGCAAAGTAGATGCACTGACACTGACTTGTGAACATGTAGATCTCTGTTCTTTTTATGCTCCATAGAGAACTGAGCCTTAGGTCTCTAGTTGGTTTAGATTTTGTTTTTGCTTATAGTTTTGATCAAGTGGCAATGATTGTACATCAAACTGACTGACAGCCTGATATCCATTACTACAAGGACCATTCTGCATGACTATCAGGGGACAATTCATCGAGGATCCAATTCTCCGGTTAGGATAACTTTAACTAACAATGAGAGTCACAAAACCCCTTTTGCGTGCCCAGGATTTACTGCATGCGAGACTGCTGAACTTGACACGTTTTACACGGATCAATAATACAATTTAGATGCTTGCTGTATTTCAAACTAAATGGAACAATATTAATTCAAACTATAAACAGCACTGAAGAAACTCAAATGTCAAAGTTTTTGAAATGAGACATGAATCGAACAGATTCCCCCCTCCTCCCATACCAAGCGGTGTTTTAACTATTTTTAATTAGAACTAGCTAAATATAGCTCTTATCTTTATAGACTAGGGATGTGGTTGACATTTTGCTAAACCTTTTTAAAAATACAAGGCTTATTAATAAGTTATGTTAATTGCTGGAAAAGAAGAAATTAAATGCTCAGACTTTGAGCTGACCTAGTTTAGAGGTCCACGTCAAAGAGAAAGTTAATGGAAAGCAACCAGAATTGGAAAAACACAGGGTTTGTCGCTGTCTGGTAATAGCCTGAGATGAGGATGAGAGAATGGAGGCATCACCATGACAGGAGATTTTTGAGAAGTAATTATAGAACTAAAATAGCAATAAAGAGTCTCAGTAAAGCAAATCAATCATAGTTATATGGAGATCACCAAATATGTCACACTGAAAACATTGTGTTTTAGTCTGAGGCAGCTGGGTTGTCCTTGCTGGGCACCCACAACTGGCAGCTCACCTCATCTGAGGGGTCAGAACAGAAATAGGTTGTGTTGCCACATCTTTGATTGGCCTGTCTGCCTGGCCTCTGTGTTTACTGGCTGTGAATCCCAATGCCGGCCATGAACTCCCAGCTTGGCTTGATCATGGAGGAGACGAAGATTATGGTTGACCTGAGCAGTCAAGCCGCAGGATGTTTACAGTTTTGGCAGTGAGTGAAATACAAAGACCGCTGAGGTGTCATTTGAGGTGGCAGGCGGGTTTAGTGAAAAGCAAGAGTGATGATTTTCTAAACCAATTTTATGAAATACTGAGCTCTATTCAAAATTTTAGGCTATGCCTTTTGATAAGCTTTTTTTCTCTTTACTTTTTTTTCCCCTTGGAACGGTGCTTAGGAACAGTGCTTTTGGATGAAATTTAATTTTTCACTTTGATTCTCTGAGGAGTAGAGAGCATGGAGAGCACAAAATCTCTCCATGCTACTGGGTATTTTAAAAATTTCTTGTTAGGAGCTGGCCCGGTGGCGCAGCAGTTAAGTGCGCGTGTTCTGCTTTGGTGGCCCTGGGTTCACTGGTTCAGATCCTGGGTGCGGACATGGCACTGCTTGGCAAGCCATGCTGTGGTAGGCGTCCCACGTATAAAGTAGAGGAAGATGGGCACGATGTTAACTCAGGGCCAGTCTTCCTCAGCAAAAAGAGGAGGATTGGCAGCAGTTAGCTCAGGGCTAATCTTCCTCAAAAAAAAAAAAAAAGATTTTGTCTTGTTAGAGCATGTATTATAACCCTCATCCCCTCTTCTCCCTTTCATTCATCGTCCAACTCCTAGAGATTAATGAAACATTTGAAGAAAAGAAGTTCATTTAGTTTATAAACTTTTTTATCCCATAAGTGATAACTGAGTGTTGTAGAAAAATCAGATAGAGTAAATAAGCAAAAACAAGAGGAAAATATGATTACTCTTAAAGGGTACCAGAGGTAACCATTGCATAATAGTTTATATTTTTTATGCATGTATATATTTGTGTGTGTGTGAAAAAATATAAATATAACTATCACAGATAATATACAAATATATAATGTATTAGATATGATATAGAACAAAAATATAGACTATAATGCAATGTGCACAACATATGTGTATGTCCATATATATGTTTTACACTTTTTTTAGAGAACATGCTATTTTTAATCTACTGTTTTAATAACACTATTTGTTTTAATAATTAGGCTCATATAACCAAATAGTACAGTTAGGACATTTCTCTTGGCTCCAGATTCTGTTTCTTTCCCATGTACCTCAGCCAAACATTCAGCAGGCATGCACGAGTATAGCTGTAATAGCTGTTTATAGCCAGGGTCTGTTCTTTTGAGGCTGGGGTACATTCTGATTGCATGGTGCCCATGCCATACTGACTGCTAAATATTTGAATATTACCCTTGAATGTCACAGGAAATCTTAAGTTGTTAGAAAATACCACACTGTAGTTAGAATTAGGCTATAGGCAGCCGAGCAGAAACCTGCCATGTGCTACATGTCTGTGGGAAACACAGACGTGTAGATCTCCTTGCCCCATAAGAGCTTACAGGATGTTTAAGTGGTCATGCCATATATGCAAGCAAAGATAACTAACAGTGCTGCTACCCAATATGGATTATGCTAATTACCAAATGAATAGTGTTGGCTGCAGAGACACTAGATTTGAGAAGCCTGGCATAGTTAGAGAAGGCTTCACAGAGGAGATAATATTTGAGATAAGAGGAGAAAGGGCTGCAAGTCAAGCAAAGGGAGTAAGAAAAAGGTATGCTATATTTGGGAAACTACAAGAAGATTAGTTTTGCTTTTAGAGTCGTTCTCTGTCCTTCTGTTGCTCTCCAAGGGTTTTGACCCTTGCAAACTGTATTTCCTGGGCTTCCCTGCCAAATGGCTTCCGGTTAGATTTGATGGATAGGGGGTGCTAGCCATAGATTGGAGTGCAGGGGAAGGGGAGAAGCCATGGGGTCCCCCGCTTCCTCTGCTTTCGTTTGGGTTTCTGGTAGTTGACAGTGTCTCCTCTGTGGCTCTAGTTCTTACTGGGAAGCCCCAGGGTCCTAACATCTGTTAAGTGGCTCTTCCTCCGAGGTTCTTATGGTGTGGTAAGCCTGCCTATCTGGGTGAGAAACAGAGTCATTCACCAATCTGGCCCTAACCATCTCTCCAGCCTTGTCTTTTCCACTTTCTATTTCAGACTGCATCAGTCAGGATCCAGGCTCTGGTAATATTATCTCCTGCCTTTTTCTCTCAGTCCTCAGGTTGGTAGCAGCTTCTTGCAGCTACTAAGTGCTAGGTTACCTCATCCCCTGCCCCCCATTTGTTCTTTCTGTTCTTCTAACACCATTATAACTTGTTCCTTGCATTAAATTCCTTCTATTGAGCTAGCTGGACCCTGGGTCTGCCTTGGAGATATAAAAGCTTTTCAGGAGGATTGATATTTGAACTAAGTCCTGAAAGTGGGCATATTAGTTTCTTCTTGCTGCTGTAACAAATTACTGCAAACGTAGTGCCTTAAAACAAATTTATCATCTTACGCTTATGGAGATCAGAAGGCCAACACATGTCTCACTGGGCTAAAATCAAGGCGTTGACCTGACTGCGTTCCTTTTGGAGGCTCCAGGGGATAATCATCCCCTTGCCTTTCCCAGCTTTTAGAGATATTTGCATTCCTTGGCCCATGGCCTTCTTCCTCCAGCTTAGAAATTAGCAGCATAGCATCTTTAAATCTCTCTCTCTGAAATCTGACTCTCCCATCTCCCTTATAATGACCCAGATGATTACATTGAACCCAACTGGAGAATCCAGGATAATCTTCCCGTCTCAAGATGGGAATCACATCTGAAAAGTTCCTTGTGCTATGTAAGGTAGCATTCACGGGTTCCAGGATTAGGCCATCTTTGTGGCGGAGGCATTATTCTGCCTACCACAGTAGGGTAGGAGTTCATTAGGTAAAAGGAAGAAGGGAAAGTATTCTCTCATCAGAAGGAGCAGAATGTGCTGAACAGAAGCACAGAATATAGCACATTCTAGCCCATCAGCAGACAATTATTATCATTGTTATTTCTCCAGCAAAAAAGCATATTCACTAGGACCTCAGGAACATGCACTGTGCCTCACATCCCTACACTGCAAGCAGAAATAAGTTGTTTAACCCAAAGCGTAGGCTATCCTAAAGCTCAGCTGAATGTCACCCTTTACCAAAGTAGAAAGGACACTGGACTTGGAGTCTGATGGTCCCTATTAGCCTGTTTTGGCTTTGCCATCTCTCTTAGTTTTTTGGGGCTTCTATAACAAAAATGCCATAGACTGGGTAGCTTATAAACAAGAGAAATTTATTTCTCACAGTTCTGGAGGCTGGGAAGTCCAAGATCAAGGCCCTTGAAGGTTCAGTGTCTGGTGGGGTCCACTTCCTGGTTCATGGACTGCTGTCTTCTCACTGTGTCCTCACATGGAGGAAAGAGGCAAGGGAGCTCTCTGGGGTCTCTCTTATAAGGACACTGATCCCATTCACTAGGGCTCCACCCGCATGACCTAACCACCTCCCAAAGGCCCCACCTCCCAATACCATCACACTGAGCATTAGGTTTCAACATAGGAATTTGGGGTGGGGGGCACAAACATTCAGACCATAGCATCACCAAGTAGCTATGTAGTTTTGTGAGTTATTTATCCTCTTTAGTTTCCTTCTAAATGTAAAATGGGGATAGAGAACCCCAATATTGTGGGGCCATTGCTATCATTCAGGGAGATAATTCTTGTGGAAGCTCCCAGCACACTTCCTAGTACATTGCTCCCACTTTATTAAAGAAGCCAAGGACGAAGTCACCATTTTCAGAGGCTGAAGAGCCTGTATTCTGGTAGTTAGTGTGCTGAAACACCACGGATGGGACAGAACTAAGGTTGGAAATACAGAACTGGCCAATGCTACTGGAAAATTCCCTACAAAAGACAAAGTAACTGGGAGAAGATTGATTTATGAGTATTTGAGAAAAGAACACATGTGGCAAGTAGGTCAACTGGGATTGTAGTGGAAAGCTATCTTTTAGGGAGCCTTTTCTCAGCTTGTTAAGATAGGTAGGGAAGGGCCAATGTGAATCCCACAGATGTCAGGGCATGAAGGCTGGTGGCCATCTGCAACCTTAGGCCGTCTTTCAGATGCCTAGTAAATTTATGGACATGCTTGAAAGGATCAGCCATTACTCAAAAATCTGATCAAGGTAATCCAGTCATTACTCAAATTCACATTGCTCAAGCATTTCAGCAATTATGTATAAAGGGTTTAAGAATTATGTTTCCTATTTCTGCTGCCTAATACTGTGTGAAAAGCAGGGACCAGGCCAGGATTGGGTGGTAAGTGCATGTAACGAAACTAAGCATTTGTCTGTTTCACAAAGCTAGTAAGCAGTCCAGTTAGAAATCGAACCTAGTTGAACAATGTTCTTAATGACTACCTTATGCTACTAATATATATACCTCAAACAAAATCCACCTCTGTCATTGTGGAAATAAATCTGTCTTTTCTTGTTTTTTTTCCTGTATAATTCTTGCGCTCTGCTCTTCCCAGTCTAAGCTTTCCTTGAGTTGGTTACTCTGTTTGTTTATCTTCTCAGTTCTACCCTATCCCTAAGCCAACCCATCCTTCATATGGTACAGGGCTAGTGCAAATGGGATAGGCCTTGAAATTAGAATACTCTCAAACTGTGTGACCTTGGGCTAGAAACTTCTCTAAGCCCTTGTCTCATCCGTGAACTGAACAGAACATAGTTTCTGTTTTTGAGGATAAAATATGTGCAAGTTTCTATCATTTTGATAATAAATGGAAGGTCCTTAGCATTTTGTAATGTTCACAAAACATGATTTCTTTTCCTTTCTCCTTCTTTCTCTCTACCCCATCATAATCTCTCCACTCATGGGCGTCTACAGAGATTTGTCTCAGGAGTCAGACAACCAAGTTTGAATTCAAGCTGTCATTTACCAGCTGTAAGATCTAGGGCAAGTTGCTTAGATGTTCTGTGCTTCAGGTTTCTAATCTATAAAATTGGAATAATAGTACCTACCACATAGTGCTGTTGTGAGATGTAAGTTGTCTCATATTGCCTGGCCCATAGAAAGTTTTCAATAAATTTACCTATTAGCAATCACCACAGGCATCCAGGGTAAATTTCTAAATATCCCTTACTCCCTTACTCTTCCTTATACAACAATAGCCTTCCTAAGCAAAGATCAGTTTTCTGACTCTAAATTTCTTTGACTACAAAATGGGAATAATTATAACACCTCCTTCATAGTAGTATTCATGAGGATTAACTGCAATAAAACATGTAATGCAGTTAGCAGTGAGTAGCATGGTAAGTTTTCAATAAATGTGGGCTGCTATGATTATTCATTTGGTCAACAAATATTTATTGAACACTTTCTATATATCTGGTGCTGTTGTAGGTGAGGGATGCGGTGGTGAGCTCAGCCACATAGAGATTCTGTTCTAATAGGGAACAGAGATGCAGTGGTAATTGCTATGAATAAAAATGGAGAAAGATAGGGTGGTCAGATAAGTACCCCCCAAGGACCTTGAGTGGGTATGACATTGGAATATGTTGATGAAGGAACAAAAAAAAGGCTGGTTTGGCAGATCACAGCATTGACCATTTGTGCTGGGTGCTGCCTTTGAAGCTTAGAATGGCAGATAATCAAAAAGGCTGGAGGTGCTGACTACAACTTGGCCAACTGCAGCATCATTTGGCAGCAAGATCCATTGACAATTAACCAAAGTCAGCAGCGAGGCAAATAGAGATGATGTACTTTCTTTGTGAAAGTCTGAGAATATATTAGACTCTTTAATTTTTTTGCCTGCTCCAGACAAACTGATTCAAATATTCATGTTTTTTAAACCTCACAAAACTAGTTATCATAGTCGTTTATTAGGCTCCAGAATGAGGCCTACATTGCTTCCTAGAGATTTTATGGAATGTGTGGACCTTTATGGGACCTCATTTATTCTAGGCATGAAACATGCTGATGGTGCTTTCAAAAAGTGTAAGTAATAACTAGCTAATAAACATCCTGATGCTGTAACGCTGCCTGATGAGTGGTAAATTTAAAGATAACTGGTCCCTAATTCTAGCAATACTTCGCTATTCAACCCTGCAATAGCAGCCTTACTGCTAACTATATTCATCTTTGGATTCACGCAAAGCTACTGATTTCTCCTTCCTATTAGAGGGACTAAATAGTTGTCGACCTGCCCACTGTGTCAAAGAGATGTCTACAAGACCAGAAATAGTTAAAGACACTCAAATTTTAAACTGGACTTTCATTTGATAGCCTCTTTGGGATTTTACAGGAAGAAAGTGCTGACAATTAGGGGAAAGTGACAATGAGGATAAATGATTATCTTGATCACATTCTATAGAAATAACTCAAAATCATTCTTTTACATTAAACTTCACTACCACTCAGATAATGGACTTCGAGGGCTGAGGTATCACTAATGTGCCATTCAACCTACTCATATCTCAGGTAGTTAAAAATTCCCACAGAAAATCTCAACATTTTGATAGAACAAGAAAGAATAATGACAGTGAGTTTGACGTTTTAGAAAATTAAGTAACAGGGATACAGTGACAGATGAACAGAGCAGCATGATATGGTTCCACCAGGAGGCGATATTCAGACAGACTTGCAGGTGGCTAGATGATGAAATCTTGGTAGGTAACTGGGCCCTAGTTATTAGGAGAGATTAAGAATTAGGCTCCAGGGGCCGGCCTGGTGGCACAGCGGTTAAGTTCACACGTTCCGCTTCGGCGGCCCAGGGTTTGCCAGTTCAGATCCTGGGTGCAGACACGGCACTGCTTGGCAAGCCATGCTGTGGTAGGCGTCCCACATATAAAGTAGAGGAAGATAGGCATGGATGTTAGCTTAGGGCCAGTCTTCCTCAGCAAAAAGAGGAGGATTGGCAGCAGTTAGCTCAGGGCTAAACTTCCTCAAAAAAAAAAAAAAAAAAGAGTCAGTCTCCAAATCTCAGGAGAAGATCTAGAAATAATTCAATTTTTAGTAACAAGATATGCCATATTTACTGAATGCCTATGCTTGGCCAGACACTGGACTAGACACTTGGGAAATACTAGCCTTTCCCTGTAGAAACTCTCTACCCATAAGGAAAGACAGATAAGTAATTTAGTATATTAAGTCCTATGATAGAGAAACAGAACAGTGCACATAAGAAACACATAAGAGGGAAGCTAAAGCAAAACTAGGGGAGGAATGGCTAAGTTGGCACCTGATGAGCAGGCATTAGTGAAGGAAAGGATGTAGGTAAGAGTGATCCAGAATCCTGGAGGACTTGGCTTAATATCTAATTGGTTTCAGGGTAATGGTTACACAGAGAACCATTCCGAGCTAGTGGTTACCTGTATCTACTCACAGCCTTCCCTGTACACAGATGTTATGCGAACCATTTCTCTTCCTGTGAATGATCAAACCATTTTTTGCTTATATTGAAAACGTCTTTGATGAATTTCCTGACATGCTCTTAATTAAAATCAAATCAATCTCTCTCTCTCTACATATATATATTTCACTTCTCTCTTCTCTTCCCTTCCCTTCCCTTCTCTCTCCTCTTCTCTTTCCATGATTTTGATGATTGAAGAGATTGGGAATATTGTCCTGTGGAATAAACCACCTTTTGGATTTATGTGTTCTTCCTTAGGTGTCAGTGAACTTGTTCCTCTATTCCTAATAGTTCTGAAAACTGCAGTTTAGAACTAAAGCTTATTGGATTCTGGTTAAACATTTTTCATAGAACTGCTTTATAGATGACGCTGTATGTTGCATATTGCATCACAGTGAGAGACATATGATGTGTGGTTGACTCCGTATTAGTGAAAGCATCACGGGATTAATGTGATGACTGGGTTAAGATGATGACTGCCAGGTTGCTCTATTGAAAAGTTACTCTTTACCCCTTTTTCAGCTAGCAAGTAATCCATGGAGGTGACACTTTGGCACTACGTAAATATGGAGTTCCCCATCAACCTATCACCTAATAGTTTTTGTTTTCCTTGATGGTCCTTACCCAAATCAATTATTTCAATGGAGGTTTCATCACTGCCTATTCTTACATATTTGAAGGGAGACAGTAGTTTTGCGGAAATCTTTGCTTACCTCAGAGTTTTATGAGCTTGCTATAGCAGATTATGCATGCATACAATTAAATAGTGTTTTCATTTAACTAATCAGCCAACCACACCTTCTCATCACTATCGATTGCACTAAATTCAGTGGCAGTTGGTAAAGGTCCAATCATTAAGTGATTTTAAATAGAGTCTGGGTCAGTACTTTGTGGGTATGGTTTTCAATAAGAAATATTGTTGGGATGGGGGTAGGAGCAGGAAGTCAAAAGTCAGGAGTTGCCAGTGCTAGAAGGGTTTCTGAGACAGGGAATGTGGCAGAAGAAACAACATAGAAATTTAGGTCAGAACTAGACCAGAGTGAGATTTCATGCTGAGTCTGAGAGTGTGGCTAGACCATGTGTCATAGACTCAAGTGCCTGCAGAGACTGAGACGTAAAGGGAGTGAAGCAAGCCAGGTGTAAGGAACAAACAGGAATGGTGAGGCCTGTGAAAGAAATGGAGTTTCTACATCCTGTCTAAAGAGAGCTTCTCCTGTTTAGCACAGCTAATTGTTGTAATGTGGAAATTTGATCTAGTGTTGCTGATATTTTGATATTGCAAGAAAAGCTAGAAATCTGAATTATAAACTGAAATGAAACAATTTTAAAATGGGAATGACTAATTTGAAGAGTAAATTAAAAATATGTACAGTGTAACAAATCTGTTCCTGGGCCTCATTTGGCTTGTGAGCCATAATTTTGGAAAACTTTGTCTGAAAAACCTTAAATTTGTATCTACTAAGGTCAGAAATTAAGTGGATAGGTTGGGGTTTGGGGATTTCTACTTTGTGCAGAGAAGGGATCCAGAGTCCAGGAGCTAGAAAAGGCCTGATAATCAGGGATACTCACCAATCAACTCTGATCGTGGTACGGTGCTTTCACGTTTGTCTGTACAGCCTGTTTCCTCACTTGATTTTAAGTTCTTTGAATGTAGGCACCTTGTCTGTATGTCCACAGCTTCTTCATAGTACCCTCCATATACTAGGTCCTCAATCAAGGGATGATGAAGAAGAAGATGGTGATGGTTTCTACCCAATAAAAATCAAGGTAAGTTATTTCATGCTCTTCACGTCATAGGTAAGGAAGAATGATGAATTTTGCGCATAGCATAAAACACTGCAGGGTAAATCTGTGAACTGATTTTGCCATTTAATGTTATTTTCAACAAAGCATTCATAAAATTCATGGCTGCAGCTGCTCTACATTATGGTGTTCTTGCTTGCAAATTTTCTTAACTAAAAGCCATTCCTCATTTTTATGTTGTAATGTTTGAGAAAGTAATGAATGATTAAGGTAATCAGAAATACATGAAGTTGGGGGAAGACACATACATATATATTTTTAGTCATATTTGAAGAGTAGTACTTAAATGATAATGCGCTAACTCTATCATAACATCAGGGAAATTTATATTGTATGCCTGGTCCAGCTCCATTTTCTGGAAAAATAAGTTCTTAAATATGTCACATCTATCACCTGACTTCCGAAGTCACAAATCTAAACTACAAATGGGAATTTTGCTTTGTTCCATATTCTCTCAAGCATTCTCTCATCTCTCTCTCTAACCAAATGCCGATTTAAGGACAGAAGGGCATAAAAAGGGGAGTCTAAATGAAAGTGCTAAAGACAAATTATGTATTTTACAACTTTGTCTAGGAATGACTGTTTAAGTGAGTATCTCATTAACCCAAAGGAGTGGATTTTTAATGGTGGCACTTTGGCAGAAAGATTTTTCATTAATCATCCCATTTACTAAATATCTTCTATGTTCCAGGCATTGTAATAGGTAGTTTTAGTACCAAGTGTCAAATTATTGTCTCTAATTTTAACTACAACTTGGCAAGGAAGGTGCTATTAGCCCCACTTACAGATGAGGAAACCGAGGCTCATAGAGTTTAAGTAACATGTCCACTGATGCACATGTAGTAAGCACTGGAGTTGGGATTGGTACCTAGGTCTGCCACAAAGCTTGTATTCTTGCCTTATACCATATTGCCCCCCCCACCACCAATGTTATATAACGACCTGATGAACATAGGGATCCTCTATCCATATATAGTAATACAATCCTTAACCTCCAACAAAAATATATGAGTTTTGTCTTCGGAATGGCATGATATGTACCCATTATGCCCTGAGATCCCAGTAATTTGAAAAAGGAAAAGCAAAAACCTTGCTTTTCATTGACTTTGGTTAGTTGACTAGATGGTTCTCTATTTGTTATTTTCATGGGAGGGGAGATTGGAGGGGTGAGGGAGCATTTGACCAATATCTTGGCTCAAGGGGGATCTGATTCCCCTCAGTTCACAGGTACAAGTGTGGGAGCTTTCTGTAAACACCACCACAATGCCACCCCCCTTCTCTCAGGTTGCCAGCTGTCCTTAGACACTGCTAAAGATGTTGTCCACACTGGCCAGACGAACATCACGCTTGGTAGTCACTGGGTGAAGTGCTGGTGGTTGTTGAAAGAAGGTTAATAAGAGATACTAAGGAGAAGGACTGCTAGCTTAGCCCTCATGTGTGGTTAACAGATTGTGCTTGCTAAGGAAAGGGCTGGGCAGAATGCTCCCGTGAAACTCCTAGACAGTGGAACAATGCTCCTCATAGTAGCTCTTTGTAGTACAATCCTTATTGCTGTTCTTGTCTCCTCAGATCCTACTTTCTCCCTCTCTATCTCACCATTCATCTCAACAACACCTTGCCCCCCCTCCCCTAGTTTGGGGATTTTCTTTTGGCTCTTAGAGGGTAGTTCACATTTCTAAAAACTCTGATGTTTCTTTGTAAACTCCTGTCTATGCCTGAAGTCTTCTCTCTTTTCTAAGATCTCTAGAGACCAAACCTAGGTTTTTTTCCTACTTTCTGTCACATCCCTCACATGAAGTAAAGACCACAGAACTGCCTTGCTGTTTGAAGCATGTGGGATGGTCTGGCGGTACTAAATGACTAGAGAAAGGAACTAAGGTTAACATTTCAAAATCTTATCCTGCCACCTGTCTATATTCTCACCTATCATATGAGAGAGGCTAGGAAGGCCTACGTTTCCTTGATCACTTGGACCTGCATTCTATGGTGCATTCATTTTTTCAGGGTAATCAATTCTGTACTGCCCTCTCCAGACTGTTAGTGGGAATGCAAAATGGTGCAGCTGCTATGAAAAACAGTATGGAGGTTCCTCAAAAAATTAAAACTACCATATAATCCAGCAATCCCACTTCTAAGTATTTATCCAAAAGAATTGAAATCAGGATCTCGAAGAGATTTTAACACATCCATGTTCATTGCAGCATTCTACACAATTTCCAAGATGTAGAAACAACCAAAATATCCATCAACAAATGAATGGATAAAGAAAATGGGATGTATACATACAATGGAATATTACATAGCCTTAAAAAAGAAGGCAGTTCTACAATATGCAACAACATGGATAAACCTTGAGGGCATTATGTTAAGTGAAATAAGGTAGTTACGAAGGGGAAATACTGCATGATACCACTTGTATGAGGTATCTAAAGTAGTCAAACTCATAGAAGCAGAGAGTAGAATGGTGGTTGCCAGGGGCTGGCAGGAGGGGGAAACAGGGAGTTGCTATTTAACAGGTATAAAGTTTCAGTTAGGCAAGATGAATAAGGTCTAGAGATCTCCTGTACAATACTGTGCCTATAGTTAACAATACTGTATCGTACACTTAAAAATCTGTGAAAAGGGTAAATCTCATATTAAGTGTTCTTACCATAATAAAATAAAAATAAAAGGTTAACATTATACTGAGTGAAAGATGCCAGGCAAAGAAAAGAATATACTGTACAGTTTTATTTATATGAAGTTCTAAAACAAGGAAAACTAATTTGTGGTGATAACAGATCAATGGTTTTCTTATGGCGGAGAGGATGACTGGATGACATATCAGAACCTTCTGGCTTGATGGCAATGTTCTATGTTTTGATAGGAGTGTTAGTTTCACAGTTGTATGCATTTGCCAATGCTGATTGGACTTAAGATTAATACATTTTACCATATGTAAATTATGCCTCAATAAAATATTTTAAAAAATCACTTAGAGGGCAACATTAATAGCTTAGTTTGAATTAATTTAATCATACACATCACCTAAGGCTAAAACAACTTCTTACCCCCAGAAAAATCTCTTTTACAGCAGATCTGACAGATAATTTCCAGAGTTATCTTGGCTATTTCAAGAATTTGAGAAGTCATTACCATAAGGTATACGTATACTATAAAGTTGCATAACTCTAGTACTTTCAATTTAATTTCAAATATTTATGTGTCAAATGAAATAGTAACTAACATTTACTGAGTGTTTTCCAAGTACTAGACACTGTTCTAGCATCATAGATAACTTTTGTCTGTTTTTGTACTTTTTATGAAATATGAAATCGTGTTGGAAAGGAAAAATTAAAATTGTCTTTTATAAAGCCCTAAAGAATCTACAAAAAAGTACTAGAATAATTGAATTTAGTAAGTTCAGAGGCTTCAAGCTCACTACACAAAAATTAATTGTACAAAACAGATAAAACTCATCCATGCTGTTAGAAAAGTACCTGACACTTTTCCAAATATCTACCTTTTATTTCCTTTTCTTGTCTTATTGCACTTGCTGAGATATCAGGTAAAATGTTGAATAGAAGTAGTAAGAGTGGACAGCTTTACATTCTGATTTTGAGGGAAAGTATTTAGTCTTTCACTATTAGGTATGATGTTAGCTCTAGGTTTTATATAGATGCCCTTCTTAATGAGAATTTTTACCATGAATACATGTTGAATTTCTGACAAATGCTTTTTCTGCATCTATTGAGATTATCATATGATTTTTCTTGTTTAGTTTGTTCATATGGTGATTTACATTGATTGTTTTACAAACATTGAAGCAGCCTTGCAATCTTGGGATAAGCCTGACTTGGTCATGATACATTATCCTTTTTATGTATTGCTGGATTCAATTTTCTAGTATTTATTAAAGACTTTTTTATGTTCATGATGGACATTAGTGAATAGATTTCTGTTTTGTAATATCTTAGTCTATTTTGGTTCAAGGGTAATATGGGTCTTATAGAATGAGTTGGAAAGTGTTCCTTTCTCTCTTCTCTGGAAGTGTTTGTGTAAGGTTGGTTATTTTTTAAATGTTTCATAGAACTCACCAGAGAAGCCATTTGGGCTTGAAGTTTTCTTTGTATGAAGGTTTTTCAATTATGAATTCAATTTCTTTAATGTTTATGAGGTTATTCATATTTCCTATTTATTCTCGTGTCAGTTTTCATACTTGGTGTCATTCATGGAATTTGTCCATTTCATCTGATTGTTGAATTTATTGGCATAAAATTATTGTTGATATTGCCTAATTACCCTATTAATATCTATAGGATTTTAGTAACATTCTCTTTTATTCTTATGTTATAATCATTTTCTTATTCTTGATTCACTTGAGGTTTGTGTTTAAATTTTGTTAGCATGAGTCAAAAGAATATCCTTTATTCTACGTCTAGTTTAGGGCTAAGGTGTGACCTTTTTGGGTCTCTACTGAATACCCCTGGTGCTCAAAAGCGTCTCTACAATCTAGCTCAGAGTTTAGCGAACTATAACCTGTGGGTCAAATCCAGCTTGTGGACTGTTTTTGAATAGCTTGAGAGCTAAGAATTATTTTTAAATTTTAAGAGGGTAGTTAAAAAAAAAGAGATTATGTGACAGACACCGTATGTGACCCGCAAAGCCTAAAATATTTACTATCTGGTCCTTTAATGAAGTGTTTGCTGACCCCTGCTAGCTGATGAGAACTAGAATATTTTCCAATTGGGTGTGAGGTCTGGGAATTGTTCAGCTTACAACTCCCCTTTAGGGAGTTCTTTGCCTGGCTTCACAGAGTGTCACCTTATGTATGAACAACTTCCTATTCAGTCAAAGACATAAGGAGACCTATATGCATATTTCTTTGGCCCATTTTATTGTTTCTTTCTTCTCATGGATTTCCAACTGCACTGTCTATGGTCCCATAGATGAAAATGGATGTTTCACATTTTTTGTCCAGTTTTCTGTTTTTTTTTAATAGCAGGAGGACAAGTTCAGTTCTAGTTACTCTGTCATAAGCAGAAGCAAAAGACCTCACCACACTTAAATAAAGCTTTGATATATTTTATCAGTTATTTCTCTATGTTTATAGTGGAAGAGAAGCTCCTCAATTTGGCTTGATTTGCAAAATTGCTAGACAACCTCTAGTTTTGGAAGATTTTTTTTTTTGATTGATGGCAACAACAAAAATTCCTTTGGAATTGTGATATGTCAGCTACTCTGTTGTATTCTTTAATTTTCACAGCAACCCTCCAAGATTAAGAGAAGTTAAGTTTTCCAGAGACTCCTGGTTTTTGAGTGGCAGAACTGGAATTTGAATCTAGGTTGGTTTGCCTGCAAAGCCCCAGCCCTCATCCAGTTCTTAACTACTACAATCACCTGCTTCCGTGTAGCACATTGCAAAGCAGCCGTGTGAGGGGAAAAATACAGTAACAAAAAAATGACAGTAAGGCAAGTGAATGCCAACCCCCTGCTACCTATCTCATGATTTTATTACACATTTGTCTTCCTTAAGAATATGGCTGCTGCTTCTTTTCAGCCTCCACTCTAAAAGAGAATATTATTAGAGGAAATTCAAATTCTGCAATCACAAAATTTAGCTGGGGCCCATCAACCTTCAATACACAGCGATTCTCCCAATTTTCATCGGCCACTAAAGCGTTATCTTTTAGGGACATGGGAAGGCATCACTAAAATGTATACTTGTTTTAGGTCCTGAAATTCTCACATCCATCATTGCTTTGGCTTATGACCCAGTAGGGTTAATATTTAGTACATAAAAGCTTATCCTCTTAACTAAGATAATTTAGGAAGTGAGTGGAGGGGCAAGGTTGGGGCAGGAGTCAGTATAGCTGGAGCTGTACAGTTTATTACAAGATAGCTGTGGCGGGGATATCCCATCGGCAGCATGTGGGCACAAGGATTGAAGGATTCTCTGTTGATGGCAGAATCAGAAATTACTCGGGATTTTCTGAGTGAAAGACAATATACTATAGTGTTTAAGAGATGGGCTTCAGAATCAGGCAGACCTGATATGAGTGCCAGCTTTTCCATTTGCTAGGTGCAGCTGCTGTGAACTTTGATAGGGCTCACAAGCCATCTTAATATTGCTGCATAGACTGCAATATGTTTAATGTTTTATGCTTAAACTATTTTTTATTGTCCAACCCAGGGAACAATAGTGGAGCTAGGTCAACAAAGAATGGAAATTGGGAACAAATGTGTTGGGGCGTAGGTAGGGTTGTAAAGGGATACAAATTCTGAATCAGTATATGGTGGGAACAGGCTCTGTATAAACTGGTTGTGGGTACCTACTGGATGTAATCGTCAAAACAAGTTATAGAGGGGCACATTATGTTTGCAGATCATTAGATCAGAAGTTGGGTCATAACCAGGGTTAAGAAGCAGGGTAGTATTGCAAGGAGGCAGGCTTTGATGGGAGCTGATCATTCCAATCAGGGACCAAGGCAAATGAGGCCCTGCCTTCTAAAGCTGGTCTAGGTGGTCCTCACCAGCTCAGACACAAGCAGATCTCTCCGAAAGGTCAGAGGCTGTGTCCTCATCTACCTAGCATCCTCCCATGTTGCTGTCTAAGGGTAGTGCCACATCCTCTGGTGGACTTTGGCTTCCTTTTCTGTGATTAGAATGTGAATTCTTAAAGTGAAGTTGTTACTCCAGTCTTATCAAATTCAGGCCTTTGGATGCAGCAGGGAAGGACAACAATTAAATTATTGGATTATGCTTTTGTTAAACATCAAAGGAATAAGCTATTTTTTAAAAATTAATTATGGTTTGACTGAAGTCTTATGGAAAACATTAATTAATAAAAACAGTATTTTTCATTGCAAAAGTATTTGAATGTCACATCCTTGTATTTATTGCCAGGGACTAAACTCAGTCAAAACATAAGCAAGCCCTGACTTAAGGAAATGAAAGTGTAAACAGAATGATAAATAATAATTTGTTAGTTTCCTGTTGCTCCTGTAACAAATTTCCACACGCTTAATGGCTTAAAACAACATAAATTTATTATTTTACATTTCTGGAAGTCAGGAAACCGATGTGTCTCACTGGGCTAAAATCAAGATGTCAGCAGGACTGCTTCCCTTCTGTAGGATCTAGGGGAGAATCCGAGCCTTGTTTTTTCCAGCTTCTAGAGGCTTCTGACATTCCTTGACTCATTTCTATCTTCTAGCAATCACATCACTCCGACCTCTGTATCTGTTGCCACACTTCCTTCTCTGGCTCTCCTGCCTCCCCCTTTCTCTTCTAAGGACTCTTGTGGTTACTTTGGACCCACCCAGATAATTTAGGATAATCTCACCATCTCAAGATTATTAACTTAATCACATCTTCAACATCCCTTTTGCTATATAAAGTAACATATTCACAAGCTCCGGTTATTAGGACATGGCTATCTTGGGGATGGTCATTCTTCTGTGTACCACAAATAAATTTACTAATTGTTTTTTCCTATCACCACAGGGATACTCTAAAAAGTTCTTTATCAAGCAAATATTTCAATATTGAACTATATAGTGCTATTTAATTTCATTGTGAATTCAGAAGCATGTTCTCATAGAAAAAATGTATATACATACATAAAACTTAAACATATAGTAGAAAGAACGCTTAGGAATCCTAATATTTCCTCCATAAACATCCTTCCCTTTTCACTGCAAAGCATGTGCACTTGAGTTTTCCATTTAAATCCTATAGGCTGTTGGTCAAACAAATAGTCTAGCCATGATCTTTTACCCTACTTTCAAAAAAGCACACACGTATTACAATCTGTCACCCAGTTATAGCCCTAGAAACTTCTTATGCTGGCATTTCAGATGTTTAGAGGAACTCTAAATAATACTAGGATACTTTTAAAAGACAAGGTATATATAGACCCTTGCTTGTCCAAGGCAGTAAAGATTTATTTTCTCTTCAAGTATACTTGACTAGCTACCAATTAATATTTATGGGTCCATGTGAATAACTGATTTCCAAAAGGGTCCATCAGAGAAGAAAAAATTAAAACAGAGTCTCCTTAGTTAACAAGGGGGTCTGCATTGCCATTAGGCAAAAGCTTATGTGCTGAAGGAGTCTAGAATATATCACAGTGGCATGAGGATTATTTTGAGCTGAAGACATTTGAGAATCAACAGCTACAGGAAGAGGCTTTTTCTGAATTTCCTTTATCTTCCTCAAAGCAAAGCCTCCCAAAAGAATTCAGTTGTCATAAATCCCCTCCCTGCGAATCTCACAACCACAGAAGATTGACTCTTATCACTGAAGGGAAGTCAGCACAAGTTAGCACCTGGATAAGAAATCGCCTGAGTAGACATTGTCATAAAACTATCATATTTCTCATCTATTCTCCTAAGGGCCCATTTATTTTTCCAAAAAGTCATTTGTTCTCCCAGAAGTGCCCCTCTGTCCCTCCTCATCCCCTACTAAGATGATATATAAGCCCCAAATTCTAACCATTTACTTGAGTCACATTTCATAAACTCAACATGCATACATACATAATTAAATCTATTTTTTCTTTTGCTAATCTATCTTTTGGCGGTTTAATTTGCAGGCCTCCAATCACTGAACATGACAGTAGAGGAAAAGTTTTTCCTCCCTGACAGTGCCTATACCAATCAATGGCTATAGGCATAGTCTTCACAGAGGTATAACAGCCATGTGATTCAAATCCCTTTTTCAATGTAATAAAAAGGGAAATGTGAGCCTAAGTATTTTATTCTGGCTCATTAAGAGTGAACACAAGAGTTGTAGTCATTTACCTTTGTTGCTAAGTGTCTACGGACAGCATACGTGCGTGTGAGGGTACAGACAGATGCTCTCTGTCTGAGGATATATTCACTCTGAGTGTCAGTGTTTCAACAACAGGGCTGTACATTAAGACTATTTGAAGTCTGAGACTTTAGGATACAACTGTTTGGGGTACATTCTGTACTCTGTATGTACCTAACTTCATGCATACCAAAAGTTATAATCTAATCAGTCAACCATCATCCAATTTGGGTCATCCTTATTGGGCAGAATTTCAAACAAGCCACAGGTATTTGGCCTTCTCTGTGTCCAAGCCATATATTCTTGCCTATGACCTTGGAACCAATCACTTATGAGTAGGGTGACAGGGCCTATTTTTCATGATGAGAGCCATGGCAACTTTATGCAGAAAGAACTGGCTCAGTCTGCTTCAGTTAGAATGGGTCTATAATCTTAGCTGGGAATTAAAGCTTCATGGGCTCCTTCTTATTACACTGATTATTCTCAGCATGATTTTGGACCCATTCAGTTAATACTTACTGAAAATTTACAATGGCACTATGCTGGGCCCTTGGTTACAGTGTTCTCATGAACTCTAGTCTGTGTACTCATGTAATCTGTGTATTCACGGATTACCAAATGCCACATTTGGCATTTGGCATACGTATTCTGATACTTATTAGCTTTGTGCTCTTTGGCAAATCAATTTGCTTCTGAGCCTTAATCCTCCGTCACTTAAATGTGGACCCAGTGTGTGAAAGGGTTTATGAATTGTAAAGTAGCATGCAAATATACGCTGTTAGTAATCTCCTGGACTCTCTTAACCTTAACACCATGTCTAAATGATGCAAACAATTCAGCCATGTTGTAGTTGATAAGGTGTATTTGACCATCCTTGTGATTGACTGTAATAAATTTCATTTTATGCTTGCCAGTTTACTTTGTGTGAGCAGCTTCATCCATAGAGGAAATGTACACAAACAGATTCAATGTTCAGAGAGTGCCTGTACAGAAAAGTAAAAACACAAGGTTATGTGAAAATCATAGCAATGAGTAGTCTTCAAGTGTTTTTAGGCACATTTTTGTAATTCTTTCTGGATAGCACCTTTAAAAACCCGATTATGTCCAAAAGGAATAGACTTGAATGAGTGAATTAGAAATACAATGAAAATTGGGGGAGGAGAAGACAAAAGTGGAAGAAGGAAAGGCTTGTATAGTCTTTAAAAGGTGGTTCAGAGCTGCTTGAGAAAGAAGGAACAGGAAAGTCTTAGAAGTTTGGAGTCCCGGAGAGGAAAAAGGCTGTGTGTGGGTTAAGAAAATACTACTCTCTTCTGGTCCTTTATGCTCAAGGTAACTGAAAAAGATTTAAAATAGGTAATTAATACCTGTCCTGCTTTAACTCCTTTTAAGAACAATGTGGGAGTATAAATAAATAAATGTAAAATGAATACCTGTGCTCAAAATCGCAGCTGAGAAGAAAATGGTAACATGGAACCAGAGAATTTGTAAAGGGCTTGAGAGAGACTGTAGGTGGGAAAAAGATAACCCAATGTTTTAAGACCTAGGAATTACATTAGGTTAGTAGTAAGTACTTTATTTGAGTTTTCCTTTCCTTTTCAACTTTTGCTTTAATGTAGATATTTTGCAATTTATAAGTAAAAGTCAGTTACCATTGTCTGAATAAACAAGACCATGTTTTTACATTAAGGCCTGGGGAAAAGTCTCACCAGAGTATCTCTTCTTGTCTCTGATCCCTATGTCCCCGGTAACTTTAATTGTCTGTGTCACCCTCAAAAAGCGTTACCCTGTAGCAGATTTCCAAGGTCTTATAAGACTCAGAACCACTCTAAAACTTGCCCTACACAACTCCATATCATTTTAATGGTTAAACTATCCTAATCATTTCCGTAGGATATTTCATTAGGATGAAATATTAGCTGCTGGGAAGATTTGAATTGTTTATTGTTTCATTTTTGGATAGTATCTTTCACACTAATGGAGGTGAAAGCATGAGCTGGTAAGAGCATGTGAATCTTAGCTCTAATAAGTTTCATTCTGAGAATTAGAATATTTTAAATGTAATATAGTATGGCAGGCTTAAGATCTGTATTGAAAGGATAGTGTCACCGTAATGACATCCATTTTTCAAGGCCTTTAGGAATAGATGACTAGACTATTAAGCCAGCCTGTCCCCTGGGGAGTGCATTAACGCATTTGGGCCACAGGGTCGATTAGTAAATGACTGCTGTGAGGCACTTACTCACCAACCAGGGCCTCAAAGAGTTACTGCACCTCTGAAAGCCCCAGAGAGTAATTTATATACTGAAAGGATTTGACTGAATAAGTACAATCTGATGCGTTTTAATGGGCTTTGATGAGCATCAAAGACCAACTTTTAGAAGAGCATTTGTGCTTTGTACAGTTGGGATTGAGGGCTATGCAATTTAGAATTTCCATCTCTTCTTTTGAAATAGAACAAAAATCATGTACTTTGACCTTTCAAGGAGTAATTTGTTTTGCAGGCTAATGCTATTTTCCTCTGTTAAATGGCTCCATAACAATTGAGGAAGAGGCAGAATGGGCAATCAGTCAAGATACAAAGTGTTGAAAATGGCAAATGTTCAGATTGATTAAATTAGGAGGCACTCCTCATGCTAAAATCTGCTAAATGGGGTTTTATAAACACACAACATTGCCCCAGTTATACTGTAATCCTATTAGGCCAATCTTCTCCATAGATGCAGAAGTAATGGGGGATAGTCACAATGGTGGTTTGCCTATGTTTTACATTAGAAAATATCTTTTACACCTATCTGTGCTAGAATTTCATCCTGGGTCTACTCCACTTAATAGCCTTAGAAGGATCATGTGTTTCTAAAGTGATATTTTACCCTTCATTAAACCTTGTATTCCAAGAAAAAGTGTCTTTGTGACATTTAACAAGGGAGATGTTATGATGATATTTAAAGTCTAGAGACAGACAGGATTCACAACGAAGTAATTTGGGTGCCTTGTATAATGAATCAAATTAAATCAGCACTAAGAGAAGGGAAGTGTCTTGAGCAAAAATTTTTAGGGTGCTCTGAAAGGTTGCAATATTTCCATCACTAAATTAATATAAGGAATATAATGTTAGCCTCATGAAAGTTAACTCCTCAAAGTCTGGTCCGTGGACCACCTTCCTCAGCATCACCTGGGTTGCTTATTTAAAATGTAGATTCTTGAGCACTACCTCAAAATTATTGAATCAGAATTTCTGAGAGTATAGGTAGGAACCTTCATTTTTAACTAGCTCTTCAGATATTTTGCAATTTATAAGTAAAAGTCAGTCAACCACTGTCTGAATAACCAGTGCCGTTGCCTGAATAGACAAGACCATGTTTTTTGGAGAAAAGTCTGACCAGAGATCTCTTCTTGTCTCCAATCCCTATGGCCCCAGTAACTTTAATTTTCTCTCTCTGTGTCACCCCCAAAAGAGTTTACCCTATAGCAGATTTCCAAGGTCCTGTAAGACTCAGGATGAGGTGATTCTTTTGCACACCAGTGTTTGAGAACCCTCGTTCTAAAGGGCAGCAGGATACATTGATAGGAAATCGAGTCAGAGCTTTTGCCTCAACACAGTCATGGAAACACACGCATTCAAGGGTTGCAAGCTTGTCAAAGCAACACTAAAGTTACCTCAACTGGATGTTTGGCCAGAATAAGGAATGACAACCATTTACATAGCAACCATGTTTGGGAAGAGATTTAGCAGTTAGGAGATTAGGAGGAAAATGAGACAAAATAGCTGGGCACTAGCTGTATGTGCACAGTAAGTATCAGGGGAGAGAGAGGTGGAAAGGATAGAGGGAAGGTAACAATATTCACTGAGGGAGTTTTCACGGCCCGGGACAGAGGTGTCTATCTAACTGGGCATCTCGATTTGGGACCTGCTTTATCCAACAGAGGATGGTATTGGTAGGATAAGGGGAGTTATAAGCAGAGAGGCAGCAGTGGTAAATGAGAGGGGTGGGTACTGTGCGCACAACTAGTAAATAGTTTGGACCCAGGTCCCTTTTACTCCAAAGCCCATGCACATTAACAATATTAGTGTTTCTCATAAATGTAGTCTTCATATCACTTGCATTATAATTACCTGTAGGTACTTGTCAGAATGCAGATTTCTGAGCCTCAACCCACTAGGCCAAGTCAGTCTGAACATCTGGGATTGGGAGTCCAGTAATCTGCATTTTGAGGATATTAAAGCAATCCTGATGGACATGAAATCTGCAGTTAAGGTAACTCTCACAAAGTGAATGGTAGTACTCCCTTGGGATAGCAAAACTTACATTGGGCATTATATGAATTTTTTATAGCTTCTGTGACAAATTACCACAAACTTGTGGCTTAAAACAACATAAATTTATTTATGTATGTATTAATTTATATAAATTTATTATCTTACACTTCTATAGATCAGAATTCTGACACAGGTTTCACTGGGTTCAAGCCAAAGTATTAGCAGGGCTGTCTTCACTCCCGGGGGCTCTAGGAGAGACTGTTTTCTTGCTTTTTCCAGCTTCTAGAGGCTACCCACATTCCTTGGCTCACGTCCCCCTTCAAAGCGAGCAACATCGGCTGGGTCTCGCGCTGGGATGTCTCTGGTTCTCTCTTCCTTAGCCACATCTCCCTCTGACTCTGACTGTCCTTCTGCCTCCCTCTTCTACTTATAAGGACCTTTGTGGTTACCTTGGGCCTACCAGGAGAATCATCTTATTTTATTTTAAAGTCAGCTGAATAGCAACCTTAATTCCATCCGCAAACTAATTTCCCCTTTTGCCACGTCAAGTCACACATTCACAGATTAGGGATTAGGTAATGGACATCTTTGGGGAGGGGACTTATTTTCCCTGCCACAGGCAAAGATGATTTATTCCTTCATTCAATAGGCACCTTACTGAGCGCCTAATGTATGCCCATCACTGTGCTGAATGCTGGGGATGGAAAGTCAAGAAAGCAGTCTATGCCAATGAGTTTGCACTCTAGTGGGGATGAGAGACATGTTATTAGGTGGTTATAGCACAGTAAGTACTATGATAGAGGCGTACGAAAAAGCAAATAGGAGCCCCAAAAGGGAAATTAATTTTCTTAGGGAAGTTGAAAGTTTCACAATGAATATTAACTTTTGAACTGAATTTTAAAAGGTTAAAATTTCATAAGGTGAATACAAAACGCAGAGCATCATAATCAGAGAGAACAACTTGTGCAAAGGCCTAAAGTTATGAAAGATCATGGCGTGTCCGAGGAGCAAATAGTAGTTGGATGCTGCTAAAGCTTTGATGGGGTGGCAGTGCATGAGCTAGGTGTTGGCAGAAGATGGAAAGGCAGGCAGGATTCAGATCACAGAAGATCTTTTTATGTGGTAAAGAGTTTGGACTTTATTCTGCATGCAATAGGAAGCCAGTGAAGGTTTTAAATAGGGAGATGTCATGATAAATCTGAGACGCTGGGTGGAGGACAAATGGAGGGGGAAGGAAGCAAGACTGAAGACAGAAAGAGCAGTTGGAAAGGTAAGAGTAATTGAGAGATAGTGGAGTCTGAACAAGACAGTGACAGCAAGGATGGCCAGCCAGGAATAAATTTGAGGGACAGAAAGGAGGAGGAATTAACAAAACTTTTCGACTGGCTCAAGGTGGTGGCATGGGGAGAGGAGGATGGGAGATGCGAATTGAAAGAGATTGTAGAGTAGGAAAAAAGAAAAGAATATGAGCTTTCTAGATAGAAAACGTAGCTGGTATCCAGAGAAATGGGAAATGGAATAAAAAATGGACAAAGGAATAAAAAGTGGAAACATTTTCCAGGTGGAAAATGGAATAAAAGATCAAATAATATGAAGATCTAAGTAGACATTTGATGTGAAGAATGTAGAGCAGTGACGAAAGCATAGATTTTGCAACCAGTCATCTCTCTATTAAATTTCCTCTTCTGGTACGTATCAGCTGGATGGCCTTGGGTGAATTATTTATCTTTTTGAAGCCTCAGTTTCTCCATGTGAAAAGTAGGGACATATTCTGTATTTCAAATGCTGTGAGAATTAAATAAGGAAACATATAAAAAGTATCAAGCAGTGCCCAAAATACAGTAAAGGCCTAATAAGTGCTACTTTCCTTGATAACATTTGAAAAGGAAAAGGAGCAGGACTCCAGTCCATCGGAAGGGGCAGAGAAACTTAGAGTCACTATGGTCCCAGCCAGGTTACAAGACAGGGACTTGGGTACACAGAACAAAGTAAAGAATCCACTTATTTGAACCCAGAAGCAAGGAATGAAGCAGAAATCTAGTTATTAGAACTGAGGTAAAAGATTACAGATGACAGGTGACTTTATGTTATATAAATTATATCTCAATAAAACTGTTAAATACGTAAAAAATAAAAAAAAGTTATGGGTGGATATAAAGCCAAGATGATTCGACGTACCATAAGGTGTTCTGAAACATCTTAACTTTTGTTCTTCCTAAGGTAAGGACCCATCCTAACACCTAGACTAGGGCACTGTCAGTCTGTGTGTGGGGGTGGGGGTAACAGCCCCAGTTGTGAAAGGAGGTAGCCTGCAGAGGTCTTCTATAGTTGGGATTTGTGCTCCCGTCAAGCCCCATCGTTCTGTGATTCAGGTTCAGTTGGAACGTATACATTGTGACACAATTGGAGAGGAAAGAAATGCCTTGCTTGTTCTGGCTTAGCTTGAGAGTGGTAGAAAGAATATAGAAGAGGTGTTTTTTCTTTGTTTTTGTTTTGCTTGTTTGTTATAGACCAATTTGAGAATTAATGAAAACATTAGAAATTCTCCCCTCAAAGCACAGCCAGACACATGCACATGCTAAATATAATTGTAGGAGATTCATAGACTCCCTGAAACCCATTCGTGGGTTCTTACAGCTGAAGTCTAGGTTAAGAATCCTTGCTAAAGTAATCGGGGCCGGACCCGTGGCCGAGCGGTTAAGTTCGGGTGCTCTGCTTCGGTGGGCCAGGGTTTCACCGGTTCGAATCCTGGGCGTGGACATGGCACTGCTTGTCAGGCCACGCTGAGGCGGCGTCCCACATGCCACAACTAGAAGGACCCACAGCTAAGAATATACAACTATATACTGGGGGGATTTGGGGAGAAAAAGGAAAAATAAAATCTTAAAAAAAAATAATCGAGGACATAATAAGGTAGGACTGTGCCGGTGATTCATTGTGTAATGTTTTAATGAACCAAAGAAGTACAGGCCCTCAAAGTCACAGTCGATGCAGCAGCAGTTGGCCTTTCCCTAGAGCACTCTATCTTAATTCAAATGATAGCCTTAATTGCTTAATTCAAACGATATGTGGAAAACTTTAGGCGAGTTTAAGCAAGACCCATCAAAATGAGACAGTAGCGGGGCAGGATGTATGGAAAGACAAAGGTGTTTGAAGAGTTGAGCTTCAGAAAAAGGTATATAAGGCATTAAATAACAATTATACCACAGTGTCCGCCTAACCTGGGCCTGGTGTTTATTAAGACAGAGGATGCTTAGAAGTTCTCTCTTCACATATTTCCTCCAGTACCTGCCATTATGTCTAAGATTTTACCGTTAATAATATTCCTTTTTAATTTTATTTTTGCTATTATTTTCTAGAGTTTCTTCCTGCAAATTTGCCTGTGAGAGGCCAATTCTTAAGATGCTGTTTCCTGAACTGATAGAGATTGGTTTGCCAGGTTCTTTCCAATTTAGTCGGCTAAGCATTAGTCTTAGTAGAGAGGCAGCACAGTACACTAGTCACTAACATGGACTTGGGGGCCAGGCGACATGTGTTCCAATCTTGACTACTCTTTAACAAGTCTGCAACCTTGGGCAAGCTACTCAACCTCTCTGTACTTATACAATGGGGGATAATAATACTAATAGTGCCTTATTGTGAAGATTAAATGTGTTTGTATGGATAAAACTCTTAGAACAGTCTAGAAGCACATAGTAGATGTTATAGCAATGTTAGCTATTATTACTTTCCTATAATAATTATTATTAGTCTTCCAACTATGTTTACTCTTCTGACTAGAAGAGTCCCATGTACTTCCCGAGGTTGTTCCCTGGGGCTGCCATGTGGCCCACTGTGGGGTGAACTGAACTCTCAGGGTAGTTCAGGAATTCTGCCTCTAGTCCCTTCTATTTGTGATTAGAAAGACTATGGACTTTCCACCAATCAAGAACATTTATGTGTTCTTTCCAAGGAGTAGGAAGCAGAGGGAACCTTTCCTATATAATCACTGGGGATCGTCCTGCTTGCCAAGTTATTTGGCAAACCCATAGTTCTGGCTTTTCAGGTATACCAGCCTTTTCCAGGTTTGGAACATTGGTTTCCTGCTTTGCTCTGCTGAAATTAAAAGTTTTGCTTCTTCTGATTACAAAATCTATTAACCACATCCAACTCCTATATCTAAGGCAACTCTAAGAGTTGCTTATTTACCTATGATGGAGAGTTTTGTTGAGCTTTTTAAGTTGGGGACAAAAATATATGTTTCATTTCTCACTGTCTTAGGCAAGTCTCTCCTGTTTGCAAGCTAGAAAACTAATCTTAAATCAGCTTAAGCTCTACACTCTCACTTTCTGTGTTTAGTTCAAATTTCTGCGAGAGAAATGTTGTTGGCTACTGGTCATCTAGTGGGTTGGCTACTCTTGAGTTGAGTGTCTACCTCTGTGGGTTGGTAGTGGTGCGGTATATATAGACAAGATGTGTTGACTGAGAAGAGAGCCCCAAAAGGTGTAAATGACTACTTCTTTCGCCCATATTTAGGGCATATACTCCTTTACAGTTTATCTTTATCTTCTTCTCATGTAGGGCCCAGAGCCTAGCTCACTGCTGGGCTACCTATTCAAGGACTGCCTTCTCCTATTGTGATTTTATGATGCCCAACGCTAGCCAAGCCTTGTTACGGTCATGTCTATGTTCCTATTGACCCTGAAACTTCCCTGACCCTACCTCATGTCTTTCGGTTCATTTATTCTTTAAAGACTAAATCTGATGGGGGCCTGCTCCATGGCTGAGTGGTTAAAGTTCCGCGGGCTCTGCTTTGGTGGCCTGGGTTTGTGGCTTTGGATCTCTGGCATGGACCTGCTCCACTCATCAGCCATGCTGTGGAGGCATTCCCACATACAAAATAGAGGAAGATTGGCACAGATATTAGCTCAGGCCTAATCTTCCTCAACCAAAAAACAGAAAAAAAAAAAAAAGAGGAAGATTGGCAATGGATGTTAGCTCAGGGCAACTCTTCCTCGCACACACACAAAAACTAAATCTGATGAATGAATCCAAAGGTCTGCAACCCCCAAGCAATATAATCCTCACTTAGTGCCCACCACCCGCAGTCTGAAGAACTGAGATTTGTAATGCCATGTTTAGAAAGCTGAGCAAATTTTCATCCCACCATTCCTGCTGCTTGAGGGTGCCATCTTGGGCCAGGAGAAGCAGCAGTTGACAGACACTCCTACGCTGCCTCCCTTCTTAAAAAGAAGTAGCAAGCAGCAGCAACATTCCTTCCCTGTATCGGAACACAGATATTTGGCTTAAAATACTTAAAAGGTTATCAACTCATGAAATAGTGGGTGGCACAGGAGAAAATGCCTCAGAAAATAGGGGTCAAGAGACCTGGGTTGTAATCCCAGATTCAACCACACTGTGTGTATGACTTTTGGCTTCTATGCAGAGATCCAGCCTGGTGCCTTCCCTAGGGCTAGACTAATGTTACATTATTTCTCAGAACCAGCTGGGTTGCTATGGAAGCTTCTAAGTTGCCTATGCAACGTAAATATTTGCAAAAAATACAATCCTCAGCCAGCATTTGCTACAATACCAGAGAGACTGCTTGCCGCTGAGCAATACTAGGATTCCCAGGACAAATGCTGTAGTACTGAGGTATGTGCAGCATTGGTTGGGCTAAAGGCATGCCAGAAGCTGACTTGGGGGGAGGGTTCTCCCTTCTTTTCCCTGAACGTGCCTCTTGGCACTCTGCTCATCTTGGAGAACGAAGACTGGCAAATTGCCTGCCTCTTTTCATTCTGCTTATTCAGCAAATGCCAAAAGAGTGATGAGGAAGACAGAACTCAAGATTAGACCCTAGAATAGGTCCTTGAATTGAAGGATGGCAAGTCTGGAACTGTAGTTATCCAAGACATCTATTTTCCTGCTTCTTTGCCCAGGTCTTTGGTGAAGAGGTTCTTTTAAGTTCCAGCAGCCAGGTGGAAAGTTCTGGATGGCCCACATGTAGGGCCCTAGGCCAAAACTGAGCTACTCTTCGGAGGAAAGAGAAGACTGTGAGCCTGATGGTTCAGCGCCAGCCTCTTTATTAGTAGTAGTAGAGTTAGTATTTTACTATGGAAGCTCTCACTACCCACCTTGTTCAGCTTGATATGTTTGGTGATCTCTGTTTTGGACTTTGAATTTGGTTGGAAGCATGGCAGAGTGTAGCATGGTGAAGCCATTTGACACTGGGAATAAAGAGGCAGAACTAGGTAGGACTATGTCTACTTGGTTTGTGAGTGGTTTCTGAGTTCAGTGACGCTCCTATAGATGCTGAAACTCAGGCAGATTTCTGCCTAGTCACTCATTTTCTAATATACGTGCAAGAGGAAGTTCCAATTCCAAAGAATCCAGTTATTTTCTTCTGTCCTCCATCTCTATTATAGCAGCTAGTAATACTAAAACTGCTATGTATTGAGTACTTTTCTTAGCAGTCACTGTGTAAGTATATAACGTGTAATATCCCATTAAATTCTCAAAATAACACTCTCAGGGGGACATTATCATTCACTCCATTTTATAAATGAGCATACTGAGAGAAATCAAGTAAACTTTTTAGGGTTGGACAGCTAAGTTGCAGAACTGGGATTCAAATCCAGATCTAATTCCAGTACCTATATTCTTCTTGACTGCTCTGTACCCCCTCCTATTACGTTATATTGCATGTAGTTTTAGAAATCACAATCACAATGGTTCTGGCTACCTAAGGTCAGAGGGGTAGGCTCAGCAACTCAGGAATACAGAGAAAACTTTGGCAACATCTACAGAAAATTAAAGAGGTAAATAAAGACAGACAGACGGATCCTAGAGATGAAGACTCCAGGTTTAGTCAGAAGTCAAGGTGTTCCTGGCCACAAACAATTCCACATACGTAAGCAGCCACAAATCAGGTCTACTGGTGCCCCAGGGCCATCTACTCAGTAGCGTACATATTGGACATGTATAAAGCATTTTGAAATCATTTCCCCAAACCAAAACCTCAGTATAAAATTGTGCAAAGGTGAAAATGCAATTTTAAAGATAAACAAATCAACTTCAATTGTAATTAGATAAGTGCAACGTAAACAAAAATTTTTATACCTTTTATACCTTTTAAACCCATTCAGATTTTTTGAGGTGTAATTTACATACCATACATTCATCTATTTTAAATGTACAATTTGGTGATTTTTTAGTACATTTAAAGAGTTGTGCAGCTATCCTCACAAGCCAGCTTTAGAGTTTCATCTCCCCGCAAAGGACCCCATATCCCTTAGAAATAATTCCTCATTCCCTCATCTGCTCAGCTCTAAGCGCCTACTAATCTTTTTGTCTCTATGAACTTGCCCATTCTAGACATTTCATATAAATGGAAACATACACAGTAGTCCTCCCTTATCTGTGGTTTCAGTTACCTGCGGTCAACTGTGGTCTGAAAATATTAAATGGAAAATTTCAGAAATAGACAATTTATAAGTTTTAAATTGCAAGCAGTACTGAGTAGCATGAGGAAATCTTTCACTGTCCCATTCCGTCCTGCCCGGAATGTGAATCGTCCCTTGTTCAGTGTGTCTGCACCGTATGTACTATCTGCCCGTTAGACACTTAGTAGCCGTCTCGGTTATCAGATGAACTTTTGCAGCGTTGGATTCCATATAGGGTGGTACTGTCTGCGGCTTCAGGCATCCACTGGGGGTCTTGAAACATATCTTCTGTGGATAAGGGGGGACCACTGCAGTATGTGGTCTTTTGTGACTGGCTTTTTTCATTTAGTGTAAGGTTTTCGAGGTGCATCCATGTCGATACTTCATTGCATAGACTGTCTTTGTAGCATTGAAAGAGAAAAGCATAAATGACTGGTGAGAAGCCTGCCCTCTGCTCAATAGGAAAAGGATTTTCAAAAACCAAAATAAGTGTTGCAGAGTGGACACTAAACACTAAGGATTTAGGACAAGTGAGAAATAGGGTTATAAGAAAAGTAATCAGAAAACTCTGCTTGTGAAATTGGAACTGAGGAACTCAATGATGAGAAAAGTTTTAAGTATCTTTAAGAGGTTGCAAGAACCAGGACACAACTATAATGCTTTTCCGTATATAATAAACAAGTGTTTAAAATTAATGCAAAGTTTCTGAGGAGGCGCCATACCTGCTCCAGAGAAGATTATGAAGAGGAGAAAGAGGTACCTTAGCTCTTCATCTTTGGAGGGGTCTCACTGAATATCTTTTTTGTTAGTTGGATTATGGAAGACACTAGGGGAGGGCAATAACAGGACTGCTGGATTTTCAGAAAAATTAATCAGGGCCTATTCAAGGAGAGCAGAAAAGAAGAAAGATCTAGAATTGTAATTGGGGAGATGATAAAAATTCGCTGTGTGAGGAGGAGGCCAAATGGATGAAGGGGGTTAAAAGGTAGTAACTTCCAGTTATAAAATAAATAAGTGCTGAGGATGTAATGTACAGCATGGTGACTACAGTTAATGATACTGTATTGTATGTTTGCATGTTGCTGAGATCTTAAAAGTTCTCATCACAGGAAAAAAATATTGTAACTCTGTGGTGATGGATGTTAGACAGACTTATTGTAGTGATCATTTCTCAATATATACAAATATCAAGCCATTATGTTGTACACATGAAACTAACATAATGTTATATGTCAATTAAATCTCAATAAAAAATATATATATACAAAAGAAAAAAGTTGCTGTGATGGTAGATGTACTGTAGATAAATAAGTTATCCAGGAGAAATACTGACCCATAGAACAAACCGTCTTAGATAAAAGAGGAGACTGAACTATGTATGTGAAAGGAAAATATGGAAAATTTGAGAGTATTGAGCTAATAAGAAATGAATCATAAATGTCTGTGAAAATGTTATTGCTTTATTTGGTGGTGGAAAAAGATGATAAATATGTATAATATGTAAATAACTTTGCTAATTAAAAACCTACAAGGACCAAACAAGATAATGACTGGGAAAGCAGTTTGAAAAGTAGAAAGCGCTATGCAAATGTAGTTGCTGTTGTCATTAAGTTTTCTGCTTTAGACTCCAGATTATTCTCTCTGCATTAAACTATTCAAGGATGCTGCTTTATTGTCTTCCTTGGCGAAAACCCATTGTATTTTGTGGCCTTTGGATTTTGGTCACTGTCTTCCCAGTTCGCATATGTATTCTATATTGCAGCTTCCTGTTGCTTATCGTATTTGTCCCAGCCTTGCCTATTCTCTTAGTTCCTCTCTATAGGTGGTAATCCTAGTATCAATCCCACTGGGTTCTGATTTTTGCTCAATCTAAAAGTTTGTGGCATATAGTCGGGTGAGGAAAATGCAATGGGTCATGTCTATCGCGCCATTTCATGCTCTGTCTACCTAACTCTTTGCCTTCCTTTCACTGCTCCTTGTCTTTGTTAGCGGTGTCATCATTGCCTCACTCACCTCGGCTTATAAACACGTGAAGTCTTCCTTTACTTCACTTAAAATAGTCCTGGAGCAGTTACTCTGTGTAAAGACCAGCTGTGCCAACTATTAGAAGACTATAGCTCTTGCCATCACGGAGCTCATAGTCAGATGTAAAATAAGGATATCTATGTTAATAATACTTACAAAGGTTGGTGCATGCTATAATGATGTTGCAAGAAAAAGACAAAAATAATTCTGACACTAGAAATGAGAAAAGGTTTCACAGAGAAAGGTATATTTGAGCTGCATGTTTCCCTCCCTTTTTAGGTGTAAATTTCATACAGTGTCACCCTTTTTAGTGTACAATTTAATCACTCCCATAAATCCCCCTTCCTCCTTTGTGATCAAACCTTCTCCCTACCCTCAGCCCCTGACAACCACTGATCCGTTAGCTGTCTCTATAGTTTTTCTTTTTCCAGAATGTCATAAAAATGAATCATACATTATAAAGCATTTTTACTCTGGCTTTTTAAATATAGTATAATGCATTTGAGATTCATCCGTGTTGTTGAGTGAAATAGTAGTTCATTTTTATTGTCAAGCAATATTCCATTTAATGGATGTATCGCAGTTTGTATATTCACTCACCAGTTAAAGACATTTGGGTTGTTTTCCTTCTGAGGTGTACAGGTTTGGTGTGAACGCGATTTTTAATTTCACTTTAGTAAAAATATAGGAATGGGATTGCTGAGTTGTATGGTAAGTTTACGCTCAAGTTTTTAAGAAACTATCGCACTATTTTCCAAAGTGACTGTACCTACCAGGAGTGTTCTAGTCGCTTTGTATCCCTGCTGGTGTTTGGTAATATCAGTTCTTTTTTTTTTAAATTATAGCATTCTAAATAGCGTGTAGTGGTATCTAAATGTGGTTTTAATTTGAATTTCCCTATGGTTAGATATGAGCATCTTTTCATGTCTTTATTTGCCATCTGTGTGTCTTGGGTAAAATTTCTATTCAAATGTTTTGCCCATTTTTCATTGAGTTGTTTATTATTGAGGAGTTTTTCCATATTTTATTGAGCTAAGGTTGGTTTATAACATATAAATTTCAGGTGTACATTATATTCAAATTTCTGTGTAGACTACATGTTTATCACCCAAAGTCTAATTGCCACCCATCACCATACACATGTGCCATTTTACCCCTTTCGTCCCTGCCTTCCCCTCTGGTAACCACCAATCTATTCTCTGTGTCATTGTGTTTGTTTGTTGTCGTTATCTTCCACATATGAGGGAAATCACATGGTATTTGTCTTTGTCTGACTTATTTCACTTAGCATGATGCCCTCAAAGTCCATCTATGTTGTCACAAATGGCAAGATTTTATCTTTTGTATGGCTGAGTAGTATTCCATTTTGTATGTATGTATATATACATATATACACCACACCTTCTTTATCCATTCATCCATTGATGGGCATTTAGGTTGTTTCCATGTCTTGGCTATTGTGAATAATGCTGCAATGAACATAGGAGTGCATATATATTTTCAAATTAGCGTTTTCGTGTTCTTTGGATAAATACCCAGAAGTATATATGCATCATGTGATAGTTGTATTCTTATTTTTTTGAGGACTCTTCATACCACTTTCCATAGTGGCTGCACCAGTTTACATATATATTTTTAATGAAGATATAATACATATCCCATAAAATTCACCCTTTTAAGTATACAATTTGCTGGGGTTTAGTATATTCGTAAAATTATGCAACCATCACCACTATCTAATTTTTGTCACCCCAAAAAAGAAAGCCTATACCCATTCTCCATTTCCCCTTCCCCCAGCTCCTGGCAACTACTAAACTACTTTCTATCTTTATGGATTTGCATATTGTGGACATTTCATATACATGAAATCATGTAATATATGGCCTTTTGTTTCTTGCTTCTTTTATTCAGCATAAATTTATTCAAGGATTATCCATGTTGTAACATGTACCAGTACTTCATTCCTTTTGTGGCTGAATACTTTATTGTATGGATATACTACAATTTGTTTATCCATTCATTGATTGGTGGACATTTGAATTGTTCTTATTTGTTGGCTATTATGAATAATGTTGCTATAAACATTCATATATAAGTTTTATGTGGACATATGTTTTCAATTCTTTTGGATGTATACCTAGGAGTGAAATTGCTGGGTCACATGGTAACTCTATACTTAACTTTCTGAGAAATATTGAGTTTTGAGAGTTCTTTATATATTCTGGATACAACTCATTTAGGAGATATATGATTTACATATCTTTTCTCCAATTCTATGGCTTCTTTTTTATTATCTTAATAGTTTTTTTTGAAGTTCTTAATTTGTCATTTTTCTCATGGATCATGTTTTGTTGTCATATCTAACACACCTTTGCCTAAACCGAGATTACAAAGATTTCCTTCTATATTTTCTACTAGTTTTACATTTAGGTCTATGATCCATTTTGAGTTAATTTTTGTATATGATGTGAAGTATGGATCAACTTCATTGTTTTTGCATATGGATATCCAATTGTACAAGTACCATTGCCTTTATCCTTTGTCAAAAATCAATTGGCCATATTTTGTGGGTCTATTTCTGGACTCTCTATTCTATCACAGTGATCTATATGTCTATCCTTTTGCCAATATCACACTCTCTGATTACTGTAGCTATAGAGTAAGCCTTAATATCAGGTAGAGTGATTCCTCCGACTTTGTTCTTTTTCAAACTTGTTTTGCATATACTAGTTCCTTTCCCTTTCCATATGAATTTTTTTGGAACCAGCTTGTCTACTTCTACAAAAATATTCCTGCTAGGATTTTATTGTAATTGCTTTGACTGTACATCAGTTTGGGGAGATTTCATCTCTTAACAATATTGAGTCTTCCAATTCATCAGTGTGGTATCTCTCCATTTATTTAGGTCATCTTTGATATTTCTCAACAATGTTTTGCAGGGTGGTTTTTTTTCACATTCAGATCTTGCACATATTTTCCTAAATTTATATCAAAGTATTTTTTTGATGCTACTGTAAATGGTACATTTTATTTCAATGTCAAATTGTTCGCTGCTAGTGTATAGAAATATGATTTATTTTTACATATTAACCTTGTATCCTGAGACCTTGCTAAACTCACTTATTAGTTCTATCAACTCTTTCGTTTTTCCTTGAGGCTTTCTACATAGACAATCATGTCATCTGTGGATAGGGTTTTATTTCTTCCTTTTCAATCAGTATGCCTTTTAGTTCTTTTCTTGTTTTTTGCAGTGGCTAATACCTCCAGAACAATGTTGAATAGGAGTGGTGAAAGTAAACATTCTTACCATTAAATATGAAAGCTCTAGTTTTGTAGTTTCCTCAACTTGTGGAAGTTCCCTTATAGTACTGCTTTTCTGAGAGGTTTCATCAGGAATGGATGTTGGACTTCGCCAAATGCTTTTTCTGCACTTATTGAGGTTTAAGGTATGTATGAGTCACCTAGGTATCTTATTAAATTGCAGATTCTGAGTCATTCAGTCTGGGATGGGGCCTGAGATTCTGCATTTTTAATAAGCTCTGAGATGATGTTGTTGGTCGTGGACCACACCTTGAATAGCATGGGCCTGGAGTATGCCCCTACGGCTTGAAGAGGAGACACTACTGAAGTGTGCTAAGAAAGGAAAAGAATTGCAAGGAAAAATGTAGAGAATGAATTTTGTCATGGAGGCCAATGAAGGAGAGTATCAAGAATAAGGGGGTGACAAACAGTTTTAAAGGCTCCAAGATTAAGTTTGTCAAACATGAAATTAGCTTTATAGTAGAAGTTATTACTACTTATGTTTCTTGTACTATTTGTGCCTATTGAAGTGTCACATCATATTATAAAACCAAGCATCCCTCACTGTCCAAGTCTGTGTGGTTCTCAAGTTTGAATTGTGAGGGTTTGGATAAGAAAGAACACTATGTGATCTGAATCTATTTGGTTCCTGAGCTGTTTTTTTTGTATTTTTATTGAGGTAACATTGATTTATAACATTATATAAATTTCAGGTGTACGTCATTATATTTCAACTTCTGTATAGACCATATCATGTTCACTACCAAAAGTCTAGTTGTCATCTGTCACCAGACATGTGTGCCCCTTTATTCCTTTCACTCTCCCCCACCCACTTTCCCTCTGATAACCACTAATCTGATCTCCTTATCTATGCATTTGTTTATCTTCCATGTATGAGTGGAATCATATGGTATTTGTCTTTCTCCATCTGACTAGTTTCTCTTAGCATAATAGCCTCAAGGTCCATCACAAATGGTAAGATTTCATCTTTTGTATGGCTGAGCAGTATTCCATTATAGATAGATAGATCTATATATATATATATACCACATCTTCTTTATCCATTCATCTGTTGATGGGCACTTAGGGTGTTTCCAAGTCTTGGCTATTATAAATAATGCTGCAATAAACATAGAGGTGCGTACATCTTTTTGAATTAGTGCTTTCATGTTCTTTGGATAAACACCTAGAAGTGAATAGCTGGATCACGTGGTAGCTATATTTTTAATATTTTGAGGAATCTCCAAACTGTTTCCCATAGTGACTGCACCAATTTACATTCCCACCAGCAGTGTATGAGGGTTCCATTTTCTCCACATCCTCATCAACACTTGTTATTTCTTATCTTTTTAATAACAGCTATTCTGCTGGGCATGAGGTGGTATCTCATTGTGGTTTTGATTTGTATTTCCCTAATAATTAGTGAGATTGAACATCTTTTCATGTGCCTGTTGGCCATCTGTATATCTTCCTTGGAAAAATGTCTGTTCATATCCTCTGCCCATTTTTTGGTCAGGTTGTTGATTTTTTGTTGTTGAGTTGTATGAGTTCTTTGTATATTTCGGATATTAACCCCTTATGGGATATATGATTTGCAAATATCTTCTCCCAGTTGTTAGGTTGTCTTTTCATTTTATTGATAGTTTCCTTTGCCTTGAGGAAGCTTTCCAGTTTGATGTAGTCCCATTTGTTTGTTTTTTCTTTTGTTTCCCTTGACTGAGGACATATGGTATTGGAAAGGATACTGCTAAGACCATTGTCAAAAAGCATGCGGCCTATGTTTTCTTCTAGAAGTTTTCTGGTTTTAAGACTTACATTCTTTAATCCATTTTGAGTTAATTTTTTTGCATGTGGCTGTCCAGTTTACCCAACATCATTTATTGAAGAGACTTTCCTTTCTCCATTGTATGTTCTTGGCTCCTTTGTTGAAAATTAGCTGTCCATAGATGTATGGGCTTATTTCAGGGCTCTCACTTCTGTTCCATTGATCTGTGTGTCTGTTTTTGTGCCAGTACCATGCTATTTAGATTACTATAGCTTTGTAGTATATTTTGAAATCAAGGAGTGTGATATCTTCAGCCTTGTTCTTTTTTCTCAGGATTGCTTTGGCTATTCCTGAGTTTTAAGCAGTGAGGGTCAGATAATGAGGGATATCTGTCTTAACTCAAAAAATGTATCCTAAAGTGTTTGGTTGCTGAGTTTGTATAACAAGAGTTCAGATAGTGGGATACTTGTATTTGTTTCCCTACTAGCTGCATGCTACTTGAGAGTGAGGATTATGTATTTACTTGCCTTTATGTTCTCAGCCCCTTGCACATCACTTGATACACAGTAGAGGCTCATTAAATATTCACTAAATTGTTGAAATGAGCTTAAGGGAGGAAGACAAATTTTAGACTACTTTCTGAAGGGCTTTCGTAGCAAAGGGAAGGAGAATGACAGTCTGATAGGTGAGGAGGATTCAGGGCTGAAGGAAGGTTTTCGTGTTGTTTTGTTCTTTTTCATCATTTGAAGCCATATACATTTATGGTTAATTGTAGGCAGAGAACAAAGACCCAATAACTAGGAAGTGATTAAAGATAAAGGAGAGAAAAAAATTAATAGAGCATGTTCCTGTAGCAGATAAAGAACACAGGTAACTGGCTTAATCATAACAGGGAAAACGTTACAATACTTTAACCCATTTTGCATTCAGTCGTGTAGAATCTTCATCCATCATAAAACCGCACAGTCATAGCTATTGCTCTAATCAACCCTAATCTAGGACCTCATTGCTTTTTACCTGAGTAATTTATGATTCGTCTCCTTCTCTGTAATCTCCTTCATTCAAAATCTTCTTTGCATGTGGCCGGTAGAATTCTCTCCCAAAATCTTTTCCAGAAACAGTCCTCCTGCTGGAGAATCCATATGGGGCCCCTCCTTTTTTGATCTCTGATTTCGGCCTGGCATTGCAACCCTTTGAGATGGATGAGGATGTTGGGTTGTTATTGTTTTCTTCAGTTCTAGATTTTTTTTATAGGTTCTGTTATCAAAGGTTGGCATGTCACTCTTGATTCTGTTGTTATGTTGGCATTTGACACACTGAAATTAAATGATAATATCTTCTATTGTCTAGTCAGGGGACAAGGATTTCTGCCAAGGAGACTTTCTCTAAAAAACTGTTTATTTCAAATGAATGCCGTCAAGTGTGTAGCTCTGTGTGCATGTGAATGTAGGTGTGTGTGTGTGTGTGTGTATGTGTGCATGTGTATGTATTTTATGTCACAGACATAATTTCTATTTGATATGAGTTTATCTCATTTGTGGGCTAATTGATGGCTTACAGGGTACTTGTGTTTTCCAGTCTGTTGTTTTTGCTCTGAGCAAAAATTTACTCAGCTGATGAGAATATTTTGACAATGTTGCCTGTGTGTCCAGGAACTACAATTTGGTGTGAATTTTCTGGCTGCAATGACCCAATTTTAAGATGTAAAATAGAATACTCTAAATTTATATGGAAATAATGTAGCTAGCCTGACTCCCCCACAAGAAGTAACAAACATTAAGACATTATACAGCTCCTAATATATAAAATCTTAGGATGGAAACAACATGATTATAGTTTCCTTATCTCATTTGCAAATATTATAAATGTTGTTTACTGAAACTGAGTTCTAACAAAAGTCACAAAGAATTATGGGTTCTAGTTTGAAAAAACAGTTCAATTTAATTCTCAGGAATATTTCAGTCAACATTTTATGATGATTTATTTGTACCTTTAAGAATATCCATACTTTCTCAAAATTCTTCATTTCTTGCCCCCAAATATGCATATGCTCCAATAATTAATTTTTAACAGTGTTTTGTTGTTTTTCTTTTGTGTTCAGTAGTTCAATAACTGCCTTTATGTAATTCAGTGTGATTTCCATCTCCTCATTCATCTCTTAGCCATTTAATTTTTTTTTTTTTTTGCTGAGGAAGATTAGCCCTGAGCTAACATCTGTACCAACCTTCCTCCACTTTATACATTAGTTGCCACCACAGCATAGCTGACGAGTGTTATAGGTCCACACCTGGGATCTGAACCCATGAATCTGGGCCACTGAAGCAGAGTGTGCCAAACTTAACCACTACACCATGGGGCCAGTCTGTTAGCTATTTCATTTTTAAGATTCTGGTCACATAAAGGAATGCACATGGAATTTTATGTATGACCAAAGGAAACCAATCACTATATACATATTTAAAAACTGATTCATCATTTGCATAGGTGTTTTCTGAACTTTAATATTTAAATACCTGAAACTCAACCAACATAAGTACTGAGCTGTCATTATTTATTAAAGATGCCTTTACCATAGAAGCAGTAAAATATCATTTTGCACTAGCTGCCAGGGAAAGCGAAGCAATCTGCCTTCCCTGGAAGGGTGGTGCATTAGCAGCTTTCCTCTGCAGGACTGAGGCTAGCTTGACAGGATTGATGATATTGACCGTTTCATGGGTCAATTGCCAAGAGATTGAATGGTTGATTTGATTTGGTCTTCTTAATGGCCAAGAGGACCAGATGGCTTGATTGGAATGATGACTGAAACAACAAATTCAACTGTGAAAACAGTTGAATCAATGGTGATATGCTAACACCATCCAATGTCTCAGAGACAGCTAATGTAGAAACTTCAAAGCCTGATTTTCAGATTCATCTGAGGCAACTTAGTCTTGACAGCTAGCTCAGAATTAGTATTGCAGTAGACAACTTTAATTGGGGGTATTTTCAAATGTTCCACAATGCAAATAGACATTCTAAAGGGTAGAATATTAAAGCAGCCAGAAAGCAAAACAACAAATTGCTAGTGCTATTGAGAAGCCTTGAAAGCATGCCAAGCTAAAATGATGATGGACCATGATATGAGAATCTATAATGAATTTATAGCACAAACATCGTGACTCATAAGTTTGTCACACAAGAGCAATTTTAAAAGGAGTCCTTGGAAATTAATACCTGTGTTCCTTGCTCCCTTACATCCTGAAGTGAGATTTTAGCAGGTATTAAGAAACTGTAGGAAAATGAACTAACATTAAGAGTTAAAAAGAAAGGCAGTATTGTGAAGCAAAGTTTGGTATACATTAAGGCTTAAGTATCCATCTAGTTCTATGCCTTTTGGCTCCATTTATGAATGTGATGGCAATGTCTACACATATAATGTGAAATGGAGGGTTGGAGTAATTATCAAAGTGACTCTGTATCACTGTGTCTGTTACAGTAGCTCTTTATAAGGAAACTGATGCTGGCGGAGGAGCATGAGATCCTCAAACTTTATGAGAATCAAATTTCCTTAAAACTTGCTTTCCTTTTAAATTTTCTTTTTTTTGGTCATGGTGAATATGTAGTAGTTTCATTTCTTTAATTGAACTTTTTCCTTGCTTTGTCTGTATCAGAAATGTTACCATCCTGAGGACACAGTATACCAGTTTTCCTGGGTTTGAAACAGGACTGCATCTGAGCAGATGTCAATAGTGATGTCCATTTATGTGAGAGCTGGGTCCTCAAGGTAGGGGTGGGGAGAGAGGAAACCCTGTTTCTGGAGCCTTTTACCAAGACTCTAAGGGGTGGCCTGTATGATTTATCTTCTTGAAAAGTGAGGCCTAGATGAGAGAATGTGAATTTGAAGCAGTTTTAGTCAGAGATTATTTGTCTCTGGGCATGAATTTATCCATTAATTCAACAAATATTTAATGTATGCCTATTATGTGCTAGCCAAAATGCTAGGCACAGTGTATACAGTAGTTAACATTATAGACATAGTCACTGACAGACGTTAATAGAATAATCTCCAAAATATACTTGTAATTAAAACTTTTATATGAGCTATTACAGAAAAGGTCAGGGTGTTATGAATGAATAATGGAGACTGGTGGCACCTTTAGATTGTTGATCAGGGAAAGTCTCTGAGAGAGTGACATTTAAGCAGACACCTGAAGGATGAGTAGGTGTCAACCAGGTAAAGAGAAGTAGGGAGAGAAAAGTTCTGCAGCCTGCGTGAAGGCCTAGAAGAGAGAGGCCCATGTGGCTAGCAGGCGGAGAGAGAGGGGCGAATAGCTCAAAGTAAACCTGGAAAGGCAGGTAGAGGCCAGGTCAGGCAGGGTGTATTCATTTGCTACGGCTGCTGTAACAAAGTACCACAAACTGGGTGGCTTAAACAAGAGAAATTGACTCTCTCATAATTGGGGAGGCTAAAAGTCCAAAAAAAGTTATAGGTAGGGTTGGTTGCTTTTGAGAGCTATGAGGGAAGGACACCTTTCCAGGCCTCCCTACTTGGCTTGTACGTGGCCATCTTCTCCCTCTGTCTCTTCACAGTGTCTTCCCTCTATCCGTGTGTCTCTATGTTTAAATTTCCCCTTTTTATAAGGCCACCAGTCTTATTGGATTAGGGGCCACTCTAATGACTTCACTTTGACTTGATTACCTCTGTAAAGACCTTATCTCCAAACATGGTCACATTCTGAGGTACTGGGGGTTAGGACTTCAACAGAGGGATTTTGGAGGGATGCAATTCAACCCATAACACAGAGCCTTGGAGGATATGTTAGTATTTTGGACTCTTCTCTGAGTGTTTAGGGCTGCCATTGAAGGATTTTAATTTTTAAAAAGAACCTTCTGCTGTGTGGAGAATCTACTGTAGGGGTTATATTAGTTTCCTATTGCTGTAACAAATTAACATAAACTTAGTGGCTTAAAAAACACAGACAAATTTATTTATCTTATGGTCCTGCAAGTAAGAAGTCCAAAATCAGTTCACTGGGCTAAGATCAAGGCAGAAGCCTTCCTTCTTGAGGCTCTAGGAAAGAATCTGTTTCCTTGCTTTTTCCAGTTTCTAGAGGCCACCTTCTGTTTTCAAAGCCAGCAATGTCGCATCTTCTCTCCTCTCTGACATCATTCCAGTCATTACATTTTCTCTCTCTGACTCTGCCTCTCTCTTAAAGGAAACTTGTGATTAGGTTGCAACAAACCGTATAGTCAAGGATAATCTGCCCATCACAAGATCCTTAACTTAATCACACCTGCAAAATCCTGTTCCTGTGTAGGGTAACATAGACATAAGTGCCAGGGATTAGGAATTGGACCTCTGTGTGTGTGTGAGGGTGGGTGGGTGGGGTTGGGGAGCATCATTCAGTCTATCACAGGAGTCAAGAATGAAAGCCAAAGCCAGTTACAAAGCTTTGGCAGCAATCAAAGCAGGAGATGATGGAACTTGGAATAGGTAGCGATGGAGATGGAGAGATGTATTCAGATTGGAGAATTATTTAGGACACAAAATCAACAGGATGGTAATGAACAGGATGGGACAGGGAAGGGAGAGAGATGGGGTCAATTGCAGTTCCATTTATATCTAATATGCCTGTTGGTTATTCTGAATGTCAACTTTATATCATAGACTAGAAATTAAAACTTGCATTTTGAAAATGCTCCTTATATTTCTAAAAGTAGCCATTTTTGCATTCAAAAAGGAGCTTTGTTTCTATGTTTATTTTGGCATAGGTAGAAATTTTATTTTTACATTTTGGAAGAGTTGTGTAAAACTGCTCGAATTTTGAAACCTTATGAATAAATCATTAGAAATAGCCTACTAAATTTGCTGTTTATCCCATTAAGTTTGAAAATGAAAGAGAAAAAGAAGCTAAAGAATTGGAAAATAAAGTCAGTTAGCCAATAAAAATTGGTTGAATGTTCAAAGTGCATCAAGAGTGGGTGGCAATTGAAACACTAAAAGGAAGAATTTTCCAGAGCAGATGACTGAAACTTGCATATGTTTTGAATGGCATTACGGGAAAGGAGGCTGGATTCTAGTTGGAGGGCTCCAGAAAAGTCTAATGGAGAAGACTGACAGAGAGCGACCTGTTGGAAAGTTCCCTTGATGGATTCCTACGGCAGGATCTGTGGGGAAGATTTAGGGATGAGCAAAGGGAAAACATAAAACTACGTGGGCATTCTTAGGCTAGACAGCACATTATAGGTGTACTGTGAGGAAAATCCAACATATGAAGATAATCACTATTTTATGATGTTCGACATATCTCTAGGAACACATCTTAGAATCCCATTAAATTAAAAATCCCTTTAGAAAAAAAAAAGGATCAGCTTAAATGATGACTCTGTTTGCCCAGCAGCATTATCTGAAGAAAAGCTGTGTCAAAAGTTGATTAATTGTTGATTTCTTTCTTTTTTGCAAGTTATCAGCTGAATGTGGAATTAAACACATCCATTGCATCAGTCACTTTCCATTTTGAGCTATTTCTAGTGCAGTCTATAGTTTAATGTGGTCTTTCATGGTAGGATGTAACTGTCCTCGAGTATCATGAGAAGTCTTTTCTTATTAACTCTAGTTTGTTCCAAATGAAAAAGATATATTAGTGCTGTGTTTGTTTTGTTTTTTGTTTTGGTTAAGGAGAACTAAAGTATCATACAAGTCTATACATAAGTTTACTTGTACTAATCAAAAAACTATCTAGGGGCTGGCTCAGTGTCATAGTGGTTAAGTTCACACACTCTGCTTTGGCGGCTCAGGGTTCGCAGGTTCGGATCCCAGGTGCAGAACTACACACTACTCATCAAGCCGTGCTGTGGTGGTGTCCCACATACAAAATAGAGGAAGATTGGCACAGATGTTAGCTCAGCGACAATCTTCCTCAAGCAAAAAGAGGAAGATTGGCAACAGATGTTAGCTCAGGGTCAATCTTCCTCATGAAAAAATAAACCTGTCTAGATCATTAAAAACTCTGGGCCATGGCATCATCTTAATAGAATGAGACTTACCTGGGAAATACAGTGAAGTCAGCCCTTTATCTCATTTGTTCTGCCTCTGCCTGTTCCATTCACCATTTAAAATCTTAAATGGTCTGATCCTACTTTACAGGCTATAAACAAGTCATATAGTATTTAGCCTTTGATGTCCTGATTTTGGGGGACATTTTGTTCTGTAATGGCAGCCTTACTAATTTACTAATCCACATACATTTGTATAGCTCTCTCGAATGTACACTAAATAGACACCACCTGATATGGAAGCTTACTACTTGGAAGCCTGCCTTCTAGGCCTACTCAGCATTTGAAATCAGACCGCCTAAGAGAGGAAGTTCCTCCATAGATGCCATTTCTGGTTTTGGTAGGGACTTGGGAGGGAAGCAGGGAGAATGAATAAATTAATGAATGAGTGCTCATCTGCAATTAGTATGACAATGTTTCTACCTATAAAAATAGGGGGCTGTTAGATCTCTAAAGTTCCTTCCAGCATCTGTGGAAGATATCTGGAGAAAAGTATCTTACTCTCTAATTCCCAGGACCTTCCACTCTAATACTTTTCCCTAGCCCTTTCACCAAAAGGTTGAAGACATTTTTACAGCTGACCATAAAAACACACCAACTGCGGGCTAATATAAGTGCCAAAATATTTCTGGAACAGCATGCCAACTCTGTGGTTATTATCTCACAAGCATATGGGTGAGTAGGCCGTGGTGATCCTCCTTCACAAAGGAGAGGACAAGTAGTAAGCCTGTGCCCACTGAGAGCCAACAGAGCTGACACCATTTAAAACGTGGTGGCTGACATCCTGAGGTACAAAGAAAAGCCACATGATATGGTGGAAAGAGCATGGGTTTTGGAGGCCTATAGGTATGGGTTTGACTCCTACCTCTACCTATTTCTACCAGTGGGATCTTATGTAAGTTATTTGATTTTTATTAGCCTCAGTTTCCTCATATGTTAAATAGGAAAATTATCCTATTGCCTGTCAGAGTAGGTACTCAGTAATGACCCTGATTATGCTAAAACTATTCGTCACTATAGGAAAGCCAAAAGTTAGGTGAGACAGAGGGAGAAGGCTGCCTATACATTTTCCTTAGTTCTGTCTGTTGTGGCACTGAGAATCATCTTGTATACTATTGCTGCCACCAATCTCTTGACTAATTCTTGTGTTTAGTCTAGAGCTGTCCATGTTAGGAGTGTAAGGTGCTTGCAGCTCTTACTCTTCTGATATATGCCTCTCTAAGGCTAGACAAGCAACGTAACAAATCTCCCTCTCTCCCCAGCTTACTGTGCTCCGCCTACACAGTAAAAGGGAAGACACAGTCAAGCACGTGAACATTTGACTATGAGACGGATAATATCTGTGATGGTTAATTTTATATGTCAACTTACCTGGGCTTAAGGGATGCCCAGATATCTATGAAAACATAGCTGTTGAAACATTATTTCTGAGTATGTCTGTGAGGGTGTATGTGGAAGAGATTAGCATTTGAATCAGTAGACTGAGTAAAAAGATCTGCCTCACCAATTTGGGTGGGCATCATCCCATCTATTGAGGGCCCCAACAGAACCAAAAGGTGACAGAAGGGTGAATTCCCACTTTCTTCTGTTTTCTTGCCCTCAGACATTGGAGCTTCTGGTTCTCAGGGCTTTGGACTCAGACTGAATTATACGACCTGTTTTCAGCTTCTCCACCTTACAGATGGCAGACTGTGGGACTTCTTAGCCTCTATAACCACGTGAGCTAATTCTTATAATAAATATCCTCTTATCTGTATCCATATCTATATCCATTTCCTACTGGTTCTGTTTCTCTGGAGAACCTGATTAATCAATATCCAAATTAATATCAGCAACAATAATTCTAATAATGGCAGCTAACAGTTATGAGCATTTACTAGGTTCCAGGCTTCCTGCTCAGTATTTGACCTGCATAATTGCTTAATCATCACAACAGTCTGATGAGACCATTACTATCATTATTCTCATGTTAAGTCAAACATATTAAGGCTCAGAGAAGTTAAGTAGCTTGCCCAAAGTTAGGCAACTAGTAAATGTAGGAATGGGGATTTGAGCCCAAATCTGTTGGACTCTATAGCCTGAGTCTCATCCACTAAGCTCTTTTAAATGATCTCCAATCACTGTTGAGACTCAAATGAGGCCATAATTGTGGTAGTGCTTTAAAAACCTACCAGTACTATCAAAATGGAAGGGGTTATTATTACCCAGATGACTAGCTGAAGCTATCCCTGTTTATCCAGTGCTTGGCAGCATGTAGACAAAGCCTAAGGCTATAATGGACCTTTTCCAAGTGGCAAAAGCTTAAGTGAAATGTAAGATAATTGGTGGCATGTCTTGATTCTCAAAGCAACAGGCAAAGCTCATAGGCATGCAATTAGAAAGCTGCACTTATCTCTTTAGGTAACTGTACCTGTTTTAGAATTCAGAGAGATTACATAACTTCAGAATGCTGGCGATTGTTCTCCAGCATTCAATTCTTTTAACAAACTACTTATTGAGCACCTTTATTCTGTGCTATGCATGTTTATGGAGCATCTCCTGTGTTCAGAGTATTCTTTCTCTGGAGAGAGCTTTGTGACTTATATTTGGAAACACTACTTTGAAAAGCCCAGAGCAAAAAGACCGAGATAAAAGGTGTTTCACTGAGTGAGAATAGATATTTCCCTGGAGTTCAGAGGGTAGAGTAGTCGTTTTCATCCAGGTAATTCTTATTGTCCAGCCAGGCCAGTTTAGCCACTGGTCTAGCATCTTATCCCATTCAAGCTTCCAGCTAATGAAGGAATGCAATAAAAAAGAAAGACTACCAGAGATTTGGCTTTAAGTACAATCTACGTTCCTTTTCTCATTCCGCTCTATCCCTATGGGCACTCCAATCCCTTTTAAGTATCAGAGTGTGGGCTCATAAGAAAAATATCCACACTCTAGTGAGTGAAGGGAAGATCTGGGTAATCAAGTAGTCAAAACCTCAAATACAAATGGGTAATACAAACGAGCGAAGCAAGCCAGATGGAGACTGTGGTGACCTGGAGACTACAGACCCCATCTCAGGTGAGGGTGGCGGGGGCAGCCGTGACTGTAATCCAGCCAATTGTTCTCGTACAGGAGAGTTCTCAAAGTGTTGTCTTTGGACTTGGACAAGGAACATCAGCTGAAAACTTGTTAGAAATGCACATTTCAAGCCCTGTCCACAGACCAATTGACTGAATCCAAATCTGGTGGTAGGGGGACAGCAATCTGTGGTACAACAAGCCCTTCAGGGGATTCTGATGTAATATAACGTTTTCAAACCACTGCGTTATAGTAATGCAGGCCCAGTGTGGCCAGATCTTCTGATTTTTCAATAAAAGCAAAGCATTTGGGCTTCTTTTATTTAGTACCTTTAAATTGTCCTATGCATGTTTGTGGATCATCTCCTTTGCTCAGATTATTCTGAATATCTCCTGGGTTAAGAAGATTGGCAATTAATTCAGTTTCTTTTTCAAACACCCTATAGCCAAAGAAAACACATCCTTGGGCTAACCATTCAATTGTCTTTATCTTACAAGGGTTAGTTTTGAAATATCCTTCCTGTCTTAGTGATATTTCCCAACCCACCCCTCAATATCCTGAATAACTCATTAAACCATAACATTTGGAATACTAGAAAAGGTAATTTCGACATAAGTTACCCTAGCCTTAGTATATTATTAGTTTTAGGGATAAAACAAAAAACAGGAAGGATTGTGGATTAAATCAGTGTCACATGCTTAATTCCTGTCACCCCCAAACCAAACTTCTAGAGAAGGTCCCTCCCTGGCTATTAATAATAAATTTAATAGATCTCCAGTGAAGTCCTCAATTTTTTTCAACCTATTGCACGTATCTGGAGAGTAAGGAAGGCCTGTAATGCTTAGATTGTGTTATTTACAGCTCTAAGCTTAGCACAGTCATGACCTTAGCGTTCTTTCTACATTTACAGAATTGTGAGTATGTGTGTGTGTGTGTGTGTGTGTGTGTGTGTGTGTGAAATTCATTTAGACTGTGCTCATCGAATGTGTTTTTCTGAAAACTATAGTATAGCACAGGAACGTTGGAGTTTAAAATATATCATAGGATGGCCAACCATCCCAGTTTCCCCAGAACTATGGAAGTTCATGAGAAGGGGAACTTCCAGTTTCAAAACCAGGACAGTCCAAGAAAATCAGGACAATTCGGTCATCCTGTGTTTAATGCTAATGTTTCTCCTGCATCGCTTTGCTTTGGGAATGGAACAGAATAAAGGTGGGAGTTGGGTACAAAAGTTGCATTGTATTGTTAAAAGCAATTTTATAATTGGCTAAGATCAAAAGGCAAATGTTGTAGGAAGGCAAATTTTAGTCAGGAAGAAGAAAGGGCTTTCAGATGGAAGTGCCTCATATGAGATACAATGTCCTGGAAGTCAATCCAACACAGTATTGACTCCCAAAGAGAGTTTAACATATGGTCGAGTATGGAGGCAAAGGGCTAAAGCTATTGAAGTGTCTAGTCTGAAGGGCAAATGGAGGTCAATGAATTACAAGGTTGGGATGATGGAGAACAGGCGAGGAACTAAAGTACAAGGTGGATCAGAGTGAGCAGCCCAGCATAGAGGTAGGAAGTCTCAAGAGGGTGTTTGCAGCCTCTTTTCGTGTGGTGGTAGGTGTAGGAGTAAGGTAGGTAATAGCTACTATAGGAGTAGGCCTTATAGATTAAAGGCATAGGGTGAGGAACTTGCTAGAATGTCTGCACTTGATGAAAGGTTGGATTAAACGATCTCATATTCCTGTTCAATTTTAATGATCTTTGAAAATTTACATATTTATAAACATGTTAAGCACCTAATTTTATTATTAATCCTTGATTCCATCTCTTCATTTCTAAACTAGGGATAATAAATCAAACTTTATGAGATTAAGATGAGGTTTAGATTTAAGAAACTGTACCATCATGAATCATTTAGCACAGTGCCAGGCACATAGTAGCTGCTCAGTAAATAATAGCTATTGTTATTATGAAAATTCTTAAAATATATTTTCCTAAATGTATTCTTTCTTAGTAGAAAATTTTGTCTTTTTTTTGTACCTTGCACATTGTGCAGCTAATTTTTTAAACTGGTGACATGTCTCATAATAAACATATCGATGCTTGGCACAAATATTTCAGTTCTCCTTATAATTGTTTTTTGACATGACCTTAACAGCACTAACTTTTTCTCTTGTCCACAATTTATATTTTCACTAAATAAAGTTTGCATTGCATTTATAATTGCTTTGCATGACATTCTCCCTTCTACTTGGATTTATTAGAGCAAATCTCTTTGAGTCATTTGGGATACAACACTAAATCATATTCATGAAATAAACCCAATTCATTGAACGTAAATCATATGCTATACAACCATAAATCATGACATATGTCTACCCCTAGGTTTTATTATTTTCAATTTACAGTAACTTTGATTTGGAATTTATTTTACTAATTTAAAATAATGTAATATTTCATAGTGAAGTAGAGTATAGTAGACGGTGATGGAATAGAATAAGTATTAAGCACGTGGGGTTTGTAGTCAGGCAGATTGGTTTAGATCTTGGCTCTAGTACTGTGGAATTCTTGGGGGAATTATGTATTAACTTATTTCAGCCTCAGTTTTTTCATCTCTACAATAGGAAAATAACGTCTACCTCAGAGTGTTATCAATGAGGCTCAAATTACATGGAATGAGTCATAAAGCATTTAGCACAGTAAAACATAGCTGGTACAGGCATGCCTCAGAGAGATTGCAGGTTCGGTCCCAGACTACTTCAATAAAGCGAGTCACATGAATTGTTTGGTTTCCCAGTGCATATAAAAGTCATGTTTACACTATTCTGTAGCCTATTAAGTGTGCAATAGCATTATGTCTAGAAACATAGTGTACGTACTTTAATTAAAAATATTTTATTGCTAAAACATGCTACCCATCACCTGGGCCTTCAGCGAGTCGGAGTCCTTTTGCTGGTGGAGGGGCTTGCTTCTGTTTTGGTGGCTGCTGACTGATCAGGGTGGTGGTTGCTGAAGGTTGGGGTGGCTGTGGCAATTTCTTAAAATGAGACAACAATGAAGTTTGCTACTTCAACTGACTCTTCCTTTCACGAACGATATCTCTGTAGCATGCGATGCTGTTTGACAGCATTTTCCCCACTGAACTTCTTTCAAAATTGGACTCAATTCTCTCAAACCCTGCTGCTGCTTTATCAACTAAGTTTAAGTAATATTCTAAATCCTTTGTTGTCATTTCAACAATCTTCACGGCTTCTTCACCAGGAGTAGATTCCATCTCAAGAGACCACTGTCTTTGCTCATCCGTAAGAAGCCACTCCTCATCCGTTCAGGTTTGATCATGAGATTGCAGCAATTCGGTCACATCTTCAGGCTCCGCTTCTAATTCTAGTTCTCTTGTTATTCCCACCACATCCATAGTGACTTCCTCCACTGTAGCCTCGAACCCCTCAAAGTCATCTATGAGGGCTGTAATCGACTTCTTCCAAACTCCTGTTAATGTTGGTATTTTGACCTCTTCCCAGGAATCGTGAATGTTCTGAATGGCATCTAGAATGGTGAATCCTTTCCAGAAGGTTTCCAATTTGCTTTGCCCAGATCCATCAGAGGAATCACTATCTGTGGCAGCTATAGCATTATGAAATGTGTTTCTTAAATAATAAAACTTGAAAGTTGAAATGACTCTTTGATCCATGGGCTGCAGAATGCATGCTGTGTTAACAGGCATGAAAACAACATTAATTTCGTTGTACATCTCCATCACAGCTCTTGGGTGACCAGGTGCATTGCCAATGAGCAGTAATATTTTGAAAAGAATCCTTTTTTTTTTGAAGGAGTAGGTCTCAACAATGGCCTTAAAATATTCAGTAAATCAATCATGTTGTAAACAGATGTACTATCAGTGTGGCTTTGTTGTTCTATTTATAGAGCACTGGCAGAGTAGATTTAGCATAATTTGTAAGGGCCTTAGGATTTTCAGAAGGGTAAATGAGCACTGGCTTCAGCTTAACGTCACCAGCTGCGTTAGCTCCTAACAAGAGAGTCAACCTGTTCTTTGAAGCTTTTTTTCTTATTTATATTAAAAATTTTTTTATTGTGGCAATATTAGTTTATAACATTATATAAGTTTTAGGTGTACATCATTATATTTTGACTTTCCCCCTATGACTTATTTCACTGAGTATAATACCCTCAAGGACCATCCATGTTGTCACAAATGGCCAGATTTCAGTTTCTTATGGCTGAGCAGTATTCCATTGTGTATATATACCACATCATCTTTATCCATTCGTCCCTCAATGGACAGGTAGGTTGCTTCCAAGTCTTGGCTATTGTGAATAATGCTGCAATGAACATACGGGTGCATGTATCTTTATGCATTCGTGTTTTCGTTTTCATGTTCTTTGGATAAATACTCAGCAGTGGAATAGCTGGATCCTATGGTAGTTCTTTTTTTAATTGTTTGAGGAATCTCCATACTGTTTTCCATAGTGGCTGCACCAGTTTGCACTCCCACCAGCGTTGTATGAGAGTTCTCTTCTCTCCACATCCTCTCCAACAGTTGTTTCCAGTCTTGTTAATTATAGCCATTCTGACCGGAGTGAGGGGATATCTCATCCTAGTTTTGATTTGCATTTCCCTGGTAGTCAATGATGTTGAACATCTTTTCATGTGCCTGTGGGCCATCTGTATATCGTCTTTGGAGAAATGTCTCTTCAGATTCTTTGCCCATTTTTAAATTGGGCTGTTAGTTTTTTTTGTTGTTGAAATGTATGAGTTCTTTGTATATTTTGGAATATTAGCCCCTTATCAGATATATGGTTTGGAAATATCTTCTCCCAATTGTTAGGTTGTCTTTTGGTTTTGTTGATGGTTTCCTTTGCTGTGCAGAAGCTTTTTAGTTTGATGTAGTCCCATTTGTTTATTTTTTCTTTTGTGTCCCTTGCCTGGTCAGACATGGGACCTGAAGGTATGCTGCTAAGACCAATGTCGAAGAGCATACTGCTTATGTTTTCTTCTAGAATTTTCATGGTTTCAGGTCTTAGATTGAAGTCTTTAATCCACTTTGAGTTTATTTTTGTACATGGTGTAAGATAATGGTCTGCTTTCATTCTTTTGCATGTGGCTGTCCAGTTTTCCCAGCACCATTATTGAAGTCTTTCCTTTCTCTGTTGCATTTTCTTGGCTTCCTTGTCCAAAATTAGCTGTCCATAGATGTATGGGTTTATTTCTGGGCTCTCAATTCTGTTCCATTGATCTGTTTTTGTGCCAGTACCATGTTGTTTTGATTACTATAGCTTTGTAGTTTATTTTGAAATGAGGCAGTGTGACATCTTGAGCCTTGTTCTTTTTTCCTCAGGATTCTTTTGACTATTCGGTGTCTTTTGTTGTTCCATCAAATTTTAGGATTTTTTGTTCTATTTCTGTGAAAAATATCATTGGAACTTTGATAAGGGTTGCATTGAATCTGTAGATTGCTTTAGGAAGTATGGACATTTTAACTATGTTAATTCTTCCAATCCAGGAACACAGGATATCTTTCCATTTCTTTGTGTCTTCTTCCATTTCTTCAACAATGTTTCATAGTTTTCAGTGTACAGATCTTTCTCCTCTTTGGTTAAGTTTATCCCTAAGTATTTTATTCTTTTTGTTCCAATTGTAAATGGGACCGTATTCTGAATTTCTCTTTCTGCTACTTCGTTGTTAGTGTATAGAAATGCAACTGATTTTTGTATGTTGATTTTGTATCCTGCAACTTCACCGTATTCATTTATTATTTCTAAAAGTTTTTTTGCTAGATTCTTTATATAAAATTTTCTAAGATTTTCTATATATAAAATCATGTCATCTGCAAATAGTGACAGTTTATTTCCTCCTTTCCAATTTGAATCCCTTTTATTTCTTTTTCTTGCCTGATTGCTCTAGCTAGGACTTCCAAAACTATGTTAAATAAGAGTGGTGAAAGTGGGCATTCTTGTCTGGTTCCTGTTCTTAGAAAGATAGCTGTCAGTTTTTCTCCATTGAGAATGATATTAGCTATGGGTTTGTCATATCTGGCCTTTATTATGTTGAGGTACTTTCCTTCTATACCATTTTATTCAGGGTTTTTATCATAAATGGATGCTGCATCCTCTCAAATGCATTCTTTGCATCTATTGAGATGATCGTGTGATTTTTATTCTTCATTTTGTTAGTGCAGTGTATCACATTGATTTGTGGATGTTGAACTACCCCTGCATCCCTGGAATATATCCCACTTGATCATGATGTTTGATCTTTTCAATCTATTGTTGTATTCAATTTGCTAGCAATTTGTTGTGGATTTTTTGCATCAATGTTCATCAGGGATATTGGGCTGTAATTGTCTTTTTTTGTGTTGTCCTTGTCTGGTTTTAGTATTAGGGTGATGTTGGCTTTGTAGAATGATTTAGGAAGCTTCCCCTCCTCTTCAATATTTTGGAAGAGCTTGAGAAGGAGAGGTGTTAAGTATTCTTTGAATGTTTGGTAGAATTCAATAGGGAAGCCGTTTGGTCCTGAACTTTTATTTTTTGGGAGGTTTTTGATTACTGCTTCGATCTCCTTACTGGTGATTAGTCTATTCAAATTGTCTATTTCTTCTTGATTCAGTGTGGTAACGTTGTATCATTCTAAGAATATATCCATTTCTTCTAGATTATCCAGTTTGTTGCTCTATAGCTTTTCATAGTATTCTCTTACAATCTTTTGTATTTCTGAGGTGTCCAGTGTAATTTCTCCTCTTTCATTTCTGATTTTATTTATTTGAGGCTTCTCTCTTTTTTTCTTGGTGAGTCTAGCTAAAGGCTTGTCAATTGTGTTTATCTTTTCAAAGAACCAGCTCTTAGTTTCATTGAAAATCCATGTTTCAACATATATCATTGGTGCTAAGTAAAAGAAAGTGGCTTAATTTAAAGAAAATAATATGACACATAAATGATAGACATTGGGGAAACTGTTAAAGAACATTATTCTCAGTTGTTTGTACTATAATACCTATAGGTCTTTTGGAAATGCTTTTTCAAATTATATATGCTTGCTTTTTTTTTCTACTTTTTTTTTTTGAGGAAGATTGGCCCTGAGCTAACATCTGTTGCCAATCTTCCTCTTTTTTTTTCTCCCCAAATTTCCAGTACATAGTTGTATATCCTAGTTGTATGTCCTTCTAGTTCTTCTATGTGGGATGCTGCCACAGCATGGCTTGATGAGCGGTGTGTATGTCTGTGCCCAGGATCCAAACTGGTGAATCCTGGGCCGCCAAAGTGAATCACATGAACTTAACCACTTGGCCATGGGGCCAACCCCTGTACATGTTCTCTTACTCCTTCTTCATACCTCACCTCCTCCCCAAGCAAGCCTCAATATACCTTTCTAGGTGGCAGACTTCCCCATTCTCTCCACTTTGAGAATCAGCTATGCTAAAGAAATCTAATTCTTCTAGACTTTCTATTTTACCTGGGCTTTTCTATTTATAATGGGTTAAGTGTCCCTGACTGACTCTTGGCCCGAAAATCTTCAGGATGCCATGTGGTACCTCACACCACCACTGTCTCACATTCACATAGCCAAGCTAAAGTCAACAGCTTGCCATGTAAGACAGCTTTAGTGTCTGTGTTGTTTCTGCTAATTGCACTACTGTCCTAATGGCACCACACTCAGGCTGAGAACTTGGGTCACATCTTTAACTCTTTTTCTCCCTGGATCATTCTGACTAATTATTTTAGGCATTTCTATCATCCAATGACTCTTGATTCTATTCTCTGTGATACAGCATTTATTCAATAACTCTTTGTAGGGAAGAGGTCAGGAAGGTGAGCCTCTTATTGATCTCCCGTCCTCTGGTCTTTTCCTTTAAACTATCCTATACACTACTTCTAGAGTAATCTCCCTAAAGCACAAATCTCACATGTTGTCCTCATGCTCAAGCACAGCCAACAGCTCTGTGTTACTTACTAGATAATGTCTAAATTTATTAATATAGCATTCAAAATCTTTGATAGTCTGCCCCCACCTAATTATCTGTCCTTATAGTCTACTACTTCCCTTTGTATTCCCCATGCTGCAGTGTACCCAGGTACCCTACAATTTGATTATACTTTCTCCCTCTGTGCCTTTGCATATTATTTTCTCCTGTCAAGAAGGTCTTCTACATGTTCTACCCAAAATCCTATCAATTTTGAATGATTAAGTAAATGATGCTGTATCCATATAATGGAATACTTTGTGGCTATTAACATGATGGTTTACAAAAGATTATAAGTTTCCTTTATTTATTTATATAGTAAATTTTATAGAATATCTCCTCCATTCTAGACACTCTGCCAGGTGCTGAAGATATAGAGGTTCAAAAGACAGACACTGTTGATGCCATCATGAAACGTATGGCAGTTAGACATTGAGGAACTCAGTGGAGGTGTGCTGAGTGTTCGAACAATAATTGTGGGGTGATGTGGACATTCAACCTAGTCTAAAGGGAAAGGGAAGCTATTTGGAGGTAGCCATGTTTAAGCCATGTCTTACACACGGAAAGGTAGCTGTTCTCAAACTTTTTGGTCTCAGGACCCCTTTACATTCTTAAAAAGTAGTTGAAGGACCACAAAGAGCTTTTGTTTATGTAGATTATATATACCAATACTTACTGTATTAGAAATTAAAATTGAGAAATTAAAAAAACTTCACATAGACATTTTTATGACAAATAACTGTATTTTCCATAGTACAAAAAATTTTGTGAGAAGAGTGGCACTGTTTTACATTTTTACTAATCTGTTTATAACATCTGGCTTAATAGAAGACAGCTGGATTTTCACACCTGTCTCTGAGTTTAATTTTTTGTAATATGCTGTTTTGATTGAAGAATATGAAGAGAATTCAGCCTTAAACAGACACATAGCTGGAAAGTGGAGAAGTATTTTAATAGTCTTGTCAGATGATTGTGGCTATTCTTCTTTGATACTACACCAAAACTCAACAAGTGGTAATTTCTCGAAGGTTAGTTGCAATATGGAATCTGAAACTCTATCAATGAACTTTTCATACGTTGTTACATTAAAATAATTTAGTCTACTTTTCACTTTAAATGGATCCTGTATGCATGATTTTGACAGTGTGGATCTCCTGAAAGGGGCTTTCAGATCCACAGGGACCCTCTGATCACACTTTGACAGCCACTGGAACGAGAGTTGCTTTGATAGTTAGGGGAGGGCAAAGATAAAAGAAATATGCCAGTGGTCAGAAAAGCACAGGAAAATGCTTAGGTTATGATGTTACTTAATAAACAAGATACAATATACACAGTAGGATATCAACTCTTTAAAGGAAGATGATTGACAAGAATAAAGTCTGTAAGGAAATATTCCAAAATGTTAACAGCAGTGCTTTACAGGCCATTTTCTGCACTTTTTACATTTCCTTTAACGTTTATATTTTCAACATGGAGCTGGTTATTACTTTGAAAATTTATGAAAAACAAATCCTAGGTACCTTTTAAAATTGTGATTATAAGTTGTGTTCTTTATGAAGCCTTTTCTTATGTCCTCCTCTGTCCAGAAATAATCTCTCCTCATTTAGTGTTTTCCTAACACTTAGTTTACACTTCCAAATTGAGACTTCAGTCATTTCATAGTATATTATAGGGTTGTTCCTACAAATTTTACCAGTTGCATTGCCTGAAGGACAGAAATGAGGGTTTGTTCCCCCAGCATCGTGCACAGTCTTTTATATTGTAAAAAGGGCTCAACAAATTTTTTTTGGAATTAAATTGAATTGAAATCCTAAGTGTTTCACACATTTTAAATGATATTTACATGTTATTGCCAAATAACACACAACTACTCTATAAAATTTGGGAAAATAGAGAGAAGTATAGGGAAGAGTGCAGCATCATGGTTTACAGCAAAGGCTTTGCAATTCTACTGACTTAACTTCAAATCCAGGATCTGCTCTGTGCTTACTACTACGTCCATGTGGCCACGGACAGGTCCTCTAATCATTCTGATTTCTAGTTTCTCCATCTGTGAAACAGAGGTGTTAATCATACCTCCCAGCATTGTTGTGAGGAATTGATGAAATGTATGTAAAACTCATAGCATATAGTAATACTTGATGAATGATTGCTACTGTTACTACTACTGCTATTATTCTCTATAATAACTTATCCAGAAATTCACACATTCATTGTAATGAATGCATTCTCTAGAAGATTCAGAGTCACTGGGCACTTAATATTCCTGTTATTGCTAATCACCTTTCAAAATGTACACTGATAATTGAGTTGGTTTGAAGTGATATGACCACTTCCAAATAAAAACATACCTATAAAAGTTCTAATTCAACTTATGGGCTATAATGTTATAAGCAGTCTGGAGTAGTGGCAAGAGATTCAGATAAACAAGTGAAGAGTCTAATTACCAGCAACGTTTTCATTAGAAGGCTATAGCTCATATTGTGATTTTTGTTACATTTGCTAATGAAAGTGCTGAATGACACACTCTGTAATTTAGCTTGGGGAGCATGTCCTGGGGCTGCTACAGCAGCTGTCTGTGTCAATCAGCTGAATTGAATATCTGGCTAACTAATAGCCAAATGAACACAATTGTTGCCTGCCTCTTGTCATACTAAAAAGAAAGAAAATACGTTCACCATATGAAAATGATACCACTGACCCTCTTTAAGGACCTGGGAGTTTCCCACTGGTAGTCATGGGCTGTTATGAGCCAGATAATGCACTGGGAGCAGGCAGACAGCTCTTATTGGAAGATTAGATTATTTATTGTCATCAGGGCCCTATTCTGCTTTTTTGGATGCTCACATCAGCATTGGCACTTCTAGACCTAGGCAAGCCATTCTATAGCAAGAAGAGAATGGGAGAGAGAGAGTTTTCACTGTCCCGTCTGCTTCTGCTCTACAGACTGCTTTCCTGATTATGAGACTCTGAATCTGGGTGCTTCCTGGGACTAAACTGGTCCTTGGATATGATCATATCCAAAGTTACCAGCCCTTGGTTGTTCCCCCCATTCTGATCAGTGCCTTCCATTGTGGCACTTTGTCTGGCTTTCTCTAAGACCCCAAATGTCCCATGTCCTCAAATTACCTACTTGTGAATCCCTGTCCCAATCGAAATTCTCATTTCCTTGGCACAGCTTATTTTAGTTGTGAATCAAGAGAAAGGCGTGGTTTTGAATTCATTCACACTGATATGTCTGTCAGTGACTGACTGAGAGTTCCTTATCCTCTCAGATAGTTTTGCAGGCTTTAGGTAACCTCATCCAACCAGTAAAAGAGTTTGATATGTGCCAGACGCTTTGTTATGGGTCGGGTAAGTCCCAATTCTTGAGGAGCCTATGGTCTTGAGGGTGAAAAAGACACATGAACAAGAAATTATTAATATAATACAATGTGATACTTGCAATGATAGAGATGCAACATGTTATAGAGGAAGGGCGCCTAACTCAATCTTGAGGTGTCAAGGAAAGTGACATGGAAAAGAGATGCGAACTGGGTCTGAGAAGTAAGGTTTAGCCAAGTGAAGTGAAGGTGAAGCTCATGTTAGCAGAATGGATAGCACGAGGCAAGAGGGCTAACAAAGAACATCGTGTATAATAAAACCCCAAGGAATTCTGAGGTACAGAAAGTGGCAAAGAATGAAACACAAAATAGGAAGACAGAAGACAAGTCATGGAAGACATTTTTGTTTCACAAAATTTGAGCTTTGTTCTGAGGGGGATGGGGGAGTATTGAAACATGTTTGTAAGGCTGAGGAAAAGAGCAGAGAGGGAGATATTGAAGATATAGGAGAAGGGAGTGAATGATAGCATGTAATGGTGAAGATGGACAGGAATGAAAATCAAGAGGACAGGTGGAAGCTTGCCTTTGCTTCTGCAAAAATCTATTAAAAATCCAGCTTTTATATCCTCTATGGATGAGACAAGCACTTCTCTTTTGTTTCCTGTCTTTGTCTTACTTCTTCCAGCCCAATCTCAAAATTATACCTTTGCCTAACATCCAGCATGTTAGACCCTGTGAAAATGGACCAGAACTGTCCTCTATAAGAGGTATTTGATATGTACTCGTAGCATTTGAGTGGCATTTGACAGTTTACAAAGCCTTTTCATATCCATTATCACATAACAGCACTTTAAGGCAGGCAGAAAAGCTGTGGTCATACTGATTTTATGAGGCTCAGAAAGTTGAAGTCGCTTGTCCAGTGTCAAGTCACTTAAAATGTGTAAGCGTCAGAGCTTCAACTGGGACCCAAGTCTTATCATTCTAGGTCCGATACCCTTTTTGCTACTCAGATGTTCATTCAAAGCTTTTGCTCATTCAAAGTATGAATGAATGGGGTGTATGAGTGAATAAGGAATCAAACCCATGATCTCAACCCTTTGAGCAGAATTCTATAGCCAACTAATCTCATCTGCTGGGTCAGAATCAAGTCATCATAAAGAAACGATCCCAGTGTGTTCTCCCCTATGAAATGGGAGATGCAACACAATTTCATCCCTCGGCTTCTTTGTGGACGATGTATATGTAAACAAACCTTTCATTAGTCATTTATTCTTTTTTTTCTCATTTATTCTTGATCTTATTTCTCTTTTCCCTTCTCCTTATTTACCTTTGTTCTTTTTCCTTCTCTTCATGTTCCTTTGGGCCATCTCAGACTGAGTCAAAGTAGAGAAATATACTATTAAGCAAGTGACACTATATATTAGTAGTTTCTGTGAAGGCTTAGCATTTGAAAGAGTTGAAGTTCAAAGCTCAAATCCACTTTTGGTCTATTGAATTTCTCTAGCTTATACTTTTTCCTCATTAGGATAATTAAGACTTTTATGTATTAGGCCTCTGGCTCTAACAAAATGAATAAAGTACATGAATGGGGCAAAATGAGCTATTTTATTAAAGGGTCTAACATCCGGGCTATATATTATAAACGTTCCATCATTTATTTAGCTGTCTGCTCCTGGAAGTACCTCAAATGAAGACAGCATTGAAGACAAAATTAGGATCATTAAATTATTCAAATCCCTCCTCAATATATCATGCCCTCTTAGTCTTTCTTTCATCCTTGTGCAGTTGTAGTCCACAGATTTAATCTATTTGTGTGCTTGCTCATTGTTAGGCATTCTCGGCATGTAGATGCTGCGTTGGAATGTTCATTTTCAGTCGCTAAAACGCTGATTTAGTAGAATAATGTGCACCTATTGCCACTTACTGTTGACACTTTCATTGTCTTTCTGCATCCCCCAGACATTTTCTACTTTCTTCACTAACTTCCTATGTGACCTTCTGAAATTTTCTCAGATAGTGACATTGTCTTTATTCCCTGGATTCACTGCAGTGTTCACATTTCGGCTGGCTAACTCACTGGCTGCCAGATGAAGGAGGGACTGAAGAGTACAGGGAGATGTGTCAGCAGGGAGGCTGTCATTGCATTTCATTGAGGACGGGGACTGGTAAAGTGTTTGCCAGACATAACCGAACCCAATTGTGATATGACTAATAACATGTTGCTTTTAGCAAATATACCTACTGTACTAGTGTAATTAAAGGTTATTCTCACAGGGACTGAGAGAGATGATCTTATATCTGCATTTGGAAAAATCTATTCCATTTTACCAGAGAAAGTTTATTTTATGAATGTGTGTGATTAACAGGATCCTGAGCCCAGTAAATGTTTTCAACCATTTCTGCACCCAATACTTTGCTTGTCCTTGCTCTCCACATATATTGCTTCCAGGACAGTATCCATGTACCCTGTAGGGAGCCATAATCATGAGGTGTTCCACCTTCCTCATAATATCCCTTCAAATGTGTAAGGAAGTGCCCATGACTCATTTGTTCAGTCATTTCTTTATGCAACAACTATTTATTGAGTACCATGTCAGTGCCAGGTATTGTACTATGTGTTGCTGATTTAACAGTCAACACGTAGACATAGTACTTGCCCTCCTGGAGCTAAGAAGGAAAAGACGAGGGCGCTGTGCCAGAGAATAAGGACAAAAAGCTACTGGAGATATGGTGGTCAGGTAAGATCTCTCTGAAAAAGTGACATTTAAGCTAAGACTTGAAGCCTGGAAGCAAACCAGTTATTAAAACAAACCAACCATGGTGAAGAGCATCCCAGTCAGAGGGAAGAGCATATGCAAATGTTTGAAAATTATGAAGAATGGAAAGAAAGCAATTCTAGCTGGAGTATAGTGGGTAATGGAGAGTACGGTGCAAGATGAGTGCAAAGAGCTGGACGGGAGCCAGAGTTTTAGGGCCTTGGTAGGTCACGATAAGAAATTTGAATTTCGTTGTAAGTACACTGCCCTAAAAATCCCTTCAAAAGATTTTAAGTAAGGAGGTAGTATGATCCACATATAAGCCATATATTTAATGGCTCATTCTGCCTATATATATCTGTCTCTTATGATTTCTAGTTCTTTTACCAGTCTTGTTGCCAGAATTTGGGTATGCTCCATTTTTTCAATGCTTCTCTTCCAGGCAGACTCCAGTTGCAAACCTGACCCTACGGTTTTGGGCTATGTCCCTGGCAGAGGACATGGGATTATCAGGTCTTATGTTCTGATGCTACACTAATGTCATTGCAGCTAGTGGATGCCATTGACTCACAGTGATTTCAGTTAACAAACAAGGACATAGGTACGTGAAGTGCTTTGGAGCCAGGACTCCTACATTCTTTGTTCAGTCTCCCAGGTCCTGCTCAATACCGACCTCCTTTATGAAATCTACCCTGGCTACCCCAGGCTCAGGTTACTCTCTTTTCCTTGGTACTCCAACAGTGCTGGTCTTCTCTGTTCTTCATTTGTCATTTACCGTTTAATGCAGTGGTCACAAGTTGTCAAGCAAATGAACCAGATTTTGCATGCAGAAGTGTTTTGTTTGGCCCACTCAGCATTACGTAAAAAATAAACTTAGTTTCCAATGTTTCACATAAAAATCCAGATTTCCTTCTTTTCTAAAAATCTGAAGAGCTGGCAACTTCAAGTCTGCCTTCCCACGTGCAACTAGAACTCAGTAGTTTCTATCCCATGTAGATAGTGCATGCATTCTTTTATTTGCCATTGTCCTGGACACTTCCACCAGGCTTGTTTCACTTATGTATGTTACTTGCTAGTACCCATAGACATGCAAATTTGATGATCTTGGCTTTCACATCTTGTATCAAGATCTTTAATATACTCCCAGTGCCTAGAACAATGTCCAGCACAATTTTGGTGCTCAATAATTATTTGTTAAGTTAATGAATATTATGAGCATAACTAGATTTGCAAGTGATTTGAAGGAAAATCCTCTTTCTATCTCTCTCAGCATCACCCACAGCATTAACATAGTGCCCTGTTATTAGATACTTAATAAATATTTTTGATAGATAGTGAAGAAGATGCTTAATTTTTTTTACAGAATAACTTCCAAGTGATCTGCAATAGAAAGAGCACTGAGTTGACTAATAGTCAAGAAATTGAACTTCTAATCCCAATTCTGAAACTAACTCATTGTGTGGCCATGAATAAGTGACACAACTTTGCAACTCCTCAGCATCCTCATCTGTAAACAGGTTTTACCTACCTCATTGAGTTATTGGGGGAATTAAATGAAATAATGTAGGTTCAATGCTTTTGAATTTCTAGACTCATCATAGGAGTTTTATACTTCATATCTGTTTTAAAGTATTGTTAAATTATTTTAAAAAGCATTTTGAAATGTTATGTATGTTATAACTGAGGTTATTTTCTAATTTGGTGGAAGACTATTAGCAAGTTTGTATCTCATTTTGTATCTGTCACAGTTCATACACATATTCTGTTAATGCTACCTTCAAAGGACAGAGTCCTGGGTAAGAGAAGACAAAATTAGCATTTAACTGCTCTCTACATTAACCCTACTATGGTAGGCTCTAATCAAAGCACCATTCTGTGTCTAGTGGTAGTTTGTCTTAATTGCAAGCAAAGTTCTCCAGAAAAAACTATTGCTCTCTCATACCTATGAAGTCAAATATATAAAGCAACAGCAGTATGTAGACCAAAGATGGTATTACTAATTTCATAGAGGCTAATTAGGGGGACATTTCTCTTCTTATAAGAGTGACTGAACAATGGTTCATGCTTCTGGGTATAATTATGGAGCCTCTGTGGTGTAAGGATTCAATTCCAGTGTTAGAGATAATTGTCTAAGACTTGAAATGGGCAAAAGAGATTACTGAGTATCATTCCAGAGGAGAACTGGGAGTTATGTAGTAGATCCTCTAGGGTTTATTTGATTCCATAGGTGTAGGCACCTTCCATTAACTTGCTATTTTACAACATTGTGGGGTAGCCCTTAGTTGTAGGAAACTGATAGCAACGAAAATGGTTCCTGAACGAATACATTTACTTTGGGGAGATTCTGCTCTGTAGAAAAGATAATCTCAAACACTACATTTTATTGCCTTATAGGATATTAACTAGTGTTGCAATTACAAGTAAATTCATTTAAGCCTTCATGATTATCTATCTATGTTCCAAACTCTTATTTGAACTGGTCTCAAAATCATACTGCTTCCTTTAGAACCCTGAGAAAAAAGAACAAAGCTGGAGGTATCACACTCCCTGATTTAAAAACATACTACAAAGCTATAATAATCAAACAACATGGTATTGGCACAAAAATAGACAAACAGATCAATGGAACAGAATTGAGAGCCCAGAAATAAACCCATACATCTAAGGACAGCTAATTTTCGACAAGGGAGCCAAGAACATACAACAGAGAAAGGAAAGTCTTTTCAATAATTGATATTGTGAAAACTGGGCAGTCACATTCAGAAGCATGAAAGTAGACTATTATCTTATACCATGCACAAAATTAACTCAAAATGGATTAAAGACTTGAATCTAAGACCTGAAACCATGAAAATTCTAGAAGAAAACCTAGGCATACGCTCTTTGACATCAGTCTTAGCAGCATATTTTCAAGTACCGTGTCTGACCAGGCAAGAGAAACAATAGAAAAAATAAACAAATGGGATTACATCAAACTAAAAAGCTTCTGCACAGCAAGAGAAACCATCAACAAAATGAAAAGACAACCTAAAAATTGGGAGAATATTTGTAAACCATATATCTGATAAGGGGTTAATGTCCAAAAAATATAAAAAAGTCATACAGCTCAACAACAAGGAAACAAGCAACCCAATTAAAAAATGGGCAAAGGATCTAAACAGATATTTTCCCAAAGAAGATATACAGATGGCCAACAAGCACATGAAAAGATGTTCAACGTCGCTAATTATTAGGGAAATGCAAATCAAGACTACAATGAGATACTACCTCATGCCCGTCAGAATGGCTATAAGACAGGAAATAACAAGTGTTGGGAGAGGATGTGGAGAAAAGGGAACCCTCATACACTGCAGGCGGGAATGTAAACTGGTGCAGCCACTATGGAAAATAGTATGGAGATTCCTCAAAAAATTAATATAACTACCATATAGACCAGCTGTTCCACTGCTGGGTATTTATCCAAAGAACATGAAAACACGAATGCATAAAGATACATGCACTCCTATATTTATTGCAGTATTATTCACAATAGCCAAGACCTGGAAACAACCTAAGCATCCATCAAGGGACAAATGGATGGAGAAGATGTGGTATATACACACAACAGAATACTACTCAGCTATAAAAATGATGAAATCTTGCCATTTGTGACAACGTGGATGGACCTTGAGGGTATTACACTAAGCGAAATAAGTCAGATGGAGAAAGTTAAATACCGTATGATCTCACTCATAAGTGGAAGATAAAAACAGCAGCAGCATCAACAACAAACAAATGCATAGATACAGAGATTAAATTGGTGATTAACAGAGGGGAAGGAGGGAGGGAGGGAGGAGGGCAAAATGGGTAAAAGGGCACATGTGTACAGTGATGGATGGTAATTAGTCTTTGGGTGGTGAACATGATGTAGAATACACAGAAATCAAAATATAATGATGTACACCTGAAATTTATATGATGTTGTAAACCAATATTACCTCAATTAAAAAAAATCATATTCCTTCCTTCATTAACTAATGAATTACATAAAATCTTAGATATTTAATTTTTTTATTTACATGAAAGTCATGTTTTAAGCCTTTGAAAATTATACTTTGATGTCAGTTCTGGTTGTATCTTTCCAGAAATACTGACGAAGCAAAGAATCAGAGCTAGACAGCACCTGAAGGCTTTAAACACATAGAGAGACTAGCACATTGTACAAAATATACAAGGAAGTTCCCTGCAGCATTGCCTGCAATAGTGAAAAACTAGAAACCTGTGAGTTCATCAAGAGGAGACTATCTAAATAAAGCACATACATATTAGGGGAATACTGTGCAGCCATTTAAATGAATAAGGTAGGCATATATAAATGCACTGACAAGTGGTGATCACTAAGACATACTGTTAAATGAGAAAAGAAAGTTTCATAATATTATGTGAAGTGCAATACTATGTAAATTGAAAAAAAGCATCTGCATACATTATATCCATCCATGTTGTTGCAAATGACAAGATTTCATTCTTTCTTTATGGCTGCATAATATTCCATTGTACATATATACCACATTTTCTTTATCTATTCATCAATAGATGGGCACTTAGGCTTTTTCCATATCTTGGTTATTGTAAATAATGCTGCAATGGACATTGGGGTGCATATATCATTTAGAGTTAGTGTTTTTGTTTTGTTTGGACAAATACCCAGGAGTGGAACTACTGGATCACAAGGTAGTTCTAGTTTTAATTCTTTGAGAAACCTCTATATTGTTTTCCATAATGGCTACACGAATTTACATTCTCCTCAACAGTGCACAAGAGTTCCATTTTACTACATCCTCACCAACATTTGTTATTTTTTGTCTTTTTGAAAATAGCCATTCTAACAGGTGTGAGTTTATATCTCATTGTGGTTTTGATTTGCATTTCCCTGATGATTAGTGATGTTGAGCATCTTTTCATACACCTATTGACCATCTATCTCTTCCTTGGAAAAATGTCTATTCAGATCTTCTGCCCATTTTTTAATTGGATTGTTCTTTTTTCTTTTTGCTATTGAGTTATATGAGTTCTTTATATATTTTGGATATTAACCCCTTATCAGATATAGATGCTTTGCAAGTATTTTCTCCCATTCAGTAGGTTGCCATTTCATTTTGTTGGTGATTTCCTTTGCTGTGCTGAGGTGTTTTAGTTTGATGTAGTCTCATTTATTTTTGCTTTTGTTGCCTTTGCTTTTGGTGTCAGATCTAAAAAATCATTGCCAAGATTTATGTCAAGGAGCTTACCATCTATGTTTTCTTCTAAGAGTTTTACAGTTTCAGGTCTTACATTCAAGTCTTTAATATATTTTGAGTTAATTTTTGTGTGTGGTATAAGACGGTGGTCCAGTTTCATTATTTTGCATATGGCTTTCAAGTTTTACCAACACCATTTGTTGAAGAGACTGTCCTTTCCCCCATTGTATATTCTTGGCTCCTCTGTTGTAAACTAATTCACCATACACACATGGGCTTATTTCTGTGTTCTCTATTCTGTTCCATTTATCTATGTGTCTGTTTTTATGCCAATACCATGCTGTTTTCATTACTATAACTTTGTAATGTAGTTTGAAATCAGGGAGCATGACACCTCCAGCTTTATTGTTCTATCTCCAGATTGCTTTGGCTATTTGGGGTCGTTTGTGTTTCCATACAAATTTTTAAATTGTTTGTTCTCTTTCTATGAAAAACGCCATTGGAATTTTAATAGGGATTGCAATGAATCTGTACATCACTTTGTGTAGTATGGACATTTTGACAATATCAAAGTTTTCAGTCCATGGGCATGGAATATCTTTCCACTTATTTGTCCTCAATTTCTTTCATTAATGCCTTATAGTTTTCAGTGTATAAGTCTTTCACCTCCTTGGTTAAATATTTTTCTAGGTATTGTATTTTTTTCGATGTAATTGAAAATCGATTGTTTCCTTAATTTCTCTTTCTAGTAGTTCATTATTAGTATATAGAAATCCAACTGATTTTTACATACTATTTTGTGTACTGCAACTTTACTGAATTTGTTTATTAGATCTAACTAGGATTTTTTGTATATAATATGTCACCTGCAAATAGTAACAGTTTTTCTTTTTCCTTTCCAGTTTGTATGACTTTTATTTCTTTTTCTTCCCTTATTGCTTTGGCAAGGTCTTCTAATACTATGTTGATTAAAAGTGGTGAGAATGGGCATCCTTGTCTTCTTCTTTATCTTAAAGAAAAAGCTTTCAATTTTTCACCATTCAGTATATTAGCTGTGGGCTTGTCATATATGGACTTTATTATGTTAAGATATGTTGCCTCAATTTGCACTTTGTTGAGAACTTTTATCATAAATGGATGTTGAATTTTGTCAAATCTTTCTCTACATCTATTGAGATGATCATATGATTTTCATCCTTTATTTTGTTAACATAATGTATCACATTGATTGACTTGTGGACATTGAACCATCCTTGCATCCCTACAATAAATCCCATTTGATCATGTTATATGATGCTTTTAATGTATTGTTCACTTCAGTTTGCTAAATTTTGTTGAGGATTTTTGCATCTATGTTTATCAAGGCCATTGGCCTATCATTTTTTTTTCTTGTGGCATCCTTTTCTGGTATTGGTATCAGAGTAATGCTGGCCTCATAAAATAAAATAAGTTTGGAAGTTTTCCCTCCTCTTCTATTTTTTGGACAAGTTTTTGGAAGGATTGATATTAATTCTTTGAATATTTGGTAGAATTCAGAAGTGAAGTCATCTGGTCCTGGACTTTTGTTTATTGGGAGGTTTTTGAATACAATAGTCCCTCCTTATCCATAAGGGATATGTCCCAAGGCCCCAGTGGATGCCTGACACCATGGATAGCACTGAACCCAATATATGCTATATTTTTTCGTATACATACATAGCTATGATAAATTTTAATTTATAAATTAGGCACAGTAGGAGATTAACCAGTAATAATAAAATAGAATGTAATAATAATATAAATAAAATAAGTAATAATAAAAATAAAAACAATAGAATAATAAAAATAAAATTATAACAATATACTGTAATAAAAGTTACCATAGATCTTAGCAACCTCACCATATGAATTTTTTTCTTTCCTTGTTAAGTCAAGAACTTTCACCTTTTCACTTAAAGTACTTTAAGGCTTCTTTTTGGCATATCTGAATTGCCAGTATCTCTACTCTTGTGCTCTGGGGACATTATTAAGTAAAATAAGGGTTTCTTGAACACAAGCACTGTAATATTGTGACAGTCAATCTGATAGAGGATTACTAAGTGACCAATGGGTGGGTAGCATATACAGTGTCACTATGCTGCACAACGTGATGATTCACAGGAGGGACAGAGCAGGACAACAAGAGATTTCATCATGCTACTCAGAATGGAGTGTAATTTAAAACTTATGAATTGTTTGTTCCTGGAATTTTCCATTTAATATTTTCAGACTGCGGTTGACTGTGTGTAACTGAAACCTCAGAAAGCAAAACCACAGATAAGGGACTACTGTGCTGATTCAGTTTCCTTACTAGTAATTAGTCTGTTCAGATTTTCTGTTTCCCTTCAGTCTTGGTAGGTTGTTGCTTTCTAGGAATTTATCCAATTTGTTGGCGTATGATTGTTCATAGTGCTCTCTTATGATCCTTTGTATTTCTATGGTATCAGTTGTAATGTATCCTCTTTCATCTCTGATTTTATTTATTTGAGTCTTGTCTCTCTTTTCTTGGTGAGTCTAGCTAAAGGTTTGTAAATTTTGTTTATCTTTACAAAGAACCAGCTCTTAGTTTCATTGATCTTTTCTATTTTCTTTTTAGTTTCTATTTCATTTATTTCTGCTCTGACCTTTGTGATTTCTTGCCTTCTACTAACTTTTGGCTTCATTTGTTCTTTTTTTTCTAGTTCCTTGAGGTATACTGTCAGGTTGTTTATTTGAGATTTTTCTTATTTCTTGATGTAGGCATTTGTCACTATGAACTTCCCTCTTAGAACTGCTTCTGATGCATCCCATAAGTTTTGGTATTTTGTATTTCCATTTTCATTTGTCTCAAGGTATGTTTTGATTTCTCCTTTGATTTTTTTATTTGGCCCATTGGTTGTTCAGTAGTACGTTATTTAATCTCCACATATTTGTAAATTTTCCAGTTTTCTTCTTGTATTTGATTCCTAGTTTCATACCATTGTGGTTGGAAAAGATGGTTGATATGATTTCAATCTTCTTAAATTTGTTAAGACTTGTTTTGTGGCCTAACATATGATTTATCCTGGAGAATGTTTCATGTGCACTTGAGAAGAATGTGTATTCTGTTGCTTTTGGGTAGAATGTTCTGTATATCTGTTAAGTTCATCTGGTCCAATGTGTCATTTGAGGCCAATGTTTCCTTATTGATTTTCTGTCTGGATGATCTATCCATTCATGTAAGTGGGGTATTAAAGTCCCCTACTATTATTTTACTGCTGTCTATTTCTCCCTTTGAGTCTGTTAATATTTGATTTCTATATTTAGGTGCCCCTATATTGGGTGCATAAATATTTACAAACATTATATGCTCTTGTTTGATTGACCCCTTTATCATTATGTAATGCCCGTCTTTGTCTCTGATTATAGTCTTTGTGGTAAAGTCTATTTTGTCTGATATAAGTATACCTAATCCAGGCTTTTTTAATTTCCATTCACATGGAATATCTTTTTTTCATCCCTTCACTTTCATTCTGTGCATGTACTTACATTTGAAGTGAGTCTCTTGTAGGCAGCATATAGATGCATCTTGCTTTTTATCCATTCAGCCTCCCTGTGCCTTTTGATTGGAGAATTCAGTCCAACTACCTTTAAAGTAATTATTGATAGGTATGTACTTATTGCCATTTTGATAATTGTTTTCAGGCTGCTTTGTAGTTCCTCTCCATTCTTTTCTTCTTTTTTTCTCTTGCTCTCTCCCTTTATGGCTTGATCAGTTTCTTTAGTGGTATGCTTAGATTCCTTTCTCTTTATCTTTTGTGAATCTACTATAGGCCTTTGCTTTGTGGTTACTATGAGGCTTATATTAAAAGCTTGTATTTATAACAGTCTCTTTTAAGGTGATAACAACTTAAGTTTGAATGCAATTTAAAGATCTACATGTTTACTCTCCCCCCGTGTTTTATGTTTTTGATGTCACATTTTACCTCTTTTTATCTTGTGTATCCTTTAACTAATTATTGTAGTTATAGTTATTTTTACTAATTTTCTCTTTTTTAACCTTCATATTAGCTTTGTGATTAATCCAATACCTTTACTTTTTATATTTACCTTTACCAGTGAGATTTATACTTTCATATGTTTTCTTGTTACTAATCAGCACCCTTTCTTTTCAGCTTAAAGAAGTCCCTTTAACATTTATTGAAGGCCAGTTTAGTGGTGATGAACTCTTTAGCTTTTGTTTATCTGGAAAACTCTTTATCTCTCCTTCCGTTCTGAATGATACATAACTTTACCAGTAGAGTACGCTTGGTTGGAAGTTTTTTTCTTTCAGCACTTTGAATATATCATGCCACTCCCTCCTGGCCTGCAAAGTTTTTGCTGAAAAATCTGCTGATAGTCTTAAAAGTTTTTTGTCTCTTTCTGCTTTTAAGATTCCCTCTTTGTATTTAACTTCTCACATTTTAATTATAATGTCTCTTTGTGTGGGTCATCTTTGGAATCATTGATAGTTGCTTCTCTGCTGGGCCCTGGGGCTGGTGAGTCCAAGCACACGAGTGCTTTAAGAGCTATTTTCTCAGATCATTATAGCTTTGTGGGTCTTGTGGATGTGAGCCCTGTTGGTTTTCAAAGCTCCCTGTTTGGGGGGCTTATCTCTCAGGTGCAGGTCTTAAAAGATGGGGCACCTGATGTGGGGTTCAAGCCCTATGCTCCTCAGGGAGAGTGTCTGAGTTCCCTCCTGATTTTGGGTCACAGCACCAGGGGTGGAGTTTATGGCACGATTGTGTCTTAGTCTCTCCTACCTGCTTTGATGTGGATTTTTCTTGTTTGCACACTGTTTAGGAGTTGCTTAGCTAGTTTTTAGGTCTTTTTTTCAGAGGAAATTGTTCCATATGGAGATGTACATTCAGTGTGTCATGGAAGGAGGTGAGTTTAGGAGCTTGCTATGTGGCCATCTTGAACTGGAACTCTCTTGTCTTCTTGATGATAGCCGTTCTAACGGGTGTGAGGTGAATATCACATTGTGTTTTTGATTTGCATTTCCCTGATGATTAGTGATGTTCAGCATCTTTTCATGTGCCTGTTGGCCATTTGGATGTCTTCTTTGGAAAAATGTCTATTTAGTTACTCTGACCATTTTTTAAGTAAATTTTTTTTGTTATTGAGTTATATGAGTTATTTATATATTTTGGATATTAACCCCTTATTTGATATATGGTCTGTAAAAATTTTCTTTCTGTAGGTTGCCTTTTCATTTTGTTAGTTGTTTCTTTTGCTTTGCAGAAGCTTTTAAGTTTGATGTAGTCCCATCTCTTGAATTTTGCTTCTGTCATTTGTGCTTTTGGTGTCATATCCCCAAAATCATTGTCATGACCAATATTGAAGAGCTTCTTCCTTTCATTTTCTGCAAGGAGTTTTATGGTATCACATCATATGGTTAAGTCTTTGATGCATTTTGAGTTGATCTTTCTGAGTGGTGCAAGATAGGGGGTCCAATTTCATTGTTCTGCATGTGTTTATCCAATTCTAAGGGTGCTGTAGGCCATTCATCTTGGGGTTGTATTTGCATAGCCAGCATATTGTTTTTGTTTTAAAAGTATTCTTATTTGGGGGTAACTTGATGTATGTGATGGGCCAGTGGAGATTATGGAGGGGCTAAACATTCTCTTCGACACTGCCACTACTTAGCTTTCTCATGTCTAACAGACAGAGGGAGAGAATCCTAAGGCTGGTTTAATTTTCCTTATTTCCTTTATGTTTCCTAAACTTTCAGTATAAAATCCCTCTATCCTTACCCTTTCATTTACTTTACTTTCCACTTTCATGTTCAATCCATACTTCCTCCATTTATAATTATCCTAATCAGGTATGATTTGAAATTCAGATAAATACTTGTACAAAAATTTTTAGGGCTAAGGAAGAGGTAAACAGAAGTAAGTCCCGTGCCCTAAAAGTTGACACATAGTAAACTGATTATGTAGAGATCATTATATCCTCACTCATATTTTACAAATGGAAGAAAAAAAACCTAAGTCTCAGAAAAAAGTTAAGCAAGTTGCACAGGACATACAGTGATGAAGCTCAGATTTGTCTGTTTCTAAAGTTCATGTTTTTTGGCTACACAATGCAGACTCCACACAGTAGGCACATTGTGGGAAAAACCAGCCCAGATTTGACACAGTTCTTTGAGACAAAAAGACCAGTCAGGAGAAAAAAAAAGTGATTGAAATCATGGGTTATTTTTCATTGTCTTTTCATAATGTCTTTTTTGTATGCCTTGCATGAAGGGGAAGGCCCGGAAAGCTCTTTTGTCTGTTCATTAACTTATTATCATCAATAGAAACCTTTTTAACCATGACTAGCCAGTCTGTCTCCTACTTCTCTATTTGTTGTGTTAAAAGCAGCATGATACTGGAAGTAGGGGAAGAGAGAGAGACTGAATAGGAGACTTTTCTTATAGAAGTGATAGTCTTTAGCTTCTTTTATACTGGTATCAATTCTTCCATCAACCTCCCAGCACGCTCACATTTACATACACATTTATACAGACCCCACTGTATCTTGTATCATACAATGCCCTTTCCAAAACCAGGGTACTTCAGTAAATGCTTTTTGGTTAGGCTGACTGAGGCCAGGTTGTGATCAAGCACATATTTTGAATTATATGGATTCTCCATTCCTAAGGTCAGATCCCATTTTTCGAATTACTAGTTGGTCATTTTCATATAGATTAGTAAATCCTCAAACATGTCTCAAAATCATGCTTAAGGATCTGATTAGCTGAAGATAGTCAGGTTATGTGCAATTTTATTCCCCTAAAAAGGTTTTCAAAATATACCGCTAATTTGAATTATTGAATAACAGCTCTCTGAAAATTAAATCAGAAGGTCTCCAAAATCACTATTTTGTCTGATCGATCACTGTGTTTAGTAATATCTACTTAGGCATGTCCAGTTCCTACTAGAGAAATGCTATTTGTCAGATCCACTATGTAAAAATGCCTATATACAATGCTAAATTTTCTCACAGACCTCCTATTTTTTCTAGTTTTCTCTTGGTTAATGTCACGTATTTGCAAAAAAAGATTTTATATTATCCCTTACCTGAAGTCTAATTTCATTAAAATTTTGAGCTTTATAAATAGTGAAACTCCCTAAAGAGTTGGAACAAATTACACAGTCATTCAGCTAAATATGAGATATTTCTTTCTTGAAAGCTACTACCATGTTATAAGTGATAGAATTATAAAAGTTTAAAAATTGCTCTGCATATTTTTTTAAAAAAAGTAAGTGATGGGAAAAGATAGATTCCTACTCCCAGGTTAATATGCAACCCTATAATTGAGATAAAACAAAATTTTGCCCCGCAGATAGGCCTACCCTGTGCCACGTTGTTCTATAAATATGCAGTGACGGCAGAGGAGTCTATTCAGGCAAAATAGACACTACCCTGGCCAGAAACGTAGCCTCTATTAACATACCTGCCTGACAGCTCCAAATCATATCAGTGATTTTAAAGCCAAGTAAAGGCTTTCGTTACATGTCCCAAGATAGATTCAATCCTGGATATTTTTAGAAACTATTTTTCATCAGAATGAGAATGAGCAACCCTTCTTTATTTGCTGTGTTATTTAATTATATATTAAAATATACAGTATTCTCTCCTATTGTGAGTAATCAGGGCATGCAAATATGCAGGTTTCATCCTTATATTTAAACATGTTTCATTGGAAGACAAGCAATGATATTTTTTCTCACATATCTGCCTGGGGGAAAACATTTGATCTTTGACAATTAAGGGCCTCAGGATTTAGTTATTATAGCAGTACAAAAGGATGCTTTTTACTAACTTACCTCAAATATCAAGGAAAAATTGAGATCATACCAGTTTGTTTTATAAGTCAATCTAGAATTTATACATTGCATGTGCATAATTAGTTACTTCCTCTTTCCCTGACCCCCACCACAGAGTCAATCTCTAAACAGCTATTGACTCAGAAAAGAACTAATAATAACCAAACCTAAACGGACCTTTCCTAGTATTTTCTCACTCCAAACTAAATCAGATTCTCTTCAGTTTCTGCATCTTTCTATAATATCCATGGCAATATATGATAGTAACTAACTCTTGATGAGCATTTATATATGTGCAAAGCACTTTACACTCATTATCTTACTTAATGTAAACAAAATTACTAAGAGTTTGAATGCCTATTATTTAATCTCTACCCATAATTCTTCCTTGGGAACACCAAACAAATAGGCTGCTCTCAGGCTATTTGCTCCTGAATTCATTCAGCTTATTTTTCAGTCATAGTTTGAAGCACTGAAACTGGACTAGGAGGGCCTGGTTCTTACCCAATGGGTATGGAAAACGTGTCACATCAATTGTTAGATGTCATTGGGCAAATGGAACAATGTCTGGAAGACAAAAAGCACAGTAAGCCTCTATCAGTTCTGTATAGTATAAAAGTCATATTATTTTCCTTCTAAACAAATACTGAAGTTTATTACTTAGGGAATAAAGAGTTTAAATAGAGAAAAACTATGAGAAAAGGTAATGTGATGGATAAATGGGGGAAAAGCATGTGTAAAGGTAAGTTCCTATATTGCCTGAGGGTGCTAGGCCCAGAAAGGATTCTAAGAACAGCTTGAGTAGAGCTGGATGCCTAAGAATGGACAGGATCAATGAAATGTGGAAGAAGGCCATGGTAAGAGAAAACAGATAACTGCTCAAGATGAACTCTCCAATGTTGTCTCTGATCAGTGCTGCTGACTCATCCGGTTGGGCCTGAAAAATTTTTCAAAATGGTCATGGAAGTTTTTCCCGGGAGAGGGTATGGTGCAGTGGAAAGTTGACGGGTTTTTGTGTTGGAGAGACTGGAGTGTGAGCCTTCACTCTACCACCTCAAGCAGTGTGAATTTGAGTAAGTTACTGTGTCCTCATCTGTTGAATAGTTGACAGCGCCTCCTCAGTGCTCAGTGTGAGAACTATATGAAGCAGCATATGCACAGCCTTTAGCGCCATGCCTGGCACATAGTAGGGCCTACCCACAAATATCAGCTGTCCCTTCTGAGTTCATAAACTTTGCCTTACTATAATGGTTTTTCATTCTGTCACATGCTTTCTAGAAATGAAAGATTATGAGACATGAATACTTAGAAAAGTAGTGGGATAAGGAGTCAGGAAACCTGGATGCTAGCACGGGCTTTCCTTTCAGCTTATTGCTGCACCTTGGACCGGTAGCTCACATTCAAAGCTTCCTTATTTTCTCATATAAAGAGTAGGATCGCATTATTTCTAGTGGGCTTCCCAAATCTTACATTCTGCACTTCCTCCAAAAGAAGGAAATCTAATAGATGAATTATTGATTAGACGTCATTCATTTGTAACAGAAAAAATAAGCTCTAAATTGAACCATGTAACAAACTACTTTAACTGGATTAGAGTAATTTTTAAGAGGTAAAACTATCACAACCCGTAAATACTCCCCCAAAATTAAAACTGCATTTTATACAAATACTTAATTTTCTTCAAAAGTATAGACCTCTCAGCTTAGTAGAAAGAAACATTATTGTGACTATTCTTGTATAAATTTATTTTGGGCTCACTTTTTATTGCAGGATCTCTACACAATTTTCAAATATCATGAAGCCATGAACATGATTACAGCTTTCTCATTTTACAGGTGAGTAACTAAACTACGATGCAGAAAAGTTAAATAAATTACCCAGTGCCCGCCCATGAGGGACAAAGATGGAATAGAGCATAGTTACTCTAATGCCAAAAATTTCATTTTCCCCACTGCATCCTTCACCATTATTACCCGCTCCCAGATTCCTAAAGGCCTAATTTGCTTTTGATAAGCTCAGATATGTTATTTTCTCTCTACAGAGCTATTTCAATCTTTTCAGGGGAATGGATATCTCTAGCTCAAATTCAGCCTGAATAACACCACCTCAAGTGAGAAGACCTCTTATACCCACCCAACATGTGCACTGCTCTACTTTCTGGTTGATAGTTTGGCACTTTGGGAAGAAAATTGATCTTTTACAGCCACTTAGTAGCATTTCTCCGAGTCCTACAGCAGTACTCTGCTAAATGGCATCTAGCTCATCTGGATGTGTTGAGTTTCCAGATCATAAACTCCTAAAGGGCAGAGTCTATGATTATTTGCCTAACTTTATGTCGCTTATGACTGTGGATGCTTAATAAATACTATTTCATGGTAATGATGATGATGACAAGTTAATGCTCCTCAAAGTGTCAACCAACCAGTCAATTTAGTGAAAGTCAAACTGGTCATTTGATGTCATAAAAAATCCAGTTACTTGATTGAATGAATTATTCAAATTGTAGCTGGCTGCTTTTATGCTTGTATAGACATAACATTAAAGTTGCTTCCATATTGAGAAGAGTTAAGAGAATGGTGCAACATAAATATTCATTAATAGTCACTTTTATCTCATTAATCAGAAAGTATGAAAAAGTTGAGTGAAATTTGCTGTTGAAATTAATAAAATATAATCATATAGTGGCATGGAATCTTGGGAATTTCCTTTAGGTAGCCCTTTCAAGCCATGAATTTATGTCATAATATTCTTGGCAGATAAATGCCCTGGCTCAGCTTCATTAATGAGGGCCTAGTACAATTAGAATTGACTATCCCAAACAGGAGTCTTCCATGTACGATTTTTTGGCTTACATAACTTTCACCTCCATTTCTAGGTTAGGAAAATAAAGTAGAAAAGTAAATCCATTGAAGACAATAAGCAATGGATATCACCAGCAACAGAATACTGAGCATCATCAGAATTATCTTGGTAATTGCTTTCGTATACCCCTTTACTCAAATATTAATATATACACAACTTGAAAAAAAATAAAGTTGGAGAACTCACTGCCTTATTTCATGACTTATTTTAGATCTTACATATTCTCACCACAAAAAAGAAATGGTAATTATGTGATGTGGTGGAGGTGTTAGAACTAACACTGTGGTGGTAACCATTTTGCAATATACAAGTGTATCAAATCAACACATTGTACACCCTAAACTTACACAGTTATCTGTCAATTATATTTCAATAAAGCTGGAAAAAAATAAAGATACAATAATCAGGACAGTGTAGTGCTTATGGAAAAATAGACAGATCAATGGAATAGAAGATATTCCATAAGTAGATACATTCATATATGGTCAATTGATTTTTGAACAAATTTGCCAAGGTAATTAATGGGGAAAGGATGATCTTTTGAGAAAACGGTACTGGAAAAATTAGATATATGCAAAAAAGAAAAAAGAGAAATTGAACTTCAACCTTGCCTCACACCATATATGAAAATTAACAGAAAATGTATCACAGACTCAAATATAGTAATGAAAATTATAAAACTTTTAGAAGAAAATAAGGAGATAATCTTAGCAACCTTGGATTTGACAAAGATTATTTAAATACAACAAAAAAGGGCAAATTAATAAAATAATAAATTACAGATGATCAAGTTAAAGATTTCATTCTTAAAAAGGCAATGATACAAATATGAAAAGGTAAGCCATAGACTGGGAGGAAATGTTTGTAAAGCAAATATCAGACAAAGAACTTCTATCTAGAATATATAAAAAAAACTTTTTATAACTTAATCATTAGAATACAAACCACTGAATTAAAAATGGGCAAAATATTTGAGAAGTTAACAAAAGAAGAAATTCAGACAGCAAATAAGCACATTAAATTATGCTCAATATCATTAGGCATTAAGAAAATGTCAGTTAAAACCATAATAAGATACCACTAGGAAGGCTAAAATTAAAAAGACTGAAAAACTAAATATTGCTAAGTGTGCAGAAATCAGATACACTGCTGGTATGAATGCAAAATTATACAACCACTTTGAAAACAGCCATTTCTTATAATATTAAAAATACACCTCCCTTACAAATCAGTCATTCCACTCCTACGTATTTATCCAACAGAAATGAAAGCATATGTTCACACAAGGATTTGTAGATGAATGTTCATAGCAGCTTCATTTTTAATAATCTCAAAACTGGAAACAACTCAAATGTCTTATTGCTGTGAGTGAATGAGTGAACAAGTTTTAGTATATCCATGTAATGGATTGCTACTCAGCAATAACAATAAATTGTTGATATAGGCAACAACACAGATGATTTTTAAAATAATTGTGCTGAGTGAAAACAGCCAGAGAATAAAGAGTACATACTGTAGAATCCCATTTAAATATAAAACGTGATAAAATGCAAACTAATCTATAGTGACAGGAAGCAGATCAGTGGTTGCCTGGGGAATGATGGTTGGGTTGGCTAGGAAGGGGGAAATTATAAATGGGCACCAGCAAACTTTTGAGCGTAAAGGTTATGCTCATTATCTTGATTGTGGTGATGGTACACCTATACAAAACAAAACAAATTTTATACTTTAAATATTTGGGGGATATATATTTTTTAGTCATCTGAGTATCTGTGGTAACTGAAGTCATGGGAAGCATTACAGAATTAGAAGCCAGTGGGATCTAGGAAGAATCTTGATTAACTACAACATGTAACAGCTGGGTGGAGGAAGATGCACTTGACAAGGAGAAGAGAAGGAATGGGTAGAGAGGCACACAAGAGAAATAAGTATTGTATTGTAGAAGCTAAGGGAAAAGAGTGTTTCAAGAAGGACCGAGCAGCTTGTTAACGGTAAACATTGCTGCTAAGAGGTCAAACGGGAATAGTAAAGTCTATTTAATTTAGAGACACTGCAGACCTCAGCCAGATCTGTTTTTATGGAGGAATTGGGCAGAAAGCTAAATCGCAATGGGTTGATGGGAGATAAAGAAATAGAGATAGGAAATAAAATAAACTTTTAAAAGATTTTTGCCAGATAAAAACAGAAAGCAGATGTAGATGGAAGTGGCCAGAGGGAGAAGAGGAGTTATGGAAGGCTTTTTTCTTTTTTAGTTGAGGAAAAATATTACAACATTTATAACAATGTTGTGCTTTAGCTGGCTTATGAAAGTCAATCATTAAATTTTCAGAAATTTTGCAAGCCATTGTTAAACATAGCCATTTAAAAAAATTGTTATATAAAATTAGAATTAAATATATTATATTAAAGCCAAAAAAATAAAAAATCATCATTTCTTAATAATTTAATTATATTGTACTATTACCTATACTCTTGAGGTTATTTCTGTTGATTGTATCTGTATGGTAGGAATATTATATATAATGATTTACTACTGCACATCTCTTCTGAACTCTATGTTCCATGACATCATGTTTGTTACTTGAAATTGGCCATGGAGGGAGTATTTACATCATAAAAATTGTCAAATACTACAAATAAGGGCTTCATTTATTCATTTTTGTTGTTGTTGATTGTCTAGAAAAAACATGATAGAGAAAATATTAATGTTGATTAAATTTAAAAATTCTGTCTGTGAACATTACATTGTGACCTGTTCCAAAAATTGAGGAAATATCATTCCAGTATTCAAAAACTATTATGCAATTCAGCAAAAAAGTCACTCAAATCACTGACGAACAAGCTATGTTAATATAAACAAAAATATCAGTCAGTGTTGATGTCGGAACTACACTCATTTGTCAATTACAACCACAGGTTGGTTATGAATACACAAGTTTACCAAAAGCAATGATAGCATTCAGTGAGAATCAATTAATTACAGGGAATTTATGATAAAGAGTATATTTTATTATTATTTGTAAATTGTTACTATATATACTTTTTATTAATCAAATATATAATAAGTTATGCACATATATGCCTGCATGCATGTTTCCAGACAGCCAGTTATTAACCATTTACTAACACATTTATATGTCAATAAAACCCTAATAAAACAGATCGGCAAAATTTAAAAAATCCATTTATACTTGAATTTCTACTCTTTGAGAACGTGAAATGACCTTAAAAGATGGACTAGACAATGTCGACCTGGGGCAAGAGTCAGAATATAGATATGAAATATATTTGTGAGAGTTATTTAATATAGTAAGCGACATAGCTGGGGTAATGTTCAGAAAACACTGAATTTACAAACTTGGATCAATCATGCAGACTCATGCCAGGCTATGATTAAAACTCAAGCAGTTCATTTCATTTGTCATTCAATTAAGGCTCTATAATAAAAGGAATAAATACTTAATGTGGACCAGACACTGTGCTAAATATTTTAAATACATCAATTCTCATAAATATTTAAAAAATCCTTACACAATAGGTATTATTATTACTACCACCATTACATGAGCAGAGGAAAGTGAAGCTCAGGGAGATTTATTAACTCGCACAAATTTACAGACATAGTTAGTAAAAGAGCTAGTATTTGAACAAAGTGCTGCCTGACACCAGTCGTAAAGTTGCTGGTGCACCTAACCACCATACACCACTGCCTCTCGCTCATCTAATCTTTTTTCTGGCTTTATTGAGGTGTAATTAATAAAAATTATATACATTTAAAGTGCACAAGTCGATGTTTCAGTATACATATACATTGTGAAATAATCACGCAATCAAGCTAATTAACACATCTATCACTTCACATAGTTACCCTTTGCTTTGAGTTTTCTTTTCTTATTTTGTGGCTAGAACACAAGATCTACTCTTTCAGCAAATCTTGAGTGTAAAATACAGTATTGTTCACTATGGTCACATTGCTGTACACTAGATCTCCAGAACTTATTTATCATGTATACCTGAAACTTTGTACCCTTTGACCAATATCTCCCCATTTCTCCCCCTTCACCCAACCCTAAGCAACTGACATTCAACTCCCTGTATGAGTTTGACTATTTTAGATTCTACATTTAAGTGAGATCATACATTTTGTGTGTGGGTGTGTGATACACACACACACTCAAAAGATACATGTGAGATATATATATATGTATATATATAGCTAAAATTTGCCTTATCCATTCATCCACCAATGGACACTTAAGTTGTTTGGTTATCTTGGCTATTGTGTATAATGCTGCAATGAACATGGGAGTGTAGGTATCTCTTTGATATACTGATTTCATTTCCTTTGGATATATACCTGGAAGTAGGATTGCTGGGTCATAATGTAGTTCTATTTTTAATTTTTTGAAGAATCTCCATTCTGTTTTCCATAATAGCTGCACCAATTTACCTCCCCACCAACAAGGTACAAAGGTACCTTTTTCTCCATATCCTTGCCAACACTTGTTGTCTTTTCACTTTTTGATAAAAGCTATCCTAATAAGTATGAGGTGATATCACATTATGGGTTTGATTTGCATTTCCCTGATGATTAGTGATGTTGAGCACTTTCTCATATACCTATTGGCCATTTGCAAGTCTTCTTTGGAGAAATGTCTATTTGGGTCCTTCGTTCTTTTTTAAAATTGAGTTATTTGGTCTTTTGCTACTGAGTTGTATGGGGTCCTTATATATTTTGGATATTAATCCTTTTACTGATATATGGTGTGCAAACATTTTCTCCCATTCCACAGATTGCCTTTTTACTTTGTTGATTGTTTCTTTTGCTGAGTAGAGTTGTCTCGTTCTCTCTTAGTCCTTGAATTTTTACAGTTTTATTATAGTATGTCTGAATGCAGTCTTTGGATTGATCCTCTTCGTAATCCTTAGAGCTTCATTAATCTGGATGTCCATCTCCCTCCCAAGATTTGGAAAGTTTTCAGCCATTATTTCTTTAAATAAGCTTTCTGTCTTTCTCTCGCTCTTCTATGGGGGTTCCTATAATGCATATATATATATTTTGATAGTGTTCCATAAATCCTATAGGATTTTTTCACTCTTTTTCATTCTTTTCCCTTTTTATCTGACTATATAATTTCAAATGACTTGTCTTCAAAGCTTAGTAATTTAGGATTTACTTTTGTAAAAGCATTTTGATGAATTAAAATATTATACTTGCATTTCGAAAATTATAAATATAAAACACAAAACATCCAATGTTAAACACTGATCTCCCATGTTTGACTATGATTTAGATATTGAGTATTTTATATTTCATAGAAAGGAACTTTCAAAGCTTTGTCAATACGTATAGTATGTACTATTATTCCTCATCAAAATCTTCATGAAATATAACAGGCTGGTATTAAAAGTAGCTATTGTTTTTCCTTGAATGTTATAAAACATGCCAGTCTGGATTAGCTTTCAGACTTTCAGGGCATGAAAGATACACAAAGTACCCAAGAATATGTTTTAACACATTTAAGGTAAATATCTCTACAGTTATGATGGAAATACCTTCAACTTTAAAATATTGAAAAAAAGTACCCTAAGAAAATATAAAAGATATTTTGGGCCAAGTTACATAGTAAAAATAATTAATATATCATGTTGATTAATTTTTAAGCTAAATTCTTATAAGCACTAAAAAAATTGTACTAAAAAATTGTATTTTATAATTGTCAAACAATGCATTCACGTGGTATAAGATAAAAGAAAACATATAAAAATAGTCTCAAACTATTCCAACTCCTAAGATGGGAAATAAGAAATTTTTGAATTAAATATTTGTTACTTGGAAAACATGCTTTAATTTTAATCTCAAGTTCACATGAAATGCTTGACATGTAATTTAATACCTAAGAACACTCTAGCTAAATTATTTGATAATATTTATAGGATGATACTTCTCTGGGTATACATGTTTCACACAACAGTTTTCAATTAATGCTGAAAAAAATCACTTGAGAATTTTAATCACAATTAATGATCGATTGATTAATGGATTAACAGTGTATTCCACAATGTAGATGGCATAAATTCCAATAAAGGGAATAATCTGATAATTTTCCAATGTGCAATTCTGCCCACTAGTAATACTAAGCAAGAATTTGATAGATAGTCCACTCATTTAGATTACATTATTTCCATGTATGTGACTTAATCACAAAAAAACAGGTACACAATCTCCAGCTTTTCCCTTTTTCTTTTCTTTTAAAGAGCAGCTCAATGATATCAAGGGGTGGTTAGTATAATATAGAGAACATAGGGGAAATGTACAAAATGGCACTTAAAACCAATGCCCGTACTCATCTCATTATGGTTATAACTAAGGATATTATTTATTTTTATTTTTTATTTTTTTCTAAAGATTGGCACCTGAGCTGACAACTGTTGCCAACCTTTTTTTTTTTCTGCTTATCTCCCCAACCCTGCCCCCGTACGTAGTTGTATATCTTAGTTTCAGGTCCTTCCAGTTGTGGGATGTGGGATGCCACCTCAACGAGGCCTAACGAGCAGTGCCATGTCTGCGCCCAGGATCCGAACCCTGGTCTGCCGCAGCAGAGCACGCGAACTTAACTACTTGGCCACGGAGCCGGCCCCTAACTAAGGATATTATTAATTTTTGTTGTTCACTTTTCTTTCTTTAGAACATAAATCAAAGCCATTAACTTGAACTTGAGGTATATAGACAGTACATAGACAACTTTACCCAAAATACTTTCCATAAGTAACATGACATTTTAAAATATTATAAACTGAATATTTGTGATTTGTCTTTTTGACTTCATGGAAAAAGAAGAGAAGGACATTCAGCTAGGGAGGGTTATGCTGATAATAAAGCTCTTAATGTTAAAATGCCTTCCTCCTCTTTTATACTGAGCACAGGCTAGACAACGTCCTGAGAGGATTCGTTATGAGAATAGTGTCAATCATAGCTTTAAGACCTTGCTTTGGAAGGAACTGATGAGAAAGCAGATTGGAAGGTGAGACTTTGTGTTTGTTTTCAAATAAGTGGTCTTAATTTTTCCTCTTATAGAAAAAGTTTAAATCAGTTTATTATAAATATATCTAAACCATTAATTTTTGCTGCTTTCAGGTAAAGTCCAGCACTTCATTTATACAAAGTCTGTTAGAAGAGGTCAGTAGAGATCATTTAATCTCACGTCGTGAAATCATCCATTCAAGTCCTTGGCATAGTCCCTCACTAGTAAGAACACAGCATGCCTGCCTGGATAAGTCACTGGGGATCTTTAATGGAAGTCAGTTCTAAAAACTGGGAGATTTCTGCTATAGTCAAGCATTCTTTAGCATCTCATTTATCAGCAAAAATCAACAATCCAGCTTCCCTTAAGTTCTCACGTGCTAACATTTTATAGAACTCTTCTCCAGTTACAGAAATTCTTTCTCTGTCTGTACTGTCCACAGCAACTGTTACAAACTCTGTTAGTAGAGTAAATGTTCCAGGAAGAATGAAGAGATTCTTGTCCACCTACATCCCGCATTAGGAAACGTGTACTATTAATCACTCTCTTCTATATTACTTTCTGTTGTAGGGAACGTATGTACAACTTCATTCATAGAAAACCGATAAAGGATGGTAGTTTTCCCTGCATTATCCAGCCCAACAATGATAACTTTATGCTTTTGGTGCTTGAACAGTCTCCATATCCTGGTGGAAAGAATTCTCATTCCTGGGCAGCTGATCCCCCACCCAGGCACCTGGGAAGCCTGGTTTCCCCCAGCTCAGGCTGAAGGGGAAGAGATGTGCTGGAGCTTCTGCTGCTGCTTCTGCTCTGACCAATGGCCAACTTCCTAGGAACCAGAGGGAGGCCCAAGGTCAGGCTGCCCTACCGCATGGAAGGCCCCGATGCTGCATGGCACGCCTGGCCACTGCATTGTCTGTGACGACCCTTGTAGGCTACTATTGTCCCCCAATGACTTTGACTTGTCTTCAAATTCAGTGATTCTTGTTTTTCTGATTGATCAAGTCTAATATTCAAGTTCTCTACTGATTTTTTAATTTTATCTATTGTATTCTTCAGCTCCAGAATTTGTTTCTTTTTTATAATTTTTATCTCATTGTTGCAATGCTTGTTTTGTTCATGTGTCTTTCTTGATGTTGTTTGTATCTTTGTTCTCTTGTAGCTTGCTGACCTTCTTTAAAACAATTAATTTGAATTCTCTGTCAGGTAATTCGTAGATCTTTATTACTTGGTTGGTTACTGGAAATTTGTCTTCCTTTGGTGACGTCACGTTTCCTTGATTTTTCACGTTCCTTGTAATCTTGAATTCGTGTCTGCACATTTGAAGGTGCAGTCATCTTTTACTGCCTTTATAGACAAACTTCAGTGGGGAAAGCCATTCACCTAAGGTGGGCACAAGGGTGCCACCTGTGTGGGGTGCATGGTGGCACAGGGTCCAGCACTGAGTACAGGGACACATGGGGATGCTAGGTGCACGTGGAGATGCCAGTTTGAGGATGGGATGGGGGTGGCAGCAGGGTTGAAGTACAGGTACCCACTCAGTACCAATATCAAGACAGGGCTATAGGCACATGCACAGTGGTGCTACCAGAGCACAGGTTTGCCCACAGTAGCATCAAGGCTGGGAAGGTGGTGGGGGTGGCTCTAGCCTTGTGTGTATTGGGGGTCTAGTGGCAGCCCCTGCTCCAGGGGGATGCAGCAGTGCCTCTGGCTCTGGGGAAGGGTTGGGGCAGTGGTGTGTACTTTAGGCAGGTCTATCAGCATCAATGCTAGGGTCGGCACAGACAAGGACTATGGGGGGGCCTCGGTAGCAAAAGCTGTGAGTTTCTGTGGTGGCAGCAAGAGCTGTTGGGGTCCTCAGTGGTGAAGGATGCTGTTGTCCTTTTGCCTCACGGGGAGAAGACAGCAAAGGGGATCCCCCTTGCTGCCATGCTGTGCTGGCCTAGGGGATGGGGTGGTACAGGGAAAATGCTTCCTACACTTTTCTATGATGTCATCCTTGGTTTTTGTGCTTTACTTTGTTGCTGTAGCTTCTTAATTGTACTCTGGAACTCTCCCAGCACTATTTTCATACATGGGTAGTTGTTTTTGTTGGGGTACGAGGGCTGGGACCGCCTAGTCTGTCATCTTGCCTATGGCCCCTGTAGTTTAATCTTATGTTGTTAATGCATCCTAAGGCTAAGTCTAGTTTCCCTAAAAGAATATTAAATCTTATGAAAAAAGTATCCTTATCACTAAGTATGCAATTTAAGGGTTTAATTTGAATGTAACAACTCCTACTGAGATAAAATTATTTAATTGAAAGAACAGATTTTGCCTTCTGAATATCAGGGTAGGATTAGAACTCATGTGAAATTACTTAAACTTGGGTCAAAATCCAAATTCAGAATGAAGCCAAGCAAGGTAAGCAATAAGTATTCTTAGGATTATTCAGATATGTTACTGTTCAATGATCAGAAATAACTGTCCTTCCTTTATATAGCTCTGTAGGTAGTTTATGTAATTGTGAAAATTCTACACAACTAATTCACACATTTATATATCATTGTAAACATTTCAGAGGTCAATTTGGCAATCTCTATAAAAATTTATAATGCATATATTGCTTGACAAAAGCAATTTGCTGTAGAAAATCTCATAAGTAGGCAAAAAGATAGATAATAGAATTTTCAGTAGCATTGTTTTAGTATGGAAAAGTTGGTGGCAATAGAAAGGTTCATCAGTATAAGACTGGTTAAATGAATCATGGTTCAATTATACAATAGAGTACTATAAAGTCAAATACTGTATGATCTCACTCATAAGTAGAAGATAAAAACGATGACAAACAAATACATAGAAACAGAGACTGGATTGGTGTTACCAGAGGGGACGTGGAGAGGGAGGAAGGCAAAAGGGGGTGATTAGGCACATGTGTGTGGGGATGGATTGTAATTAGTCTTTGGGTGGTGAACATGATGTAACCTACACAGAATTTGAAATATATTACGATGTACACCTGCAAGTTATTGCAATAAAAAAAATCCAGAAATCAGAAAAAAAAGTATGTTCCCTCCAGAGCATATGTTTGGCGATAAAATTATCTCAGTCATACTATGGCATTTCTGTTATCTTTCCTCCCCCCTCCCTCTCTGGACCACATCTCCACTTGCATACGTCCTTGGTGACTAGCAGATGTACTAATGAGACAAAGACAACAAAAGTAGGTAAAAATGCTGAGGCCAAAATTAAATTCAAATCAGTTTGATTTTATTGAACCATTGTTTCCAAACAGTTTTCTTTTAAAAAAAAAAGGAATACTATACAACTATTAAAGTGGCTTCTATCTATATAGTGCCATGAAAAGTCACTGAATATAGAGTGTTAAGCAAATGAACGAATTTATCACACAAATTGCATTTATGACCCCAGGTGGGCACCTAAACAAGATATATGAGACCCACTGAAGTTGGATGGATGGATGGATATAACTGCTCCTAAATACATAGAAGCGTCCTCAAAGTATGTGCATATGCTAAAGTGAGGACTCCTGGAAGAAGAGTGGACTGAGAAATGGGACTACACTTACTTTTTACTTTGTTGCCTGTGTGATAAATTAAAAATGAGTGGGCCTGTATTTTTTTTTTTAAATACTAGCTTCCACATTGTATTTTTGCCACTGCCAGCATCAATGAATACAGAATGAGTGATCAATGATTTTAAGGGGTTGGTACACAAGATCAGGATGAGGCAGGCCCTGGGTTTACTCTTAACTTTGTCTGTGGAACCAGATTAGGACACAAAGTCAGGTTAGTTGAATACATATATAACAGGCCACAGAACATTCTTGACATTCCCAGATGCCACTGACAAGAGCGCTATTTGAACACTGAAATGGAAGTGTAGAAGGTACAGGATATTATAAGGCCATTAAATCTTCCTATTTCCATAATGTAATGGCAATTATTTTGCCAAAGAGGCATGTGGAAAGGTGAGGGACAATCATAAATAGCTTCTGAAATTCACAGAAATTTATATTAATGTTCAAGCTCTGCCAGCTTCCAACTTTACTACTGTTAGTGTACATAAATGAGAGCAAGTATAAACGTTTCTGACACATTTTGACAATTTTTTCAATGTGTATAAGCAGGCAGAAAAATAGCATCCTAGAAGAGCTTCAAGTAAAGAACTTCAAGTATCATGTAGGTCACTCAGCTGACATCCATAAAGTCATTTCTGGGTGTGATTTCTCTTGTTCTAATCTAGAGTCTCATAGTAATGTTAAAACTTGACCCAATTTTAATACTGATTTCATGGTCTTTTTAATTAAATCCGGATCGAACAATGGACTCAGTTCCCCAGCCATATGCACCACATCTGGGGCAATGGAAATAATTAGGCTCTTGATTTAATACAGTTGGTCTTTTTCCTGAACATTTTTGGTGGGAAACATAGGTGGAAAGCTAATAGAAGGGGAGGAGAAGGTGGGCGTCCAGGGGAAGTGATACTAAATATTGAAAGGAGAATGATGTAAAGGAGGCATAGTAATGAAAGTTATACTTAAGCATGGAGAAGGAAAAGCTGCTAGTAAGAGACTTCTAATCAATAACGTTTCAAAAAGTGGTCCTTAACTAATAATTTGGGTTTGATAAAATGAATGAAGAGGTATCTCTTGCTTTACTCCATTTCAGTTATGGTAGGCAGTCTCTAAAATGGCCCCAAAGGTCCCTGCCTTCTGAGATGAACACCCTTGTGTAATCCCTTCTCCTTGAGGGTGGAGTGGAACTAGTGACTTGCTTCTAACAAATAAAATATAGCAAAAGTAATAAAAGTAATAGGAAGTCACTTCTCTCTCTCTGCCCACCACCTCCTCGCCCCCGCCCACCCACAGAGGAACTTAAGGCCTGCTGAACACCAAGCGAGTGAGCTTGTGAGTGAGTCTTTTAGGGTCTGCCTTATGCCATGTGAGTGAGCTTGAAAGCAAATCCCCCATCTCTCTCTTGAGCTGTGTTGGAGACACTCAAGCACATGCACTCAGGTGATCCAGGACCAGGTTCCTGACCCACAGAGACTGTGAAATAATAAATGTTTGTTGATTTAAACCACTAAGTTTTGGGGTGACTTGTTATGCAGCAAAAAATGCATAATATGTCAGTGAATTTTTTCCTAAAAAATTATGTTTAGTTTGAAGATTTATAAACCATTCCATTTTACATGTATGGGGGGAGTAAGGTCCCTATTTAAAAATGCACAGGGGTGTTTTTTATGAAAATAAAAGGTAACTTAGTAACATGTAATCACCCCCAATTGTTCGTTTTGTCAAATTCAATTTTCTCATAGGAGGAATTCATAAGGTTTGGCATACTTTAGGGTACATACTGTAACTTGAAGTATGATAGCTGGGTCATAAGTGGAAAGATGCAGCCTACCATATGTAAACTTTGCTGAGTTCTTAAAATATGCCAGGCACTATTAAAAGTTTCTTTTTTCTGAGGAAGATTCACCCTGACCTAACACCTATTGCCAATCTTCCTCTTTTTGCTCGAAGAAGATGAGCCCTGAGCTAACACCTGCACCAGTCTTCCTCTATTTTGTATGTGGGTTGCCACAACAGCATGGCTGACAAGTGGTGTAGGTCCACGCCCAGGATCCGACCCTCGAACCTGGGCCATGGAAGCAGAGTGTGCCAAACTTAACCACTACACAATGGGGCCAGCCCTTGTTTTTTTTTTTTTTTTTTTTTTTTTTACATGTATTACCATATTCATTCCTCACAAAAAAGCTAATTAAGTAGAACTTTCTACTCCCATTTAACGCATGAAGAAACTGAGGCATGGAGGGCAATGGAGATTAAGCAACTTGCCCAACGGCACACACAAAGAAGATTCAAGCTCAGGCACTCAGAATCCGGGACTCACCATCTCAACCACAACAATATGCCACCTCTCCTATTAATCTTTGTTTAACTCGGAGACTACATTCTTTGTCTGTAGTGTTACATTCTCTTTGATCACAAAGCAGAAAATTTTTAGATGATAGATGGAAATGTTAACAAGGATAAATATTGACTTGTGATGAACCAGAGATGCCCTGGGAGATAGTGTAATTTGAGTAGTTAAGAATGAGGACTCCAGAGTAGGAGTGCCTAAATTCCAATCCCAACTCAGCCAGTAGTGATTTGTGTAATTTGGGTTAAGTCACTTACCCTGTCTTAGATTCATTTCATCAAATGTAAACCAGTGACCATATCAGTCCCTACCTCACAAAGCTGTTGTAAGCATTAAATGAGATAATACATGGAAGGATTTGGAATAGTACCTAGATACAGTAAGCGCCTAATAAATTTTAACTGTTATTATTACGATCACTATTACCTGACAGAAGAGAACACAATTTAAGAGTTTCAGGCGCTAGTCTTTCCAGAGGAAAACAGCTATCCAAATAAGTGGAGAAAGAAGGCTTAAGGAGAGAGACAGTGAAAGAAAGCGGCATGTATTTATACTCTAAAATGCCAAATATTCTTTTAGGTGCTTTGCATACATAATTTTCTTTAACTTTCCTAGCAGACTAAGTAAATCGTATTCCTATTTTACAAATGAGGAAGCTTTAATTGAGGAACTTATCCAAGATTAAGAAGCTGCCAAGTAACAGAAGTAGCAGAGCACAGCTATCAGGTGCCAGTGAGTATTCAAATCAAGGCACATCTGACTCTTTCACCAAGACTCTTCTGGATTGAAAGACCAGAGGAAAGGGAAAATTACCCTAAATTGTGAAGGCATGGCCTGCAATTTAGTTAAATTTAGATGCTCCTCTTATTCCGCATGTACACATGTATCCACTGCCTGCCTTGTGCAGGCTTCTGTGCAACATACGCACAGTTGCCAGGAGGGTTGCACAGGCTGTGCTCTGTACAAGGTGCCCAGCCGAGAGAGAACAGTGGTTAAAACCCAGCCCATGATCTGCCCGCCAAGCCTTGAACCTAAGGGCATAAATTTGCCACAGAAGTACTTTTCCTGTTTTACACATTAGTGAAATATGAACTGATGGAGGCCCCCAAAGTCTGGTGATAAATATGACCTAATCCCTACAGTCTCCTGAAAATTCCGATTGTGCCTAGGTGATCAGATAGGAAGAGCCTTAATTCGTATCTGGAAATGCTGAGGAAGTGAGGTCTACCTGGCCTCAGGGTAAAAAGCAGGGTAGAATTAAGAAGGAAACCCTGAAGAGGAGGCAGGAGATAAGGGTCTTAGATGCAGTAACTAAGCTGTGACCTGGAAATTGATCTAACTGTAGCCCAAGATTAGGCACATTGTGCGATTAATTTCTTGCACTCTTAACTATTGCTGTGGGCTCAGTACTGACGGGGAGAAATGACAAGCAGTTATGACGTGGTGAGGGGATTGTGTTTACAAGACTATTACCTACAGAAGAAGCTCGGGGCTCATTTCAGCCCTGGGATGGCAGTAGCAAAGTAATGCACGGTGGTCTCTGCTGTTTCACCACAACTTATTTCTTACTCTTCACGGAGTCATTTGCGGCATTGTTTTCATCATCTTTAATTTTACAGTAATTTCCTAAATGAAATTATAACAACATAAGGCTAACTATGACTGTAATCACATACTTTTTCATCTCATAAAACACTGACACAAAATTCTAATGAGGAGTATTTCTCATAAAAACCCCAAGGGCTTCATGTTATATTTTAGGGAAAGTATTTGATCAGAAGCAAGAATATTAATTCTGGAGTTTGAATGATCAATAGCAATGTCACCTCAGTTGTGGAATATTCTTTTATTGTCTGAGAGCCTTTCAGGTTATATAATAGGATATCATCTTTAAACCTATTAATATTTAGTGGAGAAAATGCATTTATTCTTTATTAGCTTTGATATATAGTGTCACAATTAGAAGAAATTACTTCCCAATTTTTATTGCAATGTAGCAGTATCATTTACTCAAAGACAATTCCCAGCTGTTATTATAGCATATTCAAAATAAACAGAAGCCATAGCAGTGTGAGAAGGTGTGGAACAGATTCTGGCACAAAAAGAAGAATTTAAATGTTGCTGGTTGAGGCGAGGGGGTGGTTGGTTGGTACGCAATGGAAACTCACACTAGCATAAGCAAAAGTGGATTTTATTATAAAGATGCACTTCTTTCTCCCAGACCCCAAGGACAGAAACACAGTCAGACCTCATGAACTCATGGAAACATGAATTGAAAAGCCATCTGAAAACTATTCATCCCATTTGTCTTTCTCTTTGCTTGTGGCTTCTTGGCCTTTCGTCGTTGCTTGTCTTTTTGACTTTCTCATTTTTCTTTCTCTACAGACTGGCTTTCATAACTTATCTCTACACATGGCATAAGAGGGCTACCCCGCAACTCTCAAGTCTTCTTTGTGTTCCTTAAGGAGATTAAAATCACATTAGACCAAATGGATTTGCTATTAACCCTAATGACCAACAAAAGAACAGAAATCATAGAAAGAAGAGAATGGTCCTTGGTATCTCTATTGGGACCACATGCACACTTCTTTCCTTCTATAGTTTGCCCCATTCCAGAGGCATAAATCGAGTCTCTACCTATAGTACTGTAATCAAGGCTTTTATCCATTTCTAAATAGATAACAATGTAATTAAGAGGTAGATATCTGAATGTTTCAGTGACAAATAATCAATTCCATTGGAAATTAAGAAAAAGATAAAGGTTTTCATGGTGAGATAAAGACACTGTCCTACTGAAAGAGAAGCAGCAGCATTGCTCTGTAATAGTTTCCACTAGTCCAGTGGTTCTGAAAATTGAGCATAACCTGGAGAATTTCTAAAAACAGATTGGTGGGCCCTACTCCCAGAGTCTCTGATTTAGCAAGTAAAGAGTGGGGCATGAGAATTCGTATTTTCAACAAGTTTCCTGGAGCCACACTTTAAAAACCACAGTATCAGCATATTTGCCTTTATTAGGTTTGACTGAGTGCAAATTGACTTTCAATTCTTTTCATATATAACTTAGTTGAAGATACTCTGCTGTGCTGGAATCAGGCAGGCGGGCTGGCACTAATACAGGAAGACAGGAAGAAAAAGGAAACTACCTAGAGCTTGATGGGTTTTGTAAAATACGGACTTTTAATCCAGTAAATAGCTGCTGATATTAGGCTATCAAATGGTTCCTTTCTGACTCTACTACTATGTATTTCTATTGCTGCAAAAAAGGAAAATGAAAACAAGGACAGAACCAACCAACAAAAGCCAGCTTGATAAGATATGAAGTTGCAGAGGTGATTGCTATGTTCCACATAGAAATGTACCACACACAGATATCAAAATGGAAAGAACAAACACTCAGGAGATAAAACAGGTAAAACGTTTACAGTCTCATAAGGCACCATTGTATAAAAAGACTAAGAATTAACTTATTCGCCTTCCTTTCAGGAGAAAAATATCTTGTGAGATAATAAAATATTTGAAACTAGAACAGGAAAATTCTATCAAAAGTGTTTTAAAGTCATGTGTTCACTGAAAGCATCAGTTTTAAAAAATCCCTTCCACATAAAATATGTCCTGGTCTCATGTGTGTTAATATGATCAAGTTCAAAAAAGCTATATCCGTACATCCATGACACTGTGCATTTGTCAAAACCCATAGAACTTTACAGCGGAAAGAGTGAACCTTAACGTATGTAAATTTAAACTAAATAATTTAGGAGGTCAGAAGAGCCCAAGATGGAACGCAGACTGTGACAAAAGAATCTAACTGTATTACCAATGTATGCAACAACCTCGCTGAAGGAAGAGGGGAGAGTAGACATCGACATAAGTAGTTTTATAAATGACTGTAAAATTAAAAGCAAAAGGAACTGTACATAAACACAGTACTCTAGTTGACAAAATTATTTCCCACAGAAGTACAGGTTAACAATTCTGAGATGACTATATTATGTATACAAGAATTGAACAGCTAAGCAAATGGATGGCAAGTGGTGGGAGCCAATTTTCTTGCTGTTGGAGCGGGAAGTTACAGACAAGCAGTGGGAGAAGGCTGGAATGATGACGTGGTAAAGGATTAGTATGGGAAACATCAGTTTGAACTTATGTTTAGTTGAATATAGATACATGCATTTAAAAATATTTATAGATATGTGTAATATACACACACATATTTCTTTGCTTTATCAGCTGAGAGGGTCTAGAAGTAATGAGATCCCAGTAGCAAGGAGCATACCCAGTGAGATCTTGGTTTCTAATATTGTTCTCTAATAAAAGGTACTAGAGTTCCTTGGAGAAATGGCGAATTCCAGGACTGGGACAGGTAATATACAAGATGAGCGTGGAGCATCTTGTTGTGTCCCACATAAAGGAATGCTCAAAGTATCAGAATGATGGGAGTATGTCAAAACGACACAGAAGCCAACTGAAAGAGCTCAATGGCCAAAGCTGGAACAATTTGAGTAGCAAAATAAAGTAGTATTAAATTACAGCTCAAAGTATAAAATATATAACCATGAGTCTATAGTGATATAAGTAAGTGACTGAATAAATAAAGGAAGGAAAAGAGATACATCTCTCATGAAAAAGAATCCCAAATAATTTATGTAAACACTCTGCCCTCAAGGTGGTGGAGCATAATTTTCAGTCCTTAAGCGTGGGCTTCACAGACTATCAACAAGAGAAAAATTAGTAAATTTACAGTCAAGGAAACTAACACAATCTCAGCCAGGGGATCAAGGTTAATATCATCAGTGATAAGACATGTGGGTAGAGTGAACCCTTGGTGTGATATGGTGAGAATGGCACTTTACCTCTGTGGTCTTCTTCCCCGAAACCCATAATCCCAGTCTAGTCATGAGGAAAACGTCAGAAAAATCCCAATTGAGGGACATTCTACAAAATACCTATCAGTAATCCTCAGAAATGTTAAGGTTATCAAAAGCAAGGAAAATGCGAGAAACCATCACAGCCATTTTACTCCCATCTAAGCGAGATTGGCTGAAATTCTCAATCCTTTTTTTTACGACTTTTCCTTGCCTCAGAGAATGAGCTACTTCCTGGCAGTGGTATGGATGGCAGATTCAACACTCTGAGGAAGTGGTGTTTTCAAGGCATTTCTCTTGTTCGATTTGAACAAGTTTGGGTGTATCTTGAGAGGTCAACCTGCACCAAAAGAATGAGAATTGCCTCCTCCTCAGCTGTCCACCACCATGGCCACCAAATAAAATAATTCAACAAAAAGCTATGAAAAAAATCATTAAAATGGAACAATGCAATAGAGGGTGAAATCTGAGAAAAATCACTTAAGGAGGTAACAGTTTGAATTGTGACCTGAATGGGAGCTGGCCATGTGACTGAGGGAAGAACTATTAAGGCAGAGAAACCACAAGGGTAAAGACCCAAGAGGAGAAGGGTCCGGTAATGAAAGGAAGATGCCTGCAGAGGTGTGAGAAGGGGTGATAGATGAGATTAGAGAAGCAGGCAGTTGGGTCAAGTGGTACCTTGTAAGCCAGGGTTCACTGTTTGGATTTATCCTTAGTGCAGTGGTAGTCATTCCAGGATCTTAAATACCACAGGAATGTGGCATGATCCTTTTATTCTCGTAACCTTTTGTTATTGAAATAACACATACAAACATATATTAAACTGAATAAATCTTATATACAGATAAAAGAGCTAATTCAGGGATGACTATCCAACTGTTTAAATCTTAATTGTCCTCTAACATCAATATCATAACTCTGAAAGCTGTCACCTCTCTAGTTGCTTACAAAAGGAAAACCATTTTAACCAAACCATGTAAAAAAAATCACAGGTCATATGTGGCCTAATGGCACAGATTCTCGTCCTTGCCCCTGGACTTCTTTTTGGCATACTCAAAAGATTTAACAGTAGAGTGGAGTGCAAAATAATTTCCTCTTAATGACCTTTCTCTGCTCAGATATTTTACCTTCATTTTCTAACTAGGGTGTTGAGTATCATCAATGGCAGAGAATCCTTAAAAAGGGAGAAATATTTTCTTGAACTTTTGTTTTTGCTATTAATATTTTGATATATTTTCTCTAACCTTTTGTTACACATCGGTTCTTTTTTTCATACAATTTCTTGTTGAGATATAATTTACGTACCATAAAATTAACCTCTTTAAAGTGTACAATTCAGTGGTGTTTGGTATATTCATAAAGTCTGCAGCTATCACCACTATCTAATTCCAAAACATTCTCATCCCCCCGCCCCAATGAAACTGTGTACCTTTTAGCCTTCATCCACCAATGATCTCTTCACTCTGCCATCCAGACCTAGGAAACCACTTACCTACTTTCTAACTCTACAGGTTTGTCTATTCCGGACATTTCATACAATTGTAATCATGCAATATGTTGCCTTTTGTGTCTGGCTTCTTTCACTTAGCATTACGTTTTCTAGGTTTATCCATGCTGTAGCGTGAATCAGTACTTTGTTCCCTTTTTTTTTTACGACTGAATAATATTCCATTAATATTCCATGGTAGGGATATACCAAATTGTGTTTATCCATTCATTAGCTAATGGACATTTGAGTTGTTTCCACTTTTTGGCTATTATGAATAATGTTACTATATACATTCATGTACAAGTTTTTGTGTGGACATATGTTTTAGATTCTCTTGGGCATAGACCTAGGGGTGGAATTGCTAGGTTATGTGGTAATTATGTTTAACATTTTAAGGACCTTCCAAACTGCTTTCCAAGAGACTGTGCTTTTTATATTCCCACCATCTATGTAAGGGGGTTCCATTTCCTCCACATTCCTGCCAACAATTATTATTATCTGTGGGGTTTTTTTCTTTTTTGTGAGGAAGATTGGCCCTGAGCTAACATCTGTTGCTAATCTTCCTCTTTTTGATTGAAGAAGATTGTTACTGAGCTAAGATCTGTGCCAATCTTCCTCTATTTTTGTGGGATGCCACTACAGTGTGGCTTGACGAGCGGTGCTAGGTCCACACCCAAGATCCAAACCTGCGAACCCTGGGCTGCTGAAAACGGAGCAAGCACACTTATTCACTACACCACTGGGCCAGCCCCTGTTATCCATGTTTCTGATTATAGCCATCCTAGTGAGTGGTTTTGATTTGCATTTCCCTAGTGAGTAATGATATTGAGTATCTTTATACATTGTATGCCTATCAGCAAAGATTTTTGTTATTGCTTCGTACAGCTGTTTCATAAAATCAGATAGGAAAAACATTATAAAAATAAATTTATACTATTTCCTATTATGTTACCCTTTTGGGTGTTCTTCATTTATTCATGAGGATTTAAGTTATTGTCTATCTCTCTTCATTTTAGCCTGAAGGACTCTCTTCAGTATTTCTTGTAGGGCAGATATGCTAGCAACAAATTCTCTTAATTTTTGTTAGTCTATTGTGTTTTGTTGTTAGTGCCATTGAGTTTTTTTTGACTCCTAGTGACACTGTGTACACAGAGAAGAACCCTGTCCAGTCTTTCTGTGCCATCGTCTCACCTTCCAGCCCTATACCAGACAATGCTCTGTGGTTATTCATGGGGTTTTTATGCCCATTTTTTCAGAAGTGGGTGACCAGGTCCTTCTTCCTAGTCTGTCTTAGACTGAAGCTCTGGTGAAACTTGTCCACCATGGTGACCATGGGTGGCCCTGCTGTGAAATACTGGTGGCATAGCTTTTAGCATCACAGCAACACACACCTGCCATAGTATGACAACTGACAGGTGGGTGGTGTGGTTCCCTGACCTGGAAATGAACTCAGGCTGTGGTGGTGAGAGTGCCAAATCTTAACCGCTAGACCACCAGGGCTGGCAGTCTATTGTGTAGCACCACTATTATCTCCCCCCTCAGGCAACCACAATGTTCAGCAATTGCCTCTGGTTGCTTTCAACAAATGCTCCCAAGGGAAATGTTGTTCATACTGGGCAACCACTTCTTGTGGTCTTTCTACTCATCCTATATCTTTTCCCTAAAACAAGGGATGGCAAGAATGATCTTCAGAATGAATCTTTCAACCACTATGTTGAAACAGCACTTAGAGAAAATGAAACAAGGTGGTACATATGGAATATCATTTAAGTCCAAGAAGCTCAAATATCGATTCTGTCTCACACAAATGAACTAGAGATATCTTTATTTCCTTAATAAGAATGAAAAATCCCCCAAGATATGCTGAAACCATTGCTTATATTGAGATGAAGAATGTGTGTCCTAGCTATCCATTAATATTAATATTACATGTACTTCCAAAACCCCACACTGCAACATGTATAATTACCCTCTACAACCCAGAAAAGAAGTGCCTGCCTGGAAGCAGTTTGTTGTTTTTCCAAGCTTAATTTAAAATAGAAAGTTGTAAGGTTCCAGAAGGCACAACCTGAGGATAATTAAGAATATGTAGAAAATACTGATATTTATATGGAAGTTTAACATCTAGAGTTCATCCAAAGCAAACTAAAGACAGCTGTAACAGGCTACTAAAGCTCTGTAGGCACATCTGCCAGACACTGGCGAGTGAGGACACTTGCAAACTTTCTGAGTTTATGGCAGGTTAATATTTTCTCACCACTCAAAGCATGAAAGCAGCACTTTATCCACATGCTATAATGACAAGCCTGGCTTACTGTCTCCACTGTTACGATCTTCAGCAAAAGCCACTTAACTCTTGCCTGCAGGTTCAGCCTGGTTTGCAGCTCTAGGGTAAAACCTAGCTTCTCAATGAGTTAAGAATAAGAACCGCACTCGGAGATCCAAACTTCTGAGGTTTAGTATTAAGTCAGAAATACTGTCGTTCACACTGACTTGCCTCCTACTTTCAGTAAGTACCAGGATACTGCTTTGATCCCTTATGTTCAAGGTCTTACCTGAACCATTATTTATACAATACCATTATAGCATTAGGTATATTCAACTTATGAGGGAATCAAATGAGAGTCAAACAAAGCAGAAGAAATACAAGCTCCAGAGATGTTTTTTCTATATCACATTTTTTTCCCTTTGTTTCAATGAAAGAACATGCATTATTACACTTAGGTAATGTGCTTTGGTGGATCAGATATTCATATCAAAGAACAATGAACTAGCTGTTAGAAGGCCTGTGTTCAAATTATGGCTCATCACATATTAACTGTGTGATATTCACTCTCTTAGACTTCCATTTCTGTTTAAAAGGACAATCATAAGGTCATTGTACAAATTAAGTGAAAACACGTATTTAAAGCACTTAGAATCATCCCTGGCACCTACTAAGCTCAACAAATCCAACTGGGGGATGAGAAGGTTGAAGAGGAGGAGGAGGAAGAGATGGTGGAGGAAGAACAGATAGATAGAGGAGGACGAGAAGCTGTAAGAAGTGGTAGTGGTGGTTTTGGTGGTGGTGGAATTGGTGCCGGACCTGATATTAGTTCCCCTACATTAAACTCAGCATATATGGGGTTAAAACCAAAGCACTCTTTCCCTGCTTACTCCCTAGCTCCCTGGCTCCAGAATCTACTATCTGCTACCATGGAGACAGATGGCCAAGGACAGCCACCTGGATTCCATATCATCTCCTCCTCCTTCCTGTAACCAGTGTCCCAAGGCCGAACACAGGCTGGTGGGAAAGCTCTGACCAGCAAGGCCACGGACTCCCCCCACCTCTCTACAAGCAGACACATTCCTCACAAATTTTTAAAACCCCTCATCTCCCCTATTTAAGGGAGACGAGATGAAAAAAGACAAATTTGAGGACTCTCTCTTATCTCCTGGCTGATATCACCGGAAATAAAAACCCTTTCCTTGCCATAAGCCTGGCATCCCAGTTTTTATTTGGCTCCTCTTGTGGTGAGTAAAGAACCTATGGTTGTAGGCAGTAACAGAATGGAGGTTAAGAACATGGGTTTCTGCCACAATACTTGTGTGACCTCAAGAAAGTTAGTTCATCTCTTTGAGCCTGCCTCAATTTTCTAACGTATAAAATCTAGAATCTGATGATAATAATTGCTATGCATATTCACAGGACTGCTGTAAGAATTAAATGAAATAATGGATACGAAAGGCCTTTGATATCTACTAATTTCAATAGAAGCCTAAAAAACATTCTGTGAAGCCTGTATTAGACAAATATGTAATAAAGATAAGTGATGCTTGACATAAAGCTTCTTCTTAACCTCTTCCATAGCATTTATAGGGACCTGAATTGGGCATAAAGAGGAGGCCAAGTGTGCTATAACTACTCCTGAGAAGATTTTTCTATAGGCAAAATAGAGTACTGTATTTGAAGTAGAGTTGTATATTAAACATGTTGCAGAGTACAATTGGTTCCTGTTATATTCAGTGAACACCCTTATCTGCATGAATTAATGATCTCTTCCCAAACTATTTGAATTCTTTGGAGGATGATGCAGTTTGGATGAGTGTGTAAAACTAGACCAAATGCTCTGGGAATCAATTCAATTAAAAATCAAATATATCAAACTGTTTTTTTCTTGTTTTTTAATGAATTGCCACACTTTTAGCACCCAAAGATATAGCCCATGAATGAATTGAACCAATTACCTTTAAATATTCACTCTTGGGATAAAACATTTTTAACAAGTTGTCTGGATCCTTCTATCCTTAAGATGGAAGGCGGCATGACCCCCTTCCCCCACACATGACTCCTTGGCTCTGTCCCTAAATACATTTTTTGAAAGCATAAGGGCAACCTTGCTTTTCCATGCTCAAACCACTTATATTCTAGGATCCTGTTTTCAGATTGGCCTGCCTCAGTTCCTGGAACCTCACAATTTGGGAAATGGGCAGAACTGAGGTCTCAGAATTCTACCCATGTTCCCTTTGCCAGCCAATGACTCTTTGTGAGATAGGTAGGTAGATGATTGGATAGACAGACAGACAGATAGATAGATAGATAGATAGATAGATAAAAGGACTTTCAGGAAGTTCTAAGGAAGAAGAGGAAGTCTATATAAAATCATCTTAATTGTGTAGAATCATGTTTCTATCATTTTTTTCTTGTGACAAACTAAAGTAGCATTGAATGACTTATGAAAAGACATTTGGATGTGTATGAATTTCTCTGTTATAAAGTAAATATTCTAGATCTTTAGGCATTTGAAAGTTAGTTGATACTATAGTTATGTATTTTTACAACAATATTTACATGTCAAAAAAGAAAGCCTTCAGTAAAGCAGAAATCAATGATTTATAGCAAACATAGAAAGGAAAGAAGTGCTGGAAATCCTAGGGACAGGATAGCATTGTAGAATGTCACTCCACCTCTCTGGACCTCAATTTCCTCATAGGATGCCAGATAAAATACAGAATTTCCATTTAAACCTGAATTTTCAATAAGCAACAAATAACTTTTTAGTATAAATATGTTCCAAATATTGCACAGGACACATCTACACTAAAAAAATTACTCATTGTGTATCTGAAATTGAAATTGAAATTGAACTGGGATTCTTGTATTTTTATTTCCTAAGTCTGGCAACTCTATAGCAAAATGGTAAGTTCTGAAGGGATTGACATAAATAACTTCTAAGGGACCTTCCAGCTGGAAACATCCATATTTCTGTTGCAGGACCAGCCTGGCAAGCTATTTGCATTTGTGGAACAGATATAAATATATGCTTGCAAGGCAGTGGTTCCCAAACTTCGTTCTTCTCAAAACTCACTTGGGGAACTTGTTAAAAATGTTGCAGCTCATGCTACACTCTATGAAATGCTGATTTACCAGTTAGGGATGTAGACAGGGAATCTTGACCTTTAACAGGCCACCCAGGTAATTCTGATGCAGGTGGTTCTAGGACCATACTTTGAAAAACACTGTGACTTTCTCCTACAAATGCAGAAATCATGACTACCTACCTGACAAAGTTTCCCCACCTGTCATTCATTCATGCTGTACTAAAAATTGAACACTGCTGTTCTAACCACACAAAAGACCCAATCTGGACTACTCTGCTAACACTTTTTTGACTAACACATATTTAATGCTAAATTGGTCATGAAATTGGTTTTCATTAATTTTTGTGAAAGTGAAGAAAATTCAACTTAATCATATTCAGGTATGAATAAAAGCATTATAGAAGAAATAAAATGCAGTTTCTCTTTAATAAAGGGAAATGACTTGTTGAATATAAGACACGGCAATAACAGAACAAACGAATGGGGAAGAAGCAGTGTGGGGCAGTGTTCTGACAAGAGAAAGCTAATATTTTAATCCCATTCAATCTGCTCTTCAGCTGCCACTCTAAAAACGTAAGAGAGCACTACATACAACCCATGCGCAGAGCTCATCTCCAGTGAGGATTCGCTATTCCGCCGTGGTCCTTGTTTCCCAATTTAATATTGCAATACTTCCCCTTTAGAGTGTGTCTAAAGTTAACATTGAACACCCTCACCAGACGTTGTTACTGTAAGCGGAGCTAGTTCAACTTTAGTTGTTCATTAGACAAAAAAATTGGTCAAATTTGGTCATTAGACCAAAGATTGACTGCTTTTGGCGGGGGGGGGGGGGGGGGCAGAACTAGCGTTTGACTGACCTGATCATGAATCATTGAAACTCCTGTGTATGCAAATATCACATAAGGACACATCCACACATTCAGAGATGGCTAGGAGGGAAAAAAGTACCCGAATTGTTTTGAGTTTGAATCAAAAACACGTTTTTGTAAGGAATTATCCTATTATCATTATCCCAATATCTTTGAGTCTCTACTCTGAGTTAGCTCTGAGAAGTCTGGATTTCCATCTTGTCAAAAGGAAGTAAGATGAATCAACTACAAAATGATGTGGCAGAATTTCTTGGATAATTTTTGTTTTCACCATGTGGGAATGAAAGCAGTGAATTTACTGTAGTAGTTAGAAGTCTGATCCTGGAGCCAGAAGTCTTGGGTTTAAATACAAAATCTGCAACCTATTAGCTGTATGACCCTGGAAACATATACAGCTTCTCTTTGCCTCAATTTCTACCTCTCTAAAATGAGGCTAGAATCTTCCTCACTAGTTGTGAGGATTAAACGAGGTCACGTGAGTAATGTTCTTAGAACAGTGCCTGGTGCATGGTAAGTGTATAAGTAGAGGGGCAGAAGGGTGGGGGTGGTGTTGTCATCATTATGCTTCTGGTTCATGGCCCTTCCAAAAATTCTCCGGCTGGTGGCAATCCTCAGCTACCATTTTGTTCCCAGTCCATTCTAGGGGATCAAATAATTTCTGTTACAGCATGTTGAATTCTCAGAGCACAAACTCTGAGATGAAACCATTACAGCATGTTGAATTCACAGAGTACAAACTACGTGAGATGAAAATACAAAGTAGTCAGATTATTCTCACCCAGTGATTATGTAATTAGTTTCCTGGCCTTGTCAGTACATTGTGTGCATGTTAAAGATAAGCACCACAGTGCTGAGCTGGCACAGCTCTAGAAGATAGCACCATTTCCTTCCCAGTGCCACACTTCAGTCTGCAGACTTTTTGGAGCCCTGATCCTTGAGACAGTTTGTTTTATTTGTTCCTCAAGGCAAACGCTGTGTATTCACCTTCCATTTGCTTATGTCTTTATTTCTAAGATTCCCTGACTTTCATTGCTACCTAGAGTCCTAGAAAATCTGGTTTCTGCTTTGATTTTGTTCACTGATTTTTAAGTCCAAGTAGGGTCTCACACAGCCTCTTTCCCTATTCTGCTTCGCCATCGATTCTGACTCAAACAGCGTGACTTATGCTCTGAAAGAAACTATCAGGACTTTCTCAAGGTTCTGTGCACACATCCACTCCCGGGCAGTTTCTGAGTATGGAAGTTGCCTGAGCTGTCTTATTCATAACTATGTCCCCAAGACTAATGACAATGCCTGGCAGAAAATGAACAATAAATATTCACTGAATGAATAGAAATGAGTGGTTTATCTCCACTGACACACATATTTCCTTTAGTTCATGTCCTTCCCTTCTCTGTTGCCCAACTTTGTGCTTAATTTTCTTCTCTTTTACTCTTTTAGTGAACTTATTACCACTCAGTCTCTCCACTAATAGTGATTTGTCCAACGTTTCTTTAATTGCCCTCTTTAGTACTGAACGTTGTTAGAACTGTTCATGCCCAGAAGTCCTATTTCTACCCAAGAAGATTCCATCAGCATCTCCAAAGCTTGGTTTGCCATGTACACAATTAACATACTAAAGAAACTCTCAATTGTGTCGACACAAATAATCCATAACCAATCTATAAATGAAAATTTTGGTGAGTTTATTATGAGCCAAAATGTGAGGACCATGGCCCAGGGCCTTTCTTCCCCAAGGAAGGAAGGACACCAAAGAAGTAGAGTTTACAGAGTGATTATATGCCCTCAAAGAGGATGTTTCACATATGATTGAAATGTCTCTTTTACAATAGTCATGAGACTGCTCTGTGGGCACAGCAATTGATGGACACAGTGGGTAGGTCTGTCTCAGTGGACACAGCAGGGTGGCAGGCCTGTTATCTCAAGCTGGGTGGTCACAGGTGAGTTGGGTGGTCACAGGTGAGTGCAGCAGTCAGTTCCCAGCCTAGGGAAAGAGGCTTATCCTTAAGGAAATGCCGATGTGGGGGGAAGTTGCACCTTTATCTTAAGGGCATTTGTTCTTCCCACAGCAAATGCTTAAAGCCGACATACAATGCATGCTCAATGGCCATGTCAGGCCCTTTTGGAAAAACAAAGTCAGGCCGAATTAGATTTACACGAAATGGCTTCCTCATATACCCTGATATATCCTATTGCTTGCCATTTCTATTTGTCAATTGGTGCACTACACTTTAATTCCAGGCCAAGTTATCTATTTATAACCAGGCTAAAATCCATTATGACCCTTAGGGAAAGGATATTTATTACAGAAGGCAACTCCATGATGAACAATTGCTATCTTTGTCTCAAGTCCCTATTTGCCTATCAACCCATAATACAAAAAACATTATCTTATTAATACTTAATGATCAGTATCCCAAGTAATGGAGGGAAATGCCAATACAATTGTATGGAGGACAAAGGCAGATTTGGGACACAATGGATGACATTAAATAAGAAAGTAACTGGAAGCTGCAGAGCAGTTTTTTAGGTGTTTCACATGACAGGTTGGTGGAGAGCCTCAGTTTGTGTCTTGAGGAAAAAGAGCAGCTAATAAGTGTCACATGGAGTCAGACAGGAGATTCATCCCATCCAATACTGAATCTCTGAAGTCTTATGGGGAATTGCCTTCAATGGATAGGCCCAGTCCCAAATTAGTGGGCCGGAATACCCTGCAGAGGCTTCAGAAAAAGGGTACTCAGCTTAGATGGCAGAGGTGGCATGAGGGGAGATTTCCACTGACTACTCATAAAGCAGATTTGACCAGATTTACTTATTCATTTAACATTTCCGTGTGGGTTACCTATAATGCCAAATCTTTTTTTTTCTTTCCAAAAGTTCTTGCTTTTTTATAGTCTAGATAGTTTAAAACATCTTCTGTAACTTTGATGAGGCATTACATTCCTTTTTTAGAAAGTGAAATTGCTGTTCTCAAATGGAAACAAATTTTACATCAAAGAGCTTGAATTCAATGCAGAGGGGAAAAAAGCCAAATATGTAAAGCATTCTAGCAGCTGGCACTGAGACTGGCAAAGGCTGTCTCTAAACACGCAAAGTGAAGAGATATGAGGTGGTTTTTAAATAATTCCAGAAATTTCACGCCTTCATGGTAATTATGTGAACATTCAAAGTAAGGTGTATCTTAGCCCACATGACATGAAGACCTAAGTCAAACTTCGCCTTAACTTTAGAGAAAGGCAGACCCTATCTGTGATACTACACACCCAGATGTTTAGAAAAATCTAGATAATTGATCTCATTTTTGTTTCTTCATCCAGATGGAGCCAAGACTAAGGCCAGTCAGAATATTTGTAATCTTTTCCAAAGGGCACAGAAAATTGTTCTCAAAATATTTTGTGATGAGAGAGAAAGAACGAGGTGGTGCCCGCCTAATACAATTACAGAGGTAGGGTACCAAGAAGCATAAAGCTGCCTGGATACCCAGAGCCTCAGTGAACTCTTAGAGATGCAGCTAAGATCCTCTTACTATGCTCTGTAATTACTGTGGCTACCTCTTTGTCAGCAAATATTAGCTCAGTTAGAAGGTCACATTTTGCGTAAAAGATGATTAGCAAAATGAAAGGGGTATTAACAATGTCTCTTGAAAAATTACCTAAATTCTCATGAAAGCAGAAAAATAGGAAGCTGTAGCTTTTTAGAAGTAAACTCTGACTTGATAACTGAAAGAAAAAAAAAACAGACCCTGATTCAGTAGGCAATGAGATTCTCAAAGCATTCAATCTCAACATTCCCCATGACTAACTCTACTGATATTGTGTCTACGCGTAAGTGATTGCATAGGAGGACACAGAGGGAGAAGCAGGGCCATGAGAGAGTGAGAGGAAGGAAGGGAGGGGTGGGAATGGGAAGGAAGAGAAAGAGAGGCCAACAGAGTGACAGAAAGAAAATGTTCATTCAAACAGGAAGACCTCCATTTCAGTATGGCAGAGAAAACCAGTTTAGGTATTTTCAGGTAGCTCAGGCTTTCTGTTAGGGCTGTCTGCTTGTGGTTGGGTGTAATTAATAGATATGTCTGGCTCCCATCCTCACCCAGACAGGATTGCTATGGGGAAGGGAGGCCTGGAAGGATCTACCCTTCTCCAAATATGGGTTGGCTAGCCAGCCCTTTTCTGCAAGTTGATGGCAGTCTCCAGGAGTCCAGTCAACTGAATCAACCACTCCCATTGTGCAGATGGCCACCCACCAAAGCACTAATTTGACCCAAAAGTCTTTTTTTTTTTGGTTGCTAAGGAAATGAGTGCCATAAAATGCCTCCTTCATATGGACAAGATTCTCATAGCTGAGCAGGAATGAGGGGCAGACTGTATCTTTTCATTTTTCATAGGGAAACAATGAGACTTCATTGGTAAGGATGAAACAGAACTCTTTGCCAGTGATGTAACAGCCAATGTAGTTGAGAAAGGGTATCTGATAATAGAGAAGGAAAGAAATAAATTAAAGAAAATGAGACTACCAGCACAGAATCTGAGTAAGAGTTCAAATTAATGTTGGCAGAATGGAAGAAATAGCAGAAACCTGTGTGACAAACCACATCTATAACAGACTTTGAATAGTCTTTTACGTAAAAATGTTTGGGTGCATAATTTCCCTGTCAAACCAGCTATTCAAAATTCTAAACCAAGATTTTTCTGGTGTGTGAAAATGTAGTTTTCTATTTCCTTTGTGACAACATATATTTGACAGATGGATTAACTCAATAAGACATTTTATTTGGGCAGTTTTTATTCTTTTTTTTGTTCTCTTACTAACAGGATACAGATTAGGGAACCATGAATAATTGTGACCTCAGCCCCATTATTTAAAAATGTAATCCTTGTGATTTCTTTCTGGTTCCATAGGTTATTGGAAAGGAAACAAACTGGTCTTTTTCATGTGGTTGTTAGTTTGAGAAAATGTCTTAAATATAACAATTATGTCTCTTAGAGAAACACTTAATCCATGAACTCTTCAGTCCAGCCACCCAAAAGAAACATTGGGTTAGTTTATTGCTATGCCAAGCACACAAGCTTGTTGAATTTCTTTCTTTTGATCTGCCCATCTGAAAGTCTGTCTTACTTAGAAATCTCCAAGGTGAAGTTTCTTTGATCTCATATGACCATGAGAACTCAGGTTCTCTTTATTTCTGGAAATCTCTTGCAAACAAACTTTTTACAAGGCTTTGTCTATAGGACACTGTCAGAAAAACATAAAAAGGAAGAGCTGTTTAGGCCACACTAAGATACTTCACATCCATCTATTCAATTGTACTTGTTCAAACAAACAAACAAGCTGTGCTGAATGATAAATGCTAATGAGTTTGGCCTAACGCTTCCTCCATACATTGCATCTAGAAAATAATAAGCAATGAATTGATAATGAGATATAGGATGATTGATTTGCTTGGGCACAGAATGATCAACCCTCAGAAATAATAATTAATCACCACGAAGCATGCAGGTGTTATATAGTAAAGATGTTTTTTAAAGAGGAATAGAGGGAGGCAATGCGTATCGTGGATCTTCGACAGAGAAACATGTTTTATGCTTTGGCTTGAGAACATCAGTTCATTTAAATTCAAGTGAGTTGACTCTTAAATATAATTGTATAATTCCTAGAAATTTAAAGACTTTAGACTGTCCACTGGGAAAAAACCAATACTGCTCTCTTTGAAATCATAGAAATCTTGCCTCTGTTCAAGAATGTGAAATAGCTTTGAAATTGATGTGTTCAGTCATTAAGCACGAATGCTTGACAAAGCTTCTTTGATTTCATAGATAGTAAATCCCTGCAATGCTGCAAGAAGCCATTTATGAAATTGAGCTATTGATTGTGCTAATCTATACAGTGATTACTAGTGGCAGCCTAATGAGTAGGTGCTGCCTGTATAGTGTGCTTAAGAGGCACCATACAGGGCTACCGTCAAAAAGTTTGTTCCTTTTGAGTGCTGGCCAGGTGATGCAGTGGTTAAGTTCGCATGTTCCGCTTCGGCAGCCCAGGGTTCGCCAGTTTGGATCCCAGGTGTGGACCTATGCACTGCTTGTCAAGCCATGCTGTGGCAGGCGTCCCACATATAAAAAGTAGAGGAAGATGAGCACAGATGTTAGCTCAGGGCCAGTCTTCCTCAGCAAAAAAAGAGGAGGATTGGCAGCAGATGTTAGCTCAGGGCTAATCTCCCTCAAAAAAGACCCATTTTTTTTTTTTCCTTTGGGCCTGAGCATTCTGATCTGCCCCAGTTACTTATTAAAATAGCAATCTTCTCCTGTAGGGCCACATCCTAAAACATTTTCTGTTCATTAATTTATTCATTTTCAAAAATAAATATATTGAGTTTCTACTAGGCACAATGTACTTTGAGAGGGTTCAAAAGTGAATATGATCTGATCCCTACTTTCAAGAACCTCGTAACCTTGGGAAAGGAAATATGATACGCATACATGTAAGTATGAATTAAATAGAATGGGCAGGGATTAGCTGGCAATTAAGAGGAAGAATGAAAACCAGATTAGGCACCTGGTAGGAAGACAGGCTTAGAAACAGGCATCTCCAAAAAGATGTAAGAGGAAACTGAGAGGAGAGGGAACTAAACACATCTTAACTTTGCACATCATAATTATGTTCTTTAATTTTTACTTCCTTGAGTCAGCCAGAAAGATGTGAGAAGGTAGAAAACCAGTTCGGCTTTAAGCATGACCAGCTACTCCTAAGGAAGGCTGTGGGAATAGTGAGAGGACTAACCATCCAGTACAGCTGACAAAAACATCAGCATGGAGGGATGACATTACAGACATACAAATGAGCAGCTTAGGGCTAGAACTGTTATTCTAATCTGTGTTTATTCCTTAACAGCCTATAAGAGGGAAGCAAAATAAACTGATATGACAAACACATGTAACTTGAAAGAATTGTAAATGAGACCTAGGTGCAAAAGATGTAATCAGAATTCAGTTTGAAATTCAAACTATACCAGGAATTTACTGTTTTCCATTTCTGTCTTGATAAGACTTTCAATATGTGGGTGTTTGTGACTCAAAGTTCCTCTTTTACAAAACTGCAATATCCACAGAATTTGGCTAAAGGAAGAAATTTAGGAGTTCCTAACAACAGTGACACCATAACTCAGTAATACTCCAAAGGAAATTATTGTAATGATACCAGGAGAATAATAGCCATCAACATCCTTATGCAGATAGATGATGATGATGATGATTCATAATTCCAAAAAAGGCTTCTTGGAAAGCATTGGCGTAATGTGAAAGATATTCAAATTTATCTACTTTAGCTATAAGATGTGCATCTTTCTTAGATGTAATATCATCTATATACTTGGAAGTTTCCTACAAACAAATATTTCAGCGAATAGGTCCCTAGGTGGATTGGCTACATTGAGAAGAGCATTACACAGTTCCTAATCTGCAGTCTTAATATATGTACTTTATAGCCAATGTCTAGAATGAACTCCTTCTGGTAGAAAAAAATAGAGGTATTAGATAATAATAATTTTTGTTGTTGTTGTTGTTATTATTCCAGGAAACTTTTTTTCTTTTATTTGCCCCTTCGAGGAATTAAAGATTTTCTCAAGGTTTTTGACCTCTGGCTTCCTAACATGCAGTCATCACCCATTGGTCTCAATCACAGGAACTATTATGGATAGTTCTTTCAGGTACTGCAAATTACTGAACAGTGGAAGAAAAGCACTACATAACTGTATTTTTAAAAAATATTATTTGCTTTTGTTTCTTAGAAAATACATTGAAAATTACTTCAGGAGGTGGGGAAGGCAACACCTCAGTGAGTAGCAGTTTGCTTCTGAATAGAAAGCGTGCACCATGCATATAAGGCGGATCTTACTAGGGATTTAGGAAACTGCCTATTCTCTGCCTACGTGTAATAGATCTAAGCCACCTCGCTGAGTGCTACCTGCCCCTTCCTCATTACATGTGTACAATTAATTGTCTAATGGGTAGCCATTTTGTTTCCTTCATATACTCCCATAAAATATCTACTAAACCTCCTCCCAGTCGTGAAAACTCTGTGGTTGGATTTCACTGCTCCAGTCACCCAGAGGCAGTGTTTGTTATTTGTTGATCGAGGTTACAACCTTTTAACAACCTCAACCCTACTGCGCAATCCAAGATACCAAATCCCAGAATAAAATACTCCAGATCCATGTAAAACATCCCATCCCAATATCCAACACTCCTCTCTCTCCTCATGACCGCCTCACTCCAGTACTCTCACCCACTCCCGCAGCCCCATGTCACAACACTAGCGATCACAGCTTTGTGCCTGGGGGCAGAATTCATGGAGGGCTTCACAGAGGAGGCTGCATTTAAGCTGAGTTCTGAAGAGTAGGCAACAATATGGACAAAAAGAATGGATAGTTATGTGATAAAAAATGTAGTGCTAGGTGTTCTGTAAACATCATCTCTGTGTTTCTCAGAATGTAGTGGTTTTTAAATATGAAAATTTCTGAGCTCAGCACTAGCTCCAATGGAAAAGAACCCCCTGCATTTTAAGGACATCTCTCAGGAGATTCTGATGTACCTCAGGAGTCTATAATATAGACTCTATAAGGTTAGCCTTGCAAAATCAAAGTCATAAAATTTTGCATGCTCTCAGACATAATGACTCATGATTGCAGTTATGGTGGAAATATATCAACTGGCTCCCACCATTTCTAAGAAAAAGTTGCCTACTCTAATATTTTCCCTGTGTTTTCAAGACATATTTGAGGAAGACAACTTTATGTGCAGTTGAAAAATAAAGGAGGTTGGAAGACGACTGCAAAAGGAGATAAAAATGAATAGTCTTTCAAAGTAGCGTAAGGGGATGGTGAAAACATTTGAAAGACTAGTTTTGGATAGAGAATTTGGTGTAACTTAATTTAATGCTCAAGCTTTGATCTGAGTATGAACATTTACATTGCATATTCCCAATTTGTTTTGGAAGGACCTGTGGCAAAATGACATTAAATAGAAATTCACTATATTTACATAGAATTTGAGATAAATGAAAATTAATTGCCCTTTCAGCTAATTCATAGTGGACTCATAAACATGCTTTTTTTATTCTGTAAGGCCCTTCAATATTCAAATTCCTCCAGCACACCATCTGTTCACTCTTTCAGTGCATCTGCACGTTCCATCTCAGTGACAGAGGGATCGGAGAGCTGTACAGCTTTAGAATATTTTAAAAAGATTGAAGTATACTACTACTGAAAAGTATCATCATGCTTGTTCCTTAAAATATGGCAATTTGAGTCAATAAAATAAAGTAATATTTGTGCAGCCAATGCAGGCTTTGTCGATGTCATTTGTCTTGATTCAGAAATCAAGGCGGCTACTTTTCTTCATCAGACAGTCTAGTTGAAATTATTGACATACCTTACAGACATCACTGTGGATTTCATCAAAGTTTATAAACTATTAATCAAAAAATCCCAAATATGAGTTGATCTCATGCTCTTATTTGGGGCAGATTCCTTTTCCAATTTTAGATGCCAGTAGAATTTATTTCAATGAATTTCATCATTACGTATAACAGTTCATTAGATATTCAGGAAGCTTTTATAGTTTCAAGTTTAAATGTTCACGTCAGTATTTAGAATCTCTTTTCTTTCCCTCAGAAAAAGGAGAGTATGTTTTTTCAGGAATTAAAAATTCCTCCTAAGGTTTAAATTAATCTGAATCAGAGAAAAGTCTAGATTCTTAAAATCTATTCTCACAAGCTATCTTACTAAGAATTGCAAGTTGTAAAATTCCCATGACATTTCTCTATATTATGACAACTACAGAATAATTTAATGACTAACATTAAAACCTATTTTAGCACAACCAGAAGGACCTACAACTAGACTATACAACTATGTACTGGGGGCTTTGGGGAGAAGAAGAAGAAAAAACAAAACCAAACCTATTTTATTGTTAAAAGTTCAATATTGCAGGGGCTGGCCCCGTGGCCGAGTGGTTAAGTCTGTGCGCTCCGCTGCAGGCGGCCCAGTGTTTCGTTGGTTCGAATCCTGGGCACGGACATGGCACTGCTCATCAAACCACGCTGAGGCAGCGTCCCACATACCACAACTAGAAGGACCCACAACAAAGAATATACAACTATGTACTGGGGGGCTTTGGGGAGAAAAAGGAAAAAACAAAATCTTTAAAAAAAAAAAAAAGTTCAATATTGCAGAACTGACTTATCTATTTATTTACTGATCCTTAATACTAAAACAAAGATGACATCAAGATTGTGTGACACGTACATTTCTTTTCTCCTTGGTGACACCAAGGGAAGGCATGCAAATATAATATTCTGGGATTTAAAAGGTGACTTGAGACTCTGTGCTTAGCACAATACAAAAAGGTGAACTCAGGAACTTCACTGCTGCTTCTACTAATTGTTGACCTAATTTATATCAGTTAGTGAAATGAATAGATGTCAATCTCCTTGATCAATGTGATGAATAGAACCCGTGTGTTTCAGAGAACACCTTCTTACAGGAAGGTCAGCAAATTCTTAAGGGAAAATGTTTGATAGATGCTATTAAATGTACAAGGCCTGGGTGTATTGCTTATTGACATGTTCTTAAACTAAATGATTTTCACTCATGCTTGAAGGTCAAACCAGCCACCCTTTGATAAAGCACCCGCGACAAGATCATTCTTGATGAAATGCTGAGCTTTTGGACAGAAAATTAAGAGTTCTTCATAAGGTTAAAATAGGTCTGAGGGCAGAGGAGTGAGAGAAAACAAAAGGATTGCTAGGGAACTAGAGAGAGAAGTAGTTTCTATATACAGTTGTTTTTCTTCTGGACAATAAAGCAGGAAATGCCTCTCATGGCCACCTAAAGAGGGTATGACAGACTCCAGCCTTCCTAATTTGCATATTCAGACATCATGGCAGTAGTACAGAGCATCACGGTGCTCAAACATCTCCCTGGTAGCTGAATGAGGGTTTCAAAGTGTCCTTGGATCCCAAACAGCTAAAAAGGCATTTGTGAGCAGATGGCAATTGTGTGATGAAAAGTCTAATTGTATTTGCCTTCTCTAATGGAGAGACAGCCAGGACAGTTAGGCAGGTCAAAGCATGTGGGCAGGACTAACATATTGTGTGTGAAGAGAAAACTTGGAAAGCTCAGTTGGAGAGCTAATGAGACAACTTACAGGCCCCCAAGCTGATTCTGTGTCTGCAAAATGATAAAGGAAAGGCAAGAATTGAAGCACTAACCCAGAAAATTCAGGCCCCCGAGCGTCCTGAGCATTTCATAGAACACAGGAGCGTTGAAACCAGACGGAACAGTGGTCTTGAATCCTATCTACGCCATCTAAAAACTGTGTGACACCAGACAGACTAAGTCACCTCTCTAAGCCTTAGCCTTCTCATCTACAAAGTGATGATAATCATAAGCCTGTCATAGATTGCTGTGAGGATTATGTGAAATAATATAAATACAAATAGTACTTAGCATAGCGTTTGGTTCAATATGAGCTCAGTAAATATTATCAATTATTTTTAGCAATTAGATAAGTGACAAAGGCAAAAAGTATTTGGGGGACTTTATTATGTTGGGTCCCCTAGAAGCAGAGCCTGAGATAGGGGTTATTTGGAACTAAATACCAGTGGCAATTTCAGGACGACCTCCCCCCATGTTTTAGCAGAATCAATCAACATTGATCTCAAAAGTGGGTTGTGCACATCTCTTCCCAACTCTGTGTTCAGGGATGTTATGTTGGTAGTTTAAAATCAGCCATGGGAATGGGAGTGTTTATACCATAGCAATCAGCAAATGCTATAATCAGCTTCCCTCACTCCACTCCCTCCAGCTAGTTGTTAAACATTTATCAGCACACCATTGTTTGTAACTAAATAACGGAAAGATTTTTTCAAATGTGATCCCCACATATGATTTCTAAGGTGAGGTAAAGGCTGAACTAGGAAAGGTCCCAAATGTCTAGAAACAGCCAAGATGTTTCCAGATAATGGCTTTGCTTGTACACAAAAATATTCTCCTATATATCTAATTTCATCAACGTTATCACTTTCCGCCATTTCTGTTTTCTTTACTCACACTTTCCCAACTCTCTGCTGATAAATAATCTGGCTCTAGCAACGGAGTGAACTACTACAATAACGTGACTCTAATAATAGACCGGGAAGATTCAGCAGGACAAATACACATCACTGAGTCACTTAGCAACCTGAAGTCACTCAGAGGAACAATGCAGTCATTTACACCACAGTTGATTTCCCCAAAAGGATGCTATATCCTGACCCAAATAGACAGTTTAAAGTTTGTGGTACTACTTCCCAAAACAAGTAATCGAATTCGCTAGAAATGCTTAAGCCATGCCTAGGATCCCTGCAGATCAGTCCACCTCCCCGTCTTGTGGACAGCAGCTATACAGGAACAACTGTAACCTGGCTCAGACTCAGAATGCAGCAAAACGCGGCCCCAAGGACTCCTTTCAGGGCTGGGACACAATAATTTGAAGAAGTTCTCTCCAATCCCCAATCATCGTCTCACCCTTTGGGAAAAACAAACATGAAGCGAAAGGAAAAACATTGAAACTTATTTTCCAAATTCACATGTGTTTCTTTAGGGAGTTAAGAGGCATTTAGAAAAAAGGGTTTGATGTCCCCCTGAAGATACCACCCCACCCCACCCCAACTACATGCCAGGCATTCGAAGGGTAAGAAGCTGCCCAGCTTCATCCAACAGTACGTGGTATTGATGGATTGCACTGCCAGGTATCCTAAATCTAATATAAAAAACCCTAAGGAGCAGCTTTTTCAAGTTCCCCTAAAACTCGGGGAGGAACACATCCCGGGCCCACAGACAATCTAACATTTGGATGGGTCCTTAGGTTTACCCATGACATTAGAAAATGGCATCATTATTACACCTTAGAACAATAAATACTGAAGATAAAATAACAAGTATAGTGGGGTTATATTTGTTAATAACTCATTGGTTAAAGATACTTTTAATTATATAAATATAGGCCCACGCTTAAAAAAAATTCACGTCGTACAAACAGTTATAATATTCTTGAATTATTCTCATGGCTAGCCATTTCCCGTTCTGTAGGACGCAGCTTCAGTGAGGGAGGCCTTCCTTTTCTAAAGCAGCCCTTTCTGTTTCTCTTGTTCATTCTATTGGTTCCCTTTTTTTTTGTTTTTTTTGTCTTTATTACACACTATAATTTATGATTATTTACCTATGTAACTTGTAAAACCTAAAATGATATTGTTACAAACTATTATTTTACAAATTAAATTGATACAGTACTTTCTTATCATATGAATTTTACAATGCTCCCTCTATAATGTGAACTTCATGGGGGCAGGGACCACGTCTGTCTTTATTACTATTAGATTTTCAGTGCCAGCACAATGCCAGGCTCAATAAGTGTTTACTTAATGAATAAATCAGATCATATCAATCATACTGCTCTGAATCTTCCCAAAGCAGTGCATAGTGATTGTTTTCTTTTTAACAGCTTAATATTATTCCATTGTATTTAGTTAATAACTTGTTTTTTGATGGTCATTAACAATGTTTCCAATTTTACTGCTATTAATGTTCAGTGAACATCTGGTACACACAACTTTGGGTTATTGTGTAAGAATATTTTTAAGATAAATTCATAGAGGTGGAATTATTGGGCCAGATGTGTATGCATTTTTAATTTGGATATATATTGCCAAATACAGGATTTTGTTTCTGTTTTTGAACACACAGCATAGAAGAGACGTTCCGGTAAGAATTATGATTTGAGTCATCTATTTGGAAGAACATCCTTCTCCCGTTATAATTTTTTTACCTATATGTGGGTCCCAACTGGCAACTATTGCTCTAGATTTCTTAGAGGCTTGCTCCAATATGTTCTAAGTTTCAGAAATGTCTCTGCCTTGGAGGAGACTAGATAACTCCCACCCCCTTCAGTCAATCCTGCACACCATCACCAGATTAATTTACCCTAAATACTCTTTTAATCATGTTAATCTCTTGTTGGAAAATCTGTATTGGTCTGGAATTAGGTACAATTTTTATGTTCTTCATACTTTTCTATGTTTTCCAAATGTCCTAAAATATATACATATTGTTTTTATAATTGAAGAATGCTATAAGTAAATGGAAGAAAGTAGCAGTCTCTGTTTCTTGAAAACCATTAGCAAATCAACATAAATGTATTTACTTCTCTAAGCAGAAAAATGAAAATACTAAACCCCATGTTTTTTTAATTCCAATGGCTGCCCACTCTGCATAAGTTTGTAATCTCAGTCTGGTAATTTGAGGCTGTCTATGATCTGTCCTCAACCTAAATTCTCAAAGTTGTCATTGATCAGTCACCTTTTTGAACTCTTTTTTAAAGATCTTAATCTAAGCATGATCTCTGGAAAATGCTTTCTGTTGTGGCTTTGCTCATATCATTTGCTCACCACTTACAATCTCTGCTCCTTTTCCTCATTGCAAACTCTAAAATTCCCCCAAGGCCAAATCAAATCCTACTTCTTTGGAAAAGACTTCTCTTTCATGAGCTTACTGTGAGAGCTAGTTTTTTTTCACTGAGGAAGATTCACCCTGAGCTAACATCTGTGCCGATCTTCCTCTATTTTTTAGTATGTGAGCCACCAGCACAGCATGGCTGCTAACAGAGTGGTGTAGGTCCACACCTAGGAACTGAACCTGCACCACTGAAGCAGAACACGCTTTACTTAACCACTAGGCCACCAGGGCTGGTCCCTGAAAGCTATTTTTTTAATCATGTGAGATGATACTAAGTTGACAACTATTTTAAGCTGATGAATTATTAGTCAGCTTTTCATACATATATATTGTCAAAACAAATAATTTTAGGAACCTAGAATTGCACTGTTCAATAGAGTAGACACAAATGATTATTTAGGTTTAAATTTAAATTAATGTAATTTATTTTAAATTAAACTTATTTGCTGATCACTAAGCTAACCAGAGACTTCAGTAGCCACACATGACAAAAAATGCAGACTTCACAAGATTAGTTCAGAAATACCACTAAATAAACAAACAGCAACAAACAGCAATAACAACAAGCCCTGGGAAGCAGGGAGAATCTGATTTCCAGAGCTGCCACATTATATTATTTAAAATGTCCTATTTTCAACGAAAAATTGGGAGACATCCAAGAAAACAAGAAACTATTGCCCACACATAGGAAATCAATCAGTCAACAGATACTATCCTTTAGGAAGCCCAGACTTTAGACTCACTAGACAAAGATTCTAAATCAGCTATTTTAAATATGGTCAAAGAAGTGAAGGAGATCATGTTTAAAGAATGAAAGGAAAGTATGAAAATAACGTCTTACCAAATAAAGAATATCAAAAAAGAGATAGAAATTATTTTAAAAAGAACCAAGTAGAAATTAAATTCTAGAGTTGAAAAGTATAACAACTGAAACAAACAATTCACCAGATGAGCCTCAACAGTAGATTTGAGCAATCAGAAGAAAGAAAGTCATCTAGTAAATAAGTGACAGATCTGGAGTTTTAACCAGATTCATGTGGCTTCAGAATCCATGTCACTTCTATCAATCTATATGATCTATATCAGTCCTTTCCATCTTAATGCCATTAACCAAATCAGCCTGGTCTAAATATGACAATGCTTGCCACAGAACCTTGCACATAGTAGGGATAAATACATATTTGATGGGGTTATGCAAATAGTAATTCTTCATACGAAACATTAAAAAATGTGCATGCAATAAGTCTTAATTTCTCAGTTTCAGGTATGGATGTCCTGTGTGCGGTAAAAATACCATCAGAACCAAGAAAGGAAAAAATCAGGAAGTAACATAGGGCCAGGAAGAAGGGAACCCCCTGAGTCAAGCTAAGCACAACCAATAATAAAGACAAAGAGTATTGTTATTTTTATTATTAAAAATATTAGTGCTATTAATTTTGAAAGGTGATAACCTTCCACTTATTGAGTGGTGAATATATCTCAAAAATTATTGTAAGTTCTTTACATACATTATTTGATTAATCTCCCCCACATTGAAATGTAGGTTAGTCAGTCATTATCACCTTTTTCAAAATGAAAGCTCAAGTACCTTGACCACAGTCAGAGAATAACTCTAGGATTTCTGTAAAGAAGGGGTTTAGGAGTGTTAATAAAGGGAAAAGCCACGGGACTTGTCTTGAAGTTTTGTTGGCTGTGTAAACCGTTATCTTAGATTACGAGGGTGGTTTCAGTGAGTGGTTCATCGGAATTATGGGTGGGGGGAAAGCAGTGATAAAGACACTGCCACCACCAAGCCAGGAAATTGTGTGCTAGGATTTGAATATAGATTGTCTGAATCCAAACTCAGAACAAGAGCACCACTGTATTCCCACTTAAATCTGCATTCCAAACAGGGACTCCAACACTCTGCTCTGGGAGGTGGGCCCTGGGATCTGATCAGGGATTTATCTTCAAGGAACAGATTATTTCAGGAGGAACTTCATCTGGAGTTTCTGTGTTTTAATAAAGCAGTGGGTTTTTTGTTTTTGTTTTTTTCAAAACAATTGACAAGGTCTTTCAGATTTATGTTTGGAAAGATTTTAGGTCATGGTATGCAATGGTTTTTCTTGGCTGCCCACAGGCAGTGAGTGATCTTTGAGGAGGTCTTTCTTGATTCATCCATCAGTGTGACTTATTTCCTGTCTCCTAAGAACATCCAGCCAACCGATAACCTCCACAATGCACATGATTTCTGTATCTATCAAGAGAACTCAGCAAAAGAAGCGTGAGGCGGCTGCTAAGTTTCTTTCTTGATAACTGACCAAATCGCCCATCAATAGTGTCACCTCTCAAGGCAACTATCGAAGAGGACAAATGATGAGAATTTGGAAAAGTTCCTAAGGAAGAAAGATACTTGAAGTCCCTAGCTACAGTGATTGTCTCAATTTTCTCTCATCTTACAGACCTGGTGTTCTGTGAGAAGTACCAACGTCCTTAGTGAGCAAGTTATTGTGCAAGGTCTGCCCATTAGCTGATTGCTGAACAAGTAACACAGAACTCCTGTGGGTTTTGGAACTGTGCTGATTTCAGCCTGCCTTTGCACTATAGGACTCAACCTAAAAGAGGCACATGATGACTCAGGTCATATATTAATTTTTATTTTTATATTCACTGCTTACCCAAACATAGAAAAAGCAAATGTGCAAACTCATGCCGCCTGCTTGTTTACCACTGTTGGAAAGCCCAATCAGTATCTACAAAGAGGTGCTACTGCTTAAGGAGGAAGCCCAGAGGATTCAAACTTAGATGGATGCCAATCAATGTTCTAATACGTAATTCAAAGTCTCTTCCTGAAATGTCTGTGGCTCTTAGTGATTCACAATAAGAGAAAGCCACAGCCCCCCTTCAGCAGCTGTTCCTGTTTGGGGAAAGCTAGAAGGCCAAAATCTGCTGTAGAGGAGTCTTTCACCGAGGTAGAGGGCTTTGTGCTTCCCTGGTGGCTTCTGAGCAGTGTTCACTGTCAGAATGAATGTATAGCCTTTTAGGTCACAAAGGGCCCAGTTGAACAAATCCTGAGTTGTTTATTGAAGGGTACCATGATGACCTAAAAGATCTAGTCATTCTCAAGCATAGATGTCTAGATCCAAAGGAATATTATGGAATCTGGATGATAATTACAGAATAACAGGACTTCCAGACAAAGGGAGGCCTTCTTCAGGCTTCCTTCCTGTGTGAAAAGGATTTGCACTAGACTGGGAAAGCAGGCTTTTTACCCCACAATGTTGCCTCTGCTTCTCTCAGTTTCTCAAAGCTGAGTTTTATGGGTGCTTCCACCAGGCCCAGGTATGCCTCAGCTCCTGACTGAGACGGTTTATCAGTAATCTCAACCACAACAGGCAGTGGGGCTTAGAAGTAAGCTACCAACCCTAGGCTGAATTCCAGTCACAAGTTAGAGGCCCCTAAATTGTTTCCTAGTTCTACATGGCTGTCAAATATGCCTGTGATTTTGTGCCTAAAGACACCTAGATCCCTGACTTGCCCTCAGATTGCAGCTTTCCCTTGCCACTGCCATCCCAGTACTGAGTCCATAGTTTTTGCTTTGGTTCTTAAAGTTTAAGAGCTTGGGATCTAGAATCATAGTTCATGGTTCATATCCTAACTGTGTCACTGACTTGCTATGAAACTTTGTACAAATAACTCAATCCAATGCACAATTCCATGCAGATATGCATGCTTGTAAGGGTATGCATACACTCACACTAAAAGTGAGAGATTAATAGAGATGGTATGTGCAAATGAAAGGGCAGGGAGATGGGGCAGGAAGAGGCAAGGTGAGATGAGGTAGAACTAATGAGAAATTTTTAAATTATGGTTGCTGAAAAATAAAGGCAATGAAATCAAGGGAACAGGGACTGACATAAGGAGAAATGAAATGTCACAGAGCAAAGGAATTAGAACAACCTACAATTTCACACAAACACGTCATAGAGAAACAAGTTAAAGCTTCACGCTAATATATTAATGTTTTGGATATTAAGACATGTTCGATTAAAAGGGCGAGTTCTTCTCCATGTTGACAAATACCATTGGCACTGCAGCAATCTAGCCCAATGGTGTCACTATTTCCAGATGGATAGGTCTATGTGGTTGTGGAAAGAAGAGATTCTTATTAAAAAAATGTATTACTCAACCAAAGATAATTATCACAGAATTCTTTCTGCAACATTTCTGAAAATGACCACTCAACATTTCGAAAATGATGCAAAAGTTGTGTATAAAAATGTATGCAGTGAAAAGTCTGCCCCTCATACCTCTTTTGTTTCCACTCAATTTCCAACCCAACTTCCAAACAGGTAAATGCTCTTTTTAGTTTCCTGTGTAGCTGCCTGGTGGTTATTTAGGCACATACAAATATCAATAATTATTCTTTTTGCTCTCTCCTTTTTATAAAACTGGCAGCATACTAAACACAATTTTCTGAATCTTTTTTCCCCCTCATTTAACTATATATCTTGGAGATCTTTATCAGTAAATACAGAGCTTCCTCATTCATTTTTTTACAGCTACTTAATAGTCCATTGTATGGATATACCACAATTTATTTAGTCACACCCCCCAATGGTGGACATTTGCATTGCTTTTGGTATTACAAACAATGGTGCAATCAGTAAACAGGTAACATATATCAATACATATTTTATTCTGCACATTGTAAGAGTATATGCATCGATTTTTGAGAAGTAAATGCATTTGAATATTGAGGGATATCACCAGATTGGACTTCATACAGATTGTGCCATTTTGCACTCCCATGAGCAATATGTGAGAGTTCCTGTTTCCCCATGCCACAGTTTAACTAGCCTTTGGATTCATTTCAATCTGAAAGGTGATAAATGGCATCTCAATATAACCTTAATTAGGTCTTTTATAAGTGAATAAGATTAAATCAAACACAAAGGCCGTATGTACTTATTTTTCTGCCAACTATCTGCTCATATCCTTTGTCTACTTTTCTATTAGCTTACTTTTTCCTTATTCATTTGAGGATGTTCTTTATATATTGGAGTGATTAATCCTTTGTATACGAGTTGTCTCATGTCATCTGGTATGCACTGGGCTATCCATTTCTTACTTCAAAGCTTTTATTACCAACTCTTGCTTTTATGTATACACTCACTCAAACTAGAAATGTTGAGTATTGAGTTTTTTATCTATTTATTTCTAAGGGCAGCTTTGCCTCTACATATGCTCAACAAGGAGCTGCCTATAGCTGCATGATGCTGCAGCTCTGTGTCTCTTTAATCCACATGTGACATGTCTTCAGTCTCTGCAGACTAAATATTCTTCTGTCACTGTGGTGATGGTGGTGTATTATAAACCACTTTTAAGGAGAAAAGTCACTTTTCTTTAGAATATGAGCTGAAAATGGAATCTCTTCTTTACAGAAAAACATGTGAGAATTATGACATTCCCTGTGACACAACATTAAAAATCCACCCTCTATATCATCATCACTGATAGCAGTTGAATATTTTGTACATAACATCACAGATAGTATTGCCGGATAAAATTCAGGATAATCAGTTATATTTGACTTTCAGATAAACAATGAATTTTTTTAGTATAAGTACATCCCAAATATTACATGGGATAAAAATATACTTAAACATTATTCTTTTTTTATCTGAAATTCAAATTTAACTGGACTTCCTGCATTTTTATTTGGTAAATCTGACAATGCTTATTATATTTTTATATTTTTCTGAGACCAAGATCCCATAGCTATGGTTTGCTGATTTTGAAGCATGTTCCTGACTAATAATACATGAAATTTTGAAACATGATGATAAAAATCTCCAGGATGGCTAAGAATTTTTTTAAGATCATCAAATTCAGCCACACATTTTAAGTGTAAATGCTACCTACAATGTCCTCCACAAGAAGTCATCCATCTTATAACTGGATACTTTCAATAGCAGGAAATTCTCACTACCTAAAAGACAGCTCATTTGATGTCTGCCTCGATCATTTAGTAAACCTTTTCTAAAATTAAGCAAATTCTCTTTTTCTGACACTTTTTTTCTATTCATCCTAGTCTTAGCAGCCACTGAAAACAAGTTAAATCCCTCTTTCATATGTCAACCCTTCAAATATCTGAAGACAGTAGGCCACTCGAGATTATTTTTTCTCTTTGATAAATATTTTCAGTTCCTTCAACTGCTTTTTATAAAACATTGTTTCAAGTCATCTTGCCCACTACCAAATATTGATTTTTGTACCTTCTATGTGCCAGGCACTGTGCTAGGTGAAATGGCACTGTGATTAACAGTATAAAATTCCCCATCCCTCAGGACACTCTTAGTCCAATGGGGGAAAATGGCAAACATTTACAAACCTCTGTGACAAGTGCTATAATAAAATTATGAACAGAATTCTTTGAGGACACAGAGAAGGGAGTGTCTAAATCTACCCGGAAGGGAGAGGGGAGAATGGGTGACAAGGGAAAGGTTCAGAGAAGGCTTAGCATGTGATGCCTGGGCAGAGTCTTGAAAGTTCCATAGGAATTTTCCATTTGAACAAGGGGATAAGGAGCAGAAGTTGCTGAAATCAATCTATATTTTAACATCTTTATTCTGTAGGAACTTTCTGCCACATCAGAGAAGTTGATCAGTTCCTTCTTGAAACACTAAGTTCCTATTACACCGCACTCTGCTCTAGCCATTCCTTTTCCCTTTCATAGGCTCCTTCTGGTCCTGCCTCTTCCCCTTCAGTGTTGTTCTTCTCCAGGGTTCTGTTCTCTGTACACTGCTCTTCTTATTCTCTCTCTATATTTATCTCTAGCAATTTCATTTACTTTTGTGGTTTCCGTTACCATGTTAAATGGTGATTATTTCCAAACATACATATATATATATGCATCCTGGATCTCTCCCCTAGGATTCACACATCCGTGTGAAATGGCTACTTGACACTTCTATCTGAATGAACCACAAGCACTCCTCAAACTCAACATATCCAAACCAAATTCCTCCTCCCGTGTTCATTACTTGGAAGGAACTAGCTCTATCTACAATCACCTATATTAGAACCTAGGGTGGTGTTGTTGCCTTCTCTCCCTTGTTCCACTCATACAATCAGCAAATCCTCCATATTCAATCTCTTCCATCTCTCTCTCAAATCTCTCAAACCATTATCTTTGTCCAGGCTCTCATTATCTGTATCTTGGACTATGTAACAACTGACTCCAGTTGTTTTCATCACCCATCAACTCTACCCACAGCTACCAAAATGGTCCATATCAAATACCAGTCAGGGGGGTTGGCTTCTGGCATGACAGCTTGAGGAGCTCTAGTGATGCACTTGTTAGTGAAACTGGTGAGAAATATAAACAAAAAATATGTATTTAAAGCCTCTGAAAATGGTCCTAAGGGACAAAACAGCAAATGATGAAAAATCTATTCAAGAATATCTATGAAAATTCAGTAAGAAAAGCAAGAGACTGTGGTATTTGAACCAAGATTACATCTTCCCTCTCCATCCCACTCAGCAAGGCAGAGACTCCACTCTAGACTTTTAACCAAGAACACAGGACTCCCTCTCTACCCAGCATCCTGACAGAGGGTCTTCTTCGTGGGAGGAGCAGCATATCAGTGTTTTTCATCCTGTTCCCAGCTACCTGATACTGAAACTAAGTCCCAGGCAAGTGTGGTTAAGAGGTTGGGCTCCCTTCTGCCTGACCCCCACTCGTGGAACAGAGACCCTACCTTGCGTACAGCACACAGAGCTATTGGGCCCTGCCCACTCTTGCTTTAACGTGTGATGTGGTAGTTCCATGCCAGGAGAAGCAAGTTGAAGGAACCTAAGGCTGCTATGCACCCTCTCCACTGATTAGGGATATCACTCAGAAAGAAGCTTGCCATTGTCCCAGCTCCAGAACACTGACTCAGAGATTTAGCCTGGGGGAAGAAACAGGTCATGAAACAGATAACTCCTAATCTCTTTCCAAAGGAATTGACTTCATTCTAAGAGAGAATGAAGATTTTTCAAGTCTAAAAGCACTTTCAAGCACAAAGGAGTCTGTGGTGAAGGGCAACTGGGAGGAGATTAGAAATACAGACTAAACTGGAGGCCAGCTAGTTTGCAGGATAGAATCAAAGAATCAAACATCTAGGGAGAGCCCTCCTCAGGTCTTTATGGTGTCCTTTGAAGCCCAAAAGTTTTTAATGTTGATGAAGTCCAACTTATCTATTTTTTCTATTTTTGCTTGTGCTTTTGGTATGCTTTTTTCATAGCAGTTACAATTAATAATACTTACCGAGTAGGGTATATAATAACTCAGGGACATGAAATAATGAGTGACTAGAGTGAGTTTGATCAAGAAAAACTTCTTGGGGGAGGTGAGTTTTAATTTTTTTATAATAATTGTATTATTGATGTACAACCTGGTTTTTTTTAAGATTTTTTTTCTTCTTCTCCCCAAAGCCCCCCAGTACATAGTTGTAGATTCTAGTTGTGAGTCCTCCTGGTTGTGCCATCTGAGACGCAGCCTCAGCATGGCCTGATGAGCAGTGCCATGTGCGCACCCAGGATCTGAACTGGCGAAACCCTGGGCCACCAAGCCGGAGCGTGCAAACTCAACCACTCGGCCACAGGGCTGGCCCCAACTTGATGTTTTGATATACATAGTGAAATGATTACTACAATCAAGCTAATTAACATATCCATCCCTTTACATAGTTACCTTTGTGTGTGTGTGTGTGTTTGTGGTGAAAACACCTGAAATCTACTCTCAGAAAACTTAATATACTCTTAGAAAATTTCTAGTACACAAAAGTAGGTGAGTTTTGAGCAGATTTCCAAAAGAAGGGAAGGACTCAAATTCAAAGACCTCAGTGCAGGTTGAGACTCTGACCAGGAGTGAAACTGGGAGGAATGGGAAGCTGGTTACTGTATTTGGAAGGCTGGAGACAGGAAATAATCGGGTGCTTTTAGAGCTTTGCATCCTGACAGTCATGAATCCTGGGAGGATGGGAGCACTGCAGAGAAGCAGGACTGCAGCAGTTCTGCAGGATGGTTTGGGGAAGGAGAGGCACAGACAATGCCAATGACAAGTTTTAGACTCTCCCAGTGTTGTTGGTTTACAGGGTGCCAAGAAGACAGCAAGATACATTGTTCACTGTGTATCCCCAGGACTTAAAAATGGTGTCTGGTGCATTGAATGCTGAATAAATGAAATGCGAACTAATTTGATGCAGTTATGTGCTTTCAATCTTTCCACCAAGTTCAAATTCCTTATAGCCATTTATGTTCTCACCTTTTCCATGTAAAATAATTCTCACTGACCGAGCACATAGGAGTCAAATAAAAGTTGAATAATTGTGATCTTTTGGCATCTATAAACATTACCTAATGTACCTCAAGCAGCAGAAAGTCTCTCTCTTGACCATTTTATTGTTCTGTTCGTAGCTTTAATAGGGTGATCAACTCATCTGGGTTTGCTTGGGACTGTCCCAGTCTCAGCATTGAAAGTATTATGTCCTAGGAAACCCCTCAGTCCCGGGAAAACTGGGATGGTTGGTCACCCTAGCTTTAAAAATCCTTACTTATATTCCTTGCATTTGTTGTAGGCCTCAGATAAGTTGGGAAGTTAGCCTCCCAGAATCTTTCTATTGGTCTGTGCTTCTCTCTCCTGTATGGTCTTGTCACTCCCTCATGCAGCATCCCAGGGAACACACCATTTCCTTACTTAAATGTCGTCCATTCATCATTACTGGCATCAGAATTTTAAAGAATTTGTCCTTGCAGGAACTCCATTTTACAAAGCTAAGCTAATCTTCTAGCACTTTAACAGATATCATCACATTGTATCCAGAATCCAAGGAACATAACTGTATTACCTCCCTAGGGCTGCCATAACAAAGTACGACGAACAGGGGGACAGGAAGCAACAGAAATTTATTCACTCACAGTTCTGGAGGCTAGAAGTCTGAAATAAAGGTGTCACCATGCCCATGCTCCCTGCAAAGTCTCTAGAGAAGAATACTTCCTTGCCTCTTCCAGCTTCCGGTGGTTGCCGGCAATCCTTGGCATTCCTTGGCTTATGGTAGCATAGTTTGAATCTCTGCCTCCATCATCACATGGCCATCTTCCCTGTGTGTGTGTCTGTGTCCAAATTTCCCTCTTCTTATAAGGGCACCAGTTGTTGAATTAGGGGCCACCCTACTCCAGTATGACCTCACCTTCACTTGATTACACCAGCAAAGACCCTACTTCCAAATAAGGTCACATTCACAGTTTCCAGTGAACGTGAATTTTGGGGGGGACACTATTCAACCCAATACAATAACTTACAGTAATTCATACAATAAGTATAACATCAATAGGATGTCAAATTCTTTCTCCATGTCTTCCATTCAATGGTTCTGTATTTATTCTTAATTATACCACTTAATCATAGTCGTGATTACATTTCTCAGCTGTCTCTCCATTCTTACGGCAGATCCAGCCTTTGGTTTCCAGAAATTCTAAGTTCTGTGATTATCAGTTGAGCATTATACTTTCTTTGCCAATTAAATATTTCTTAGGATTTTGTAGAAATTCAACTGCTGCAATTCAGTACCTGGTATCCTTAATATACAACTCTTGAGTTAGCTGGATACATAGGCTTTTGACCAATTCCAGTGGACTCTGAAGTATAAATATCTTCAATCATAACATATTATAAGTGAAAAAACAGAAAAAAAACCCTCTTGGTTCTTCAGCTCTGTCCTCTGCCAATCGACTTTCAAAATAACATCTCATTTCTATATGCGTCAGTGTGTCATGAAAACATTAGATTGCACGTTTTCCCAAGGCCAAAGTCAAAGAGCAATTCTGTGGGCTCTCTAGTCACGTTCTCATATTCAGGATATAAGACAATATCTGATTTTTCTGACTTTTCAATTCACGTATTTTTACGTGTCTTTCTGCCAGTACTACTCAGTCAAATTATACTCCAAGATAAATCATACTCATTGGAAGCATGTGTCTTCATATCAGGAAGTTACTTCTACTGATTAAATTCAATTTTGTCTCCTATAAAATACAGTTTTATAGGACATTTCAAGGTTTTCAAACCTGGTTGTTTCCATCATTTTCATTTTGTTTTGAAAATATACACAGATTTGAATTTTCAGCTGGGGTCCTCCCATTTTTGTCCTTTCTTCCCATAATTTTTATCCTGATTAGTTGTCTCAGACACAACATAAGACGCAATTTAGCTACACAAAACAAGGCTTAATACAAAGCAAAAGCAATGTGCTTGGGCTGTCAAGGTACAGATCAATTGTCTCATAAATTCTGTCTTCAAAAGTTGTATAACTCTTTAACTCTTTATCTTTACATGATAAATAGGATTAATAGTTCAAGATAGATGACAGGAAATTAATTGCCATCACAACATAAATTTGTATTGTGATGTATTTTTGTCTCCTGAGTGACTAGATAGAAAATACTCCCATGATTGGGAACTTGTAGTTTCTACAGTTAGACCCTGTTGCCTCTTCCTGTCTCTGCTAACCTCTACTCTGACAATAGAGTACTGAAGGCTTGGCTTAAAGTCTGGCTTTAGTCTTGGTTCTGCAAAGACTAACCTTAGGATAATCTCTCCAAGCCCCAGTTTTCAAAATATACAAATGTTAGTGAACAAAAAAACCAAACAAACCCTGCACTGTTTTCCTTACCAAGAAAAAGTATAACCAAGAATTTCATAAACCAACAATAAAATCAATGATATTAAACTGCTCACCAGGGGCCAAGCTGGTGGCATAGTGATGAAGTTCACGTGTTCTGCTTCAGTGGCCCAGGGTTCACAGGTTCGGATCCTAGGCACAGACCTACACACTACTCATCAAACTATGCTATGGCAGCATCCCATATACAAAATAGAGGAAGATTGGCACAGATGTTAGCTTAACGACAATCTTCCTCACGCAAAAAGAGGAAGATTGGCAACAGATGTTAGCTCAGGGCCAATCTTCCTCACCAAAACAAAACACATACAAAAAAAACTGCTCACCACTGGAGGGAGGCTATGGACAAAAGGTATCAGGCACTGGGACTATTCCCGAAAGACTATATACATGGGCCAGGACTCCTCAGAGGGGGAAAAATGATTTCCTTCTTGCTGGAAGATTGGATTAACTGAGAGCAGAAATCCAGGCACACTGCTTGGATTCTAAAGTCAGCTTAACTACTTACTAGCTGTGTGAATTTTGATAAGTTATCTAATTCCTCTATACTTCAGTTTCCTCATTTTAAAAACAACGGTGATAATCATAAAACCTAACTCACATTGTGGTTAGGATTAAATGCTATCCTATAGCTCAAGCACTTGGAACAGCACCTGACACAATGTAAGCACTCAATAAATGTTAACTAGTCGTAGTACTGGTGGTGGTATTAGTAATGGTAGAAGTAGTTGTAGCAGCGGCACCAATCATAGGTAGTAGTAGCATAGTATCTTTAGAAGTATTGCCCCAAATTGGCTTCAATCATGACTCAAAAAAGTAAGGGGTACTATTTAGTAATTCTATGTCAATGATTAGGATACTGTCTTAACCCAAACACCTTCCTAAGAAGACAATCTTCCAAACCCATGGTGAAGGATGGCAAAACAGTACCTCCGGGGATTGTTACTTCTCACCTTTCTGAGATAAGGGGAGAGAATTAAGGGAAACCAGGTGCATGTCATTGGAGAGTTTTAGGTCTCAACTTGATTGTTTTATTGTTGGTTATTGTTCTTGTGGTTGCTTTGATGTAGAAAAATGGTGTCTGACCTCTCAGAGAGAGATCAAGTGTGGCAGCAGCCAGGAATGTAGGCTATGGTGGCAATGATGAAAATAGAGGAAGAGGAGGAAGAAGAAATAAAGCCTCAGGGGTGTCCTACAGATGGTGGGGGGGTCTGTATTCTGCCTAAGCTGTGGCCCAACAAGGGAAGGTCACAATACATTCAGAAGGCGGCACTGAGTAGCTAGACAGACCAAACAGCAGGAGAGAACGGTAAGCAGCGGGTGGAGTTGACTGAATATTCTCTGAGGTTTTTTGGGAGGGAGACAAGCCACGTATAGTCTTCAGTGGAATGAAGGGCCAGACTGAGCTTGCAACTGAGAAGCAATTATCCACATGAGGTTGGGACTGCCCCGGATACAAAGTGAACAGAATTTTCTATTGTGATCCCCACCCCTCAAGTCTGTATCACAGTAAAAAGCTCTGCAAAATATATCATTATTATTGCTATTATATATTGATTGCAATTGGAGACAATCAATCACTTCCCCCAAGGTTCTGGACCGGCCTTTCCTGTAGGCAGAGTATACAGCACAACCATTTAATGGTTCTCAGACCTTACTGCAGCAGAATCTACCTGGGAAGCTTTCTGAAAATATATAACCCCAGATTCTGCCCTGTGGAAATTCTGTTACAGCGGTAGGTTTGGAGTGAGGAGGATCTCAGGAATGTGTAATTTTTTTTACCGATTCCTTAAACAAGTCTTATGAAGGCGATCCACAGACCACATTTTGAGAAATAATGCCATATCTGTGATTTCAGGAGTGCCTTGAAATTCCCTAGCTGTCTCAAAATGTTTAAACAATCTGACTGCCACAATGTCTGAAATTTTACCATTAGAGCAATGATTTTCTTTTTTTTTTTTTTTGCTCTGTGGCAGCACACTTCCTTTGGGAAATATTTCCGAATTTCCTAGGGATTTTTTCAAATTGCCTCTCTCTGAGACTTTGTCTCATTCCCCTTTATTGAGAATCACTGCCAATTAAGCCACTGTTGCTTATGACTGTATACTGTATCCTTACTTGTGTTAAAGAAAAATGTTATTTGCAGTACTATTATCTGTTTTTGACTACTTAACTGTTGCCAAGCACTGTTATAATCACTTAACATGACATGAGACAGAAACCATCACTATCCTCATTTGACAGATAAGGAAACCAAGGATTTAAGAGGTTAAGGACATGTGCTAGGTACACACTTGTTAGTGATATAGCAGAGATTAGAACACACGTCTCTGTGATACAAAATCCTATGTTATTAACCACACTGCAAGAGAGCTTTGGAGATACATTCCAGTGGGATAAGCAATCCCTCTGCAAAAGCCTCACATAAAGGGCAACGACCCTGAGAAGATGAGCACAATGCATCACTGACACCTCAGGGACCCAGGACAGCAAGTGAGCTGGCCCTGCCAGGTTATTATCTTTTGTAAATAGTGAGTCTTTTCTGCTTGTCTGGGCAGGGTGAACAAGTGAAGGGCAAAACTTGATAGGGAAAAAATAAATGTGCTAATACAACTTGTCTGAAGTTTACATCAAAATTAAAGTTTCAACTTCGAAGCAATGGATGTGGGTGCCTCAGAATTTATCAGACACACTCTAATGTCTTGAACAACTGTGAGAAGAGTAAAATGCAGGCTTGGGTAAAAGTCAGTTTCTGAGCCCTGATTGGAGAGCAGATATGAGCCTTGAGGTTCCCCCTGAACTGACTTGCACTGAAGATGACCAACAACAGAAATCTTTGGGGAAGCCATTAAAGGACAGCTGTATGGCACAAATGTCCCTCCACCTCCACTATGTTCAAGAGGTATTTCAGTAAAACCTCATTGAAATCGAATGAGGTTATTCCCATCAATGGAGTCTTCTCCAATAATTGAAGGCTTGCCAGAAAACCTGTTTGGCCTCAGTCTTCATTATAGCACTAATTCTAGAATATACATTGCACTTCCTGACAAAGGATAATACAACAAATGCAATAATCTTTCTCTGCTCCGTAAGGATATTCTAGGACACTCATGTGTTGGTCACAAACACTGATGATCACTGTTTTCAGAAGTCCCCCTGAAAAGGTGCCCAATCAATGAAGAGACTGGGATGGTGCCAGGGAATGCCATCTAGTTTCCCAGACAGGTCCTCACCAAGAGGCATCACTGTGAGTTTATCACAGTCCAAGGTTTATTCTCACACTGCCAGGCTTGAAAAAATGATTTTATTCAATTGCAAATGTAAGTAAAACTCTCAAAGTTGGAGTGATAAGCCAATATCATAGACATTGATTTGTATAATCAGAACATCAAAGTATTCATTGTTATTGAAGGATACAGAATGTTCCACCCCAAAATATCCCTTTAGCATAAGAATTATTTTGAGAACCTGTAGACATAGACATTCTGAAAACAGAGTAGAAGTTATCCTTTTGTAAGGGAAATTTACATTTATAAAGGAAATAATCACTTGTAAGGGTGTCTCCTTATCTGTACCAGGAAGAGAATGATGAATAAATCATGAAGAAAAAAAAATCAACGCCAAAGGCACTGGCTTAAATCTACATAACACATCTTACTCTTGTTTACCATACTTTTCCTGGAAATCTCCCCCGTAACAGGCCTCCCCTCCCACATAACGTTTCTTTTTTTGCCTTTAGGTGAGGTTGGTATTTAAGCCAGAGTTCTAAGCCACCTCTTTGAGTTACTTATTTTTCCCTGGGAATCTCCCATGTATACATGAGGCATACATGTAGTTAACTTCTGCTTGTTTTTCTCTTGTTAATCTGTCCTTTATGACAGAGGTCTCAGCCAAAAACTCAGAAAGGTAGAGGGAAATTTTTTCTCCCCTGCTTTATTTAAAAAGACAAATTGTAACAAAGACCAGAATTTTTCATTGACAAGGCCACTGCTATCAAATCCTGAATAACTAGATGTGTGTCTTTAGGCGAGTCACGTAGCCCACTAAAACCTCAGTTTCCTCATATTTAAAGTGGGGACAACAAGGGTAACTCCCTCTCACAAGGTTCTTGAGAGAACTAAGAAGATAATGCATGTGAAGCTCTCAACACAATGCCCGCACATAGTAAGTCCTCAGTGAGTCCTATCTAGTGTTATTATTACTATAATAAAAACATTGCTTGGTAAGCCTTCTTGTTTTAGGTAAAATCTGATGCTCAGACCTTGGCTCAGCTTTCAATGAATATTTAGCAAAAGCCAAAGCTGATAAAATGCTCTGGAAACCAAAATCACAAGCCTGCCTATCGTCATATCCTTGGAGATATTTTCACTAATTATAAAACCTCTTATTTTAAAATGGGAATCACAACAATCACTAGATACTGATTTAAGCAGCATCACTTGAGAGAAGGCAAACACAATGTCCTGATAAACAATAAGCAGACACATGGTACTTTTCTTATTGCCTCTACCCAAACTAGAGACCCAAGGTTTCTACCAATCAGAAAATTGTAAGCCACTTCTTTATTGCAGAAATATTAGGTATTATATTATTTTATTGAATTATTTAGTTCAGAGTATCAAAGAAAGGGATTGTGGAGGCGTCAAGCACCCAAAACAGCAAGGCTGAGGCTAAGGACGATACTTGGCTGATATGGCCAATAAAGATAAAAGGAGCCACCTTTATATTCAGACATGTAGAGAAGAAAAGGAAGAGCAGCCAAGGTGCCAGCTTCCCATGATCCTTGGTCTGCACACCAAAAAGACACTGAAAGCAAAGGGGTAAGTGACTATGGTGTTGCTGAGGAGCCAATTCCAGACTGCAGCCAAGAGGTTTCATACTCTGTAGCTTTATTCAGAGGGGCACAGGACTGAAAGTCCCATACCTTGTCAGAACATGGGCGGTGACATGAAACTGTCTCGTGACAGCATTTCAGGGGAGTTAGGTAGGTGAGTGGGAGATGGCAGCTACTCACAGGCCTCTCATATTCTCACGTTTCAGGAGGAAAACAAGATGTTTGCCAAGATTCAGACAAGCTTTGGTATAAGCCTTTGCCTGTGTGGCCTGGGTAGATGCATGATAGGTTGCCAGGGGACCATGGTGTAGCTGATCCCCTACAGGAACTGGCAATTAAACCTCAGCTGAGCAAAGCCATGCTAAAACAAAGTAAGAGAGCTGAAAATTGGAATAGAAGTTGTCCATAACAACCTGTTCTCAATGACAGAACTGAGAAGGGGATTCAAAAGGGACATCCAAAGGTACCATTGCCTAATTCCAGTTGGTTTTTAACAAGAAAGTCTAAAATTTCAGTTTTCGTGTCCTACATATAAGGAAGTACTCTGAAGGGATCTTTGCACAAGCATTTTTCACACATAGATGCTTTTACCGTGTTATACTATCCCAGTCTGCTATGTTGTTAACAGATGTGTGACCCTTACTACATAGTTATTTCTTTTGAAATGATCTGGCAATGTTACCCAAATGAATATTGGGAAGGGAAAAAGATAACCCAAATGCTTATTTATTGGTAAACTATGGCTCTAAATGGATCTCTCTTTATTTAATGATAAGTAATTCCATCAGAGCCAAACCAAATTAAAAATACCCTAATCTTATATAGAGACTATAAAAACTATTATGGTATCAGAAAAAGTGAACCTTACTGTTAGTTTAAAAGAGAAACACACTTCTAAAATTACTTAATAGAGAAAACAGGAAATCTAGTTTACTTGTTATTCTCATTAGGATACAAAAACAAATGGCTTTTATGGAGCAAAAATAAAAGAAAACTATAAAATAAACATACTTCTGTAAGATCTTGATTAAAAAAAACAAGGGCACACAACTCATCAAAGTAAAAGTAATATAACCAGAAATTAAAATATAAGCATTATATTTTAAAATTCTAAAAATATAAATGGAGCGATATAAGCAAAACAGCAAAATTGGCATTTTCTACTATCTTCCCCCGAAGTAACACCAATTTTGAAAATCACCCATAGACAAAAGTACCTTTGTGGAAGACCAGGATTACAGCAAAGAAGTACCAGCATACTGTTGGTGCAAAGAAAATCCAATATTGGACACATTAGACAGGGTAAGAGGAACAGTTTCACTTTACCCACATAATCCTTTCCACAAGAGAGAACTTCTCAGCCTGTGATTTCTCCCAGGGGGGAAAGGACGAGTATGTGAATGAGTGCCTAACTTCTCCAGCCATGCAGGACACTGACAAAGCAATCCACTTCCTTCTCACCCCATCTAGAATACTGAGGTGTGCTGCATGATTGCGTAGTGGGGAGCAGCTGGGAGAACAGCATCCAAGGCTCTTGGACTGCATCAAGGAGGCATGGATTCAACTATCGCATTTCAGACTCCATAAGGAAGATTGCCTATGAGCCACTGTGGACACCTCACCAATGAGTGCCCCCAAGTAGCCCAGTGCTCCCTGTGTCACATACACACCCAACGACCTCATGGCTGGCTCCCTGCAAATGCCCCTGAGGGTGGTGAGAGAGAGCCTTTGCAAACGTCTCATGAGCATGTGCAGAAACCCGGTCTGATTCTGTGGGATTGGGAGAAGGCACACAAATTTACACATTCAGCAGCAATTTAGGGTAAAGCAAATAGAGGCTGTCAGCACCCACCTGCCTTTATAGGATTGAGACAGGCATAGAATCTTAAGTGTTCCCCAACAAGAGAGAACAACAACTATGGAGCAGACACATCCATAGAAATTTTTGGGAAAGTCTCAGAATCCCTAACGGGGCTGACAGAAGGTATTTCTCTCCCACAGCCAGTCAGTAAAGCATGGTAAAGACTGGAGAGAATGAGGGCTTCTTCAAATGTGAACACAGCAATGTAAGACTTCAAGGAATGGGAAAAAATCAAGGAAACGTGACACCACCTATGGAACACAATAATTCTCCAAATCGACCAGAAAGAAATGGAGATGTAGGGGCCAGCTCCGTGGCCGAGTGGTTATGTTCGTGCGCTCCGCTGTGGTGGCCCAGGGTTCAGATTCTGGGTGCAGACATGGCACCGCTCATCAGGCCACGTTGAGGCGGCATCCCACATCCCACAACTAGAAGGACTGGCAACTAAGATATACAACTGTGTACAGGGGGAGGGTTTGGGGAGATAAAGCAGAAAAAAAAAAAAAGAGTGCCAATCCTTAAAAAAAAAGAGGAAGATTGGCAACAGTTGTTAGCCCAGGTGCCAATCTAAAAAAAAAAAGGTTGACCTAACCCAGGATTTCTCAAATAAATTTGACCATGGAACTCTTTATTAAAAAAGAAAAAGAAAAAGAAAAAGAAATGGAGATGTACAATTTGCCTAATAAAAACCTCAAAATAGTTGTTCTAAGGAAGCTCAGTGAACTGCAAGAAAATGTGGAAAGACAACTCAATGAAATCAAGAAACCAATACACAAAGAAGACAAGAAGTTTCACAGAAAGATAGAAATCATGAAAAAGAACCAATCAGAAATCTTGGAGCTGATGAGTACAATGCATGAAATAAAAAATGCAATAGGCAGCATCAACAGTAGACTAGATCAAGCAGAAGAAACAATCTGTGAAGTAGAAGGTCATAAGAAATCATCTAGTCCAAGGAGAAAAAAGAAATGACAAAGAATAAAGAAAGCCTATGTAAAGTATAGTATGCCATTAAGAGAAACAGTCTATGCACTATCTGAGGCCTAAGAGAAGAAGAGAGGGAGAAAGGGGCAGAAAAGTTATTTAAAGAAATAATGGCTGAAAATTTCCCTAATCTGAGGTGATGTTTGGACATCCAAGTTCATGAAGCTCATAGGTCGCCCCAAAATTTCACCTTGAAAAGATCTTCTCCAAGACACATTATAATAAAACTGTGTAAAAGGAAAGACAAAGAGAGAATTTTAAAAGCAGTAAGATAAAAAAAATTCTTCACATACTAGGCAACTCCCATAATGCTATCAGTGAATTTCTCAGCAGAAATCTTGCAGACCATGAGAGAGTGGAATGATATATTTAAAATTCTGAAATAAAAAAAGACTGCTAGCCAACAGTACTTTGCCTGGAAGGTATTCTTTATAAGTGAAGCAGAGATAGACTTTCCCAGACAAAGAAAAGTTTATGAGTTCATCACCACTAGACCTGCCATAAAAGAAATGTTGAAAGTAGTTCTTAAAGTTGAAAAACAAAAGATGCTAATTCATAAGATGAAAATATAAAACACACTGGTAAAGGCAAGTACATAGTCAAATTCAGAATAATTTGTTAATGGATACACAATATAAAAAGATGAGAATTATGACATCAAAAACATAAAATGTTGGGGAAGGAATAAAAGGGTAGAGTTTTGGGAGGCAATTGAAGTTAAGTTATAATCAGCTTAAAATGGACTGTTATATCTATAGGATGTTTTATGTAAGCCTCATGGTAACCACAAAGCAAATATGTGCAATAGATACACAAAAGATAAAGAGAAGGGAATCAAAGCATACTACTATGAAGAATCATCAATTCAAAATGGAATACAGCAATAGAGGAAGAAAGGAATAAGAGAACTACAAAACAGCCAGAAAACAATAAGATGGCATTAGTAAGTCCTTACCTGTAAACAATTACTTTAAATGCAGATGGTTTAAATTCTCCAATCAAAAGGCACGAAGTGGGTGAACGGATTAAAGAAAAAAAAAGATCCAACTATATGTTACTTATAAGATAGTCACTTCAGCTTTAAGGACACACATAGGCTCATAGTGAAGGAATGGAAAAAAGATATTCCACACAAATGGAAACCAAAAGAAAGCAAAATTAGCTATACTTATGTCAGACAAAATAAGACAAAAACTATAAAAAGAGACAAGGACATTATATAATGATAAAGGGGTCAATTCATCAAGAGTACATAACAATTATAGATATACATTCACACAATATTGGAACACCTAAATATATTAAGCAAACACTTATAGAACTGAAGGGAGAAATAGACAATACAATAATAGGAAGGGACTTCAATATCCCACTTTCACCAGACAGAAAATTGATAAGAAAACATTGGACTTCAACTATACTTTAGAGCAAATGGACCTAACACACATATACAGAATATTTCCTCTAATAGTAACAGAATACACATTCTTCTCAAGCATAAACAGAACATTCTCTAAGATAGATCATGTGTTAGGTCACAAAACAAGTCTCAGAAAATTGAAAGTCTAAGAAGATTGAACTCATACCAGATAATTTATCTGACCACAATAGTGTGAAACTATAAATCAATAAGGGGAGGAAAATTGGAAAATTCACAAATATGTGGAAATTAAATAAGGCACTCTTGAACAATCAATGGATCAAAGAAGAAATTAAAAAGGAAATAAAAAAATTTAAAACAAATGAAAATGGAAACACAACACGCCAAAACTTAAGAGATGCAGCAAAGGCAGTCTTAAAGGGAAAATTTATAGCGATAAATGCCTATACAAAGAAATAAGAAAAATCTCAGATAAACAACCTAATTGTATACCTTGAGGAATTATAAAAAGAAGAATACACTAACCCCAAAGTTAGCAGAAAGAAGGAGATAGCAAAGATCAGAGTGGAAATAAATGAACTAGTGACCAGAAAAGCAATAGAAATGACCAACAAAATTAAGAGGTAGTTTTTAAAAAGATAAACAAATTGACAAACTTCCTGTGAGACTAAGAAACAAAGAGTAGTCTCAAACAAATAAAATCAGAACTGAAAGAGGAGATATTACAACTGATACCACAAAAATACAAAGGATCACAAGACACTATTACGAACAATTATATGACAACAAATAGAATAAGCTAGAAAAAATAGATATACTCCTAAAAACATACAACCAACCAAGTCTGAATCATAAAGTAACAGAAAATCTGAACAGACTAATATCTGGTAAGGAGATTGAATCAATAATCAAAAACAACAAATGTTGGAGAGGATGTGGAGAAAAAGGAACACTCATACACTGCTGGTGGGAATGCAAACTGGTGCAGCCACTATGGAAAACAGTATGGAGATTCCTCAAAAAACTAAAAATAGAACTACCATACAACCCAGCTATCCCAGTACTGGGTATCTACCCAAACAACTTGAAATCAACAATCCAAAGTAACATATGCACACCTATGATCATTGCAGCACAATATTCACAATAGCCAAGACATGGAAACAATCCAAGTGCCCATCAACCGATGATTGGATAAAGAAGATGTAGGATTATATATACAAAAAACACTACTCAGCCATAAAAAAAGACAAAATCATCCCATTTGCAACAACATGGATAGACCTGGAGGGTATTATGCTAAACAAAATAAGCCAGACTGAGAAAGACAAACACCAGATGATTTCACTTATATGCAGAATATAAACAAACACACAGACAAAGAAAATAGTTCAGTGGTTACCAGGGGAAGGGGGTGGAGGGTGGGCACAGGGGGTGAAGGGGAGCACTTACGTGGTGACAGACAAGAAATAATGTACAACTGAAATTTCACAATGATGTAAACTATTATGAATCTCAATTAAAAAATAGATAAAAAATAATAATAAAAAAACTTTTAAAAACCTGTCAAAAAAGAAAAGCCCAGAACTGAATGATTTCACTGGTGAATTCTATCAACAATTTAAAGAATTAATGCCAAAACTTCTAAAACAGTTCCAAAAAATTGAAGGGGAAGGAACACTTCCAAACTCATTTTATGAGGCTAACATTACTCTGATACCAAAGCCCAAAAAAGACACTCCAAGAAAAGAAAACTACAGACCAATATCCCTGATAAATATGGATGGAGAAAATCTCAACAAAGTATTAAGAAACCAAATTCAAAAGCACATTAAAAAGATCATACATCAGGATCAAGTGAGCTTTATCCCTGGGATGCAAGGAAGGTTCAACATATGCAAATCAGTAAATGTGATACACTACATTAATAGAATGAAAGATAAAAATCAAGATAAAAATATGATCATCTCAATAGATGCAGAAAAAGCACTTGACAAAATTCAAAATCTTTCCATAATAAAAAAAAAACAGATATGGAATAGAAGGAACATACCTCAACATAATAAAGGCCATATATGACAAGCCCACAGTTAACATTACATTCAATGGTAAAAGGTTGAAAGCTTTCCCTCTAAGATGAGCTACAAGGCAAGGTTGCCCTCTCACCGATTGTATTCAACATAGTACTGAAAATCCGAGCAAGAGCAGTTAGGCAAGAGAAAGAAAGAAAGGGCATTCAGATTGGAAACAAAGAAGTAAAATTGATTCTTTTTGCAGATGACATGATCTTACATATAGAGAATCCTAAAGACACCACCAAAAAACTGTAAGAACTAATCAAGGATTTCAGTCCAGTTTCTGGATAGAAAATCAACATACAAAAAATCAGCTTCATTTCTACGTACTAAAACAAACTATCTGTAAAAGAAATAAAGAAAAGCATCCCACTGTATGATCTCACTTACATGTGTAATGTATCAAAAAAAACCCTCATAGATACAGAGAGCAGATTGGTGGTTGCCAGAGGTAAGGGGTGGGAGGTGGGCAAAATGGATGAAGGTGCTCAAAAGGTACTAACTTCCACTTATGAGATAAATAAGTCCTGGGGATGTAATGTACAACATGGTGACAATGATTAACAATGCTGTATTGTATATTTGAAATGTTGCTAAGAGAATAGATCTTAAAAATCCTCATCACAAGAAAAACAGTTTGTTAACTATGTGCAGTGATGGGTGTTAACTAAACTTATTGAGATAATCATTTTGCAAAATATAGATACACCAAATCATTGTTATATACCTAAAACTAAAACTAATACAATGCTATATGTAAATTATATCATTAAAAAAGGAAAATAATCCTATTTACAATAGTATCAATAACAATAAAATTAGTAGTAATATATTTCACCAAGGAGTGACAGATCTGTACACAGAAAATTATAAGACATTGAAGACAACATAAACGGAAATATATCCCATGTTCATGGATTGGAATAATTAATATTGTTAAAATGTCCATACTACGCAAAGTCATCTATAGATTCAATGCAATTCCTATCAAAATTCCAAAGACATTTTTCATGCTAATAGAAAAAAATGATCCCAAAATTCGTATGGGATCACAAATTACCATGAATACACAAACTAATCTTGATGAAGAATAACAAAGCTGGAAACATCACACTTTCCAATTTCAAACTATATTACAAAGCTATAGTAATCCAAAAAATATGGTGCTGGCATAAAAACAGACACATAGACCAATGAAACAAAATTGAGAACCCAGAAATACAACCATGTATACATAGTCAACTAATATTTGACAAGAGAGCCAAGAATACTCAATGGGGAACGGATAGTCTTTCAATAAACGGTACTGGGAAAACTGGAAATCCACATACAAAAGAATGAAAGTGGACCCCTGTTTTACACCACTCACCAAAATTTACTCAAAATGGATTAAAGACTTAAATGTAAGACCTGGAACCACAAAACTCCTAGAAGAAAACATCAGGAAAAACCTCCTTGGAATTGGTCTTGGCAACTACTTTTTGGATACTACACAAAAAAGGACAAGCAACAAAAGCAAAAATCAACAAATGGAACTATATCAAACTAAAAACACAGTGAAAGAAACAATCAAAATGAAAAGGCAACCTACAGAATGGAAAAAAATATTTGCAAACCATTTATCTGATATGAGGTTAATATCTAAAATATATAAGGAACTCATACAACTCAATAGCAAAAAATACCCAAAAAGATTAAAAAATAGAAAACCCGAATAGACATTTTTCCAAAAAAGACATACAAATGACCAATAGGTACATGAAAAGATGTTCAACATCACTTATCATCACAGAAATGCAAATAAAAATCACATGATATATTACCTCACACCTGTTAGATTGGCTATTATAAAAAAGACAAGAGGTAACACGTTGGCAAGGATGTTAAGAAAAGGTAACCTCTGCACACTCTTGGTGGGAATGTAAATTTGTACAGCCATTATAGAAACTAGTATCGAGCTTCCTGAAAATACTAAAAATAGAACTATCATTTGATCCAGTAATACCACTTCTGGGTATATATCCAAAGGAAACAAAATCAGGATATCACAGAGATATCTGTATTCCCATATTCATTGCAGCATAGCCAAGATGTGGAAACAATCTAAGCATTCATCAACGGATGAATGGATAAACAAGATGTAGTATATGTATATAAACAATGGAATATTATTCGGTCATAAGAAAATGAAATCTTGTACAATTGCAACAACATGGAAGGAACTTGAGGGCATTATGCTAAGTAAAATGTCAGAAAAAGAAAAATATCATATGATCTCACTTATATGCGGAATCAAAATAAGCTGAACTCACAGAAACAGAATAGAATGGTGGTTGCCAGAGCCTAGGGGGTGGGAGGAAAGGGAGAGATGTTGGTCAAAGGGTACAAACTTCCAGTTAAAAGATGAATAAGTTCTGGGGATCTAATGCACATTATGATGACTATAATTAAAAATACTATATTATATGCTTCAAAGTTTCTAAAAGAGTATGTCTTAAATGTTTTCCCATTAAAAATAGGTAATTATGGGGCTGGCCCCGTGGCCGAGTGGTTAAGTTTGCGCGCTCCGCTGCAGGCGGCCCAGTGTTTCGTTGGTTCGAATCCTGGGCGCGGACATGGCACTGCTCATCAGACCACGCTGAGGCAGCGTCCCACATGCCACAACTAGAAGAACCCACAACGAAGAATACACAACTATGTACCGGGGGGCTTTGGGGAGAAAAAAGGAAAAAATAAAATCTTAAAAAAAAAAAAAAAAAAAAAAATAGGTAATTATATGAGGTGATTGATGTGTTAATAACCTTATTGTGTGGTAATCATTTCATAATACATGTGTATCTAAACATGACATTATACACCTTAAACTTACACTCTTATATGTTAACTATATCTCAATAAAGCTGGGGAAAAATGGGCCTAAGACCTTAATGGACACCTCACCAAAGAAGACATATAGATGGCAAATAAACTAAAGAAAAGATGCTGCACATCATATGTCGTCAGGGAAATGACAATTAAAACAACAATGAAACACTACTATATACCTACTGGAAGGGCCCAAATCCAAAACTCTTGAGAACACCAAGGATGTGGAACAACAGCAACTCTCATTCATTGCTGGTGGGAATAAAAAATGGTACAGCAACTTTGGAAGACTGTCTGTTGGCAGTTTCTTACAAAATTAAACATACTCTTACCATAAGATCCCACAATACAGTCTTTTGTATCTTTCAAAGGAGTTGAAAACTTATGTCGACACAAAAATCTGCACATGGATGTTTGTGCAGCTTCATTCATAATTGTCAAAACATGGAAGCGACCAAGATGTCGTTCAGTAGGTGAATGGATACATAAACGGTGGTGCATCCAGACAATGAAACATTATTTAGTACTAAAAAGAAATGAGCTATCAAGCCATGAAAAATCATAAAGGAAACTTAAATGCATATTATTAAGAGAAAGAAGCCAATCTGAAAAAGCTATGTACTGCATGATTCCAAATATGTGACATCCTGGAAAAGGCAATATTATGTAGACAGTAAAACAATCAGTATATGCCAGGGGTTGGGGAGGGGCTGAATAGGTGGAGCATAGAGAATATTTAGGGCAGTGAAAATACTTTGCATCATATTATAATGGTGGATACATGTCGTTATACATTTGTCCGAACCCAGAGAAGGTACAATACCAAGAGTGAACCCTAATGAAAACTACGGACCTTGGTTGATGATGATGCATCAATGTGGCTTCATTAATTGTAACAAACATATCTCTCTATCTAGGAATGTTGATAATGTGGGAGATTGTTCATGTATGGCGGGAGGGCATACCTGGGATAGCTCTGCACCTTCCTCCCAATTTTGCTGTGAACCTAAAAATGCTTTAAAAAATAACAAAGTCCCTAAAAAAATAAATAAAAATACAAATGTGAAAAACCCAAATAAATAATTTTCTTACAAAATGGATAACCATAGTTAATTAGTAGAAGAACAAAATACCTGAGAAGATCAATAACCATGGGGAGAAAATGGAAATGTTGTGAAACAGCTATTATCAAAGAAGTTTCCAAGCCCAGATAAGTAATTCCGTAAATTCGAAGTCGCCTATAATTTCCATGGCATAGAAATTATTTTAGACCATAGGTGAAAATGGAAGTTTCTCAATCGATTTCATGAAATTTAGATACCTTGATACCAAAACTTAAATACAGGAGAAACTAGAAATTGCGAAACAATTACACTTAAGAATATACATAAAAATGCTATAAAGTACTAGCAAATAATATCTCTGACCTGTGTTTATCCAATGACTGTAGATGTGGTTTATTATTAGGTATATATTAATATGATTCACAACATCACTAAGATATAGCAGAAAAAGTAACATGAAAATTTCTATAGCTGCTCAAAAGGTATCTGTTAAAATTCAACACCCATTTCTAACTTAAAAAAATGTTCTCAAAGTTTTGAATAATATAATAAGATGCAAAAAAGCAAACACGAAACTATTGGAAAGGAAATAAATTACCATTATTTATAGATGATGATTACTTACAAAACTAGAGAATCAACCGAATAAATATGAGATGTACCAAGAACTACCCTAGATGACAGAAATAGTCAGAAGATATAGTGAGGAAAATTCCATTCCTTATAATATGAATATTAGTATTTTTCATATATGATATCCTACTATATACATATTGCATTTGTATATATACATACACATATATATTAAAAATGCATAAAATTAACAAGAAAAGAAGAAAAGTGCAATGGCTACATAAGAAAAACTTCAAATTTTTCCTAAAGGAGATACAAGTTGACTTTAATAAATATTCCTTGAAAAGAAGAATAAACATAGTGAGGATTGCAAATTTTCCAAAATTTAACACATAAGTTCATTCAATTACAATAAAAAGCATGGCTGGGTTTTTTTTTAACTTGAAGAAACAATCCACTTATAAAGATAAATTGAAAAACTGAAAATAAAGTTTGGAAGAAAAGAGTACCAGATCCTAAATATATGATAAACAATTATTAAAATGTATTATATTGATGCATTATGCAGACAATGAATATAAAAGAACTGAGTTTCCCAAAATTGATACATTTGGATATGTCTATGAGTGTGATGCTGAGGAGATACAGGCATCTTCCATTGAACCTCAGTAATCCATATCCAAAAATCAGATATTCTGTGTAAACACATTTAGCAAGAACTATTTCCAATTATTTAAATGGAAAAAAATTACAGCACAATATACTTTACCTAAAACCCTCAACCAATCTCCTAAAACAAAACTACAAGACAGTAAAACTATCATATTATGATGTAAAATGCTCAAAACATTTCTTCCTAATCACAAAAAAATTATGATTGATAACAAACCATTGCATTTTATTTAGTGACATGACCTCTGAATTGCCTTTAGATTAACATTTAACTTCAGTCGGTGGCTATGAGATGAGGCTTGGGGACAAAAGTAACAACTGAATTTTTTATAGTTAAAAAGTCATTGTAAATATATGTGTGTATATATAAGCACACACATTAACACACCAGATATATTAAAATTTAATATAATAAATGAAATAAAAAGTAGAATAATAGGTAAAAATATACCTGATTCAGCTTAAGAAAGATTTTTTAAAATATCAAAGCACAGAAAGAAGACATAAAGAGAATGATTCATACACTTGACTGCATTAAAAATGGTAAACTTTTGTACATTAAAACTCCATAAATTGAAAGGCAAATAACAGTCAGGAAAAATATATTTGTTACATACATTACACATAAAGGGATAACCTTCTTTATATATAGAAGGATTTCTAGCAGAAGGTAAGTAAAACCTGAACACTTCAAAAGAAATTTGGAAAAATGTCATGAATAGAATGTTCACAACATAAATACAAAAGGTAAAGAAACACATAAAAGTGTCCAGCCATACCTAAAACATAAATTAAATCAAGACACCAATTTTTCCACCTATGCATCTTGCAAACATGTAAAAACATGTTAGTATCCAGTGTTGTTGTATGTTGGGGACAAAATAGACTTCACATACTGGTTGAGAGTACAAACCATTAAAATCTTTCTGGAGAGAAATTTGTCACTATTAATCAAAAGCATTAAAATTTGCATAATCACTAATCTAAAACCTCTACTTCTGAAAATTTATCTTTTAAGGCAGTCTGGCAATATTTATCAAAAGCTTAACAATGTACATATACATTGACCTAAAAATTCTCCTTCTATAAATATACACTAAGATTTATGGACAAAGATGTTAATCAAAGATTTCTAAATGTAAAAAACTGGAAGGAAGGCAATTTTCCAACAATAAGGAATTGAATAAATAAATTATGTTTCCATACTATGTGCTCCTAAGAAACTTGATTTTTAAAGTATTTTTTGGAAACAGTCTTTACAGAATGTTAAGTAAAATACCATGATATAGATTTATATAATATTGTCTTAATTTTGTAACACTTTTATATGTATTAAACATATACTTCTGCATATCTGGGCAAATATATCTCCATACCAAGTTTTATAGCTCTAAAAGCATAAAATGGGAAAGGAATACATCAAAATATTAGCAGTGTTCATTTCTTGGTGGTAGTCAATTTTTATTTTATTATTTACACTTTTTGTATATGACCTTTATAATGTGCAAACAATTGAATGATAGAACATTAACCAAACAAGTTTACATGGTGAGCATGGACTCAGACAAGGGAAGTTATTCATGGGATTCAAATTACTATGACTTCCTTGCATATTTGCCTCTGTGACTGTTTTGTTTCTAAGCTGATATGGCTGATTGGTCAGTCGCTTTACGATTGACATATTTGGTGGGGGGGCTATACTTATGCATTGAATTCACATTCCTTTCTTTCTGGTCTTGGAGAAATTCTATCTCAAGGTCCTGGAGAGATGAAAGTACAATTCCCTAGCTGTGGCCAATATGCTCCATAAACACCCAAACAGCGTCTGGAACTAGAGAGAGAAAAGTAGAGGGGATTTTGCTGCCTCCTGCTGCCAGACCCAGACTGCAGTCTGGTATAAAACCCAATAGTAATAACCTTATTTTTACTTGATATCTTCTTATAACATGAGAGTATTAAAAAAGCTCAATGATATATGTGATGTGTTCCAGTTAAACAAGATTTTTTTTAAGCTTTGCCACTTTCTCTGGCTCCTTTCTACTTAGTTGCTCTATTTGATTTTAAAGCCCAGGCATTGGTTCTGCTCTAATTTCACTTGGACTTAATGACCCAGTCCTCTTCCTTCCTTCGCTTCTGCGAGCTTAGCTTTATCTGTTACTGCTCTCTGTCTGCTAAAGCCTCATGTCATCTTCCCTGCTTGACTCTCAAGATTCCAACACCTTTGTTTGTTAAAAGCAGAAAGATCAAGCTCCACCCATCTATGCCCTACATTTGCACAAGTGAAAACCGCAATCGTGTTTTTCCCAACCCAAAGCTTCGCTTCACCTAACAACCTCTCTAACATTTCCTTTTTCTTCTCTTTGAGTAAAAGGTTTGAAGCTCTCTCCCTCCCACCTGATCAATAGCTTAGCTGGGTCTTATATAAAATAAACTTCGCATTCGATTGTTTCCATAGCAACCATCACACGTAGGATTAGATATGAAACTGCTTTCTGATATGACTGCTTTCTGATAAAGGGCTTAGAGTTGCCAAACTAAGCTTTCTAGAACAAAACTTTCAAAAACACGTTTAAACAGAATTTAGAAAGGTTGTGAAATCATCACAGAGAAAGTTCACTATACTCTGTCAAAATGCAAATAAACTCTAAGGGTATTTGTATTTTAACACCTTAAGCCTTTTAATCTAAGAAAGAATCTGTAGTTTAGAGATGGAGTTGCCCCTACTTTACGGAGGAGATTGAGGCCATCCACCATGAACTCCTGAAAATTGCCTTCCTTCCGCTTTATGTTTTCTCTATCTATCCTTTCCTCTTCCCTGCTATCTTGAAAGACACGTCCTTCCTACATTCCAAGGCTAACCTTTTTGCTGTGCTCCTGTCTCATGTCTTTCTGTGTTTCTGGCACCTCATCTCATCAATCATCTCCATCTTCAATATCTCCATTGATTCCTTCCTCCTAGTTGACAGACATATGCAAATCTTCCTCTAACCTATAAAACTCTTCCTTATCCCTGCTCTTTTTCAAGTTACAGTCCCATCTTTCTACTTCCTTCAACTTTTCTCTTATAATCTGCATTTGCTATCTCCATTTCCTCACCTCATATTCACTCTGCTAACTTGCAATCTAGCTTCTAATCTCACTAGCTTATTGGATTTACTCTCTACAGAAAAGACCTTCTAATTAATAAATCCAGCAACTTCTCTCTGTCCTCCTTTTGCTTGATCTCTTGACAGCTGTCAGCAGAGATGGCTACCTCTAGTCTCTGCTGCTTCTGTGACACTTAATGCTCCTATTCGTCTGCATCCGGGCCGTATCTTCTCAGCATCCTTGTATTTTAACCTTTACTGTCCCCTCTTTTATCACAGGCATTTCTTAAGGTGCTAATTTATGCTGCCTTCTCTTCTCATTCCACATCTTCTCCACATTTTATCTCCTCTCATAGCTTCAAAATCTCCATAATCTATTTTCTTATCCCTGATTTCTCTGCGGAATTTCAGACCAGTTTATTGAAATACTAGTAAATAGATAGGTCTATATATGTATCCCACAGGCTCATCAAACTCAACATGTACATCTTTGAATTCATCATTTACTCTCATACCCCATCCACCAAACTTGCTTCTCTTATTTTCCTTTTTCAAGTTAGTGCCATTATCATCTTCCCAGGCACTCAGGCAAAAAGTCCTTGGGTTCTCTTCATCTTTCCTCTGCCTATCACCCTCCCCCTTCAATATCCAATCAGTGAAAAAGTATATTCTACCACGGAAGCATGTCCAGCCTCTATCTTGTTCTTTCTACTCCAATTAGGTGGTTCAGATCATTATCTCATGCTTAGACTACTTAAAAATTGTCCTAACATTCTCTGTTCCCTGATTCTTTTCCTCCTGCAATACATCCTATAAACCCCATTCAGATTCATTGTCCTAAAGCACATTAATCAATCATTCATCCATTCAAAATATTCATTGAGTGCCTATTAAATCCAGAATGATAAAACTGCACAACTCGTGGGGACATTATTTGTATTGTTGTACATGTGAACGCCACCCACAGAAATTACGCAGGTTATAAACCTCACAGCTGTAGACAGCAGCCTTAATTATGGTCTAAGCAGTAACTGTAGTCACCAGGGGCACAGTAGGGAACCAAACAGAAAAAACTCCCTGCTGTCTTGCAGTTCTCAATTTAGTGGTGAGAGACAGACAATAAATAAGCAAAAGCATAGATCTGATCATGTCAATTCTAAGCTCAAAAACTGTCAATATTTCCTCACTAAAAACAAAAAACCTAACTCCTCTTTATGATACTGTAGTTAGTCTGGTGTCTGGTTATCTTTCCTGCCTTCTTTCTCTCTGAGTTTCCCTACAATCTAGCCACACCAAACCACTTCAACCCATTCTTCAAAACATTCCTTGTACTACGCTGCTGTCTTTTTGTTTGTCCTCCCACCTTAAATATCCTTCTACTTCAGTCTCTCTGTTAAAGTTCTAGCCATTTTAAAAGCCTGTCTCAAATGTTACCCTTTCCAAAAGCCACCCCACAAAATCTTCATAATCGATCTCTTCTATCCCTCCAAAAGAAGTGACACTACAAGAAAACATAGGCCTTAGAATCAGATAGACCCAGATTTGAATCCTAATTGTTCCAATAATAGCTAAGATCTTGGAAAGGTATTAGACTTCACTCAGAGTCAGTTTCATGATCTGTAAAAATGATGGTGATAATACTTACTTTGCAGAATTGTTATAAAACAAACGTAACTCACATCAAGTGTCTAATAGTACTATGTAGTAGGCATTCAATAAATGATAGCTATCAAAATGTTGTTGACTGTGGGTTTGAATTACTCCCTTTGCTATTTACTAACTATACAATCTTGAGCTAGATTCTCAATCTTCTTGAAACTCAGTTTCCTTCTATGTAAAACAGAGACAATCATAACCAAACCTCAGGATTGTATTGAGAATAGGTAAAGTGTCCAGTACAGTGCCCGGCCCACAGGAGGAACTTGGACAGATGAGAGTTTCTGCTTACTATACTCTCACTCCAAGCATGGCATCTATGTGCTCGCATACATGCACACGTCACACTTGGGTCTATTTCTCCCACTAGATTAGGGACTCTTTAAGCCAGGTACTGTGTTTTCTCTCATCCTTCTATTGCCCCCACTACTTTTCACAGTACCTCAAATTTAGCTGGGATTGAACTGCTATTTGCTACATTTCCCCTCCTGTCCTTTAACTCCTCCCTTCCTTCTTTCCTCTTCTGAAATTACAGAAGAGCTCATATGTATTTTTCTGTGGCGCTATTCACAATCTGCCTCTTGGTACCCTCGTCTTGTCTTATGTGCCCCCACCACCTCTTTCTCCCCACACCACTGAAAGATAGGTTATAAGGTGCCTGAGTAACAGCAAGATGCTTGAGTGACAGATTCTCCTCTGTGTCACCCCTGAGAGGAGTCTTGAACCGGGCCTTTTATGTAGTAGGAGCTAAACATCTTAGTTAATTTGAATTAAATCCTCACTACCTGGACTATAAAAGCCTTTACTGAGAGCTTTAGCTTGAGTTAATCATGGGAAGTACAGGTTTACCAGACGTTATCCACAGAGTGTATTTGGATCAAACTGATCAATTGTTTGGGCCCAAATATGCTGAGCATCTGTGTGATGAGTGATGCATTTCTTAACTCCCTTATATAGTTCGACCATAAAAATGAATGTTCATGACAATTTTCACAAGCAAGGCCCAGCTGATGCTTTTGACTTTGTCCATTGTATCAGCATTTTGATAAAGTGATACATTACTTGTTGCAATTTCATAAAGATATTCTGAGAACAAATTCATCTTACCAAGACGTCAACTTTAAGTTAAGAAATCACAGTCAGAATTTGATTATGCGACAGTTTTCCTCTGCTTTCTCCCCCATGATCTTTGATCATAGTGTTTTATATTAAGTCCACATCAGAAAGTCACAAAGGTGACAACTTCTCATTTGGGCTTTAAACCTAATATATAGTCATAAACCGCCCTGCTAAGTCACTCTACACAGATCCATTGAAAGTGCTAGGTCTGCCCTGACAGTTGTGCTGACTTCTGGTAAAAACTGCCCGATGGGTTTTGTTTCTCGTTACTTGGTTTCATGTTGGATGATGAAAGTGCACCACTAAGGATGCTGCTTTTGTCAGCTATCAAATTTTTCTTTATATCCACTTTATCCTCTCATAATAAAAATCCAGGAATCATTGTGATAAAAACAAAAATGACCACACTAAGGATTCACAATAAAATAAAGAGTATAAGAAGGCAAAAAGCGGCCCTGGGAGTCCCACAGCAAATTCTTTCCATTTGTCTTTACTTTATAGGTTCTGCACAGAGGGCCTTAGCAAAGCAGTCTATGACTGTATATTAAGTACAAAGCCCAAACTCCAAACAATTGAAGAACAGTTACATATAAATTATAATATGTGTATAAAATACTGTGAAAACATTAAAAAGACCTATCTACATAAAAATGTTCAAAACATTAAATTTAAAAGCAAGAAATAAAACTGCACATATGTATAAAACACACCTCCTGAATTTCCTATTTTTTATTTCTTGTGTGTGTGGCAAGATGGATTATTTCTCCTCACAATGGTCTTCCTGGAGATTACAAAAGCTGGAGGCTATGAAAGGGCCCTTTTGTAACATAACTTGAGGATGCAAAGAAGATAAAGGTTTTTTTTTCTTTTAACATAATAAAGTATAGGAGATAATGCTAAGAGGAGGCTACTCTTCCTAGTGTAGAAGGCCTGGTTTTGTGTTTTCAAGAACACACTTGAAGCACAGACCTCAAGGAGGGCCTGCTCTTGTCCTTTCCTCTCCACTCAAAGATCCAAAGGCCCAGTTCTCCATCCAGCAGTGGAACTGAACGAAACACACAAACTTACTGACAATTTCTACCATATGGCCAGACACAAGGGGCCAGACTTTGTTTGGTTTCAAATGACCAAGGAATCATGAGGGCTGGAAGAAAACAGGTATAACTGAAGTGCGGGTCATCATGCACCCCATGACTCTAGAATTAAGGCTCCACATCCATGAGGCTTAGGGACAAGGTCAATGGAATGAGAAAGTTGCACCTGAATCTCCTACACCTTGTAGATTCTGTGAGATAGACCATACCATTTAAACCAGAGATAAAAAGAAAATATTAAACATTCTTCAGTATTCCAAACACTTTCTTGTTTTGCTGACTATTTTAACACAGACTACAACCATCTCTCCCTTCCTTGATAAAGGACTTAGGATGAGTTAATCACATTTGTAATTACATCTTCCTAGCAAATGAGTGCATTCAGAACTTTGAGAAAAGACTTCATGACATTCTACTGGATAGCCTAATTTACATATTATTGGGCTGTAAGGATGTAAAATGTGGTAGTGGCATCTTGACTTACAGGCACAGAATGTAGGAGGCTATAAGCCAACTCTATAAGGCTGCATTTAAAACTGCAACTCTAAATGTTCTAGATTAATATTCAGTGAGCAGTATGTACAGTAATGGCTCCCATTTATTACTGAGCACCAGGTTAGCTTCATGCCTACTCTATGAGTACTATGTCCTCAGTTTAGGAATGAAACAAGTGCAGTTTACAGGAATTAAAAATTTTTCCCAAGGTAGCACAGTAAGAGAGAGGCAGAAGTCAATCACATCTCCAACTCCAAAGCCAGCGCTCTTTTCACAATGCTCAGCTGCCTCACGAAAATAACAAGGAGATCCGTGGGGAGGAGTTAGAGAACTGAGCCCCGTTATCCAGAGGCACTGAAGAAACATAAGAAGCTGGAGATTGGGAGGGAATAGGGGTGGGAGCATGGATGGAAGAGCCAATTAATCCCCTCTCATCTAACGATTAATTTTGACCAAATACACTCCATTTTGATTCTGCAGATCAAAATAAAACCTGCTCTTCTACTTTATAAAATTCTCCTGAGCTCGAGGGCCCATGAGGGCAAGGAGACTATCCAACAATAGTTTACACGACCCTCTTTGGCAGTTGCTTTTTCAGCTCTGCCAAAAGTAATTAATTCCACTCATTCAGGGGTTGATTCAAAGTGATATTTCTTAGGGAACAGGCTATCTTTTTTCTTCCTCAGAGAAGGAAGAAAGTGAAGAGAAAATCCACAAATAAGGTTCCTGATCATATGGCTATAAAAGTAATTTAAAACGTAGGCTGCAAATTTGGATATTATTTGGAATACTGTCCTTTGATCTCAATTTGAGGCCTGTTCTCATCCACTAAAACCTCATTTAAAGCAACTTTAAAAAAATCAGCTTTATTGAGATATAATTCATATAACAAGGAATTCACTCATTTAAAGTATATAATTCAATAGCTTTTAGTACATTCAGATTTGTGCATCCATCACCAAAATCTATTTTAGAACATTTACATTACCACAAAAGAAATAAACCTTACAACCCCAGCCTTAGGAAACCACTAATCTACTTTCTGTTTCTGTAAAGTAACTTCCCATTGATAAAATCCTAAACGTTTTCTGGTTTTGAAGAGATCAGTCCTATCCTGAAAGCTCTCTGGAGAATATCTAAAGTAGTCAACCTCTGCCAGAAAAAAAAAAGGAAAAGGAAAAAAGGGCAACACCATATTTTCTAGTGTGAAGTCTGCCGTCACTATTTAGTTGGAAACCATTCTATCTGCAATTTGGCTTTCAAGAATTTAAATGCACTCACCAAACACAAGTCTTTCTCCTCCTCATCAGGCAGGGTCCCCTAAGTCTGCTTTCTCAGAACACTGACAGCATACTCAAGTGATGGTCTTCCTCCAGTAAATCTCAGTGAATGGAGCAAGAGCTGCTGGGAGAGAGCTGTACTTTCTGCTGGTTACATCTCCACTTATTGGGGTTTTTTTGGAAACTCCAGGGAACTCAGGAGTTCCCAGTTTATTTCCAGGTATAACAGAAGAAAGGTATCTTCAAAACCCCGACATATTGGGTTTGGCAAAATTGTGATGTGTGTCTTCAAGGGCTATATTCTTCCTCTTTGGGCAGCCCCTTTCTCCCACTTTGGAGACAACATGATGTGGTAGAAAGATCAGATCAGGCACACTTGCTTTGAATCCTAGGTCCATGTATTAGCTATATGATCTTAATCTCTTTGATCCTTAGTTTCTTCATCAGTAAGATAATAATGCTACCATCCAACCGGTAGAGTTATTGTGAGAATTAAATGTAATGACATATATGGAAGTGCCAAGCACAGTGTATTGGAAACTGTTATGCTCAATAAAAATTAGCTCCTTCACTTTTACAGTGTCTTCCCATAAACTCCAGATCCCCAAAGTCTTTATTTTCCTCTCTAATTGTCTGGGGCCTGCCCAACATAGAATAAACTTTGTGTTCACCAATAACTGAAGACTTGAGTTTAATTGGTCCGTTACTAACAAACTATGACATTAATATAAATTACTCAACCTGTGGCTGCTTTGGTTTTCCATATCTCAGAAGGTGATAGATCACAATGCTTTAAAATTTAATATGCATATGAATCACCTGGGTATCTTGTTAAAAAGCAGACTTTGATTCAGTAAGCAAAATTCTAAGATGGCTTCTAAGATTCCCGTCCCCTTGTGTGCATGCCCTATCTGATCTCCTCCCCTTGAGTTGGGCAAGACCCATGCATATGATGAGATGTCACTCCCATGATTAGGTTATGTTATATGGCAAAGGTGAAGGGATTTTGCTCATGTAATTAAGGTCCTAAATTAGTTGATTTTGAATTAATGGAGGGGAGATTGTCCTGGGTGAGCCTGACCTACTCAAGTGAGTCCATTAAGAGAGTGTCTAAAGGGCAGAAATGGAAGGTCAGAGACTCTCTTTCTTGCTGGCCTTGAAGAAGTAAGTTACTATGAGTTCTATAGTTACAAGGAAATCAATTCTGCCAATAACCATGTGAGCCTGGAAGAGGACTCCTTGCCTCAGATCCGACCCTAGCCCTGGCTGACATCTTGATTACAGCCTTGTGAGATCCTGAGCAGAGGCTGCCCCTACACTGTGCCCGGCTTCCTGACCTACGAAAACTATAAAATAATAATGTGTTGTTTTAAGCTGCTAAATTTGTGGCAGTTTGCTACAAAGCCATATATAACTAATACAGGAGGTCTGGGTGAGGCATTTCTAATAAGTTCCCAGGTGACTACTGATGATGCTGGTGCATGTCCACACTCTGAGTAATAAGAATATATCACATAATCATTCCAAGACTCAGAGTGATAAGGCGTATTGGGGTGAACCATTGAGTGCGCTTTTATGAGTTCTCCAACCTTAAATATAAATATTAATGATTCCTAATCTCTCATTGTAACCTCTATTTTCTCAAGTGGATTCTCATGTGACTTTTGTGGGAAATTCCCTCTTGGACTTCCAGACGTTTATTTCCAACTAGAATCTCATCCCTTTCATTTATTACTCTTGCAAGAAAATGAAAAATATATTCCTTATCAAATGCAAATAGTACAACACAGAGAGATAATTATCATTTTATCAATTCAGTCCAATCCTCTTTAACCACACTCGGTATTATAAGTAACAAGATCTTAATGATTACACTTGAGAATATTAAAATAAAACTGAGCAAAAACTAATTGTTTCTTGGTTTTGCCAAACACAAGTTATTACTCACAAGATAAGTTTTTCAGCTTACTATCTTATTAAACCATTTTTGATGATTTTCTTGTTTTGACTGTGTGATTGGATACTACTGGGTGTTAAGGAACATCTATTCTACAGAGCCTGACTGATTTACTTGGTCAAGCTGTCAGGAGTCTTAGTACTGTAGGATTTATCTGCATAGAACTACAGGTTTCAGAATTCCATTAGCTGACAACTTCATTCGTCACAGTAATTTATCTCGCATTGATGAAGAGTGAAGATCACTGACGGTAGAACCAGAACTCAATCTCTTTTTGGACTTGTGTAAAAAGAGGAAGTCGTTTTCCCTGGACCTTTTCTTCTGCATTTGTTAAATGAATCTAAACCTTCAGTTCAGTTCACTCTAATTGAATTCATTTCAAAAAGTATTTATTTAGTACATTACTGTCCTAGGAACTAGAAGAACAGTATGAATAACTCACAGAGCCTGCCCTTATGCAGTTTATGATCTAGTGGGAAAGAAACAAAACATGCAATTATAATATAGCGTGATAACTGTCAAGAGAGGTACAATTGCAATGGACGTAACATTTAATTTTGAATTTGAAGTATGAGCAAGATTTAGTCAAGTAAAGGGAAGAAGGGATTCCTAGCAGAAGGAACAGTGTGTAGTACTGGTGAAAGAGCAACAAATAGAAAATTCAGTGTGGTTAGAACATAGCTAAGAGGCAGAAAGAGAGAGAAATCTGGAAAAGAATGCAGAGACCAAAACATGATGGTTAGTGAACTATGTAACATAGTTTGGACTTGAAGTTAAGGCAATAGTTTGCAAAATTTGGTTCTCGGGAAACTGTTATATTCTCAAAAATTGTGGAGGGCCCCAAAGAACTTTAGTTTACGTGTTACATCTATCAGTATTTACCATATTAGAAATTAAAACTGGGAAATTTTAAAATATATATTTATTAAAAGAACAATTAAAAACCAATTACATGTTGACATAAACAAAAAAGATTTTTGCCAATCTCTTCAATGTCTGGCTTATATAGAAAACAGGCTGATTCTCACATCTGACTTCAGCTGATTTATTGTAATGTCCCATGTCATATAACCTCTGGAAAATTCTATTGTACACTCACGAGAGAATGAAGGTGAAAATGACAAATAATATCTCAACATTATTATGAATATTGTTTTGACTTTGCAAATCAAAGGATCTTACAGACCTCTAGGGGTCTCCCAGACCATAAGTTGATAGCCACTATCTTAAGAAAATGAGAAAACCTTGAAGGGTTCAAAGAAGGGAGCTAGACATCAGAGCTTCGTTTTTGGAAACTTACTCTGCAGAGAAGAAAATGTGTTGTAGAGGAGTAAGAATAAAATTAGGTAAGCTAGTATGGATTCCAAAAATGTCTATCTGATCAAGTCTAGCCCTACTGAGCTACCCAGAATGCATAGCTCATGCCAAATATTTATTACAGAGTTAGACCTCAGTGCTATTACCATAGTAACTGTGATTCATTAGGGCAAAATCCAGTTTAGAACTGGAGTCAGAAACAGAGAAAGCTTGGCAAGAGATACAAATTCCTTGGAGAGTCTCAAGCACTGCAACACAATCAACCAACCACTCACTCCCAGTTAGATGCTATTGACCAAAGAAATGGATGAAAGCGAAAATGTGTTTAGTTAAGGACCTGGCAGAGAAAGCCTTGGCTCAGGCATAGCATATAATCATCATCATCATCATATACTACTAATAAGTAACATTTTTGAGCACTTACTATATGCCAGGTGCTATGCTAAGAGCTTTATCATTTTAAATGTAATCCTCACAACATGATGAAGTAGGTAATATCATCATCATCCCCAGTGGGTGTTATTATTATCATCCCCATATCCAGGAGGAGAAAACTAAGGGGAGCAGGCGATGAGATAACTATGACTAGGCAAAGGCAAAACCAAGTAACTCATCCAAGGTTATAAAACTAACAAAGGACAGAGGTAGGATTTGAACCTATGTCTGTCTGACTCTAAAGCCTGTGTTTAGCCACTGTGCTATACTGGCACACTGCAAATCACAATGTAAAATACCTCATGAATAAAGCTAGATTCTGTATTAAATAGATACATGTTCATAATTAGTGGTAAATAAATGGTTTATACTGAGACAAATCCTGATACTTGAGTAAAGTAACATTTTTGTCAACCCTAGAAACAAGAGACCTGAAGGAATAGTTTATTGCTGAGAATGGTTGATAAGATTTAGGGTGAAGGTGTACTTTTCTGGGGACCAGACTCACAATAGTTTACATTTTGATTGTCATTTACAAATTCAAGAATCTAGCCATTACTAACTGGGAGGCAGTACAAGAGAGTGGTCAAATCTAATCAGACTGTCGATTTGAATCCCAACTCTACTACTTGCTAACAATATAACATTGGGCAAGTCACTTATCCTACCTATGCATCAGTTTCTGTGGCCCTAAAATAAGGATGATAATAATCCCTAACTTAAATGGTGGCTCTCAGGATTAAACGATTTATGTCAAGTATTGATTACAGAGTATATTACAGATTAAATCTCAAAAAATATTAAATGTCACAGATTCAATGCTAAGAATTATTAACTATTATAATTAAATTCTACCTCAAGAGCTCCTCCTTCACTGTAGTTATTTAGGGTGTTATTTAAACATTTTTAAGGACCTAGATTTTCTCATGTGTAAGTAAAAGTGTACTGATGTGTGAGGGCCCTGCCAGTTTCTAGTTTCTGTGTTATCGTCGGCCTAAAAATCTCACTATTTTTCTCTTCATGCTGCCCCAATGAAGGCTTTGCCAAAATAATCAGTCATGTACTCATTCAAATAGGAAGATTTATAGTTCTAGAATCAAACCAACCAGATTATGGACTGAATTTTTGACAGAATGGATTGGATCTTTTGGCATGTTCTAAATAGAGCCTTAGTTTGCCAAACTTACCATAATTTTTTAAGAACATAAAGTTTAAGTAGAATTGAGTTTACTGAGAGGTAAATAATCTCTAAGGGTAAAGTAATTATAATAATCATTTTACTTACAACATTGAAAAATTTCTTAACTTCCTGTTCTTATAGTAAACCTTTTTTTCTTTTAAGACACACCTATCAATGTAAGGCACATCAACACGGTTTCGAAAGGTTCTTTCTTCTTCTTGTGTAAAAACACATACACGCCACTTGGCTATATGTTGACCTTTTATTATTCCCTTTTACTTAGTTAAGGACAAACGCTGCCATTTCAGGATTGAAACAGAGTCCTTTTGGCTGCTAGGGAGAGGGCAATAAACATTTTTCTTTATACTACACTGGCAATGCAGTCTTACAGTGTATTTAGCAATACACTTGAGACAACTGCTATCTCTGAGGGCTGCTTTCTTAAGACTGGGAATCGATGTAGTCATTTTGCTGGTAACCAAGCCACTTGGAATTATTGACATACAAAGATTCAAGTTCTGACTTTACGAGATATTCTCAAAGCTATAAAATTTTTTAAAAAGTGGGCTTGAAGTCTGACCTGGAAAGACAACAGAAAAAAACAAACATTCCAGTTTTGCATAACACTTTTTTAACGATAGTCAATCGCAGCAGAATCATCTATAAAGATGCTGTAGGATACTGGGGGTAAGGGAGACAAAAGGATTAAGGCAAGGCAGAGGACAGGGAATGAGCTTGTGTTGGGCTTACAAGTTTGTCCACTGGGACATATTCTGTTCTCATATATAAGTAATATCAAGGAGCCATAAAGGAAAAATGCATTCTTCATCTCCCAAACTGAGAGTCAAGGAATAAATAAAGGAATCTTACTTACATATGGAATCTTATAGCTGGAACAGACCTTAAGGACCATCTAGCTTAGTTTCCACATTAAGTGACTTCCCAAAGGTCACACACTTAATGATAGAGCTAGGAACAGAATTCTAGTTTCTTGATTCATGATTTAGTGTTTTTCTTAATATTCTATAAGCCCTCTGTAAGCAGAGTCCATATAAAATGTTTTTTATAATGCACTTATTAAATAAGTTATTTGTAAAGGAAGCTCTAAATTATCAAAATAAGCAAAAGTCCCAGTATGGTAGAAGTGCTTAAGATAACACCCAAATCAATTCCTGATAGACAAAATTCGCTGACTGGTAAATCTATAGAATGCCAAACTAAACAGAAAGCTGTACGCATCGAGATGCATTATAAACAGAAAAATCTCCACGCCCCCTCAAAAAAAAAAAAACAAACACACAATGAAAACAGAGAAGAGCAGTCAGAAGTAAAAACAGGAAAATTTTGCTCAGCCAGTAATAGGTCACGAAGACTAAAGAAGGGCAGCTATGAATGTGGGAGATATATTTCCAAACACCTTGCCTCCTGCTTTGTCCCTTGACTTCAGTTCTTAGGCTAAAATCCTCAACTCTCACAACTCTCACTTTATCCCTTTCCCTGTCTTTCCTCTTCAGGCCCACAAAGGATTTGTGCTGGCAGTTGGTGTTCATTTAACCATCAAATTCCATTCTCCTTCCCACACTCTTGCTTATAAAAGTAGGAGAAGTGAACATAAATGTATGAGTTGGCATTCTGATGGATAACAGCTACTACAAAATAGCTACTACACAGTTGATACCCAATGAATATCCAATAAATATTGCTTACTTGTATGAATTCTACTACTAGAGATAAAGCCCTATGAATCTTAGAGGCTCTGCAATCTTCTAGAATCTCAATGATCATGAAAATGACTCAGGAAAATATCACACCCTCAACTTTCATCAGATGAAATTTTAAGAAAGTTATTTATTCGTAGCTTCTGAGAGTAAGATGCTAGAATCGGGATACCTGAGATAGGGATTGGAAAAGGAGGGAGAAGATTATGAGGTAGAAAAAGGACCAAAAAAGAAGATTAGGAGAATACAAAAAGCAAACTTCAGAATTCCATTTCCAGCATGTTGACGTAATTGGTACCAGACTTGCCCTCCCACTGTAAACAGTAATAAAAATAATCAAAGTATATGAAGCAATTGTTTGCAGGCCTCGGACAAAAAGTAACACAGGATGAAACACTTGAAAGAAGAACAACAGCTAAGATGAGCACCATGTTCACTAGGCTCTCTACTAGTGCACAATCTCAACCGCAACAGAGAGAGGTAGAGTCCAAGCAAAGCATAACAGAGTCAATAGAGAAAATGAAATGGAATACTAAAAAATATTTGATTAACCCAAAAGAAAGCAAGAAAAGAGGAATGGATGAAGAAAAACACATAAAACAAATCAAATACAACAAGCAAATGATAGAATTAAAATGAACCATATTGATAAATACATTTAATATACATAGAAGAAGCACAGTAAGAATCATTTATTATCAAATTGGATAAATATGAGACCCAAGTATATACTGTTCACAGGTGTTGCACTTTAAATACAAAGACACAAATAGATTGAAAGTAAAACAATGCAAAAAGAAAGTGTCCGCATTAATATGAAACAAAGAAGATTATGAAACAAAAATTATTCTCAAAGACAAATAGCAATGCTGCAAGCAATAAAAAGGGCACTTCAAGAGGAAGACATAATAAGCCTAAGTGTACATGTCCTAATAACAGATTTACAAAATACATGAAGTAAACACTGACAGAACTAAAAGAAGAAATTGAGAAAGCTACAGTATTTGTTGGAGATTTTGCACCCCTTTCTCAGTAAGTCATAGAAGTTGAAAAAAACTACTAAAACACAGAAAACATGAACAATACTATCAACAAATTGGACCTAAATGACATTTATAGAATATTACACTTAGTAACATCAGATTTTGTTTACTCTTTAACTTCATATAGAATATTCAAGGTAGACCGTATGCTAAGTGATGAAATATATCTCATTAAATAAAAATGTTTGAGATCTTACAAAGTGTATTATCTGATAACAATGGAATTCAATTAGAAATTAACAATGAGATGTTTAGAAAGCTTTCAAATGTTTGGAAATCAAATATCACACATCTAAATAACTGATAGACCAAAAAGGAAATAAAAGGAAAATCAAAAATACTTCAGCTGAAGGATAATGAAAACACAATCTATCAAAATCTGTGGGAAGCAGCTAAATCAGTTATTAGAGAAAAATTTTAGCATTAAATGCCTATATTAGTAGAAAATAAAGATTTGAAATCAATTATATGTTTTTGCCCTAAGATTATAAAAAAGAAAACTTATTATCAACAAAATAAAAGAAAAAATTTTAAGAAAAGTGCACAATTCAATTAAATAGAAGAATCAGAGAGGAAAATTAAAGTTCTTTGAAAAAGTTAATAGAAACAATAAATCCTTAGCAAGACTCATCAGAAAAAAAGAATTTACTAATATTAGAATTGAAAGGGGGAATATCATTACAGATCCTACAGACATTAAAAGGATATTACCAGGAAAAACTTTAGGCCAATTAATTCAATATATTGGATGAATGGACAAATTTCTTGAAAAACATTACTTAACAAAACTGACAGAAGAAACATAAAATTTCAATAGAATTATATTTATTAAGGGTATATAATTAATAAAAAAAACCTTCAAACAATATTTAGTCCCAGGCAATTTCACTGGCGGATTGTATCAAACATTTAAGAAACAAATAATATCAAGTTTACATAAAGCTCATCAGAAAAATAGAGGCAGAGAGAACTCTTAACACCTGATTTTATGAGGTCAGCATGACCCTAATACTAAAACCTGACAAACACAGTACCTGAAAACTACAGATCATTACCTCTCATGAAAAGACATGCAAAAATCCTTAACAAAATGTTAGCAAATAGAATCCAGCAAATAAAAATGTTTAATGCATCAAAAACAAGTTTATCCCAAGAATGTGTGATTTATTCAATATTTTATTATCAATTCATATAATATACTACATTAAGTAAAAATAGCAGAAATATATGATCTTTTCAATAAATTCAGAAAAAGCATTTGACAAAATTGCCTCCCATTCATGCTATAGAAAACTCAGCCAAATGTGAAAACAAGGGAAATTTCTCAAGCTGACCAAAGAGAAATTAGCAGATGGCATCATAATTAATGGTGAAACATTAAAACTTTCCCCCTCAGATTGAGAGTAAGGCAAGGATATACACTTTCATTTATATTTATATTCAGCATTATACTGGATGTTCTAGCCAGTGCAATAAGGTAAGAAAAAGAAATAAAAACCAAAAGTTGGAAATGAAATTAAAAAACTCTCTCCTCACAGATAAGATGATTGTTTAATTATTGTACAATATAAATATCAGAATTAATAAGTGAGATTACAAGCTTGGAAGATATAGGCCAATATACAAAGAAATTCAATTGTATTGCTCAACACTATCAACAAACATTTGGAAAATGAAATGCAAATAAAAATCCAATTTATATAAGTATCGAAGAACATAAAATAATTAGAAATAAAATTAAAAAGGTGTTGGGATATTTCACTATATTGTAGTATTTCTGAACACAAAGAGATAATTTTAACAAAATATGTCCAAGACTTGTACATAGCAAACTACAAACATTACGGGAAAAATTTAGGAAGTCCTAAATAAATGGAGAAATAGAATATTCTTGGATCAGAGAATCACTATGCTTAAGATGTGAATTTTCCCCAGAGATTCAATGCAATTCCAATCAGAATCCCAGCAGGCTTTTTAACTAAAAATTAACAACTTTGTTCTAAAATTTATCTGAAAATGTAAAACCAACCTAAATAACCATGCTGGTTTTGGAATAACTTGAAAGAGATTAGAAAATAAGTTTAAAAAGAAAAAAAATGGAGGACTTACACCACCTGATTTTAAGGCTTTTAATAAAAGATAAAATAATCAAGACAGTGTGGCATTATCCTAAGGATAGACAAATATCAATAGAACAGAATAGAGAGATCTGAAATACATCCATACATATACAGACTCTCCAAAGGCACTAAAGATACTCAACAGGTAAGGGATAAAATTTTCAAACATAAAGCTGCAATAACTGAATATCCATACGGGAAAAAAAGTACCTCAATTCTTACTACACAACAAACACAAAAATAAATGACTCAAAATAGATCATAGTCTTAAATGTGAAAGCTACAATAATAAAACTTCTAGAAGATAACATAAGAGAAAATCTTCTGCGTATTATAGTAGGCAGATTTTTTAGATAGAACCAAAAAACAGGAACCATAAAAGTAAAATTGATAAACTGGCTTCATTAAAATGAAAACCTACTGTTCTTTGAATGACATCCCCAGGGAAATAAAAAGGGAAGCCTCAGACCAGAAAAAAATATTCACATTACATATCTGACACAAGACTTGCATACAGAATATATAAAGATTCTTACATCTGAATAATAAGACACACGAATTAAAAATCAGGCAAAAATACTTGAACAGATACTTTTCAAAAGACTATACAGTATAAGAGTGCAAATAAACAAATGGAAAAGATGCTCAACATCATTAGTCAAGAAAGAAATGCATATTAATGCCTCAATAAGATAACAATTAGTCTAATGAATACAATTAAAAATACTGACAATCCAATTATTGGAGAATATGTATAACAACTGGAACTTTCATATATTACAGGTAGGCATGTAAAATTATATGACACTTTGGCAAACATTTGACATTTAAGTCAGACAAACACTTATCATATAACCTAAAATTTTCTCTCCTAGATATTTTTTAAAGATATATTTTCAGAGCAGTTTAGGTTCACAGCAAAATTAAGACTAAAGTACAGAGATTTCTCATAGACCCCTAGTCTCTATACATGCATAGCCTCCCACAATATCAACATTCTCCAACCAGAGTGGTATACTTGCTACAACTGATAAACCTACATTGACACATCACAATCACCCAAAGGACACAGTTTACATCAAGGTTCACTCTTGGCTCATTCTATGGATTTTGACAAATGTATAATGACATGTGCCCACCACTGTAGTATTATACTAAGTATTTTGACTGGCCTAAAAATCCTCTGTGCCCCACCTATTCATCCCACCCGTGGTAATCACTAATCATTTTACTGTCTCTCTAGTTTTGCCTTTTCCAGAATGTAATAAAGTTGGAATCATACAATACATAGCCTTTTCAGATTGGCGCCTTTCACTTAGTAATATGCATTTAAGGTTCCCCCATGTCTTTTCGTGGCTTGATAGCTCATTTCCTTTTATTATTTTTATTTTTTTATTGTGGTAACATTGGTTTATAACATTATATAAATTTCAGGTGTCCATCATTATATTTCGATTTCTGTGTGGATTACCTCATGTTCACCACCCAAAGACCAATTGCAATCCATCACCACACACATGCCTAAGACCCCTTGCATGCTCCTCCCTCCCCTTACCCTCTGGTTCATTTCTTTTTAGAGTTGAATAATATTCTTCTGTCTGGGTGTAGTTTATCCATTCACCTACTGAAGGACATTTTGGTAGTTTCAAAGATTTGGCAATGATAAACAAAGCTGCTGTAAACATCTGTGTGCAGATTTTTTGGGCAGACATAAGATTTCAACTCCTTTGAGTAAATAGTAAGAAGCATGATTCCTGGACTGTATGGTAAGAGTATGTTTAGTCTTGTAAGAAACTGTCATTCTTCAAAAGTGGCTGTACCAGTTTGCATTCTCACCAGCAATAAATGAGAGTTCCTGTTGCTCCACATCCTCATCAGCATTTGGTGTCGTCAGTGCTCCGGATTTTGGCCATTCTAGTAGATGTGTAGTAGATCTCATTGTTATTTTAATTGGCATTTCCCTAATGTCATATGATATGGAGTATCTTCTTATATGCTTATGTGCTATCTGTATATCTTTTTTGGTGAGATGTCTGTTAAGGTCTTTGGTGCACTTTTTAATTAGGTTGTTTGTTTTCTTTTTGCCAAGTTTGAGCGTTCTTTGCATATTTTGGATAACAATGCTTTATCAGATATGTGTTTTGCAAATATTTTTTCCCAGTCTGTGGTTTGTCTTCTCATTCTCTTGACATACTCTCTCACAAAGCAGAAGATTTTAATTTTAAAGCAGTCTAGATCATCAATTCTTTCTTTCATGGGTCATACCTTTGGTGTTGTACAAATATATTATTTTAATGTTTTCTGTGGAAAATAAAACTTGTTTCAAAATATTTACATATTTATATTTTTAAATAGTTGCATATTTGCAGTGCTTTTTCTATGTTGATTTTACTTTTAATAAAAGGCATAGAGGGGCTGGCCCCGTGGCCGAGTGGTTAAGTTCGCGCGCTCCGCTGCAGGCGGCCCAGTGTTTCGTCGGTTCGAATCCTGGGCGCGGACATGGCACTGCTCATCAGACCACGCTGAGGCAGCGTCCCACATGCCACAACTAGAAGGACCCACAACGAAGAACATACAACTATGTACTGGGGGGCTTTGGGGAGAAAAAAGGAAAAAATAAAAAATAAAAAAAAAAAATAAAAAAATCTTTAAAAAAAAAAAAAAGCATAGAATTAGTAGGAGTATGAATGTACTTTGAGAAAACATTTACATCATGACAATCTATTCGGAAAATTGTAAGTCAAACCAAAGTGGACAGGAGTCACACATTCTGCTCAGATCTCTGAAATGTGGCTAACCTGTGCCTGAGGTTGTTCACAGTGTCCCATGATTTAAAAAAAAAATTCTGCTGCATCTATAGTCATTTCTAATATTTTTTTAATTCCCCTTCACTTTTTTTATTAATTCTGCTAGATTTTGCTATTTCACTAGACTTTTTAAAAACTCTGACTTCTGTTTTAATAAATTCATCTTTGTTTCATATTTCATTAGCTACTATTTTACCATTTATTATTCCTTTCTGCTTTGTGTTTATTCTATAGTGGGGTTTTTTTGGAATGAAATGTTTAACAGCTTTATTGAGATATCTTTGACATACAAAAATTGTATATATGTAAGGTGTACAGCTTAATGGCTTGATATATGTATACATTATGAAAAGATAACCACTGGCAAGCTATATAACATATCCATCACCTTTACAGTCACCATTTTTGCATATGCATGTGTGGCAAGAAGATTTAAGATCTAGTCTCTTCGCAAATGTCAAGTATACAAAACAGCATTGTTTACCATCTTCATCTTGGATCTCTAAAATTTACTCATCTTGCATAACTGAAACTTTGTAAACCTTTCACTAACATCACTCCAGTTTCCCCTCCTCTCAGTCTCTGGCCATGACAATTCTACTCTGTGCTTCTATGAGTTTGACTATTTTAGATTGCACATATAAGTGAGATCATACAGTATTTATCTTTCCGTGTCTTGTTTATTTTGCTTAGCATAGTGTCCTACAGCTTCAGCCATGTCGTCAAAAATGGTAGGATTGGGGCTGGCCCCGTGGCCGAGTGGTTAAGTTCGCACGCTCCGCTGCAGGCGGCCCAGTGTTTCGTTGGTTTGAATCCTGGGTGCGGACATGGTACCGCTCATCAAACCACGCTGAGGCAGCGTCCCACATGCCCCAACTAGAAGGACCCACAACGAAGAATATACAACTATGTACCGGGGGACTTTGGGGAGAAGACGGAAAAAAATAAAATCTTTAAAAAAAAAAAAAAAAAAGGTAGGATTTCCTTAGGTCGAATAATATTCCGTTATATGTGTGTGTATATATGTATGTATATCACATATTCTTTATCCTTTCATCTGTCTAAATACATTTAGGTTGTTTCTCTATCTTGTCTGTTGTGAATGATGCTGCAATAAACAACAGGAGTGCAGATATCTCTTCGAAATCCTGATTTTATTTACTTTGCACATAAACAGAGAAGTGGGATTGATAGCTCATATGGTAGTTTAAATATTTAGTTTTTTGAGAAATCTCCACACTGTTTTACCTAATGGCTGTGCTAATTTATGTTTCCACATCAGTGTACAAGGGTTTCCTTTTCTCTTTATCCTCACCAACACTTATTATGTTTTTTTTTTTAAAGATTGGCACCTGAGCTAACAATTGTTGCCAATCTTCTTTTTTTTCTGCTTTTTCTCCCCAAATCCCCCCAGTACATAGTTGTATGTTTTACTTGTGGGTCCTTCTAGCGGTGGCATGTGGGATGCTGCCTCAACATGGCCTTGTGAGCAGCGCCACGTCTGCGCCCAGGATCCAAACCGGCAAAACCCTGGGCCACAGAATTGGAGCACGCAAACTTAACCACTTGGCCACGGGGCCAGTCCCTGTTTTGTCTTTTTGATAAGAGCAATCCTAACAGAGGTGAGGTAGTATCTCATTATAATGTTGATTTGCATTTTCCTGATAATTAAAGATGTTGAGCATCTTTTCATATGTCTATTAGCCATTCGGATTTCTTATTTTGAGAGGTATCTATTTAGGTCCTTTGCCCATTTATTAATTGGGTTGTTTGTATTTAGGTACTGAGTTGTATGAGTTCCTTGCACATTTTGTATATTAACCCACTACGCAATACAGGCATACCTCAGAGATATTTCGGGTTTGGTTCCAGACCACCACAGTAAAGTGAATATCACAGCAAAGGGAGTCACATGAATTTTTTGGTTTCCCAGTGCATATAAAAGTTATGTTTACACTATACTGTAGTCTATTAAGTGTGCAAGCATTATGTCTAAAAATAAAGTACATACTTTAATTAAAAAACACTTTATTGCTAAAAAATGCTATCTATCATCTGAGCCTTCAGCTACTCATAATCTTTTTGCTGGTGGAGGGTCTTGTGAAAAATCTGTAAAGTGCAATAAAGTGAAGCACAATAAAACTAACTATGCCTGTATATGGTTTGCAAATATTTTCCCCCATTCTGTAGGTTGCCTTTTCACTCTGTTTCCTTAGCTGTGCAGAAACTGCTTAGTTTCAGGTATTGCCACTTGTCTAATTTTGCTTTTGTTGTCTGTGCTTTCGGTGTCATACCCAAAAGTGTATTGCCAAGTCAACACCAAGAAGGTTTTTCGTTATGTTTTCTTCTAGGAGTTTTACAATTTCAGGTCTTATATTTAAGTCTTTAATCCATTTTGAGTTAAATTTTGTGTATGGTGTGAGACAAGCGTCCAATTTCATTCTTTCATATGTAGATATCCAATTTTCCCAACACCATTTGTTGGAAAGACTAATTATTCCCTATTGTGCATTCTTGGCACCCTGGAAGATCAGTTGACCCTAAATGCATGGGTTTATTTCTGAGTTCTCTATTTAGTTCCATTGGTCTATATATCTGCTTTTATGTCAGTACCATACTGTTTTGATGACTATAGCTTTGTAATGTAATTTGAAGTCACAAAGTGTGATGGCTTCAGCTTTATTCTTCTTGCTCAAGATTGCTTGGCTATTTGGGGTCTTTTGTGGTTCCATATGAATTTTAGGATTGTTGTTTTCTATTTCTATAAAAGACATCACTGCAATTTTGATAGAAATGTATTGAATTTGTAGATTGCTTGGGTATTATAAACATTTTAACAATATTATTTCTTGCAGTCCACGAACATAGGATGTCTTTCAATGTATTTGTGTCTTTTTACATTTTCTTTATCAATGTTTTATAATTTCAGCATGTCTTTCACCTTTTTAGTTAATTAATTACTAAATATTTTGTGATTTTTGTGACTAATGTAAATGGGATTGTTTTCTTAATTTCCCTTTCAGATAGTTCATTGTGTATAGAAACACTGATTTTTGTATCAGAACTTAGAAGAAGGGGCCAGCTCCATGGCTGAGTGGTTAAGTTCGTGCGCTCCGCTGCGGCGGCCCAGGGTTCGCATCCTGGACGCGGACATGGCACGGCTCATCAGGCCACGTTGAGAAGGCATCCCACATCCCACAACTAGAAGGACCTGCAACTAAGACATACAACTATGTACAGAGGGGGTTTGGGGAGATAAAGCAGAAAAAAAAAAATCTCATTGAAGAAACAGAAATGTCTTCCTTCTACAGATGTTTCTTAGAAAAAAAAAAAGAACTTAGAAGAAAACCTTTCCATTTTTCCATTATTATGATGTCAGCTATGGGTTTTTCATATATGGCCTTTACTGTATTGAGGTATGTTCCTTCTAAACCTAATTTGTTGGGAGGTTTTATCATGAAAGGATGTTCAATTTGTCAAATGCTTTCTGTACTTCTATTGAGATAATCATGTGGTTTTTATTCTTCATTCTATTAATGTGATGTACCATAGTTATGATTTGCATAAGTTAAACAATCTTTTCATACCAGGAATAAATTCCAGTTGCTTCTGGTTTATAATCCTTTTAATGTGCTGTTGAATTTGGTTTGCTAGTATTTTATTGAATTTACTTGCGTCTATATTTGTCAGGGATATTGACCTATAGTTTTCTTTTCATGTGTTATATTTGGAAACTTGGTGATGCCGGCCTCATAAAATAGGTTTGGGAGTGTTTCTCCTTCCATTTTTTTTTTTTTTTTGGAAGAGTTGAAGAAAGGTTGGTATTAGTTCTTTGTATGTTTGGTAGAATTCACTCGTGAAGTTATCTTGTTGGGCTTTTCTTTCTTGGGAGGTTTTTGATTACTGATTCAATCCCTTTGTTATTAGTCTGTTTTGGCTTTCTATTTTCTCTTCATTCAGTCTTGGTAGGTTGTATGTTTCTAGGAACTTATTCATTTCTTCTAGGTTATCTAACTTTTTGCATATATGCATAAGGATCTCTTATGATCTTTTTTATTTCTGTATCATCCATTGTATATCTCCTCTTTCATTTCTGGCTTTTTTTTTAAAGATTTTATTTTTCCTTTTTCTCCCCAAAGCCCCCCAGTACATAGTTGTATATTTTTAGTTGTGGGTCCTTCTAGTTGTGGCATGTGGGACACCGCCTCAGCATGGCTCAATGAGTGGTGCCATGTCTGCGCCCAGGATCCGAACTGGTGAAACCCTGGGCCACCAAAGCGGAGCATGTGAACATAACCACTCGGCCATGGAGCCGGCCCCCTTTTCTGGTTTTATTTATTTGAATCTTCCCTCTTTTTCTGGGTTAGCCTAACTAATGGTTTGTTGATTTTGTTTCTTTTTAAAAAACCAACTCTGGGTTCTGTTGATTTTTTCTATTATTTTTCTATTCTCTATTTCACTTATTTCTGCTAGAATCTTTACTATTTCCTTCATTCTGTTAATTTTGAGTATTTTTCTAGTTCCTTGAGTTGTAAAGTTGGGTTGTTTAATAGAGATCTTTCTTCTTTTTTAATGTAGGCATTTATCACTATGAACTTCCCTCCTAGTACTGCTTTTACTGCATCCCATAAGTTTTGGCAAGTTGTATTTTTGTTTTCATTTATCTCCAGGTATTTCTAAATTCCCTTTTGATTTCCTCTTTGCCTAATGGCTGTTCAAGAGTATGTTATTTGGCTTTCACATATCTGTGAATTTTCCTGTTTTCATTCTGTACTTGATTTCCAGTTTTATTCTACTGTGGTCTGAGAAGACACCTGGTATGATTTCAATCTTTTAAAATATGTTAAGACTTGCTTTTTTACCTAACACATGACCTATCCTGGATAAGGTTCCATGTGCACTTAAAAAGAATGTGCTTTCTGCTGCTGTTGAGTATAAAGATCTGTATATGTCTGTTCTGTACATTTGGTCTACAGTATTCAAATCTGTTTCCTTATTAATTTTTTTCTGTCTGGATGTTTTATCTAGTATCAAAGATGGGATATTGAAGTCTCCTATTGTTTTTTTATTGCTGTCAATTTCTCCCTTCAGCTCATTCAATATTTGTTTTATATATTTAGTTACTCTGATGTTGGGTGCCTATATATTTATAGTTATACGTTTCTGTTGAATTGGCCCTTTAATCATTATATAATGACCTTCTTGTCTTTAGTGACAGTCTTTAACTGAAAGTCTCTTTTGTCTGATATAAGTATAACCACCCCTGTTCTCTTTTGGTTACCATTTTTATGGAATGTGTTTTTCATCCCTTTACTTTCAGCCTATGTATGTATTTACACCTAAAGGGAGTCTCTTGTAGACACTATATCACTGATCCACTGATCTTTTTTTTAATCTATTCTGTCACAGAAAACCACCTCTGATTGTAGATAATATGAGCTTATATATAGACAACCCTAAAGACTCCACCAAAAAACTATTACAACTAATAAATGAATTCAGTAAAGTTTCAGGATACAGAATCAACACACAAAATTCAGGTATGTTTCTATACACTAACTATCTGAAGAGAAAACAATACCATTTACAATAGCATAAGAAAATACTTAGGAATAAATTTAACCAAGGACGTGAAAGATCTGTACACTGAAAATTACAAGACATTGATGAAAGAAATTGAAGAAGACACAAATAAGTGGAAAGAGATCCCCTTTTCATGCATGAGAAGAATTAATAATAAAATGTGCATACTACCCAAAGCCATCTATAGATTCAATGCTATCCCTATCAAAATTCCAATGACATTTTTCACAGAATTAGAAAAACAATCCTAAAATTCATACGGAACCACAACAGATCTTGAATAGCCAAAGCAATCCTGAGAAAGAAGAACAAAGCTGGAGACATCACACTTCCTGATTTCAAACTTTATTGCAAAGCTACAGTAATCAAAACAGTATGTTACTGGCATAAAAATAGATACACAAACCAATGAAATGGAATTGAGAGCCCAGATATAAACACACACATATGCAATCATCTAGTATTTGACAAGAGAACTAAGAATACTCAATGGGGAAAGGATAGTCTCTTCAAAAATGGTACTGGGAAAACTGAATAACCATATGCAGAAGAATAAAATTGGATGTCTATCATATACCACTCACAAAAATTAACTCAAAATGGATTAAAGACTTAAGTGTAAGATGCCAAACTCTAAAACTGCTATAAGAAAACATAGAGGAAAAGCTTTTTGATATTTGTCTTGGCAAAAACTTTTTGCATATGACACCAAAAGCCAAATGACAAAAGAAAAAAATAAACAAGAGAGACTATATCTAACTAAAACGCTTCTGTGTAGCAAAAGAAACAATCAACAAAACGAAAAGGCTGTCTACAGAATGGTAGAAAATATTTGCAAAGCAAATATCTGATAAGGGGTTAATATAAAAAATATATAAGGTACTCATATAACTCCATAGTAGAAAAAACAATAGAGATTAAAAAATAGGCTAGGGACTTGAATAGACATTTTTCCAAAGAGGACATACAAATGGCCAACAGGTACATGCAAAGATGTTCAACATCACTAATCATCAGGGAAACACAAATCAAAACCACAATATCACCTCACACTTGTTAGAATGGCCATTAGCAAAAAGACGAGAGGAAAGTATTGCAGAGGACGTGGAGTAATGGACCCTTGTGCACTGTTGGTGGGAATGTAAATTGGTGCAGTCACTATGGAAAACAGTATGGAGGTTCCTCAAAAAACGGAACTACGGCATGATCCAGCAATTCCACTTTTGAGTATATATCCAAAGGAAATTAAAACACTACCTCAAAGAGATATCTGCACGTCCATGTTCATTGCAACATTATTCACGATAGCGAAGGCATGGAAACAATGTAAGTATCCATTAACAGATGAATGGATAAAGAAAATATGGTGTATATATGTATATATACACACACAAACATACATACAGTGGAATATTATTCAGCCATAAAAAGAAAGAAACCCTGCCTTTTGCTAGAACACAGATGGACCATGAGGGGCATTATGATAAGTGAAATACGTCAGGCAGAGAAAAATAATTACTGTATTGTATTGTTCCCACTTATATACAGCATCTAAAAAAGCCAAACTCATAGAAATAGAGAGTAGAATGGTGATTGCCAGGGGCTTGGAGGTGGGGGAAATGGGGAGATGTTGGTCAAAGGGTAGAAATGCCCAGCTATAAGATGAATAAGTTCTGGGGATCTAATGTACAGCATGCTGACTATAATTAACAATACTTGAAAGTTGTTAAGACTAAATATTAAATGTTATCACCGCATACGCAAAAACACGGTAATTATAAGAGGAGATGGAAGTGTTAACTAACATTGTGCCAATCACTTTGCAATATATACATATATCAAATCATCACAATGTACACCTTAAACTCACATGTTATGTGTCAATAATATATCAATGAAGCTGTAAGAAAAAAAGAAAAGATGCTCAAAAGCATTAGTCATGAGGAAAATGAAAATTAAAAACACAATCTCATAGCACTAGTAGGGTGAAAACACCTACTCGAACAGCTCAAATGTAAACATCTCTAATACCAAATTCTGGCAAGGTTGTTGAGCAACTAGAACTCTTATACATCACTTTCGGGGGAGTAAAATGATACAATTACATTGAAAAATGATTTGGCAGTTTCTTATAAAGTTAAGCACACATACACCTTTTTAAGTTTTAAGTATTTACCCAACAGAAATGAAAACATATGTCCACCAGAATACTTGTGCAAGAATGTTCATAGCAACTTTAGTCAAAAAAGTCAAAACTGGAAAGAACCCAATGTCTATCAACAAGAACACGGATAAACAAATTCATACAATGGAATACTATTCCAAAAGGAACAATCTAGGGGCCAGCCTGGTGGCACAGTGGTTAAGTTCCCATGTTCTGCTTCAGTGGCCCGGGGTTCCCCAGTTCGGATCCTGGGTGCGGACATGGCACCGCTTGACAAGCCATGCTGTGGTAGGCATCCCACATATAAAGTAGAGGAAGACGGGCATGGATGTTAGCTCAGGGCCAGTCTTCCTAGGCAAAGAGAGGAGGATTGGCAGCAGACGTTAGCTCAGGGCTAATCTTCCTCAAAAAAAAAAACAAAGGAACAATCTATACTTGCAACAACATGGATGAATCTCACCAACATTTTGCTGAGTGACAGAAGCCACATACAAAAGAAACAGGCTGTGTGATCGCATTTATATAAAGTCTTAGAACAAGCAAAATGAGTTTATGGTAAGAGGTCAGATCAGAGTTTGGGAGAGGGTGGTCACACAGGTATGGAATTTGTCAAAATTAATTGAACTGTACACTTAAAATCAGTGCACTTTATTGTATGGAAATTATACCTCATTAAACAAACAAACAAAGGAAACCTCATGGAATTTAAAATGTTGTCAAACACCAGCAGTATACTCTTGAGGTTCAGTGTTTGGCAACTCTATTTGCACATGAGAAGCACCTGGGATTTTTTTCAATATACAATTCTATGACTCATTACCAAATATTGAGAACCCACGATCTGCCTTGAAAACCGTTCCTATATCAACCGGGAAGTTGCTACTATAATAGTTGGATTCTCACAGCATCTTTTAGTACAGAGATCCGTCCCCGTGCCCAAATGAACGAGCCCATGCCTGCTTGGAGCTGCAAATTGTTGGTACATGAACATGGCCACAATATTAACAATTATGTCACACATTCCAGAAACTGATTTCACTTGCCATGAAGCTGTCAAAAGAGGGCTTCCATTTGTTTTATTTTTCTTCTAAGTGCACATGGAGGGAAAAAACCTACAGAAACCAAAATCATGTCGTTACATGCTATTGAACTACAGATGGTTCTGTAAATCCAGCCGTCTCCTCAGATCCTGTACACCACTCTAAAACACCTCTCATTAGCAGGCTTGTTTCTCTGAAGTGACAACGGAAGTCTCTTCAAGGATCTATAGTCCAGTGGTAGACATTAGCAACAGTACCTTAAATAGAAAGAAAATTTTGCAAAATATAATGCGCCCCAGAGAACAGAAAATGAGAATCCCACTAGAGGAGGAAATAGAAGCAATAGGAAACTGGCTTGGAAGGCAATAAAGAAACCTTTTCCACTTTAGGACGACAGCCCCAGGAATGAGATTCAGAACTCATTTCTAACACAAACCAAACTGTACTGCCAAAAGCAATACAATTTAAATAAGTGGTGCAGAGGAAAGAATCTCTGACTAATCCTCTGGTAACCTAAATCACAGGCTAATTCAATTGACTTTTGGAAATTTCCTTTCCCTCTCCAAGTGGTTTTACCTTGTATGAAGTGAAGGGTTAGGATTACATAACTTCCAAGCCTGGTCTACTTCAGCTGTTGTGATTAAGCTTCAACTCCAGTATATACTATCTTCCAGGATGTGAATACACTTGCAGGATAGGAGGCCATTCCTCGGGTCCCAGTAGCAGAGAGGCAGAACCATGGGCTTTGCTTTGATATGGTGTACGAGAGAGGTTAAACAGCAACTGAACAAATCAGTGCCAACTCCAGTTCAACTGGATTGTTCCCCATCTTTCTCTGCATCTCCCACCTGTAAATCTCTCAGTACAAAAACTGTAGTCATCCTCTGTTCTGTGTTAAAGCAGTGCCCAATTTATGACTTCTGCCTGCACCTTTCTCTGAGAGAATGATTGTTATCTGAAGAGGAGTGACACTGCATTTTCATTAGAGATAAGAATTTCAAGCAATGCATTGGGTGTGGGTTTAGCATTGTGGTCTTATTTGGTCCATTGAATTCTCAGGCGTGCACTTAGACTTGGAACATCAAGCAGAATTGTGATGAATGTTGAACTTTAGGGAGGAATTATGTATGCAGACAAATGACACACAGCAACGAAAAACATTCTATTGTTTTGAAATGATACGGGGTGCTTACGTTTGTAGGTTCAGTCAGAAGCTTCACATCAAAAGACCAGAGTTGTTTGTGGTCAAATTATTAACAGTTGTGCCCTTTAAGTCACCAAAAATGAGTTCTTGCCTAGGGAGAGCAGCAAGCTAATTAGCTTCTCAGCTGGTAATCTTAACTCAAAAGAGAAAACAACTTGTCCAAGAATAAATCTCTTTCTCTATATATGAAATCCCATACAAGTCAATAATAACGCAGACAACATTCTCTAAAACTGGGCAAAGAAATCAAACAAAAAACTCACAAAAGGTTATGTACAAAAGGCCAATAAGCCCACATGAAAACATACAAAACATCATTATTCTCTCACACACACAGAGAAAAGAAAACCCCCAATAATTACAGTGTTAAAATGGAGGGCTCTTAACTGGGCATATAGAGGGCCAGGGGAAAACTATTGAGGGCTAGACCATTGGTGCCCAGGAGGAAATTCTCCACTAGTGCATGGATGGCTGGTGGGGAAACCCTGGGCAGTGAATGCACCATGGTCCAGGCAGAGAACTCTCACCCAGCAAGTAGTCTGGGGAGGAAATCGTGGCCTACATGGACCAGCACGAATTGGTGCACCTGGTAGGGCTGGGAGAAACTCTTGGCTAGCATTCTGCAGAGACCAGGGTGTACTCTTTGCTGCTGTGCACCCAGAGATCAGCTGGGGCCAGGAAAACTTTTAGCAGATCATGAGGTTGAGGGAAGATCTCTTGGCTGACCAGCCTCCAGGACTGGAAACACTCACCCTGTGCTGGCCTACGTGATTCCACTGCGCTGGCATTAAGGAAGCCTATGTGGTCAGGAGCATGGTTAGATAGATGGGGATTGTGTTGGAACTGAGGCATCACTCAGACCCTACTTCAGGGAAGGACTTGTTGCACCAGCTGCTGCGAGTGCTGTTTGAAGACCCTTTAGCTGCAGCTTGCCTAATAGCTGCCTCACCCAAGGCCATGCCCCTTCCCAGATGGCCCACATACAATGTATGATTAATGGGGGACATGAAGGAGCAGCAATCTTGGCCAAATTTGGGACAATGATGAAGGATTATTCTAGCTTCAGAGCTCCTTGTAGGATTTTGTTGGTTGTGCATCACAGCTTGACTTCCCCCTTTGCCCAGCACTGCTTCTTTCCTTTCCCTGCCACAAGTGTTGCTACTAATAACAGTCCTTGGTAAACATCCTACCTGTGGAGCTCAACCGGGACTTAAAGACTGTTTCAGAGGAACCTACCCTGTGTCAGGGATGGAATAAATAAGGAAATGTTGATGATAATAAAAGAAATCAAGATACATTAGATGTGAGGTATCCATTAGACATGAAAATGGACATATTCAGGTAGATAATGGAATATACAAGTACGGAGCTCAGGTAAGAGATGCAGGATAGAGATAGAAATTTGGAAATTCATAGATGTATAGACTACTCTCCCCCACCCGGAGGGATGATGAGTAGCCAATGGAGGGCCAGCAAAGGGGATCTCATCACAATAAGCACCCAGACGGGTAATGGCCTGAGACTCCCCTTCCCTAGCAGGAGACACAAAGTCAGCATCAGCAAGACAGATCACACCACAACAAGATGCAGACCTGGAAGGCTCTCTTCATCTTCCACAGACAAGGAGTATCCCACCACACCAAGCTCCTGTGCAGGAAGCTCTCTCCATCCCAGTGGGCCAGAGACTCTCTTCCTCCACCTAGAGTCACCAGGTGGCTCAGCCTGGAGAAGCTCATTCCATCCCCTCAAAGCAGCACCAGCAGAAACCAGTGAGAGCTTTTAAAAATAACTGGCTGTTTTGTAGAAAAAAAATTTTGTTGGGGAAAACACTCAGAAAGGGAGACCTGTTAGGATGCCATTGTGTAACCCAGACGCACAATGATAGTGGCCAGAAATAGTTGCTGTCGGAAAGAGAAGGAGTATAGCAAAGGGACCTAAGAAGGAAGAGCCAATGAAGTAGGAATGTGAGGTTTCAGAAGATGAATGGAGAAAGTGTTGCAATAAAGTGGCCAATTTTGTCAAGTTTGCTGAAGATAAAGTCAGGTGGAAAAGTCGCCAAAGGATTTGGCATCAGGCAGGTCACTGGTGAACTTGACAGGGGTAACTTCAGTGGAGACGAGGGGCGGCTTAAGGTAATAATGTGGAAAGAAGTAGAGACACTAAGCCTTTGGTTTGAAGATGACTAAGATGAGTGCTGGAGGGAGTGGCGCTTTTGAGGCCATAGATTCTTCTGGCAGTGGAATGGTGAATAGAGTCTTTATCACTCCCTCCCCCATCTTTAGGACTCTATAAAAATGCCACTTTATCACAGGCCTTCCCTGACCACCATTTCTAAAACAGCACTCCGACTCTCTCTCTCTTACAATATCTTATTTTTTTCGCACTTTTTTTTCTCAGCGCCAAGCATCACCGACCTGTTCATTTGGTTTTGATCTGCACTCCTGCACTAGCGTGTAAGCTACACGAGGGCAGAGATTTCATTTTGTTTATTGCTTTTTCCCGAGCACCTAGAGCAGTACCTAGCGCATAGTCAGTGCTCAGTGCATATTTGTTGAATGGATGAACGTACGAATGAATGAAGGAATCTTCTCTAAGCTTCAGTTTTCTCTTTCATGAAATAGGGTTAATAATATCTAACTATATGAATTTGTTTTAAGAAATAAAGACACTAACCTATGTGAAAGACCTACCACAGTGTCAGGCACACAGAGGCCCCCAAAGATGATGGCAGCAGTAGCGATTATTGCTGTTATTACTCCAGAGGGATTGAATTTATGCCTAAAAATATGAACAACATGGGGAGAATCTCACCAGGAGTGTATCAATAAGGCAATAAGGATTTGTCACCAACTCCCACAGTAGACACTATTTGGCTCACTAATTGCATTATCCACATTAGCCTTTTTAAGCCCAGAACATCATGTCTGGTTCCAGATTAAAAGATGGGCTTTAAATTCTTGCTATCATATATACACAAGTGCTACCAGGGCATTGGAATCATTTCCACAGATAGAAATCGAATCTCTTTCTCTGGATCACCAGGCATGTGGTGTCTGAAGCATCGATCACACTGAAGGAAGCCCAGTCCATCAGAGGAACCTTCCAAAGCACATCTAGTTTGCTCAGTAATGCACATCTTTAGGCAATCTACTGATTCTGAGGGTCTAAGGAATGACTGGTGAAGTGTTGGTTATTATGGTTTAAGTTAATGTGGGTCAGCACTTCACTTCCACACTCTCCTCTCCTTAAGCAGATTTGCTGTTGTGTGTATAGGAGTAAAACATGCTTTTGCATTCCCTTAAACCATGTCTGACATCATAACAGCAAGGCAGTAGAAATCAAGGAGATTTGCAGCACGTAGCAAGTCACCTCCTGATTATTCCTGGACCAGAAAAAATAAAGGATTCGAGCCTACCTCGGATCCTTTACTTCTTTTCTTCCAGGTGCCCATACTTTAGCCCAAGTAGTTCTTAAACCTAATTATACCTCACAGTTGAGGAGGTTGCTAAAAGGCAGACTCCAGGGCCCGTTCCATACTTAAATTTGAGGTTGATTTTTAACACTCTCCCCAAATAAGGTTTTACCAAAGTCTCCAGGTGATTCTGACAACTCAGGTTTCAGAAACATTAAACTATTAGAGACGGTGTCTCTTTCTAGAATATTTTTCACTCTATCACTGCACGTTGAAATCTAGCTCATACTTCAAGGAACAGTTCAAATTTAGCCACCAATTTGGTGCCTTTCTTGATGGCATAGCTCCCATTGTGGGAGAAGAGACGCATCATTCCCAAGGGACAGGAGGGCACTGGGATGTGACATGGAGGGCAGTAGAGGAAGAACTACAAGTTTTACAGTGATATTTCCCACTCGAGTCTGTGCGCTTGGATGCGTGCAAGGGCTAGAGGCTGGGTCCAAATAAAACAAAACAAAGCAAAGTAACCTGCAACAGGCCTCTGATTTATACAGAGACTGGATTCTGACCAGCTGGCAACATTATTTGGGGAGGAAGATTGGACGCTGCTCCATAATTTGGAATTTATGTTTAAAAGGAGAAAGTGGCTATCAAATAGAGTGCTACACAGGTGCAGTAAATGGGGAGGGGTAAAGTACTGAAGGGGACTTTCCTGTGGTCAAATAAGAGGAGAGCAGAAAGAGGTTGGGACTGGAGGGTTGGTAAGGGCTGTCTTAACATATCCTAGGCCAGTGTTTGGCAATGTGTAGTCCCTAGGTCACCTGCATGAGCACCATTAGGATCCTGAGTTAAATCCCAGAGCTACTGAATTAGATCCCTTGGGAATGAGACCTAAGAACTTGTGGTTTAAGAAACTTCCCAGGTGTTTGTGACAATCAGCCATGTTTGGCTATTACTCGGCTAGAGTGCCCAGGCAGCTTCTCTTCTTTGGTATTAATTCTCTAGTACTCTAGTATTAATTGTTTCATCTCTTATGCATTAGCTTCCATGCATTGTAAGATTCTGTGAACAGAGGCAGTGTTTAGACAGCAGTCTTTAATTCACAAATATCTCTTAGTATCCATCATTGCCCAGCTCAAAAACATACCTGTTAGAAGCAAGAGAGAGAAGCTCCAAATAAGTGATCCCATGCAGAAGAGAGTCCTTTGAATGGCTGAGGCATTCGTGGTTTAGTAGGGCTCCAGCAAGCATAAGAAATAGCTATACCCACTGGTTCTCTCAAGCTTCACTGAGTTCAGTCTGTATTGCAGATTATTTTATCCATTCTCTCTTTTTTTTTTCTTTCTTCTCCCCAAAGCCCCCCCAGTACATAGTTGTATATTCTAGTTGTAGGCCCTCCTGGTTGTGCTATGTGGGACGCCGCCTCAGCATGGCCTGATGAGCGGTGCCATGTTGGGGCCCAGGATCTGAACCCGTGAAACCCTGGGCTGCTGAAGCAGAGCGTGCAAATTTAAGCACTCGGCCACGGGGCAAGCCCCAACCATTCTCTCTTTCTTTTATTGGCATGAACAATAACGAAATGCCTAGCATAGAGTAGGAATGAAAGATATGTGCTGAATGTAGGATTGCCACATAAAATATGACGCCCAATTATATTTGAATTTCTGATGAACAATGAATAAATTTTAGCATAAGTGTGCCTCATGAAATATTTGAGACATACTTTTATTTAAAAATTTTTGTTTATTTGCCAAACTTGGCAAACCTAGCTGGGAGAGCAAGTGAGAGAATAAGGGAAGAAGTGTCTCTAATTTGTCCCTTCACTAATTTCACCTTAAGCAAGAAAAATAGCATGGTTGAATAGAAAGACTTAGAGTCGAGAAAGAAGACCTTTACTCACATAATAAGTGACTTCAGAAGAGTCCTTCCACTAACTTGACCTCAGTTTCCCCATCTGTGAAATGAGAGAATTTAAAACTAGATGAGTTCCCAGCACCTTTCCTGCTGAGAGTCTGGTGCTTTATCACCTTTGGAAAGGGGTCCATCTACTGTGCTCCCTGGATATATCTGAGAGCCTATATATTTGATACTGCATCTCCAAGTGAGGATGTAGCACACAGGACAGTCTCTATAAAGTATTTGGCGATAGTAGTCATTTCGTCAATAACTCTCATTGTGATAGGTAAGAAACCGCTCTCCACATCACCAATCCTCCTTGAAACTATAACGTGGAAAAGCATATTGGTTCATCAAGACCTCACGGTATATGCGACCCGAGAGAGCACTAAAGACAGGCTTTTACCTCCTTCTTCCTTTGTTAGCTTCCACTTTTGCAGTCCCTGCTTCTTTAAAACATTTGCCTTGAGATAAATCATTAGATTGTGCATTTTTTCCTCCCCTCTATTCCAGAACAGGTTTTAACCTAATCCTCCTATTATCATCTGGGCATGAAAATTACATATTTGCCCTCATCCTAGTAGGAAGTCAAATTAATGAGGAAAGAAAGGTGTCACTTTGCCAGCATTCATTTTTACACCGTCCCTCCAGAGAAGGATATTAGTATTATCATCCTTGGTCACGGATTCGTTTGCATTTCCTTCACCAAAAACAATTTCATTATCTATTACGCCCATGATTTTCAATTCTAGTCTGTGCTAATTGATTTTTCCCTATTTATATCTTCAGCGGCTGGGAGAGCTTTTCTCTAGATAAGGTAGATTTCATTTTCAAGTCTTCATTATATTCAGAACTCCATTCTGTGGGCAAGTTCCTCCATTACAGCTGAAGATCACCGTTCCCTAACTGCTTCCTATTAATTAATCGCTATCTTTCTACATGTAATGAATAGTATGACTGCCAGCAAGAAGAAAAGAAGTTTAGTCTTAAAAGACAGGCATTTTTTTCCTTTGAAAACTACTCCAGACAGCATAAATATTGGCCTCACTATGATGTTTTGCCATATAAATAATAGGAATTGTCTTAACTTGTTATTTTCAAGCACTGGTTGAAAAAAGACAAGACTACAATTGCAAACTGAAACCTTCCAAAGCGAGTGAAGGCTGGATTCAGCTCAAAACGGCACAGTTGTAAGCCCTTTGTTAATTAGCATCCTATCTACACTTGTCATGAATTGCAATCTTTTGTTTCAATGGGAGTGATTTTTATATCTGAGAGGGGGTAATGTTTAATAATAAGCTTAAATCTGACAAGTCATGAATCGCATATCTTGCATTTCCTAAGGAGGACTCCTTGGGCTCCATTCGCATGCAATATTATGCCACAGGCTTGGTTCTCAGAAAGACCCAAGTCTTAACTTAAGCAGATAAATAATCAGGAGCCATGATACAACAGGACACTCATTCATGCATTTTCTGTTAGCTATTACTTATAGATATTAGATGGTGATCTTTAAGTTAACATGGACCTCAAGTGGAAAAAAAAATCACCATACTAATGGAATGGCTTTGTATGTATGCGTGTGTTTATAATATTTCAGCATCTTCAAATTGATTTAGCCTATAAAAGGTAACTTGATGGAGGGGAAAAGTACAAAAATGAAAATCATAAACAAGAGCTTCCAAATGGTGTTCCTGGAATGGGTTACTAATACACTCCGATTGTTTTCCTCAGCCCTCAGGGCAGCTGGGTGTGATCTGAGGCATCCTTCTCATCACTTCAGTGTACCATACTTTTGTTATCTTTTTCTACCCATGCTGTGATGTGAAAAAGGTTGGGAAGACTTTTTCTATCCCCTAGGGCTCAGATCAGAATTACATTCAGAATTGCTCCGAAACTATGATAATCATTGCCTTAGTGACTCACCAGTACTCGTAGGGGTTTATCCTATCCCTCTAATGTGTTACGTTTCCGGCTGGATAAAAGCTTGGGAACAACTGTTTCACAACCTGCATGTGTCTTTGTGTGTGTCGGGGGCATACATGAGAAATCCAAGGAAACATACACTGTAAAATAAAGATATTATGAACGTGTAAATACTCATTTCTGCCTATAAGGCTGTGCCTTATCATTGTTCTGTCTCTTCCTTATCCCAGGTCTGGTCATACACCAGGCATCCGAAGAGACCTTATTATTTAATAGATTGGCTTAAAAATAAGAACCCAGTACCCTACAAAAGGGTGGTGTTGGCTCAGGCAATTTCAGAGACAAATGTGTAGCAGTTGCTGCTTAGGATGCAGGAGATCACTTCCTGACTGAAGGCTTTTGTCTGGACAGGCTGAGGTGGAGATTTAAATCCATTCCTTTCCTAGGTCTCATCTGTCTTTCTTTTCTTTCCCCTGTCTCCAGCCCATTTCCCTCGCTCAGCTCTATCCTGCCCTGCCCTTCTTTTTCTCCTTTTCTCCCTCTCTGTTTTCCTCTTACCCTCCACAGAAGGTCTGCATTGGTATTGATAAGGTAGTAACATTCATTAACTGCCTTCTATCACCAAGTAAAAGTCCTTTCCCTGGCTTGTGATTGGGAAGAAATGCAGGCTTGACTAATAAGTGCCTTTTGTGCTATTTCAATAAACAATATTAATGATATTCACTTGTTTTTCTGCATTTAATGCTCTTCTCCCCCCCCCACATATTTGCATGGCTCACTCCACTTTCTTCAGTTCTCTGCTCAACAAAGAAAGCTTGCCTTACTGCCGTATATTAAAACGGCAGCACTTCACCATACGCGTCACTCTTCTCCAACTCCTTACCCTGCTTCTTTTTGTTTGTCTTTCTTTTCCTCCCCTAAACCCCAGTACATAGTTGTATATGCCAGTTGTTAGTCCTTCTAGTTCTTCTACGTGAGCCGACACCACAGCATGACTACTGACAGACAAGTGGTGTGGTTCCACACCTGGGATCCAAACCCGGGCCGTGCCGAACTTTAACCACTAGGCCATCAAGGCTGGCTCCTTATCCTGCTTCTTCATAGAATTTATCCCAATCTGAAATATTAAATGTCTATTTGTGTATTTCTTTGTTGTCTTTCTCCCTTGAGTGGATTGTAACATGAGCACAGGCACTTTGTTTCATTCATTATTTTATCCACAGTGGCTAGCATCTCGTTAGCATTCAATAAATATTGGTTGAATGAATGAATGAACTTCCACATTTATAAGCAAGACAATATGTGCACCAAGGTTCTGTTTTAAGAAAACCCCCTTAGTCCTTATGAATAATTTGAACTATGCATTTTTTTCTATTTGCATAAGCATTATTAATAAGTGAACTGACAGATAGTCATAGTAGGCGCAAAAATCAGAGAGTGGATTAAAATGTCATCCTGCCCAAGAAGCTTCCATCAGTATAAGACTCTCCAAAGAGATACTTCCAACTTCTTAATTCATGTAGCAATTTGTACCACTTACAATAAGCTACCTCATACTAGGCATTGTTACACACACATCTGATCTTTTGGCCAGATCACAAGTCTTTTATAAGGACAGAAAGCATGTCTTATACAGTTCCTTATCTTTCACCCTGTAGCACACTGCCATGACTATATTAGACAGTCTCTAAATACGTGATAGTTTCATTGCTTATCTGCTGTTTATTACCCTGATGTGGGTATTGGGGAATGATTCCGTTATCTTGTCTGTCCAATGAGGGGTTGAACTAAATTATTTCTAGGATCTTTCTGGCTCTGATTCTCTATGGTACTAAACTCAATATGCCTTTAAAACATATATCTCTTCTTTAAAAGGCTTTCTTTTACTTCAACTATAATAAGTTGGAAGCATTTGTACTTAATTCTTAACAAAGGACGTTTTGTTAAATTGGTTAAAAATTAGCAACTGTCTGAGATGTCAAGCTGAGTATAATAATGAGCTGAGTTAAAAATAATTTAATGAATTCATGTATCCTTTTAACACATATAATTTAGAATGGGCTAAAAATGACTTCCACGAAAATGGACCATGCTAAAAAATCTCTACCACACAAGTGTTAATATTTCTATCTTGTTAGATTAGATCTATACTCCATTACAATGCAACTGCAAAAGAAATAATTTTTTAAATTTATTTTATTGCCGTAACATTGGATTATAACATTATATAGCTTTCAGATGTACATCGTTATATATTTCGAATTCTGTATAGATTACATCATGTTGACCACGCAAAAACTAATTATAGTCCATCACCTCACATGTGAGCCTAATCACCCCTTTTGCCCTCCCCCCTTCCCCTAGGTTAACCACCAAGCCCATCTCCGTTGCCACGTGTTTGTCATTGTTTCAATCTTCTGCTTATGAGTGAGATCATATGGTATTTGACTTTCTCCCTCCGACTTAGAAATAATTTTTATTTTCTAACTTAATCAGACCTTTTTGATCTTGGAACATGAGCCTGGTTCACCTTCACTATTCTAGAGCCTCCATCTCCGATGCTAAACTATCATTTTATTGAAATATATCTACATTCTCTTCAGTCATGCCATGTTAGTGTGGTTGTATGTTTTCACTCTTAATCTCATTCTCTACTCCTCCTGTGACTCCTGGGCAACCTTCAGGGCCAAAATGAGGGGTTCTCATCCCAATTCTGTAATAAGGAGCCACTGTTAACAATTAAGTCTGCTCCAAGCGCCTCTCTCCTTGAAGGCAGACGCCACACCATCTCTAGGACCAGCTTAATTCATTCTTCTCCACCACCTTGTTAGGGAGAATCAGAATTTCCTCATTTCTATGGGAGTGAGAATAATGGACCATATGTCAGGCCACCAGCCCTTCTGTTAAGAGATCCTACAAGTATCCTAGAAGGCCTCCCTTGATAATTATAACAAAAGTTAAATATTCTAAGCAAATGGGACTTCATCAGACTAAAGAGCTTATTCAAGGCAAGGGAAAACAGGATTGAAACAAAAAAAACAACCCACTAATTGGGAAAAAATATTTACAAGTTATATATCCGACAAAGGGTTAATCTCCATAATATATAAAGAACTCACACAGCTCAACAACAAAAAATCAAACAACCCGATCAAAAAATGGGCAGGGGACATGAACAGACATTTCTCCAAAGATGATATATGGATGGCCAATAGACACATGAAAAGATGCTCATCATCACTAATCATCAGGGAAATGCAAATCAAAACTACACTAAGCTATCACCTTACACCTGTTAGAATGGCAAAAATAACCAAAACAAATAGTGACAAATGTTGGAGAGGTTGTGGAGAAAAAGGAACCCTCATACACTGTTGGTGGGTATGCAAACTGGTACAGCCACTATGGAAAACAGTATGGAGATTTCTCAAAAAAGTAAAAATAGAAATACCTTATGACCCAGCCATCCCACTACTGGGTATCTATCCTACGAACCTGAAATCAGCAATTCCAAAAGTCCCATGCACCCCTATGTTCATTGCAGCATTATTTACAATAGCCAAGACGTGGAAGCAACCTAAGTGCCCATCAACCGATGATTGGATAAAGAAGATATGGTATGTATATACAATGGAATACTACTCAGCCATAAAAAAGGATAAAGTCATCCCATTCACAACAACATGGATGGACCTTGAGGGTATTACATTAAGTGAAATAAGCCAGATAGAGAAAGACAAACTCTGTATGACTCCACTCATAGGTGGAAGTTAAACATGTAGACAAAGAGAACTGATTGGTGGTTACCAGGGGAAAGGGGGGTTGGGGGATGGGCACAAAGGGTGAAGTGGTGCACCTACAACATGACTGACAATAACGTACAGCTGGAATTTCACAAGGTTGTAAACTATCATAATCTTAATAAAAAATTTTTTAAAAAGTAAATAAAAAGTTAAATATTCTTTTGACATGTAAAACTTCATTTCATCCTTATAATAATCCCAAGAGTTATTGCCACTATAATATTATTAGCATCATTTTACAGATGTGGAAACTGTGATGTATAAATATTTATTAAGCGACTTAACTTGTAAGTAACACAGACAGTACTCAAACTCTGCTCTAGCCTAACACCAAAGCTCATATTCTTTATTACTAAAGTGTATTACCAATTCAGAAGAAGGCCAACACTGGAACACATCCTGAGCAGCCCCTGGACAGATAGTTTTCAAAAGCTCACTGAACACCTACATTAGTTACCTTAACTACTTATCTATTGTTGGAGGAGGTCATCGAGAGGATGTGACTTCCAGTTGACCCTTGAGCTGGACCTGGGCAATGGAAGGCTCCTCACACCCTCCCCTGTCTTTGGAATGTACATTATGCCCAGCATTCTGACACTAGGAGCCATTTCAAGGATGCAGCCTCGAGAGAGTAAGGTGTTGTTGAGCCCACCTGGATGGCATACAGGGCTGAACCCAGTTAAGGCCTCTATATACACTTTTAAGATTCTGGTGGGCTGGTGCGGAGATCTACTTGTCTTATGGCTGCCCAAGACAAGCCTTGTATGTAAGTTCCCTCGTTTCTTAAAGCTGCCACCTACCAATCTGGAGTGGTCTGCCTCTTTCTTTGGTCCCCCCCTTGCCCTCCGAGTATATGGGCCAGTTTCAAATTTTGCCTGGGGAACTCCCAAGGTTGTGAACCAACATCTATCATTATAAACTAAAGACATGAGCAAACATCCCTATGGCAAGAGAGAGACTTTGCTTTGCTAAGGAATTTTCCTATATAACAAAGATTTTTAGAGCACTAGAGAGCATTTTATGATTCTTGGAAAACAAAGCAATTTTTTTATACCTAAATGTACGTGAATATACACATACATGTGTATATGTGCATATTTGGGTATGTGTATATATATGTATCTCACATATATATAACACACATATATATACATACATACATATATATTTTTCATGGGGATATAATTACACGCCAAAATCATAGGTTACTAAATTATTCCACTGGATTACAGTCTAATATGTGTAATATTTTCTGATTTTTCCATATATTTTCCAATTTGACACTTCTATTAAGGGAAAAATAAATCACAGGTTCAATATTTCAGTAAGAAGATTGATTGCTTGATAAAACCTATGATGTTTTTCTGAACTGTATCTGCTATGGAGTTGACTGGCTGTGGAGGTTTGGGAATCGACAGAGTATAACTGCAGCATTCCACATACGCCGTTTACATATGTGTCCACACTGCTCCCACCCCCATATGGGCCCAGAGCTTTTGTTGTGCCCAGTTCTTCCTATTACATGATAAAACTTTTTAACATCTTATAATACAAGTATTTCCAGAATGTTTAACATACAAAAAAGAACTATGGAGAAAGGGAAATACTAATCTCAAATGGCAGAATTTCAGACACAGAAAGGGAGGATAATCTTCACACAATCACCCCAAAAACCCCACACGCCGCAACAACCAAACCAGTTCATTGTGACTTATATGTATGGCCACTCCTGGTCTCCTGGTCTATCATGCTATATATGAATATTGATAGCCTGAAACAGTGTTTTTCAAATTTGACTGAACATAAAAATCACCAGAGGAGACTTGTTAAAAATACGTATACCTAGACCATTCCTCAAGAGATTCTGATCAGGTTATCTAGGGTAGGTCCAGGAGTCTGTTTGTAAGAAGCGTTCTGGATAAATCTAATGTTTAGCCAGCTTTGGGAACACTGACCTTAAGAGAATCGAGTGTGTGACAATAGTTATTGTAAGATATGCACTCAAATTTTTGCCATCACCATTTAGGATAAATGCAATCAGGTAGACGAAATACTTTAAACTTTCAGAGCAATTTTAATTCCTTTCCTGCCCAAGCTGAGAGTGAATCATGCTTCCAATCTGAATTTTGCTCATCTTCATTGGATTGCTGTACTATATTATCAAACATCCCCACTCATATTTTCCGGTGAGAAAGCTGTTCAATATTCGTTTGTCAATAAAAAGCTGCCATTCCTATCGTCATAGCTCACTCAGTATAATAGGAAATGTCCTATCATATGTTTTTAATGAAGTTTAATATAATAAGGAATATTTAATGGCAAGTCAGACATTATTATATTTTATAGTTATATCCTGATTTACCTAAAACAAGTCTAAACTTTAGTTTCACAGGAAAACATTTATTTTATTTTCTGCAGTAGGCACTATTAATGATGTCACAAGTAAAAGCATGCTATTAAGTCAAAATAGCTTTTTTTTTATGAAAGCAAGTTATTAAACCACAGCTATCAATCATAAGCTTATGCTACGATGGCATGCTGAGACAGACTTCGTGCCATCCAAGTGTCTTCCTTTATTCCTCCTGTAGGAAACACACACACACAGCACAGAAACTACTTATCTCCAATAACCAGTAACTGCATTATATTTTTAAGTGGAAACCAATAAATAAAGTAGCTTCTACAGTATCTGAATAGTTTTAGATAATGTTGGGGACATAGTAGGTGCTCAATAAATAACAATTTAATAAAGGAAACAAAAAGCATGCTACATTATTATTATTTTTGTTTGATATATTTTGTTTGAGGAAACTCAAGCAAAGCTCAGCAAGAGGGACTCCATTTTGTCTGATCTCTTGGCCACATGCTTTGAACATGAATAAATCAAGTAAAATAATCATGAAAGCTTCCTTTTTCACATTGAAATTCACATAACAAAATCTTCTATGTAAAAATAAATAACCTTAAGGGAATGAGAAAATCATTTTATTCTACTCTTTTTTAATACCTTAATGAACGAATGCTAGGGTTCAATAAAGGTTTATTACACATGTCTTCTTGAGAAAACACTGTGCTAGATACTGGAGAAGGAGGATATATTTGTTGTATTAGTCAGAGCTCTCCAGTGAAACAGAACCAATAGGATGTATGTGCGTGTGTCTGTACAGAGAAAGATTTATTTTAAGGAATTGGCTCATGTGATTGTGGAGCTTGGCAATTTCAGAATCTGCAGGGCAAGCTGGAAACCCAGGGAAGAGCTGATATTGCAGCTCAGGTCTGAAGCCCGTCTGGAGGCAGAATTCCCTCTTCCTTGGGAACCTCATTCTTTTTTCTCTTTAAGCCTTCAACTGATTGGATGAGGCCCATCCACATTAGAGAGGATAATCGGTTTTACTCAAAGTCTACTGATTTAAATGTTAATCTCACATAAAAAATACTGTCATGGGTTGGGGCTGGCTCCGTGGCCGAGTGGTTAAGTTCATGCGCTCCGCTGCAGGCGGCCCAGTGTTTCGTTGGTTTGAATCCTGGGCGCAGACATGGCACTGCTCATCAAACCACGCTGAGGCAGCGTCCCACGTGCCACAACTAGAAGGACCCACAACAAAGAATATACAACTATGTACTGGGGGGCTTTGGGGAGAAAAAGGAAAAAAATAAAATCTTAAAAAAAAAAAAAAATACTGTCATGGAGATATCTAGACTAGCGTCTAACCAAATATCTGAGTACCATGGCCTAGCCAAGTTGATTTATAAAATCAACCATCATAGAGAGTTATAGAAATAAATAATATATATAAGTGGCCTATGAATTATTCATATTTTTGAACCAGTAACTTTATATTTTAGTATCCATTCTAAGAACTAATCATAGATGTGCATAAAAATTTCAAAACAAAGATATCCTAACAGCTCTATTTTTTATATCAACAAATTAAAACAGCCTAGCTGACCACCAATAGTGGAACAAACAAATAAAATATATTACAGCTATACTATAGAATAATATACACATATTTTTTAAATGCATGTTTTCAATGAAATTTAGGCTTAGGAAACGTGTTAAACAAAACTAGAATCCTAAACTCGATATACACATGATCCCAATTTTGTTTTATGCTCATACAGAGAGAAAAGGACTGGAAAGATAGATGTAACCACAGGACCAGGAACAGAATTTGCCACCCCAAAATACGCCTCTTGGGCATAAGGATTATTTTAAGCTGATGATTATTAAGAAACAGCCAACACAGGAAAAGCTCTGAAAACCTAGTGGAAGTACCCTTTTGTAAGGGAAATTTACATTTATAAGAGAACTCTCCATTTGTAAGGGTGTCTCCCTGTCTGGGCCAGGAAGAGAAGGATGACTCTAAATCTCTAGAAACTCCTATCAATGGAGAAGGCCATGACTCAAATCTGCAGAACAACTTTACCCTGGTTTACGGAGCCTTTCCTGGTAACCTTCCCCATCGTAACAACAGAATGTTGAAGCTATTTTTCAGGGGTAGCGAGCCAGCCAGGAGCATGTGCAGAAGAGGAAGTTTTAGCCTGCCAATTGAAACTCATCCTGCCAGCCTTTCCACCCACCAGTGGGCCCTCTCTGGTCCCTTAAACTTTCCCCCAAACCTTGGATAGATGAGACAGATTTGAGAGCTTGGCCTCCTGTCTCCTTGCTGGATGACCTCACAGCAAAGCCTTTTTTTTCTCAAAAGCCAGTGTGCCACTTGTCAGCTTCTGCGTGCATCAAGTGGCAAGCCCTCGCTCAGTAATGTAGATACCAAAGCAAAGGTAACAGAGTTTATCTCTGGGTTGTGAGATTGAGTGATATTTTTTTGTATACTTTTTCCCCTCAAGTTTGCAGAAGAAAATAGTTAATAACTTTTTTATTAAAGATAAAATCCTCTGACTTCATAGGCAGGCTGAGTATAGGCATTTATCTCTCCCACCTCCAAAGATTTCATTAAAATGACAAACAATGAAAAACAATGTATATACAAAAAACAGTTAATAGAATACAAGTGAAGATTGGTGGTTACCACAGGGGCAGGGGGTGGGAGAGGGAAAAAGGGGCCAAGGGGCACGTGTATATGGTGACAGATGGAAACAAAACTTTTGGTGGTGTACATGATGCACTCTATACGGAAGCCAAAATACAATGATGTACATATGAAATTTATATAGTATTATAAACTAATGTGACCTCAATTAAATACATAAATACTGAAAAATTAAAAAATAAAAAGAATACAAGGGAATACATGAGTGCCATCAGCAAATGAGCGCTGTCAATAAGTACCTGGAAGCAGAGGAGCGGTAATTAATAAAGCAGGGCTAGATAAACCACTGCCCGGAGAGAGGGTGCTCAACTTGAGCTGCACGCTGGAATCCCATGGTAAACCTCCCCCAACTGCTAATGCCCATCCCTACCCCCAGAGATTCTAGTTTGGTCCAGGGTGAGGCCTTGGCATCCAAGTTTTTTAATGCCACCTAGATGATTCTCTAGGAGCAGCTAAGCTTGAGAACCACTGGCCCAGATAAAGCAGTGCTTTTCCAATGTGCTGTCAAATACGTTAATACGCATATGAAACACCTGGGGATCTTGTTAAAATGCAAGTTCTGATGCTGGATGGCTGGGGTGGGGCCTGTGAATCTGCATTTCTATCATGCTCCCAGGTGATGCTGGGTTCTGCTGGTCCATAGACCACACTTTGATTCTCTAGCCTGGTGGTTCTCAAACTTGAGGGTACATCAGAATCCCCTGGAGGGCTTGTGAAAACTCAGATTGCTAGGCCTCACCCCCAAAGTTTCCGATTCTGTAGGTCAGAGGGTAGGGCAGGGCCCCCAGCTTTACATTTCTAACTAATTTCCAGGTGATGCTGAAGCTGCTGCACCCGGGACAACACTTTGAGAACCAGTGCTATGTTCAGCTTAGGAGAAAGCTACTACACCCTCGAAAACTCCGCAGAGGGTGTAATTTCAATAGTTTAATTAAAAGTCTGTATAAATGAGAAGCTTCTATCCCTACTTGTCTCTCTCAGACCTCCAGAGAGCCAAGCTTCTCCCTCTCCTGTAAAACTCCGAGAGCTCTTCCCGAAAGAAAATGCACAGTCCCAGCGCAGTCTTCTGAATTCTGGCATTTAGCGATCCCCGGTTTTTCGTTTTGTATTTTGAAGTCCTCACTCAGCGTCCCTAAAGCGGCAGCAGCTGCGAATCCTCACTGTGCATCGGAAGCACAGGGGGAGCTTGAAAAAAACTGAGAAGCTCTTGAAAAAGTACGAGTGGGAAGGACTGCATCCATTTAAATATAGACCCCAGACTCAACAAATATGGGTAATATGGTTTTAGAACGTAATGTTGTAAACCTTGAAAAAGTAAAAATAATAAAAATTTCAAGGCAGGCTGAGAAAGAAGTGTTAGGGTGCTAATTTCCCCATTTTGCACAGCAGCGAGTTCATACCATTTAGAACTAAAAGGTGAAGTTAAGAAAGAATACAGCGACTTCCTGAACTTCCTAATTTTTTAAATAATTTTTAATAATCTTTTTTAAAACCATAGAGAGATCTTTTGGAAATTAATATATCCTATGCTAAAGAAATATTTACCCGAAACTCAGCAACTATTTGTCTTAGTTTCACTTCAATATGTTTTTCATAAATTCAAGGCATGTGCTTAGGAGTTCGGCTGTCATAGTTAGACTCTTCAGCGGACAGATCATTATGAATGGTGCCAAGATGCCTCTGATATATTAGGCATACACTAGATAACATGAGAGACGGACTCGGAGGGAGCTTGGGGGAGGTTCTTTCCTGCAGAAGGCAGAGCCTGAGACTAAGGCACAAGGTGCTTTAGAAACTTGGGGCCAAGTCTTATGCTTCCAACTTTCAGGGTAGCCAGGATCAGGAAGAAAGGCGCTGGTGACACATGGCAAGAAACCACTGGGAAGCAGAGGAGGAAGGAGGCACCAGAGATGGTGCAGGCACTGTGGCACAGGGGCAGCCACAAGTCTCTGTCATTCAGGGACAATGAAAGCCAGAGTCCCGGTAAAATCTTGGGAGATCACATGGCCCCTGCTCCAGAAGATGGGAATCTGCAGCCTTGCAGGAAAGTGGACAAAAGAGATGGAGATCCTTGATGAGGAACTTAACGCAACCCAGGCCTCAAGACCTGGCCTGTGAATGCCAGGGTTCCCGTCTTAAGAAACTAGCCACCCACAGGATGAGGGAACCACCCAGAGCCAAAGGGCCAAGTGTGCCTCTGGGTAGAGTAGCCAGAATTCTGAGAGCAAGTCTACGTAGCAATACATGGTCATGGACAGGCTGGATGTGGGAAGCAGAAAAGCCAAAGCTGAGTTGAAGTGGGGTGCCCAAGCCATGAGAAGAAGCAATGAAAATGGTCCCTGTGCTTAGCAATTCTGCTATACTCATGGGCACTTTAACTACATTTTCCCCATTGTGGCCCGCTGTGTTGACATGTTCTACTCTTCCTCCCACCCCCTCGACATATACATTCATTCTCATGTTATAAATACCTAATAAATTTTTGATATTGCTAAAAAAATAACTCACGAAAATAGTCTCTGTCTTCATTCCCAGCCTAAATTATGTTCTGATGAACTATGTTGGAACTGTGCAAATCCTTAAAAGGAAGCAGTTTTATGTGTTACTCTGGATTAGTGGTGTTTGCTAAAGCTGAGAAACATTTACTTCATACTTGCGTCTGCTTACCCCAACCCCATTTAACTATGGGCACCGATATCTAGAACTACAGGCTGGGTCCTGCCTCTCCTCTTAGATCATGATTACCATCCCACAGAGAAGTGTCCCTCCTCGTCCCCACTTCAAAAGTCCCAGGAGGCCTCACAGCTGAGTCCATTCAGATTTTTATTTCTTTAATGCAGCTGCTACCAGAGGCTTTAAAATCTACCTTTTTTGCTATTTTTAAGTTTAAAACTGTCATAAGATGTATGTAACAGCATGATTATACCAGTAAATCACAGTGTCCCTTTGTACTTTGGCTTAAGCTTTAAGGTAAAGGAAACGTGCCAGGTCAGAGGGCAGATGATAGCTATCGTCAAGCTGATCAGGAATACAAAAATAATTCATAGGCAATCATCGGCCCAGCGATATTTGCAGTCATTGCTTAGATCTGGATTTGCAATATGTGCCTTTTAAGGGTCTTTTGCTTCTTCCTGACCTCACTGCTCACAGAAGATGCCAGAAGGTAAAGGGTGATACCAGTCATGTTTACATGATCAAAACTGGGGTTCTCTATAAGCATGAAAAATGGAGTAAAAAAATGTATATATTTAATACTTTCCTCCACAAGTAAGTTTTGTAAAGCAAGCTCTATTTTAATCATACCATCTACTTCAAGAACTAAAAATTTAGAGAAAGATTGCTAGAAATTGACCTTGAGGCAAAATCAGCTTCCTTATCCAACCTAAATTGTTCGCTCTGTTTTATCTAACCTCACTGTCTTAGTCAGCTTGAGCTGCTGTAACCATATACTGTAGACTGGGTGGCTTAAAAATAAGAAACTTATTTCTCACAGTTCTGGAGGCTGGAAGTCCAAGGTCAAGGTGCTGGCTGATTCTGTTCTTGGTGAGAGCCCTCTTCCTGGTTTGCAGACAGTGGCCTTCTTGCTGCATCTTCACATGGTGGGGGGTGGGGTAGGTGAGAAGGGGAAGTAGGTGGGGAGGGGAGCGGGGGAGGGGGAGAAAGGGAGGAAGAGAGAAGGAAGAGGAGAGAGGGTAAAGGAGAGAGAGGAAGAGAAAGAAAGAAACTGCTTTATTCTTATAAGGGTGCTAATCCCATCATAAGAACCCAACCCTCATGACTTTATCTAAACCTAATTACCTCCCGAAGGCCCATCTCCAAATACTACCGCATTGGGGCTCAGGGTTTCAACATACAAATTCTAGGGGGACACAAACATTCAGTCCATAGCACTCGCTGAATTCCATTGCTCTTACACAGGGAAACCCTAAATCCTTCACTGATGCTGCTTCAGATAGCAAGGGACTCTGAACTGAAGCATATATTGGTGCCCAAGCCTCCTGCCCCAGTTCTTCAGGTCCCAGTGCTGCTCCACCCTAAAATGAAGATCCTTTGTTAACAAATACTCTTACTCTGCTCACCAGAGATCAGCTCCTCTCGTGGCCACAGAAAGAGACTGGCTTTCTATGATTTTCCCTTTTTGTTTCTTTTAAAAACACCAACAGCAAAAGAAACATAATAAATGCAAATGTACTCCATGATTGCATACTCCAATCATAATCTTTGCTAAAAGACTCATTTTTTCTGTCCTCAATGCTTAATTTTATTTAAAATTGTAATTTCCACCAAACAGTTAAGGTTATTGATTTGCTACTTGAAAAGGTCTCCCAGTTTCTTTCTAACAGGCTTCTTTTTTGCTGCTGTTTGTTGGAAGAGGTCAAGACAGTTTCCCCTTGTGCTTAATTTTAAGGATCTGTAAGTAATGCAGAAAGGACTCCTGGTCTCAAAATCATCTTAGCCGCTATCCACAGACAACTACACCAACCATACCACCTTTCAATATGCCATACCACACTAAAGATGGACATTCATTATATGAGTAATCTGTGTGTATTAAATTATTTAGATGTCTATTGTTGACATATAAAATAAAGGAAAATACCATGTTTTGACTGAAGTCATATTATTCTAATTTGAGAAATCACTTTCTTCCATCCTGTATACTTAATTCTGTGGCACTACTGCATTTTATCTTTCTCTACAAATTTATCTGACTTGTTTCATTTTCATCAGGAATTCTTGGCTACTTCTTCTGCCCTCAAATTGAGATATATTTACCTATTACCTGATTTTGGCTTCATGGCATCTAGACTACGAAAGTCTCCAAGAAATGACTCTTTTATGTTTTGAAAAATGGCATATTACTGGGTTGCAGTTAAGTAACAAGCAGAAGTGGGTAAAGTTGCTGGTGGTTGTATAAAATATGAAAAACCCAAAAGAACTGCTTGGCTTTAGTAATTGTTTTCCTTAGAAAATAAAGCTCTACAACTTACTTGTTTAGAGAAAGACATCTCTTGTCACTATTATCAGCACTTGTGATGGAGCCCACCCCAGGATAATCTTGAGGCTTAAAGTGAGAACGCAGGGGAAGAGGCAGCACACTGGCTACATGCAGCCGACGGGGTGATGAAAATGCAGGTGACTGTCTTGTTGCACAAGCAGCACACCATGCAGTTGTTTTTAGTGAGCTCACGCCTTATTTTTATTGCAGGATTACATGGCTATATTCATTTGTCAAAAATTACTTTTCCTCACCAGTGTCATCTATAAAATAAAATTTAAAAATAGCAAAACTGTCCCATTTTCCCCAGCCGCATGTGCTATCGGAGCAAGCAATCACTTGAAAGATTTCTCTATGCAGTGACTCCAATGAGAAAATTCTGAGCAGAGGCAAGATAGTTTAATAAACCCTTCGCTACGGTGCCCTCCAAAAGGAATCAGTGGTCTCTTACTCAACTAGGCCAGCATTCATTCATGCCTCAAAACCATCAATATAGTTGAAAACTCGGTCTCAAAGCTGTTTTGGCATCATGTCAACCAAAACAGCCATATCAGTGCCCGACTTATCCCCTTTCCTGATGGCAGATACGGTTAGCTTTAAGCATATAGATCAGGACAAAGTAGGAATAATAAATTAGTACATGAGTAAAAAAGAGTGCCATATATATTAAAGTTGTGGGGATCTAGCTATACCTTTGAGCTGGTCCAAAATTAGTTGGCATTCCACTGACACAATTCAAGCTTCTGAAATACAGAGACTCCGTTATCCATTCTAGACATATGCTAATCATCTCGGAACTGTGCTCACTGAGAGCACACCGAGCAGGTCTGGAAACAATCACAGTCTGCCTTACATCAGAGAACTCCCAGATGTTTGCCTGATGTGGGCTTCCCTGGCAGCTGTCACCATAAGAAGGGGTTCCAGCCAGGGTGCTGTCAGCACTGAAAAGTCTTGTCATACACCTTTTCACAGTGGTGGAGAAATCAGCCGTTTCCTCCAGATTGGAAACAAGGACCATATGGCATTTATTTTTAAAGGATGTCACTAAGGTATCTTTCAACGTTATCAAATGATTCCCCCAGCTCCCTTTTTATAATAGACAGTTGCTAATTCTATCATCTGGGAAGGATGAAGGTAAAGTTTTCTCTCTAATGCTTCATATTTCTTGAATTCCACTCTATATAACAAAGGTCAATGCTTGTGGATCTTACAAGTAGGATTGTTTGAGGCTTTGGTCAAAATATAGAGGAGGAGGAGGAAAGTAATTTATTTTTTTGAGGAAGATTAGCCCTGAGCTAACATCTGCTGCCCATCTTCCTCTACTTTATATGTGGGACGCCTGCCACAGCATGGCTTGCCAAGTCGTGCGTAGGTCTGCACCCGGGATCCGACCCAGCAAACCCTGGGCCACTGAAGTGGAACGTGCACACTTAACCACTGCACCACTGGGCCAGCCCCAGGAGGAATGTAATTTTTAAGGCAAAGAAAACACGGGAAGCCAAAGAAAGATTTCTCCTCTAACATTGAGTTTCTCATTTAATTTTCGTCTCTATTTTCACTTCGAGTCGCCTACTCAGTAGTGACATCCTAATGATTCTAAGAGCAGGCTGGAGCAGGGACGCATCTCAAAGGGACAGCAAACCTCCTGGTGTTTGTGTACTACCCATGGAAGTGCACATGTCTGTGTGCATGCACACACACTCACACCCCAGTGGACTACAAACTCAAACCCTGTACCTGCAAAAAATATAAAATACTTAACCCAAGGGACAAGATTTAGCGAAAGAATCTGTAATCAGTCTAAGACAGTGTTCCTAAGTCCTTGGGCCACTTGCATTAGAATATCCTGGGGTGCTTGTCCAAAGATATCCAAGTCTGGATAGCTACATACTGATATCTACATTACTGATATTTTGGATCAGAAAGATCCAGATCCTCTGGGGTGAGGCCCATAGATCCTAGGTGATTGCAGGCCCACTTGTAGTATGAGACCACGGCCCTAGGACAACCTAAATGCTGTTGCAGTCAAGTGAAGTTGGGACCCCAGTTTGGTTTTGAATTTCACCTATCTCCTCTATTTTACCCAAAGAACCCAAGGCTTTTCTCATAGATTCACTCACTTAGGGTGCCCCTGGGATTCAAAAGCAGCTAGAGTTCAGAAGCAACTCTTCCCGAACAGTCCCACTGTGGAACAGAACCCAAAGTTACTCTGAGAAAATTTAAAAGCAACCCGAGGGACTGCAGAGGCTGGAAGACATCTGCTTTTTAATTAATTGGCTCCTAAAGCATCAAGCCCTAGTGCTTTTAAAGGAGCTTAGCAATTTTTAACTGGTGGGAAAAACTCTTCTCCCAAATATTCAAGCTGAAAATCTCAAAGACATATTCTTCTTCTTTAAGCCATTGCTCCCATATTCCAAAACCAAAAAATCTTGCTTCCTCTAGTTTTTAAATACCTCTTCACATGTTTTTCTTTTCAGCTTTACTTCTAAAGACCATAGTGTTGATGTCCATCGTTTTATGTCTGGATTGGCACAATGACCTCCTAACTGCTCCCCTTTTTCTTGTCTCACTCTTTTCCACCATTATACACTACCAGCAGACATGATTTGCTAAAACACAAACCTGCTCAGACTTCTGATGATTCCCTCATTTCTTAAAAGAACGGTCTAGACGCTTGTATCTCACAGTCATGAAGTATCCCAAGTTTTCCCTTTCCTTCTGCCAAAGTAAATCCTCCCCATTCTTTCATGTGGCTCTGGTCTATCCATGTGAAAATGCAAATAATCATACCAAGAAATATGTATCTTTTCTCCTTAATTAGATTCTAAACTCCTTGAGGGCTGAGAGCAAGTCTTTATAACCCTCTCAAACCAAATATATTGCTCAAGTATTTGTTAAATAAATCAAAGAGTGACTGACACTGGATTAAGCCACCAACATTCATTCTCACCTCCTGACCCGAGGTGCCACGGGGCAGTTTGTGAATTTTCCATGTGCTGAGTACGTGGAAGAGTTCAACCCTGTTAGTCACCTCACCATGCACCCTTCAACTGCAAGAAATTGGTCCCAGAAGTTTGGGACCTTTTCCTCACACATGCAAAAACCAAGCAGCTCTGCAAGAATGATTTATGCTGGGAAAACGATACAAATTCTATGTCTAGCTGGTTCCTCGTAATAGTTCCAAATTCCAATGTGTGAAAAAGATTCCAATCTTTACCACAGTGGAAAGTCTGTGATGTGAGAACTACTTGAAGAAATTTTCCATCTCAGTGACAAAGTAGACCATACAAAGTTTTTAGTGGCTACACATGCTACTGATTTAAGGAATTGTAATAATTCCTTCAAAGGCAGTAAGAGCAACCATGTCAAGCAATGTTTTGTGCTAGCATGAGTGAAACCAACTCAAATGCCAAGTTCGTCTGAGTAGCAGAATAGCACGTCGTTTAAAGATAATGCTGCATTTGTTAGGAAAAAAAATTGTGTCAAATAAAATATATTTCTATGGCCAAGCATGTCATTGTACCATTATTATTATTGTCAGAAATTGTGATCAAGAGACCCGGAAAAAGGAGATATGCCTAAAATTTTGTCGGAATATGCATCACTAAACTCAGCATTTGTCTATTTACACTTAGATTATCTCCAATACAAACACACGCACACAGAATTTGCTTAGCACTTAATTTTTTTACTTTTTAAAATTGAAATTAAAACTAAATTAAGTTTCTTTAAAAAATTAAAAATTAAGTTTGAAGCAGAAATGAGGATAGCCCTGGTACAAATCATATGTTACAAATTTATGGAAGGATTTGGAGTTTGGGTTTTAAAACGTGATGCGTAGAATGCTAAACTTTAAATAACATTTTATATATTCTGGCTTGACTATCATACTTCTAAATTTATCTTTTTACTATTCGTACCCAAGAAAATGATTTCTCTCATGAAGTTTTCAGGAAATTAAAACAGTATTTAAGATAAATACAGTTCTTTTGAAAATATTTTCAAAACAAAATATGTTTGAATTTCACAAATTATCCCAAAAAACTTAAAAAAGTAAATATCTTATAATACCTTGTAAAAAGTTTACTAATTCCTTAAGTAAGCCATTATGTCCTTTAAAGCCATTTAAATAATAGGGGTTAGGTTTGGCAGCTACACCAATGAGCATCCAGATGCTGCCATTTCCTGGATTTAATTTTACATGACAATTCTGTAACTAAACCCATATTTAGTGTCTTGTGACCTTAACTTTAATTAGGATAAATTCAAGGGGGGAAAGCGCTTTCGGACAGAGATTGTTTCCATTGGATACTTCAGAAGCATGAGGAAGGTGGTTACAATGAGGGGAACTGCATCTTTCAAAATGCTATGCAATGGAAGAAAACATAATAAAAGATCTACAAGAATCCTTTGGAATCACTAGTCCAACCCCTTTATCTTATTCATGGGGAAACTAAGTCCAGAGAAGTGAAGTGAATCATGTGTGGTCAGCCCCCAGGGCAGGATTAATTGTCCCTTCCATTATCTATGCTTTCTCTTAAGGGTAAATTTCTTTTTTTTCTTTTTTTATGCTTTTTGTTGAGGAAGATTGGCCTTGAGCTAACACCTGTTGCCAGTCTTCCTTTTTTTTTTTCTCCTGAAAGCCCCAGTACATAGTTGCATATCCTAGTTGTTGTTCATTCCAGCTCTTCTATGTGGGATGCTGCCACAGCACGGCCTGATGAGCAGTGTGTAGGTCCACGCCCAGGATCTAAACCAGCGAACCCTGGGCCACCACTGAAGCGGAGCGCAAACTTAACCACTTGGCCACAGGGCCAGCCCTTAAGGGTAAATTTCTAATTCCAGGTTTGGTTTGCTAGGTGAACTCAGGTACTTGCTGAGCTAAATTTATAAAATAACAGACTATTAGTCTCAGATGGGCACTATAGAGAACCTTTTCTCAACTGTAAAAAAGGGAGAACATTTATAACTTGGTTTCGTTAAAAATATAAAGGAACTAAAAAGCCCTGGTTGTAGAGCTTAAATCTAAAATTCCGAGTCTTAGCTCTTCGAATATCTTTAATTAAGTTTTACACACATTTCTGAAATGCACCTTTTCCCTATTACAACCATGCCTCCAAACTACTAGTCCAGTTTATTGTCCATAAGTACAACTTACAAAGCAACTAAGAGGGTAGGTTGTGTTTTACCAGAGGGCTCAGAGCAGGGGTCTTTAAAATAGCTTACAATGGGTTTAATTTACAGTAATATAATTTATAAAAATGTATACAGAAAATTTTAAATGAAGACTTATAAAGAAAGTACCCACCACATCCTCGGTGCCTCTGCATTCCAGCATTATCTTCCAGGCTTTCTGCTAAGCCCAACTCTGCCTCCGCCGACTCCTGTACCAACTGACCTGCCCTAATAAAGTTGCTGAGGAGTGAGAAGATATGGCTGCTCGCACCACCAGGCCTTGATTATTTCAAACCCTTTACACCTGTGTCCCTGGTAAACAGTGAAAGGATGCATTGCTGAGAGCAAGCAAAAGAAAATAGCAACCACCTGAAAGATGACCATAACAAGCCCAAGCCACGTAGCGAGTAGGAAGTGGAAAGTTAGCCTCTCATCTGTGGTGCATACCACAAGGATGGTTGCTGTTTCATTAGAGTAAGTTTTTTTATTGTGGTAAAATTTACATCACATAAAAGTAATCATTCTAAAGTGTATAATTCAGGGGCACTTAGTACATTCAATATGTCGTACAACCATAACCTCCATCTACCTCCAAAACAGTTCAATATTTCTGGACTCTCAATTCCATTCCATTGTATCTATATGTCTACTGTTATGCTGGTACCACATTTTTTTTATTACTGAGGGTTTGAAGCAACTTTTGAAACCAGGATGTGTGAGTCCTATAATTTTTTTCTTCTTTTTCAAGATTGTTTGGTCTATTCTGGGTCCCTTGCATTTCCATATGAATTTTATGATCAGCTTCTTCATTTCTGCAAAAATTATCATTGGGATTTTGATAGGGGTTGCATTGAATCTGTAGATCATCTAACAGTATATTCCCCCCCACCCCATCAAAGCCCCCAGTGCATGGTTGTGTATGCTACTTGTAAGTCCTTCTAGTTCTTCTATGTGAGCTCCTGTCACAGGATGGCAACTGACAGACCAGTGGTGTGGTTCTACTACTGGGCAATGGACCTGGCCTGCTGAAGTGGTGAGATCCCCAAACTTTAACCACTAGGCCATCAGAGCTGGCTCTTAACAATATTAAATCTTTGAATATATGAAAATAGATGACTTTCCATTTGTTTAGGTGTTTAATTTCTTTCAGCAATGTTTTACAGTTTTCAGTAAACAAGTCTTACACTTCCCTGGTTGAACTTATTTCTAGTATTTTATTCTTTTTGGTGCTAATATAAATGAAATTTCTTCTAAATTTCCTTTTTGGAATGTTCATTGCTAGTGTATGGATATCTAATTTTTTGTGTGTCTTGTTCTTGTATCCTGCAAATTTGCTGTATTCATTTATTAGCCATAAGTGTTTGTGTGTGCGTGTGTGTGTGAATTTTTTAGTATTTCTATTGGGGAAATTAATAAAAGAAACCTTAACTAAATTGGGGTCAGGAATGCCAGTAGGGGGAGCTCCCACATGCTAGCATATATTGTTAATTACACCAAGTAGGAAGAGACAGGAGACTTGCATCTTGGGCAGGAAATAAAACTACTTTACTACTGAAGGAAGATTTCCCTCCCCACCCAACAACAGATCAGCCAATGAGAAGCCATTGGCACCCTGAACTGTTACTTTCCCCAAATTAACTTTCATTGAGAACAGTCCCTCTCTACTTTCCCTTTTTCTCTATAAAAGCAGCTCCCCTCCTTTGTTTGTTGGATTTGCCTATGGTTTGCCATTGCATGCACATCCCAATCGCAATTCTTTTGGCTATTCCTGAATAAACTTGATTCCAGGCTTTTTCACATTAACACTATGTATAAGATTACATCATACGCAAATAGAGATAATTTTAATTCTTCCTTTCCAATATGGATGCCTTTCATTTCTTTTTACTGCCTAATTGCTCTAGCTAGCACTTCCAGTACAATGTTGAATAAAAGTGGTGAAAGGGGGCATCATTGTCTTCTTCCTGATCTAGAGGAAAAAGTTTCAGTTTTCACCATTAAGTATGGTATCAGCTCTGGGTTTTTCATAGTTTATCCTTTATCATACTAGGGAAGTTCTCTTCTATTCCTAATTTATTAAAGATTTCTATCATAAAAAAAGTATTTGATTTTTCAAATGCTTTTTCTGCATCAATTAAGATGATCATGTGATTTGTTTCCTTCATTTTATTAATGTGGTGTATGTATCACATTAATTTATTTTTTTATATTGAACCATCCTTGGATTCCTGGGATAAATTGCACTTTTTCATGCTGTATAATTCACTTAATATGCTGCTGAATTCAGTTTGCTGGCATTTTGTTGAGAAGTTTTGCATGTACATTCATAGGAGATATTGGGCTATATATTTCTTGTCATGCTTTTATCTGAATTTGGTACAGGGTAACTCATAGATTTGATAAGGGGTTAATATACAAAATACGTAAGAAACTCATACAATTGAATACCAAAATATGAATAAGCTGAACAGACATTTTTCCTAAGAAAACACACGAATGGCCAACAGGTACATGGAAAGGTACTCAACGTCACTAATCATCAGGGAAATGTAAATGAAAACCACCATGAAATATCACCTCACACTTATTAGGATGGCTATTATCAAAAAGACAAAAGATAATGAGCTGGTGAAAGTGTGGTCCCTCTAGTGAATTTCTTATTTCAGTTATTGCACTTTTCAACTCTAGAATTTCTATTTGATTCCTTTTTTAAATAATTTCTCTCTATTAATATTATCCCTTTGTTGAAACATTATTGTCTTAATTATTGAGACATGATTTATTTTAATTCTTCCAATATATTCATAATAAATGATTTAAAGTCTTTGTACAGAAAGGCCAGTATCTGGGCCACCTTAGGGACAGTTTCTATTAACTGTTTTGTTTCCTGTGTACGGAACCTAAATTTTCCTGTTTCTATATGCGTCTCATAACTTTTTGTTGAAAAATGGGTCTTTCAGATAATGTGGCAGCTCTTGAAATCAGACCTCACTCCTCAGGGTTTGTTGTTATCACTCTGTTGTTTTTGCTGCTCTTTGTTTAATGACTTTCCTGGGTTAATCCTGTAAAGCCTGTATTCTTTGTCGTATGTGAGTTTGTGTCTAATATAAGTTCAGCTTTGTTAGGGTACTAGTCAGCTAATTAATTGGGCTAAGATCCTTCCATGCTTGGATCCAGTAAGTCTTCCAGTCTTTGCCAAGGGGCTCTGTGTACACTGGAGCATGCTTTCAACACTCAGCCAGATAGTTTACAAATCTGCCCATCCTACTTGTGCAAGGTCTCAAGGTCAGCCAGAGATGAAAGATTGGCTTCCTCTAAGGTATTTTATGAGCATGCACACAACTCTGCACATGCATGTGGCCATCTAGATTGCCTGGAAATATTTCAGATTCACCCATAAACATCTTTTCTACACACTAATTTTTTAAGTTTTTTGGTGAGCCTTTTCTTGGCCCCAACTGTTATTGCTGCTTCAAGCAACTGTGATGTTAAACAATTGCCATTGATTGTTTTTGACAGATGCCCTGGGGATAGGACTATTCTGCAAAGTAAGTGCTGAGTCAGGTCCTAATAATGACAACACACTTGGAGTGAGGTTTTTCCAGGGAGCTGTGAAAGACAGGTTAAACAGTGGCAAAGCTCTAGAAATGGGAATGCTCTGGGAATGGGACTTTTGTTTTTTTCTTGCTGAGGAAGATTTGCCATGGGCTAACATCTGTTGCCAATCTTCCTCTATTTTGTATGTGAGCCAGTGTTACAGGATAGCCACTGACAGACAAGTCATGTAGGTCCACACCCAGGAACTTAACTCAGGCTGCTAAAGTGGAGCATGCCAAACTTAACCACTAGGTCACTGGGGCTGGCCCAGGAATCGGACTTTTTGAGGAGCTCTACACCCAGTCTGCCCCCTCCTGTGACTGCAAGCCTGCTGATTTTCATAGTGCCCAATATTGTGAGGCTTCTGATTTTCAAGGCTACTGCAGAGCTGTAAAGAGGGAGATGGAGAGTAGGTTAAGCTACAAGACCAGAAACCCTGCTTTTGTTACCAACTTTCAGCAGTTTTTCTTAAAATAAATGATCCTCAGATTGTTGCAAGCCTTCAGTTAATTTCCAGAGTTCTGAAAAAGTTAATTTTGGCAATTTTGCCAGACTTTTTGTTGCTTTTATGGAGGGGCACATTTATGAAGGTCTTTATCATCCAGAAGTTCTACAGTAGTCCACATCTGTGACAGTTATTATTCAGTGCTCTTGCATGACTTGACTCTTCTATTCTTGTAATAAGCCCTATCTTTTTGTCTCCACACTAGATAAAAAAAAGATATTAATGTAATCGAAATATTAAATGTAACCTAGGAATGGTAGCATAGTTACTGATGGGACAGTCCTGTGAAAGATCCCTCTCTCTCATGCACCTACTAAATACTATCCTCTGTATACTGAAGTGATGCTACTAATGCAACACCAACAAAGCTTGTTAATATAGTAAGGGTGATGAATCTACACCTATTCATCCACACTTCCGTATCCAGTCTCTTCGTGATAAATAGAACATAGGTGTCAGGAAAAGGGATTTAACTAGTCTACTGAGAATAGAACCCAAAACTTTGGCCTCCATTGCATGGTGGTCTGAGGTAATTAATCCAACACTAACTCTATGATGTTAGAGTAAACTCTGTTATTCCTGCAAGGATGGAGCACGGATGAAAGAAAAAATAATCTTCATTTGGACAAGGGTTTCAACATCCCCTAACAAATATTTGGCCAAATCCTCAAGTTTTTTTCACATAGTTATCTTCTGATAAAAAAAGCTAACAAAGAGAGAAGCAAACACACTTACCAAATAATTGGTTATTGGAAAACTGAGAACTGACATTAAGAAGCTACATACATTTTGGGGGATCACTCATTTGACAGATACCACTTAAAGGAATAAACTGGAAGATTATTCCAGTTTCTTATAGACAAGAGGGACAATTGCTTTTGTAATTAGATGTTTACAAGTATAGAGTCCCTTTAAATAAATTGCCTTTCAATCTCACAAATTTGGGGGAAAAAACTGCATCTTCTTTGGCTTTATAATGAAACAAATAAAAATAGCTCAATAAACCTCATTTGAACTTAGCTATAGTTGTTGAAGCAGTTTTATTCTTCTTACTCCAGGATTACAAAAGCACTTAAGATATGCTCTACATAAACTGATCCCTTACCTACGCACTCCTGTTACATCTCAGAGCAGCCTACATAATTGGAAATATAGAAATGGTGGCACATATGTGCCACAGGGAAATTTAGAGACACGTTAAGCAATGAACTACAGCATGCTATAAAGGAGTGCATCTCAAACTTTCATATGAATGCAAATCACTTGGGGGAAATTGTCAAAACAGATTCTGGTACACGCGTTCTGGGGTGGAGCCTGAGATTCTGCTTTTCTAACAAATTCTCATTGTGAGGCTGAGGCTGATGTTCTGTGGACCACATTTTTTGTGCAATAAGAAAATGACTAAATCTGGGTTCTTTTTTTTTTCAAATTGAGGTAGTATTGGTTTCTAAGATTATATAAATTGCAGGCGTACATCATTATAATTTTGATTCCTATGTAAGCTACATCATGTTCACCACCCAAAGACTAATTACCATCTGTCACTGTACACATGTGCCCCATCCCCTCTTTCACCCTCCTCCTTTCCCCCTTCACCTCTAGTAACCACCAGTCTCTGTATCTATGTGTTTGTTTGTTGTTGTTGTTTTTATCTTCCACTTATGAAGATAAGTGAAATCAGATGGTATTTGACTTTCTCCCTCTGACTTATTTCGCTTAGCACAATACCCTCAAGGTCCATCCACGTTCTGGGTTCTGGTTTTGACTTTACTGTAACACATCATGCTTGTAAGTTGTATTTTTCTTTTTTATTATATGGTTGTTACTAGTTAAGTCTTTCCTGGGACTAGGAAAGACACAAAAATGGGAAAATATCAAATTACCAAAAGCAGAAACAAAAATAATATATCTATTGAATCAAGTAAGACACGTTCGCACAATTCAAAAACTGAGGAAATATGTCAAAATATCTAAAAGATAATACAGCCAGCTGATTTAAAAGTAGCAGAGACGCTATCCCAGTTTTGCTTAGAGCTTTACAAAGAGACCCCTGGATTCCACGTGAGGAATCCAGAGTTATGGCATGGATTCTACCTTAACTAGCTCTCCGTGGGAGACCTTAGGCAGTCTGTTAGCCTCCTTTTCCTCGGATCCAAAAGAAAGGCTTTGGAATAGTTGCTCTCCAAGTTCTCTTGTAGCTCTAACACTTTTTTCTCTGCTTCTCTTATGAAACAGTTGGCCAATGTGGATGATTTTCTCCCCTTTCAAGTCTGTTTCAGCAAGTTTTTTCCAAAATCTGCACGATGCCATAATTCCTTTAGGTTTAAGGAAAATCTCAAGTTACTTTAAGGTGGATAACTAAACCATTCCAGGTTTCCATCCAGGCAGCATTCATTTGCTGGCCTTGCAAGTCTCTGGTGAACCCAATGGGCTTTACTCCCCCTGACAGAGTATCGACTCAGTTGGACTTTGCCCAAGGCCACAGTTCCAAGTGGGGGTTCTGCCAAAGGCCAACATCCGAGTTGAGAAAAAAAATCTACCGGCACCACTTCCCTGGCTCCTCAGTCTGGATTGTTAATTAATTACAGATGAAGTTTTCTGCCCACTTTTGTCCATGACAGGCCAAAAGAAAGACCAACCAAATCCTTCCGAGATTTCACGGCGACCACTACTGCAGGGAGATCGCTTGGTGGGTTCGGTGATAATGCATCTGCAGAACTGACCCTTCAGAGCAGTGTGGGAAACTGTCATACAAGTGTAAAGGTATTGTTTTCTTCCAAGGATAGTTGAGTAGCAGTGAAGTGTTCTGGTTACGAGGATGGGATAGAGTTGGAATCTTCATTCTGCCACCGTATGACAATAGGGCAAATTGGCCTTTCCCTACCTCTGTTTCCTGCTCTGTACAATATGTTTTATCTTAAGGATTAAATGAGGTCATCTATGTCCTTCCTATTCTAAGTGTAGCCCACGGACCATCAGCATCAGCACCACCTGGGAATATGTTGGAAATGCAGACTCTCAGGCCCCTCCCCAGACTGATTGAATCAGAATCTTCAGTTTAAACAAGATTCCCCTATGCTAAGCATTCAGTAGAGGGCCTGCTTCATAGTAAGTATTCACTAATCAGAGGTCATTGTTATTACGATCTTCTTTCTCACTTCATCCCACCACCATTCTGTGAGGGAAGCATGGTAGTTACTTCTAGCTTGCTTGGCTCTTTGCATTCATTAACAGAGCCCACCACTAGCCTCCTCATCTCTATAAGGCCATCTGGCTTTCTTCTGCTGTATTGCTTCAACTCCCTTCCATCACTCCTAGTTTTTGAAGGTTTGAAGGTCCATTTTAAGGAACACCACACTGCCCAACATATGGTGATCCCTTCCAGATTTTACACACATCATATATTTACTCTCTGGATTCAATCATGTCATGTTTGAGTTCATATTTTAGTTATTTTAATACATTTGTTGACATGGCCTCTGAAGGTAAAATTCTGTCTCTGCCACTTACTAGCTTTGTAATCTTGGGAAAGTCACTTAACTTCTTTGAGCTTCTTATGTGAAATGTAATTTAAATGTGGTAATGTAGGTAAAGCATGCCATAGTAAGTGCACAATAAATGATAGCTCTTAGTATTATCATTACCGTGTTTCTTGTTATTTTCAAAATCACATTGTCTCTGTCACTTCATCCACACAAAAACAAGACAAGTAGTCTGGCACCTACTTTCAGACAAAGAAATGTGAAGTGATAGCTCACTAAAGCCATAGAGTTAATTTGTACAGAACCAAGTTTAGAACTCAGCCTGCCTTCCCACTGTATCACACTACTTCACAGGGTGAGTAACGTGGAACTTCAGAAAGGATTCCGGGTCCGGCCATGAGGATAGGATGGAGAATGCCAAATGAGGGTATAACCAATTGTCAGTCTGGGGAAATGGCCATTGCTTTAATCCAAGTGTATCCAAATCAACTAAACTACGGTCCAAATTATAAGCCTAAAATTAGATGCCAGAAAAGGATTTGAAATCAAACAGCCACCCCCACAAGAACAACTTCAGGAATACCCCAGAGATTACTGCCTAAGCCAACAAAGCTTCTTTCTCCTTTGCCTTGTTTAGAGGACCACCCACCTACCACTGGGCCCTTTGAGTATGGTCAACCCCATGAGGTAAGGTGAGTTAATGAAGAAAGCGTTATTGGCAAGTCCAAAGTGCCTAACTCCTCTGCTGGGAATGACCTTTAAAAAATCATTTAACGTGGATTGAAAGGGAAGGGACGTGAACACAGGTGGAGCCAGGTTAAGTTCTGAACAGAAGAATAGTTACTTGGTCCTTGAGAGACCAAAGGGACAGGGCAGGAGACGTGTTTGGAAAAGTGTTGATAGTTGAGGGTGTGCCTCCTGATGATCTCATTATTGCTAATGGCAGTGAAAATTGATACAGCCCCTCTGGAGAACAATTTTGCAATATGGATCAAGAGCCTTAAAATGCCTTTGACCCTGCAATTCTACTTCAGGGAATCTGTCCTAGAGAGATACTACGAAATAGAGGGGGGAAATTTTTTATTCTTAACAAAGGACCTATGACAGATCTGGCAATCTTGGGAGCATGATTGATGAATGTGAAGCTTGAAAATGTTTTTCCTCTTCAGGCTCCAGTGGTCATGCTGGAAAAGGGGTCTAATCTGGCAAGGACTTTACCACTTCTTATTTGTGTTACAGAAACATGAACCACTGATTTGAACATTTTACAAGTGCCCTCACACTAAGAAAGGCTGGGATTAATCACTTTATGAAAGACTTTGATGCAGATTTTCTTAAATATCAAGTGCTATTCAGCATATTTATCTACTTCTTTACAGAGAAATTTTAAGCTGAAAAGTCCTACCCTCTGCAATTTCCTCCATGGAATAGAGCATAGGCAGCCCTGCCAATTGAAAATCAACCAGCACTGTTATTCCAAAGCTATTTTGTCCTTAAGGAAAATAGATTTCTAAGTAACTTTTCAGGAACATAGCTATTTCATAAAGTTGAGTACATCTGGGGTTCTTTTCCTGACTTGGATCTATTCTCCACAGCAAGATTTAATGCAAATTCTCTGCTCATTTTACCTCGAACACAGATCTGAATATAGAGCACCTTCTTGGCCGTTACTAAAAGGTCTGAAATTTTAAAGGTTACAATAGGATGAATAGGTTTGGAAAGGCCAGAAAAAGTTACACACTAAGCCCCTATAATGTTAATGGTCAGAGAATATTAGAGACTACTGCGAACTGGTAGTTTTATAACAATAGTCTCTTACCTTTACTATCTGAGAATATCCTTAGGTTCTAGGATAAAAGTGATTTTTAGTTGAGCATCTGTTTATGTAATTAGTGTAATTATGCTTTATTGCATAATTAGTGTTAAGTGACTGTAATCAGCTATAACATGTAATTACTTAATTGAGTCATTGTAAAAAAAATCCTTGTGAAACTGAATATAATCCTTTGTACATCTGCAAAGGAGAAATACTTTTATTTTTTAATTTTGATTAGTTAAAATTAGTTTTTGTTTGCTTTTGGAGCATTTACTTTGTTCAAGTGTGAAGAGATTCCACATAACATTTCAAAGAAATGACTACTCTTTCAGTTCCCCATCTTCCAAATTTCATGGTGAAAATCACCCTGTGCTCCAGATCCATTATTTATCTCATGCACACTAGGTCCTTTAAAAACAGCTCTCTGTACAAAGTTTGGAGCCCTGCCTGAGGATGCTCAGGTGTAAGAGAAGATAATACTAACAAGAGACAAATAACAATGCCTTTCAAATCCCTTCACACATGCCTACAACTGAAAGTTATCATCATCACAACTCAAGATACCAGATTTGAGTTCTTCAGGTTTTTAAATAATCTAATGGAAAAGAAATTTATTATGTTCTTTGCCTATAAAGAAAGTTTGAGATGGGAATTTTTCAATTGTACCTTGTCCAACTTTTTTTGCTTCCAGCTCATATAAACGTGAATTAAATTGGTGTTTACAGGTAATAGTTAATTTTTTTTAATTAAAAAAATTAATCTGGGGGCTGGCCCCGTGGCATAGTGGTTAAGTCCAGGGCACTCTGCTTAGGTGGCCCAGGTTCGTGGGTTTGGATCCCAGGCATGGATCTACACTACTCGTCAAGCCATACTGTGGTGGAGACCCACATATGAAAAAAAAAGGTGGAGAAGGATTGGCACAGATGTTAGCTCAGGGCTAATCTTCCTCAAGCAAAAAAAGAGGAAGATTGGCAACAGATGTTAGCTCAGAGGGATTCTTCCTCACCAACAATAACAAAAAAAGAAATCTGTCCTGATCTAAAGAATAAAGCTGGGTTTTATTTTTTTGAGGAAGAAGTGAGTTTCTGATCACTAAAATTATTCAAGCAAAGGTGCTCTTTGAGAATGTCTTAAATGAAATCCTTGCATGTAATTATAAATTTTATTAGGTGACCCTTGAAATCCCCTCCAAGTCTTGGATTCTACAGTGTCTGTTTTTATAAACCCAGGCAAATGAAAAACTCAGTTTAGCTATAATGAAGAGGAAAGCATCACATGGCTACAAATGTGCCTGCAGTCAGGGAACAGATGACTGTTCTAAGCCCATTAGGAAAGCCATCAATGAGCAAAACGGAATAAGGCAAAGATGATCTTTGCTTATTAATATCACTTTAAGTAAAAATAACTGTGAACCCATATTCATCTCTGACTTGTACGAGCTCCCTTATTAAATGTTTTTACGTGTTTTATCTCATTGAATCTCCCCAACACCTTGTGAGAAGGGTATTATTTCTATTTTATTGATGTCTAAACTGACACTTTTAAAACACTGCTTATCTAATGTGAAGTAGCTAGAAGGAGTGGAGCCAGGATTTCAACATCCATGTATCTGAGTCCAGTTTCTGGGCTCATAGCTACTCTGCCACATTGCTCCCCTCCCTAGACATTTGGTCTTCTCCCTCTGCCATCTAACTCGAGGGTCCAGCGCACTCCCACTCCCCTCTACTGTCAGGTAGAAAGAAGGAAGTTGATAAACTCGCTCACACAGGTCCATTTAAGCACCGCCTTTGATTTACATTGCTCATCACAGTGGTTTTTAATCCCTGTTGCGTGTTAGGTCACCAGGAAAATTTGAAAAAACAAGTCAGTGCACAGTCCCCAGTCCATATTAATTAAATTAGAAATTTGCTGGGTGGGACTCTGGCATCAGTATTGTTGAAAACTACTGGCCTACAGAATACATTTCCAAACACTAAAGCCCCTTAAAACTTGGACACTGCCTGTATTTCCACTCTCATGGCCCCCCAGCACTCAGACCTATCCGACAAGCTGACAACCATCCAATCGCACACCTTGGTCTCTTTAAAGTGACTCATGCATTCCCTTCACCTGGAGTGTCCTTTTGGCCTTCTTTAGCTGGTTGTCTCAGGCATCTTCAAGTGCCTGTTTAAAAGTTATTCCCCTCACCTGTGAAATCTTCCTTAACGCCCTATGTTGAACTAGTTGTTCTCTCTCCTCACAGCAATTTATACATCTAGTTCAACACTTCCCATTAGCGCTGTCCTGTCTCCTTTACTAGATTGTGCGTTCTCTGAGGTCACAGATTGGGTAATCATTATACCCCAGGTGACTAACATAGTGAGCCTCTAAATTTTTCCCATTTTTAAGGAATGAATGTGTAAATACATTAATTAATGAATTCAAGAAAGGTCTTTATGATTTTGTATATTTCTCTTCCCAGTAACACTTTTATTTAAAATGAAGCCTGCGTGGAAACAGTTGTATTTAAAATAAAGAAATGGTTCATTAATGGTGGAATTCCAGGCATCAGTAGGGAAGATTTTTATCCTCAGAGTCTTATTATATGATACCATTAACATGCATAATTATTCTCCTTAGGTGTAAATGTAAGACCACAGGAGAAAATAGGCTTCTATGTCAGATTACATATTCCTTCTCAGCTCCAGCAGGTAAGACGTGCCAAGCATGTATAACCGCTTGCAAATGGCTCAGCGCCCAGGTCTCCCCAGTGCTTCTCGTGTGCTTGTGATAAAGTCCGGGTGATCTCACCGGTGCAATCTCATCTGTCTTTTTGCAGGGCCATTAGCAGCTGAGAGAAGACAGGAGGTCACCAAATCACAGTGCTAGGTGGTCACTATCATTTCCCCACTGCTGTACACAATCCCTTCCAGCATGGATTACTGATCCTTGTATCACCATTTCATATAAGAGAAGCAAATAGTGTTGGAGTCATTAGCTTTTATGTTTCTCAGGAATTTTTCAACTGTATTTTCCGTGAGGTATTTTCTACAATGATATTATATTATACAATCGGCCGTCTACGACAGCCAGTCTTTCTGGTTTAGTTTGGTTATGCACTTATTTTTACAGAAGCAAACTTGAAAAGGATCAACAATAAGCACAGAAAACTCCCTAATACTTCAGTGACATGGATTTTGACAACATCAAAGATAAAGAGGGGCAATATAGAGAAAATTAAGATAGAGCAGGAAACAAAATAAGACAGTTGGCACGTTTTGTGGCGAATCAAATAGTATCACGTGCAGGGCAAGTTCTCCCACCACCACACTCCTCACCCACCTTTTATGATCCTCTTTCAGACACTAGTAAGGCTTGAGGCATAACAGAATGTAGTACCTTCCTATGATCTGCAGGAGCCAGCAGAAATCCAGGATATAACAAGTCACTACTAAGCCCAAGGATCCTAGGGTGAAGGGGTAGTTCAAATATAGAATTCAACTGAGGGGAGAGCGTTGAGGTTCACTCTGGAGAAGACCTGGCCTGACCTCAGACTATCCCGGACCAATGGAAAACTCAAATGTACCTGCTATTTGGCGAGGATCTAAAGCCGTGGCCATGTCTAAGGAATCAACAATCTTTGGGAATTATCACATATATTTTGAGGGCATCAAAGGTGAAGCTGCGCTTCAGAATGGAGTATAAATATCTAAGCCAAGTGCAGAAGCCCTTAGGGAGGACAGGAGCATTCCTGGGGGCCCAAAGGTAGTAGCACAACACTTGAAAAGAATGGTAAGGCAGACAGAGGGGATTCCAGAAGTAGCACTGGGAATGTTGATGATCAGATTCTCTCACTTCTTTTCCCTGTTACCCACAGGAAAAAAATCTCAGCAATTTTGCCCCAACACCAGAGAACTGGCAGGGAGAGAGACTTCCACAGCACCAGTAGAAGGAGCCAAGGAATTAGGATAAGAGCATGGAAGTGGTGAGGCAATGAAGATGGATGGGAAAACACAACATGGCTTTCAGGCTTCTTAGTAGAGCAGTGAGAACAAACAACGGAGGAGACAGGAGCTGTAAGGCCTGGAAGCACAACTGAGGCACATAATATGACTACAGGCTGTAAGTTGTAGATCAAAGAAAGTATAGTAGATGGTTCGTGTCAAACCTTACTACTTTTGTTCAAAATAAAAATCAGTGTACCTTTATTTTTCTCTAAATGTAAAGGTAATAGATACTATGGTTAAAAACTTAAGCAACGTGGAGCAGTTTAAAGAAAACAATTAACCCTGCCACCTCCAAAAAACAAAATCACCCCAAACTTAAGTGCCTAGAGATGGTCACTGTGAACATGTCAATGAACATACTTCCAACGTCTCTCTAGGCATGTATACAAAAGCATTTTAAAAAAGTGATTACCCTATGCATGCTCTTTTATAACCTGATCTTTCCCTCAATAATATATTATGGACATTTTTTCTATATCAGTAAATATCAATCATTTTAAGTAGATATTATTCCATTTAAGAACATACCATAATTTATTTCACTAATCTGTTAAAGAATATTTAGGATGTTTCCTGTTCCCGACTTTCCTCTATTATAAACAAAGTATGAAACATATCTTTACACAAATCTTTATGCACCTAATTCATTCTTTGGGATAAATCTTAGAATTGAAACTGCTGGGTCAAAGTGTACACACCTTATAATTTTTTATTATACCATCACACTGCTCCCTGTCCCCACCAGAAAGGTTGCACTAATTTATTCTCCTACCTTAATCTGTCTCAATTCGATGAGTACTTAATGATATCTTATTTTTTGTTTGCACTCCTTTGATTTCTAATGAACTAGTCATATTTCTGTGTGTTTTTTGGTTGTTTATATGCTCTATACTGAGTGACAGTATAGAAATCAGTCAGCCAAATAGAGGCCATGGGCCAAAATCAGCCAGTGTGCCAACCCTGGCCTGCCACCCTGGACTGCATGGCCTGCAAGCTGAGAATGGTTTTTATGTTTTTCAATGGTTGGTAAAAATATCCAAAGAAGAAGAATATTTTCTGACACATGAACATTATATGAAATTCAAATTCCTATGTCCATTAATAAAGTTTTATTGGAACACAGTCGCATCTATTCTTTTGCATAATACCTCTGGCTGCTTTCTCACCACAACAGCAGAGTTGAATAGTTTTGATAGAGACTGCGTGGCCAGGAAGGTCTAAAATATTTGCTATCTGGTCCTTACAGAAAAAGTTTTGTGAAACTGTGGTAGAAAGTAAAGATTGAGAGGACAGATTTCAGAGCCAAGGCACCCTTGTTTCACATTCCTGCTCCACCATCTGCTATTTATTTGACAGCAGACACTTTAGTTAATTCTCTCTGCCTCAGTTTTTATTCATCTGTATAATGGAGAAAGTAATAGTACTCAACTTAAAATGTTTTAATTTAGCACTTAGAATAGTGCCTAGTATAAGTGCTATATAAATATTAGCTATTATTTATAGTCTTTTTAGTATAAATTATCTTCAGTATAAATTATATTTAGTATAATTATCTTCTTTAGTATAAATTATTTTTTGCCTATCTTTCCTTGCATTATTTGTTGTCGTTAAATTAAGAAAGCTAACAAACACTGAGGGATCTCATCAAGATGGCGGTGTCAGCAGACTCTGAACTCATCTCCTGCCATGAACACAACCAGGCTACAACTATTTCTGGAAAAATTACCCTGGAGAGAAAACTGAAAACTGGATGAAAAGAACCCCCACAATGAGGGACAGTCTTGACTAAGGTGGAAGAGGCAGAAATTCCTGCTGGAGAGGAAAAAAGCCACCTTTGGGAGCAGCAGAGCTTCTCAGCTGGCCAGGTGGGAGCCACCCTAAGGTATGCAGCCCTCCCTGGAGGAGTGAGGTCCACAAGCATCCTTCAGACTCAACCCAACTGAGACAGAGGTCTTACTGTCTCGCTTTGCTGGCTATTAACTGCAGCGGGGACACCCCCAGAAAAGCTATCAGCCAAAAGCCAAAAAGACCCGGGTCTTAAAGGGCCCATGCACAAACTCACTCATTGCAGCAACCTAAAATCACCAGAGAGAAGGCTGACAGTCCTTTGGTGAAACAAGACTCACCTGGTGGGTTCTGGGGGCATCTTGGTGAGAGGAGGGACCTCTCCGGAGACTGAGACATTGGTGGGGGCCATTGTTCTGAGCTGGTCCAGGCGTGCTGACACAGACCCCGGTGGGTGCCACTGAGGTTCATCCCTTGGCCTCTTAGCCCAGGGGTCTGCCATGCCCACCAGAGGACAGATTTAATCCAGTTCAGCCAAGGCAGGCAACCGGCCCTAGGGACTGGCCCCACCTAACAACAAGCCCTCAGGCTACTTTTCTGCCTGCATTGACTTTGTGCCTTGATCCTCTACAGGTAGGCAAGGGTGTCTGCCTCTGTGGGGCAGGGCCTGTGTGAGGACCAGGTGAACTGTGGGGGGCATTGGTGGAGAGGTGGGGGCCTCTGCAGTGCAGTGTCAGAGTATGCTCCAGGGGGTTGAGAAGTGTGCATGGACCAGGACTGTGTTGATGGTGTGTGTGGTCCTGGGGGTGGTGAGGCTTATCAGTGGCAGAAGACCTGTGCTTCACAAATAGCCATAAAAAGGATGAGCCCCACCTTCCAAAGCCTGAAACAACAGAGTGCTGCCATGCCTAGGGCCAGCCCCACTCAGCTGCACTCCTAAGGGAACTGACAACAGCCTTGTAGGCCTGAGGCCTATCACAACTGTAAGCCCCTGAGCCTAGCAACCAGTTACACTGGGTACCAACCCAATTAAGAGGACAACTGCAATAGGAGTGTGCTGATAGACTTTGTAGCCAATGGTGGTGCTGATGCTCCCCAAACCAGATTTACAAACAGCTGGCCAAGGAAGGAAAGACTAGACTCCTTGGGTTCCTGCAGTGGGAGCAACCCTGCCACAGCAGAACGACACAAGGAGCCCACAAAGGGGTTATACCTGGATCTTCTGGACTGGTGGCAAGAGGCAAGCACACTGCTGGGCCTCATAAGGCATCTCATACATAAGCCCACTTCTCCAAGATCAGGAGACATAGCCAACTCACCCAATACATAGAAATAAGCACAGAGAAAGAGGCATAATGAGGAGACAAAGGAATACTTTCCAAGCAAGGGAACAGGACAAAACCCCAGAAAAAGGACTAAAAGAAACAGAAATAAGCGACCTACTCAACAAAGAGTTCAAACAAAATATCATGAGGATGCTCACAGATATGGGGAGAAGACTGGATGAACACAGTGAGCACATCAGCAAAGAACTGGAAAATATAAAAAACAACCAATCATAAATGAAGAATGCAATACTGGAAATGAGAAATTCACTAGAGGGACTCAATAGCAGACTAGAGGATTCAGAAGAAGGGATCAGCAAGTTAGACAAAAGATTAGAGGAAATCACCCAAGCAGAACAGAAAAAAAGAATTAGACAGAATGAGAACAGTCTAAGGGAACTCTGGGAGAATATCAAGCGTGCTAACATTGAGATTATAGGTGTCCCAGGAGGAGAAGAGAGAGACAAAGGGACAGAAAATTTATTTGAAGAAATAATAGATGAAAATTTTCCTAATCTGAGGAAGGAAACAGACATCCAAGTTCAGGAAGCACAGAGAGCTCCAAACAAGAGAAGCCCAAAGATGCCCACACCAAGACATATTATAATTAAAATGTCCAAAACTAAAGACAAAGAGAGAATCCTAAAAGTAGGAAGAGAAAGGCCACAAGTGACATATAAAGGGAAGCCCATCAGGCTGTCAGCAGACTTCTCAGCTGAGACCCTATAGGCGAGAAGAGAGTGGCTCAACGTATTTAAAGTGCTAAAAGGGAAAAACCTATAGCCAAGAATACTCTATCCATCAAGGTTGTCATTCAGATTGGAAGGAGAGATAAAGAGCTTCCCAGACAAGCAAAAATTAAAGGAGTTTATCAGCAAGAAAACAGTTCTACAAGAAATGCTGAAGGGACTTATTTAAGTGGGAAAGCAATGACCACAAATAGAGATAAAAAAAAAATTATCAAAAAAACAAAACAACAAAAAAACCAGGCAATAAAATCACTTGTAAAGGTAAAAATATAGTAAAGGCAGCAGATCAACTACCTGTGAAGATAATATAAAGGCTAAAAGACAAACGTACTAAAGTCACCTATTTCAATGATAAGAGGGTAATGGATAGACACACACTAAAAGAGACTATATATGATTTGAAAAACATAAAATGTGGGAGGAGGGGAGTGAAAAAGTAGAGCATTTAGAAAGAGGTCAAGCTAAAGAGTCTATGACTCGATATAGACTGTTATATACATAGAATATTAAATGGGATCCTCATGATAATCACAAATCAGAAACCTATAATGAGCAAGCAAGAAAGTAAGACAAAAGAGAGCAAACATTACTAAAGATAGCCATCAAACCACAAGGGAAGAGAGCAAGAGAAAAAGACAGGAACAGAGAAGAACTACTAAAATACCCAGAAAAAAAAGAGTAACAAAATGGCAATAAATACATATTTATCAATAGCTACTTTAAACGTCAATGGACTAAATGCTCCAATCAAATGCCATAGGGTGGCCAATTGGATAATAAAACAAGACCCATGTATATGCTGCATACAAGAGACACACTTCAGAACTAGACACTCACAAACTGAAAGTGAAAGGATGGGAAAAGATATTCCATGAAAATGGCAAAGAAAAGAAAGCGGGAGTAGCAATACTTATATCAGACAAAATAGACTTTAAAACAAATACTGTAACAAGAGACAAAGACAGGCACTATATAGTGATAAAGGGAAGAATCCAACAAGAAAATATAACACTTGTAAGTATCTATGCACCCAACATAGGAGCACCTAAATATATAAAGCAATTATTAACAGACATAAAAGGAGAAATAGTAACACAATAATAGGAGGGGACTTTAACACTCCACTTACACCAATGGATAGATCATACAAACAGAAGATCAATAAGGAAACACTAGCCTTAAAGGACACATTAGACCAGATGGACTTAGTGGATATATACAGAACATTCCATCCAAAACCCACAGAATACACATTCTTTTCAAATGCACATGGAACATTCTCCAGGACTGATCACATATTAGGCCACAAAACAAGTCTCAATAAATTTAAGAAGATTGAAATAATACCATGGATCTTTTCTGACCACAAAGGTATGAAACTAGAAATCAACTACAGGAAGAAAACCAAAAACGCCATAAAAATGTGGAGATTAAACAAAATGCTACTGAACAACAATTGGGTCAATGAAGAAATCAAAGAAGAAATCAAAAAATTCCTGGAGACAAATGAAAATGAAAATACAACATGCCAAAATCTGTGGGATACAGCAAAAGCGGTTCTAAGAGGGAAGTTTATAGCAATCCAGGCCTACCTCAACAAAAAGGAAAAAATCCCAAATAGACAATCTAAAAGCACATCTAAAGGTACTGGAAAAAGAACAACAAACAAAGCCAAAAATTAGCAGAAGGAAGGAAATAATAAAAATCAGAGGAGAAAAAAAGAGACAAGGCTCAAATAAATAAAATCAGAAATGAAAGAGGAGAGATTACAACGGACACCTCAGAAATACAAAAGATAATAAGAGAATACTATGAAAAGCTATACACCAACAAATTGGATAATCTAGAAGAAATGAATAAATTCTTAGAAACATACAACCTTCCAAAACTGGACCAAGAAGAAGTTGAAAATTTGAATAGACCAATCACCAGTAAGGAGATCAAAACAGCAACCAAAAACCTCCTAAAAAATAAAAGTCCAGGACCAGATGGCTTCCCTGGTGAATTCTACCAAACATTCAAAGAAGACTTAATACCTATCCTTGTCAAACTCTTCCAAAACATTGAAGAGGAGGGGAGGCTTCCTAACTCATTCTATGAGGCCAACATTATCCTAATACCAAAACCAGATAAGGACAACACAAAAAAAGAAAATTACAGGCCAATATCACTGATGAACATAGAAGCAAAAATCCTCAACAAAATACTAGGAAATCAAATACAACAATACATTAAAAAGGTCATACACCATGATCAAGTGGGTTTCATTCCAGGGATGCAGGGATGGGTTCAACATCTGCGAATCTATGAATGTGATACAACACATTAACAAAATGAAGAACAAAAATCACATAATCATCTCAATAGATGCAGAGAGAGCATTTGACAAGATACAGCATCCATTTAAGATAAAAACTCTAAATAAAATGGGTATAGAAGGAAAATACCTCAACATAATAAAGGCCATATATCACAAACCCACAGCTAAGATCATTCTCAATGGAGAAATAATGAAGGCTATCCCTCTAATAACAGGAACCAGACAAGGATGCCCACTGTCACCACTCTTATTTAACATAGTATTGGAAGTCTTAGCCAGAGCAATCAGGCAAGAAAAAGAAATAAAAGGGATCTGTGTTGGAAAAGAAGTGAAACTGTCGCTCTTTGTAGATGACCTGATTTTATATCCAGAAAACCCTAAAGAATCCACTAAAAAACTTTCAGAAACAATAAAGGAACACAGTCAAGTCACAGGATACAAAAGCAACATACAAAAATCGGTTGTGTTTCTATACACTAACAATGAAGTAGCAGAAAGAGAAATTAAGAATACAATCCCGTTTATAATTGCAACAAAAAGAATAAAATACCTAGGAATAAACCTAACCAAAGAGGTGAAAGATCTATACACCGAAAACTATAAAACATTGTTGAAAAAATCGGAGAAGACACAAAGAAACAGAAAGATATTCTGTGCTCTTGGATTGGAAGAATTAACATCATTAAAATGTCCATACTTCCTAAAGTAATCTACAGATTCAATGCAATCCCTATCCAAGTTCCAACAACGTTTTCACAGAAATAGAACAAAGAATCCTAAAATTTATATGGAACAACAAAAGACCAGAATAGCAAAAGGATTCCTGAGAAAAAAGAACAAAGCTGGAGGTATCACACTCCCTGATTTCAAAATGTACTACAAAGCTATAGTAACCAAAACACCATGGTACTGGCACAGAAACAGACACACAGATCAATGGAACAGAATCAAGAGCCCATAAATAAACCCACACATTTATGGACAGCTAATATTCGACAAGGGAGCCAAGAGCATACGATGGAGAAAGGAGAGTCTCTTCAATAAATGGTGTTGGGAAAACTGGACAGCCACATGCAAAAGAATGAAAGTAGACCATTCCCTTATACCATGCACAAAAATCAACTCAAAATGGATTAAAGACTTGAATGTAAGACCCCAAACCATGAGACTTCTAGAAGAAAACATAGGCAGTACGCTCTTTGACATCGGTCTTAGCAGCATATTTTGAAGTACGATGTCTGACCTGGCAAGGGAAATAAAAGAAAAAATGAACAAATGAGACTACATCAAACTAAAAAGCTTCTGCACAGCAAAGGAAATCAACAAAACGAAAAGACAACCTAACAACTGGGAGAAGATATGTGCAAACGATAAATCAGATAAGGGGTTAATATCCAAATTATGCAAAGAACTCATACAGCTCAATAACAAAAAACCAACAACCCAATTAAAAAATGGGCAAAAGATCTGAACAGAGACTTTTCCAAAGAAGATATATGGATGGCCAACAGGCATATGAAACTATGCTCAACATCATTAGCTATCAGGGAAATGCAAATCAAAACTACAATGAGGTAACACCTCACTCTGGTTAGAATGGCTATAATTAACAAGACAGGAAACAACAAATGTTGCAGAGGATGTGGAGAGATGGGAACCCTCGTACACTGCTGGTGGGAGTGCAAACTGGTGCAGCCACTATGGAAAACAATGTGGAGATTCCTCAGAAAATTAAGAATAGATCTACCATATGATCCAGCCATTCCACTGCTGGGTATTTATCCAAAGAACTTGAAAATGCAAAGGCACAAAGATACCTTCACCTCTATATTCATTGCAGCGTTATACACAATAGCCAAGACGTGGAAGCAACCTAGGTGCCCATCAAGGAACAAATGGATAAAGAAGATGTGGTATTTATACACAATGGAATACTACTCAGCCATAAGAAATGATGAAATCCGGCCATTTGTGACAACATGGATGGACCTTGAGGGTATTATGCTGAGGGAAATAAGTCAGAGGGAGAAAGTCAAATACCGTATGATCTCACTCATAACTAGAAGATAAAAACAGCAGCAAACAAACACATAGCAACGGAGAATGGATTGGTGGTTACCATGGGGGAAGGTGGGGGAGGGCAAAAGTGGTGATTAGGCTCACATGTGAGGGGATGGACTATAATTAGTTTTTGGGTGGTGAACATGATGTAATCTACACAGAATTTGAAATATATTTTGATGTACATCCAAAAGGTGTATAATGTTATAACCCAATGTTACTGCAATTAAAAATAAATAAATAAATAAAATTGAAAAAAAGAAAGAAAGCAAAAAAACCAAAAAAAATGTAAAATAAATTAAGAAAGCTTTTGCATAGTAGAGATTTTAGCTCTTATCTATGATGTATTATAATTATTTTTCCAGTTTGCTAGCGATTTTTCAACCTTGAAGCTGACTTCAATTTACTCTAAGAAAGCGTTCTTACAAGTCCCTACATTAATTCTAGTTGTAATTTTATAAAATTTTAGTAAACAAATGGGGTCAAAATGAAATTGTCTAGTCTAACTACCCTTCTCAAGCTGAATTGTCCCCCTAAAATATCCAGATGTAGTTAAGAATTCACTACCTCTTAGTGAGTTGGGACCTCTCACTGCTCCCAATTTTAATTGAGGGTCACAAATGACAAATTTTATCCCTGTTCCTTATGTAAAACCTCCAAACATGGGAAAATAACTATCCTCTCACCTTCGCCTTTAACTTCATCCACCCACACCTCCATTTCATGTCTTCATGTTTGCATGCTGAACCTGTCCAAGGCCTTCGAGTGATTGCCCTGTGCCATGGACTCACTGATTCCATTCACCATTCCAGTCTTTCCTCATAGAAAATCCAATTTGTCGTTATGCCTTTTGCTTTGTGCCTTATTCTGCAACGTGAAAACATAAGGTTTAACATAGTCTTGCAATTAACTTCTAATATCTCATCACATATAGTACCCTATTAGGGCTTAGGGAGTTCACAGCTCCAAATTCTAGAAGCCTCTCTCCTTTATTGATCAAATCATTTATATTTTGAATTGCTTGCTCCTGGGAATCATCCAGACATCCACGTAGCACACATTATGTAAAATGGAATGGCGAGACATTGTACAGCATATTAAATAAGTACTTGTGGGACCTTTGGCCTTCGTGATATTTGGCACCAGGGTGAAAAGCATACTTACTGCTGCCTCTAATAACTTGGGGCACTGGCACACCTTCTCATGAGCATAACGATGCTTTAGGCTTTGATGTACACAGCTCAAACTTAGAACTGGGATATGCCTATATTCATATAATGATACAGAATCTTTATCTCTAAATATATACGTATAAAGATACATATATACTTATATATACACATATATAATATATATTTATATATAAATATATTTTATATGTATATATATGTATTTATATATTTACAAAAATAAAGATGTATCAGATAGATATATATAAAAAGATGTATCAGAGCTGGGTTTATTTCCTTCCAGAATCTCAAAGAAAACTAGCATGCATTTCCCAGTGGCCAAGAAATCTAAGATCTCACAGAATACATTTCAGGTGTAAAAATGTTATTTATCCTGACCAACCATAAATAAAATTTACCAAAATATATTAATAATTTTCCCTTGCCATCCAAATGGCATTTGGAGTCACGTTTCTGACTTCATAAAGCTACCCTTTAAGGTGGAGCTAGTCCAGCAGTAGACAACTTTGTGATTATTAAAGTGACTTGGAGTAACAGTTGTTTTTTTGGCCCAATTGCAATGAAGTAAACATTCAACTCTCCAGCAGATGTAATTAGATATGTTACATAAAGCAAGGTCATCTACACAGTAAGAACATAGTCTAAAAAAAAGTCATGGAAAATGTCTTTTGCTTTCCTGTTTTATGAAATTATAAAACTTTAGGATTTCACACCCTTCCTAAATACACATTAGCACTAATGCTTACTGAATAATAAAATAGAGAGGTTTAAAAATAAAAAACGCTGCAGCTGAATCAGTCCCGTGGTCTTATCTATTACCAGTATCGAGTCCCCATATTCTGTGACTGTTGCCCCTTAGTGGTCCTCTGACACCTCTGTGAAGCCAGACACCACTTTGGCTGGCAGGATCAGAAGAGCTTTTTAAAAATGTATAAATATAAAGCTGTACCTATTTAATGTCCACATCTCAATGAGTTTGAGGATAAGCATATACCTGTGAAACTATCACCACTATCAAGGCTATAGACATATTCATCTCTTCCCAGAATATCCTCCCACCCCTTTTATTATTTTTTTTTTCAGAAAAGCTTTTAATTGACATTTTTCCTGTCTTGCCATCAGAGTAAATTAGTCTCCTGCCCGGCTTCAAACCTCTCTTTTGAAAAAGGCTTATATTCAAGAAAACGTCCTGTTCCCATTGTAAAATTGCATAACCTCCTTCCAGGTCAGCGCCTTCCTATCACCATAACAACCAGTAGGGTAAAAGGGAGGATTTATGACCCTCCGTGCTGACCTTCAATTCAGTCTGGATAGCTGGTCCTGAGGGAGGCCCTTCTTATCTCTTTGTGTACTCCAAGCACCTTGTTAACAATCTGCTGAACATCCTCCCGTTTGCATTCCTCTCATTTGTCAAGAATCAATAGATCAAACAAATACTCTCGGATTAAATAGATCCTACTTATACACTGGAAGGAAAGTGAGAAGCATTTTAAAGCGATAAGAAAGTACAATCTACTGATAGCAGCTTGGCTTAATGAAATAGGAAACTCTACATGAGCTGTATAACGTGACCCAGTGTTAGGGAACAATGGGGAAGCGTTGCTAAACTGAGCAAGTTTGCATCTAGACCCCTGCTATTTGAGGGGGGAAACCAGTATACCACCCTTGATTTCAAATGAAGCCATTCTCTTTACAGTTATAGGAATGAAGTTTCCAGAGCAAGAAGGGGTCTTACAGAAAATAAAGTAACGTCTTGTCTTGCCCCTCTGAGTTGAAAGCTGTGAGCTTTGACATGTGTGTGTGTATGTTCATAAAATCCTGTATGTACATACACTGAAGCCAATTCCCTACACATTCATCCTCTGTCTCAGTAAAAGCACAGCATGGGTCTCCTTCCTAAGTGGGTGAAATGAGTAATGTAAGGGCTGAAAGGGGGGGGAAATGTTTTGTACAAAGATGATTTGTAGAAAAGAATCAACTCTTTCCTCCTGAATCTTTACATGTCTAAATATAATAACCATCAGATTTTTAAAATTCGAAAACAACTTCTACAAAATAGTATATTTTGTTTTATACCTGAAGATAAGCACCAAAAATAATTGCAGTAAAACGCTGTACAAATTCAAATAAAACACATCTGGTGATTACCTTCTGCCCTCTGCCAGTCCCTGTTTTCAGAGGGGGTCGGGCTAAAATCCTTATTTTCTGCGAGAGATGGGCAGTGCCGTCAACGTGGAGAGGAGGGGAGAACAAGCACATCCCCTTTTATTTCCCACAGCGACGTGCTCACGGGGGAGAGAGTTCTGCGTGATTATCAATAAGTTCCAGACTTCCCAAACTGGATTGCCCCTCTGAATCACTTAGGGAGCTTGTATTTTTCTCCTAATTATGCATTCATGAGCCCCACCTCTGCCTGCTAAATTAGAATATTCAATTACCTAGCAATTTGTTTGTTTATTTGTAATAAGCAACGTATCAATATGCTCTCAATTCAGAAGTCACACATGCAGTCATCGGTATACAATAAGAAGTAATCTTCTAGTTCACTCCTCGCCTCTAGCTCCGCTATGCTGTTAGTGGTAACATGAAACCACTGTTACCAGTTCAGTGAGTATACTGTTACCAGTTTCTTGAGTATTTTATAAAAACAACTTATAGGGGCCGGCTCCGTGGCCGAGTGGTTAAGTTCACGCGCTCTGCTGCGGCGGCCCAGGGTTGAGATCCTGGGCACGGACATGGCACCACTCGTCAGGCCACGTTGAGGCGGCGTCCCACATCCCACAACTAGAAGGACCTGCAACTAAGATATACAACTGTGTACAGGGGGGGTTTGGGGAGATAACGCAGAAAAAAAAAAAAAAGATTGGCAACAGACAGTTGTTAGCCTAGGCGCCAATCTTTAAAAACAAACAAACAAACAAAAAAGCAAGGAAGTACTATAGGCATAGTGATAAAAATTGTCTAGGGTAGAGTGAATGCCACGGTTTTTGGTTTGTTTTTTTAGTTCACAGCATTCCATTGTCTGGATAAGCAACAATATATTTAAACAGTCTCCTACTGCTGGCGAATTAGATTTTCTTCCCCACTTTTGCTATTACAAACAATGCTACAGTGAATATTCTCACACTTATGATATTTGCACAGATGCAAGTATCTACATAGTAGAAATTCCCAGAAAGAGAATTTTCTGATCCAAAGGTATGTAACTTTTTTATTTTAATGGGTATTGCCAAATACCCCTCCACAAAAAATGTGCCAATTCTCGTTAGACATTTGCAAATTTGATAAAATCCTCAAGCACTTCTAGTGATCACACCAGATTAGAGACCAGTAATCTAGAATATTAGCTAATGTGTTAAGCTTGGATTTGTAGATTGAATCCTTTGCCTATTTTTCTGCAGATCCACTTCTATGAAGCTTTCCCTGTATCATCTGGCCAAATACTCCTCAAACTTAAACGTGCGTATGAATCATTGGGAGTATGGTGGATCTTGTTAAAAGGCAGATAACTTGAAATTCTCTATTTCTAACAAGCTCCTAGGTGAGGCTAATGCTATTGGTCCGTAGATCACACTTTTGAGTAGCAGTGTCCAAAGGGACTGTCACAGTCAGCAGCACGCAGATTAGCGCTTAGATTGTACTGTTTAGTGCAGTGGTGCTCAATCTCTTTGGTCTCATGACCCCTTAAAACTCTAAAATTATAAAGGGCCCCTCCAAAAAAGGCTTTATGTGGGTTAGATCTTTTGATATTTACCATGATTGAAATTAAAACTGGAATTTCTTAAAATGTCTATTTTATTTCCTTTCAAATAACAGATAATAAACTGATTGTATGTAACATAAATAACATTTTTATGAAAAAACCTTCCAAAATAAAGAAAGTTAGTGAGAAGAGTGGCATTCTTTTACATTTTTAAAAATCTCTTTGATATCTGGCTTGATAGAACACAGCTGGACTCTTGTATATGTTTCTGCGTGTAATCTGCTGTGTGTTGCACGTCATGTAGCCTCTGGAAAACTCCATCGTACATTCATGACAGATCAAGAATCAAAAAAAGAAAAGAACATTTTAGTATTATAATGAAACTAGTATTGACTTTTTAGATCCCTCAAAATATTCTTGGGGCTCCCCAGACCATGCTTTGAGAATCACTGGTGTAGTGTGCATTCCTTCTGTCACACCATAAAGACTATAAACTTCTTAAGAATAGAGAACATATCTTATTCTTGTCCTTTATTTCCATAGAGCTATCTCAGATTAAGTGCTGAATCAATGTTTCTTGATTTGCTGATCATGAGAATCAGATTTTGCAGTGTACTCTCATCCCATTTCCTTTGCGTGGGCAGTTGTGAACTGGACCATGGGGCTATGGGTAGAGGGGGAATAAGTCTCCTTTCACTCCCCCCCGAAAGGCTTGCAGTGAAAGACATGAAGCTCACCTATAAAGAAAATAATTCCATCATGGTATTATTATGAAGTGCTTTTACATCAATTCTTTTATTTGATACTAAAAATACACCTGTAAGCTGGGTAGAACAGTTGTTATTACCCTCATTTTACAGACAATGAAACTGAGACTCGAACTAATTTGCCCAAGTTTTTATAGCTAGTATGTCATGGCTGAGCCAGGGTTGAGAAAACAGAACTCAACCTCTGATCATGAATAGGTTGAAGGAATGGTTTAATGTATTTTATTGTGTATTTTTTTCGGTGTCATGGGATAAGAATACCATTCAAGATTGAGAATATTTACAACAAGGCGCCTTTATGGTGATCAAATGTTTTCAGTTCTTTGGGGGCATTCAATCACCTGCTAAAGCTGTTTATTGCCTGACGCTTGACAATGAACATTATCCTTCAAATTGCTTCCTGTTATAGTGTTGTTGCATAATTAGGTTTTCCAAGAAGTCTGTCTTAGTGTCATCATAATTTTCATTAGCATAGTGAGTAATGACAGTTTCTTCTGCTACCAGACCGATGTAGTTATTTCTTAACAAGCCTGGTATGTTACCTTCCGAAGGAGAAGACTAAGGTGGCAATTCAGGAGCTCAGAGTCCCTGTAGACAGCAAGGGCAATTTCTGCTTGGAAAGGATAGGTAATAGTAGGAAGGTCTATAGTCACTGAAGAAACTTTAGAAGCATGTTCTGGAGAGCTGATCCTTTCAATCCCAGCTCCAATTCCCAAATCCTAAAAATTGGAATCAGAGTCCTATTGTATTATTCCTGGGTGGATACTGGCATACTTTGGCCATGTTGAATACTTCGGGCTCTAAAATCTACAGTAAAAACTGCCAGGAGGCAGGAAGTGGAGTGGAGACTAGGATGCTCTTCCAAATATGCCTCAAAGTTCACCCCAGGGGTCTGTCAGTTGCAACATAAAAATGAATACAGTTAACTGGCAAATGTTGGTTCTATACGATTCAGATTTGGTTGTTTTCTGAAAAAATCCAATTAGAAAATCTGGTGGCTAATCTTAGACAAAATATATATACTCAGGCTATGCGTGTGTGTGTGTGTGTGTGTGAGACAGAGAGAGAGAGAGAGATTTAAATCTAGCCATTTGGTATCATCCAGAAATCGCCATTATCAAAAATCAATTAATAAAAACTCTTTCCAAGAGCCGGCCAGTGGCATAGCAGTTAAGCTCACACATTCTGCTTCGGTGGCCTGGGGTTCGCCAGTTCAGATCCGGGTGGGGACCATGGCACCGCTTGGCGTCCCACATATAAAGTAGAGGAAGATGGGCACGGATGTTAGCTCAGAAACCAGTCTTCCTCAGCAAAAAGAAGAGGATTGGCAGCAGTTAGCTCAGGGCTAATCTTCCTCAAAAACGAAAAAACAAAAAACAACTCTTTCCAGTTTTGAATGCATTATTTTCATTTAGTTAAACCATAGTTGGGGATATAACTAAAAAGAAATACTTGGGAAGAGATCAGCAGGACTTTTTTATTATAACATCCATAAAACATGGAGTGTCACAAATGATCCTCCAGTTTAAGAACTGATGACAACGAATAGCTGTGAGTACGTGTGTGTTTTCTTTTACTGAGGATAAATCTCCTGGCTTATTAAATAGCTCACTTTGCAGTGAAATTGGTTCATATGATGCTTTTCTATATAGACAAAGCAATTGTCTCTTTTTTTGGTGACAGATATTTTCTTACTGATCTTTCTCTTAAGCATCATGTACTCAGTGTTACAAGTGTCCAATGACAAAATAGGATTTGTCCTTTACTCATTAAATTTTTTATTGGGTGGTGGGGATTATGCATTCTGCTGAGCAGAAAAACACAGCAGATCCTTGAAAAATAATGTAGTAAAGTGTGTGAAATAACTACCATTGGGAGATACTCTGCTTTGTCATTTAGAATCCACTGCATAAATAAGACTAAGGTACTTTTCTAGAGTTATTATGCAAGACAAAAAATTCCATAATTGTGGACCAAGCCATAGACAAGTAATCAATGCAGGATTTATGCAGCCCGCATGCAGCAGAAATCAGGGCAGAGGGAATGGAGATGATTCAACTTAACCGTCATTAACAAACACAAAGAACCATGAGAAATACGTTTTGTTTGATAGAATCTAAAGAGATTAAAAGAAAATTACCAGTTTATCTATAACATGGAAAACTAGGCTTCAGAATCAAACCTCTAATATTGTCTCTGCTCTTTATTTTCTCTCTTCAATTCTCACCGAATATTTGTCACCATCAACCCTCTTGAGGTCACTGTCTTTTACTAAATCAGTGTTTATTGAGCGCTGAGAATGAGCAGATAGATCACTATACAGCTCAGAATAGGTGGTTACAAAAAAGTGGAGGATGGAGGCTTTGCCCTGATGGCTCCTATAATCAATGAGAAAGACAAACAAATAAAATAATCGTACCAGAAATACATAAATGCATATATGACTACCCATATGGAGAAGCTATCCTGCTTCTAAACAAGACAGACTATCTGTAAATTTTCAACCAGCACTTGCTTAAGTACAAAGAAAGGTTGATTCAGAGCTTAATACAAAAACTGATTTTTTGAGTACAAAATTTTAATTGACAACACAATTGGAATCATTGCATAAAGGGTTTTCATCTGCATCTGTACAAGTCATGTTTGGCAGCAATTTGTAAATGGATTATTTGAGAATGAGTATTTCCTCATTATATTATTTAAGCACCTACTATATATCCAACAACGAGCTACACTTTCTCATAGACAGGCAAACCAGGAAGGAGGGTAGAAGATGTAAAATATTTGGAGAAACTACAGGTCCCTCCAGCTCCAACGTTATGTGTCTGTACATAAAGTGAGCATTATTTCCACGCCAGTATGGGCAGTTCTCAGGGAAAATAGAGATCAATATCCTTCAGTTGAATATAAAAATTTGAGAGCATCTAGTATGCCCAAGCTCTCTGCACCTTGTTCGGGGGTGTATGAAGATGAGTAATTCTCAATCCCTGCCCTCAAGGAACTTATAGGCAATTACACAAAGAGCTCCAGTTTGAAGCCAGATGTTGTTAGTAACATTAGAGAAGACCACCCAAGGCGCTATGGGGCCTTACAGTAAGGACAGGAAGAACACGTCATCTTGTGTGGAAGAAAGGCTTCACAAAAAGAAGCAGGACTGAAGACAGACTTTGAGAGATGGCTAGGATTTCAGAGCAGTATTGGCAACCGTGCAGAGGCTGGAAAGCTAAGGATGAACTCACAGGTTAAGGATTTGTCTATTTTATCTAGAAGAGAATAGGGACGGAGGGAGTTAGTGGAGTACACGGACAAACGTGGAATTCGGACCATTGTGGCCCTTCACTTTTACTCGTATTGTGGTCCCTGGATGAAATGTTCCCCTCTTCCTTTTAAACTTCCCACTCCACTCGATTCCTCACCTTCCTTCAATTACTGGCTTAATTTTTTACTTCCTTAGGCTTCCTTTGACTACTCCAGTCCTTCTCTGATCAATCAAAGCCCTTAATATGTATCATACAATTTAGCACTTAATGAACTACTGTCTTCTATTGTTCATAGTCACAGCTGTTACACTGGCCATGAACATACCAAACCCCTCCTGGCCGGCTTTACCACCTCCAAGCCAAAGTCAGCTTAATCATTAAAGGCCAGGCCTACTTCTTCTAGTTTGTTTCCTCTAATCAGAGGCAGGGTGCTCTTATTGACTGCTCCGCATCCCCCTGGAACCAAAGCAGAAGTATAGTCAAAAGTGCTATGGGCTCAGGGCTTAACACTACCTTCAAAATAAAGAGTGACTAACACAGTATCTGCACTTTTCCAGAATTTTCTACATGATGCTGCTCTTAATGGGCATCTCACCATATACCAGTACCATATAACAAAAATAATGTCATCACCCTCGTTGTGCCTGTAATTTTAATAGCAATAAATATTCACTGAGTGTTTTATGTGTGTCAAAGGTTATGCCAGGTGCTTTGTATGTTTTATTTCATCAAATTGTTGCAGCAACCTGGTGAAGCTGGTACTGTTAATAATCCCATTTCATAGATGAAGAAATTGAGGTTCTTAATTTATTAATAGTAGCCCTGAAGTTGGAAACACTTTTGACTCGAGGGCCCTTGCTCCTTATGTCCTGCTTTACTGCCTCTTGTGCACAGGTGAGCTCCAGTCAGTGCTTCTTCAGTATGCATAACATTTTACAAACCATTAAATAAAACATGGCAGGAATCTGATCTGCATGCCTGAAAACTTTACACACACATGAAAGATTCTCTTCTGAATGGTAAGATGGCTGATCCTGTGGGAACAGCAACTTCTTCAAAGTACCACGAGAGCTAAAGTTCTTTTTCAAATATTCTCCTATTAAAGTGTCAGCTTAGAATGGTGCCAGCCTTCAGGCAAAGTTTGCTGGTTCATCAATCCTGGTTAATATTTTTTTTTTTTTTTAAGATTGGCACCAGAGATGACACTTGTTGCCAGTCCTTTTGGGTTTTTTTCTCCTCCTTCTTCTTCTCCCCAAAGCCCCCCAGTACATAGTTGTATATATTCTAGTTGTAGGTCCTTCTGACTGTGCTATGTGGGATGCTGTCTCAGCATGGCCAGATGAACAGTGCTAGGTCTGTGCCCAGGATCCAAACCAGTGAAACACTGGGCCACCGAAGCAGAGCATGTGAACTCAACCACTAGGCCACGGGGCCGGCCCCTGCAGCTAACAGTTTGTCTGTTTTTGTTGCACACGTCATCTCAACTTCTGAAGATAAAACTCTAAAGATACATGTGTAAATAGAGCATAAGAAGGCTTGTACTAAGAGCTATAAAATGGTTTCTCCATTTGTGTAAAATAGAAACGTATATCCCCCATTAACCTCTTAGCTGTGAAGACTAAAATGGTAGCCATTTGGGAGAGGTGCTTCATATAAACTAAAGTTGGGATAGCATTCTGAGCATGTTGGTGCCCTATGAGTATCTAGGGAGTCATGGGACATATTCAGAGTAAAGTAGGGTATTTTTTTTCCTGTGGCTGGCTGCTGTAACAAATTACCACAAATGTGGTAGCTTTAAAATAAAAAGAAATTTATTCCTTTACAATCCTGGAGACCGAAAGTCCAAACTCAGTTTCACTGAGCCAAAATCAAGGTAAGGCAGGGCCGTAGTCCCTCCTGAGGCTCTCAGGGAGAATCTGTTCCTTGCCTTCTCCAGCTTCTGGTGGCTGCTGGCATTCTTTGACTTGTGGCCACATCACTCCAATCTCTGCCTCCATGGTCACATTGTCTCCTCCTCTTCTGTCTATAATCTCCCTCCGGTTCCCTCTTATAAGGATATGTGGGATTTCATTTAGGGCCCACCCAGCTAATTCAGGACAATCTCTCCATCTTAAGATCCCTCATTTAGTCACATTTGCAAAGACTCATTTTCCAAATCAGGTAACTCTTACAGGTTCCAGATATTAGGACCTCATATCTCTGGGGGTGTTATCCAACCTACCACAGATAGAAAAATAGTCAAATAAAGCACCTTGTTGATTTAACCGTGTTTATATGGACGATATGTCCCATTTGTTCACAGACATCTTCCTACAAGAACAGTGACCTCCTTGCCTTCAGTTATTCCTCTCCTTCTCTAGCCAAGCATTCTCTACATTACACCCAGTGTGGTCTTTCTGAAATACTTATTACTTCCATGACTCCCCACTGCCTAAAGGAATATAACATACAAACCTGTTGTTGTTACACAAACCAAAGTGGGTTCCCTCCTGGCGAGTTAAATCAGACTCTCCACCAGAAGTAGTTGTCTCACAAAGTAAAGTACATTTGCGGCAAATAGGAGACCAAAGTCATGACGTCCCCGAACAAAGGGAAGCAGGGACATTTATTTCAGATGTGGAATGAATATTCAAAAGAGAGAGGTGGATATTTGCTTGCGCAGGCTCAGTTGGAAAACATGCTTCCACATACATGCAGGTTACAGTAATAAGGCCTAAGCTCCTCCTGGAGAGATCTTAGCATTAAAAATAAGGCAAAGGTCACAGGCATAGCTCCTGTGATGAGGCTTGGTCCGGTTCAGGGAGGTTGGTGATTGTACCTCCTTAACGTAACAAAAGGAAAAAGATCAATGTGGAAAAACAGTTAAAATATCCAAACCCACCCATGAGTTCCTTGGGGTAGCTAGTCAATGACATTATTATGGCATGTGGGTACAACTCCTTCTTCACCTCGCCCCAACTCTTTCCTTTCTGACCTCATCCTCTGTCATTGCATTGCATGTCTCCAAACCTCAGTCATACTGAACTGGTCTTTGCTGCCTGAGAAAGTCATGCTCTTTCAAGCCTGGTTCTCCCTCCGCCTCCCATATCCTTTCCTTCTTCACTTACTCAACTTTTCATCTTCTTTTAAGACTCAATGGAACCATCTCTTCCTGTGTAAAGTACTTCCCCGGGGCAGAGTCTGATGTTCTCTATCCTGTGTTCCTGCAGAAACTAGTGCAGACATCATCTTATAATTAATCACATTTATTACAAAAAGCTGTTTAATGGCTATCATCTAACACCATTTTATGAACTAGTGCAAGGGCAGGAGTACGGTGGTAGGCTGAATAATGCTCTCCACCAAATGTCCATATTCTAATCCCCAGAACCTTTGAATATGTTACCTTGCATGGCAAAAGGAACTTTGTAGATGTGCTTAAGGTTGTGGGCTTTGAGATAGGGAGGTTATCCTGGATTATCCAAGTGGGACCAATCCAATCACAAGCATCCTTATAAGAGAGAGACAAGAGGGTCAGATACATAGAGAAAGAAGATGTAAGTGTGGAAGGAGATGTCAAGTAGGAAAGAAGAAGCTATGCTACTAGCTTTGAAGATGGAGAAAGGGGCCATGAGCCAAGGACTATAGGTGGCCTCTAGGAGCTAGGAAAGGCAAGGAAATAGATTCTCCCCTAGAACCTCTAAAGGAACACAGCCTTGCCAAGATCTTGGTTTTTAGGACTTCTGACCTCCAGAATCCTAAAATAATAAATACACTTGAGATCACTAAGTTTGTAGTAACTTGTTACAGCAGCAACAGAAAATGAACATAGGCACTGTCCTACGTCACTTTGACTCCAAGCATAGTGCCTGGCACATAGTGGGTAGTCAATTTGTTTGCTGAATGAACGAACAAAGACAGTGATTGCTATACTGGTGGGGGATTCCACTGAGATAGTCCGTCAACATTGTAGGTCCTAATACCACTGGAGCGAGGAGCATAATGTTACCCCTAGTAAGCTCTCTGACTCTTAGCTCAGTGATCTTCTAACTAGAATTTCAGAAGACACTGAAAAACATTTGTGAGAAACAGGCGTGGTTGAAGTGTTCCTGTTGTTTCTACCTTCCCACACCCCAGTCCTAGTACTCAGACCAGAAGTGTATAAAAGACAACCAAACTTTTTAGATTTTATCTTTGCCCCTATAGGTAAAAAAAATGCATGCAGCAGCAAGAGCATAAAATACTTCCACATATCCCTTTATGATAATCTAGTGTGAAGAAACAAAACAGTACAGGAAACATTTCAAAGGCATCAGGACTTTTTTTTCCCCCAGAAAAATCCCATCGGGGACTACCGTAGTCCTCTGGCCACCTCTCCCATGCCAGCAGCAGGCTGCAGAGTAAGTTTCAAAGATCACATCCAATGGTCCTCTCAAACTGAAAGCAGTAGTTTTAGTCCACAACCTAGTACCATTCAAGGGATACAAGGGCTCTCTTCTGGAATCCACAACCTTGGCCTAAGCCTTGCCTTTTACTATTTCTCAGTGCCCATCTACCCCCAGTAAACCACTGAGTTGCATACACTCATCCCACCAATTAAAGAGCAAAACTATGGCCACAAATCTAATTACAAAGATTAGAGCTCAATTTGTCAGAAACTGCATTCTTAGAGGTGGATATAACATAGGCAGTGAGGGTTTCATTTGAGGATATCAGATAAGGATGTATAAAATACTTATTAAATACTTCCTAAACCGCAAAACGCCAGAAAATATGAAATATGCATCTGGGAGTCTTAGAGAAGAGGGAAAATAAGAGATAACTGGCTTATATTCAGATGCTGCCAGGGAGAAATGTACTAAGGCAGGCAGACTTCTGGTTTTAAAAGCCAAGGACAAAGGCTGCATGCTTCTCTGACGTCAGCACCTACCAGAAAGAGCTGGGCTGACCAGGAGCTCTTTTCCTCCTGGGGGCTGCATATTGGAAGAGATGATGGGGTATTCTTTCTCAACTCTTCTCCCTGCACCAGTTTCCTAAGAGGACTCATTACAGAGCCAGCAGAGGAGGTAGGCCTCATGAGACTGCAGGGGCCCCAATTATCCAAAATCCATCTCTTCACCTGCTTGCTGAGGCCTAAAATGCCTTTAACATGGAAAAACCTTATAGGCCACAAATGGAGCTAAATGACTTAAAATTTGAATGCCTGATTGAGGCCGCAAAGGAGCTAAAATCAGCCACTCAAATCATCAAGAGTCAATACCATCATTGAAACTTTCCTTGGTCTAGTAGGAAAGAGGAGAAAAGAGCAGGAAGACATTGGACAGAGAAAAGGATGCACGAAGAGGAGGTTACAGATGCTGAAGATGTAGTTATTCCTACTTACCTCTTCTAGGTGGGACAAATTGCAGAGCATTTTTGACATGGCTGCTTGCAAAGATAAATGTACACTGCTCTGCTTTGCATGTTTAATGAAGTGTTGGTGTTTTTCAGCGTAAGGAGAAGAAAAATAAGACAAACCTCCCTAAGGTTTGTTCTAGCCTTGAGGTAGAAAGCCATACTTGAAAAGTTTCTCTCTTTCTGGTTAAAGAAAAACCATCACTTCAAATTTCTGTTTGTTCTTTGAGTCGCTAAAGATCGAGGCCTGAGGTAAATGGCTCTTGTTTGGAAAAGTTCATACCTGGGTCTTCTTGTTTCTGCAAAAGTAGGTCTGGTCTGGGACAAAACTTGAGTTGAAATGGAAGAGTGATTTGAAGGTTTGGCATGGCATCCATGAGGAAGAATAAGACAAGGTTGATTGCAGGAGGAAATCGGATCCAGAGAAAGAGGTTTCTTGTTTCTTTGTTTATTTGTTTCCACAGCCCCTCAAAGAGGATCTATTAGATGAAGCACTTCTATTCTTTCATACATTGGTAGGTAAAGATGCCACATAGAGGTAGCCTGTGAGGCCAACATTCAGCATAGCGTCAAGGTCCAACATATCTAGATGAAGACACATTATTCCCTCACAGTATTCGGGCTTGCATTCTTCCCTCTCTCTTTTTCTCCCTTTCCTTTTTTCTGTCCTCATTTATCTAGCCACCTGATCATTTAACAAATATTTATTAAGCATCTATTGTGTGACAGGTGCCAGGCTATGCACTTGGTCTACATATTTGAAGTTCACAGTCTAGTGGAGGTCAAGGACAAGTAAACATACTTTCTGGAAGGCATTTGAAAAATTTGCATCAGATGACCTTAAAGGTGAACAGCTTTGACCCAGAAACTGCACTTTATAACAAATAATAAGACAAGGATATTCAGTAAAGCATTTTTATAGTGGTTGAAAAATTTTAAAAAGTTAAATATTGAACAACGGAGGATTGGTTATATTGTGCAGCTTTTAAATCATGTAAACCAGCAATATTTAACTACATGATGACATTTTTACAATATATTAAGTGGAAAAAACAAGATGCAATACCACATATATATATTATGATTAAAAATGCATATAAAATATACAAAGAGAGAAATAAGCAAAAAATGGGAAGACTACATACAAAAATGCTATCAGTATTTATATCTTTGAGTGATAAGATCAGGGGGGATATTTTTAAATTTTGTACATTCTATATTTTGACATTTCCCTAAATTTTGTAAATAAACATGTAGTACTCTTAAAATCACTTTTAAAAAACAATTCTGTGCCAAATGATTTCATTCTTTAGTGTTATTAAGTGAAGTCTTCCAATCACTATTTTTTTCATTAGTGGACTACCCAGAAGGTACTAACGGTGTCTTTAGGTGATCTGAGGTCTCCATGGAGACCTCAAATCAATAGAAGTAGTGTGAATGCAGGAAAAGCATAAAATATGGAGTCAGGATATAGTTGGGCTCCACTGCCCAGTGAATGATTGTTATTCTTCTGAGGAAGGGGATATAGAATAGCAAAGGTGTCTACGTAGCAGAACCCCTGTAAGGATTTATTTAGACAGTTACATGAAATGCATTATGAAAACATAAAATGTCATATTGATCTTATCAGTATTGTTCCTCAATCATTAAATAAGAACAAAGAAAAAAATTAGACAATAATAAAATTCCTGATATTTATCTGATCTCTAGGTTTGGAAGGCCTATCTAAGCATTATACAAGGTCATAAATTCATGATTGAAAATATTTGCCACAGATATCGTAGAAAAAGGGTTAAAGTCTCTAATATAAAATGGATGGAAAAATCAATAAAATTTGAACACTTTCACAGGGAAATAGGCAGAGTTTTGCACAAGTAGTTTGTAAAAGAAGAAATACAAATGGGAATAACAAATGAAAAATGTTTTCAAAATCACTAGTAAGCCAAAAAAAGAATATTAATAAAGGAAGTTTTGCCTAGTAGATTGGTAATGTTTTAAATGATAACATCCACTGTTGATAATAATTTGAGAAAGCTGACATTCTTAAAAACAGCTATTGTTTCTTTATAGTTTTCAGGTTTTGCTCAATGGGAACTTATTAATTTTGGAATGAGAATATAAATGTTTTCCTAAAAAACACATCAACATACAATTTAAGTATAAAGCAGCCATACACATACAATGCAATTTGAATATAATGTAGTGATGAATATTTTATGTTTAAAAAACCTGAAAAATTTTGCATGTAATACAATTTTTTCACAAATCCAATCATACTGAAAATTAACTGGGAAATATGCTTGAAGAAATCCCATGGAAAATCTATATATAAATATATATGGTGTTATAAAGCAAATCATAATAATCATTTGACCTATCTTCTCACAATAAACATTATAGAAATATGTATGTGTATTATTAGTAGTACAAATAAATATCTTGTATGATTTCATTTTCACGTATTAACTTTCCCAAGAGTAAAGTCCACTTGTAATTATTCACCTAGCTTCCTGTTGTTACTACAGATGCTTGTCCAAGCCACTAAAATATAAATCAGCCTTTCAAGGTGTTGATTTAAAAATTCACCCAGGCATATGCACTGAAAAATGCTTCTTTCCATCCAAAATTATTTGAAAAATATTGTCCCGAGAATTGTTGGTCACATCTTTGGACATTTTCTAGGTTCTCTATCAATTAGCTACTGTGCTTTAGGTTTTAAATACGCTGGACTCTTTCACAAGTCAAACCCCTTGTAGGGGAAGTTTGCTGTTTTCTTTTCTTTCTTTACATTTTAAACAAATGCAAAGCTGCACATCCTACACAGCATTCTTAAAAGTCCCTTCAGGACAAACTGTCTCAGGACTGAGAGCTGGTACTCAGGTTGGTTTCCTAATTTCTTCCCCATGATGATAGTTATGAATTTCTAAAGACCTCAGGCTGGTGCCTGTAATGGCTATCTTGTTTCTCCCAACAACAGACAGAGCAGCGGCAGGTGAGCTCTCCACTCTGCCTCCTGCCAACATACCTCTGCCCTCCCCAAAGGCACAGTGCTCTCCGCCTGTCAGTCCTTGATCTCCTGGCTGAAACTGCCTACCAGGATGCCAATTAGTGCCAATATGGCTGTGGGTGCACGTGCACACACAGACTCACAGCAAAGAACAGGTGGAAAAAGCCAATGATTTGTTTTTAGTATCATCTAGATATACTGCGCTGAAACAGACTTTCTATTCAAACTCAGCTTTTTAGTCTGCTTAAAACACCTCCCTCTAAATTAAAGTGATTTCTCATCACAATGCCGTGGGATGATATATCCAAGAACACCTTAATTGATTGTACTGTCAACATTATCACTGCCACTTTATTGTTACCAGCATTTCTAGTGCAATGAAAGGAGCCAGCGTTTGGGGTAGGCACCTATGTAAACTTCATTTATTCACATAGGCACATACATATAGAGTACAAGGCAGACAGGAAGGATGCAACAAGTGTTTGATTGAATTTTCTCATTTAATGCTTACAAATTCTCTGTGAGATATGTATTATTCAATTCATTTTACAACTGAGGAATATGAGGCACAGAGGGATGAAGTCATCTGTCCGTGATCACACATTCTGTACGTGGCTGAATGCAGAATTAAAATCAGGGCTATCTTAAAAATCTCCAGACTTTAACTTTCTTGTGGTCTGTTTGTGTGCCTATTCCATCTCTATGCCCACAGTACTGTTACACTTTGGGTATTGCAGGTGCTCAATAAAAGTTGTGTCATCAAATTTATATGCCAAACAGACGCTCGACAGTATTAGTCATTAGGGAAGTGATACCAACTCACACCTACCAGGATGTCTATAATCAAAAAGACGGACAAAAACAAACTCTGGAGAGTAGTATATGGAGAACGGGAACCCTCACACACTGCTGGTGGGAATGTAAAATGATGCAGCTGCTTTCGAAACAGTCTGGCAGTTCCTTACATTGTTAAACATACAGTTACCATACGACCCAATGATTCCACTCCCAAAGAAATGAAATTTCTCTCAAGAGAAATGAAAACAAATGTCCACACAAAACCTTGTACATGAATGTCTGTAGCAGTATTATTCATAATAGCCAAAAAGTGGAATCAATCTGAATGTCCATTCCCTGATGACTACATAAACAAAATATGGTAAATGCATATGATGGAATATTATTCAGCCACAAAAAAGAATGAAGTACTGATTTATGCTACAACATGGGTAAACCTAGAAAATATTATACTAAGTGAAAGAAGCCAGAGATAAAAGGCAATATATGATTATATTTATATAAAATGTCCAGAAATCTATAGACAGAAAGTAGATTAGCAGTTGCCTAGGGTTGGGGTGGGAGTGAGGGACGATGAGACGATTGGTGGCTGAAGGTTAAAGGGTACCGAGTTTCTTTTGGGGATGATAAAAATGTTAAAAAATTGACTGTGGTGAGGGGCCAGCCCAGTGGTGCAGTGGTTAAGTTCACATGTTCTGCTTTGGCAGCCCAGGGTTCGCCGGTTTGGATCCTGGGTGCGGACGTGGCACCACTTGGCAAAGGCATGCTGTAGTAGGCGTCCCACATATAAAGTGGAGGAAGATGGGCACAGATGTTAGCTCGGGTCCAGTCTTCCTCAGCAGAAAGAGGAGGATTGGCAGCAGATGTTAGCTCAGGGCTAATCTTCCTCAAAAAAAAAAAAAATTGACTGTGGTGATAGTTGCACATATCTGTGAATATACTAAAAACCCTCACTTTAAATGGATGAATTGTATGGTATGTGAATTTTATCTTAAGAAATCTGTTATTTTTTTTAAACCAAGCGTTAGAATAATGCATGTACTATGAGCACCCCATGCATATAATTAGTCCATATGTGTATGCATACATGTGTTTGTCTGTATGTGTGTTAGTATAAGACGTTCATTTCAAAGGTTTCCTGAAGCCATTGTATTTTTGTACTTGCTTTTTAAATCTAAAGGTACTCAAAAAACAACTATGTGGTAAGCCATCTAAAATGTGTAGGTCAGGGGCTGGCCCCGTGGCCGAGTGGTTAAGTTCGCGCGCTCCGCTGCGGGCGGCCCAGTGTTTCGTTGGTTCGAATCCTGGGTGCGGACATGGCACTGCTCATCAGACCACGCTGAGGCGGCGTCCCACATGCCACAACTAGAAGAACCCACAACGAAGAATATACAACTATGTACTGGGGGCTTTGGGGAGAAAAAGGAAAATAATAAAATCTTTAAAAAAAAAAAAAAATAAAATAAAAAAAATAAAAATAAAATGTGTAGGTCAGAAATAGCTGCCCTCAAAAAAGCTTGATTGGAGGAAGGAATGAAAATACCATCTGTTAGGCACCTGAGATGGGCCGAGCACCATACAAGTTATTTACACACAGTGTTTCCCTTGGTAAATGAGTGATACGGTAAAAATAAACAATGGAAAGAGAGGTGAAAATATATTCCTCTAACATCTTTTAAATACTGCTTAAGATAGTGTCCTATAGTAGATAAAGCACATACTTTGTGATCAGATCCTAGTTCAAAAACCCAGTTCTTCCATTAGTTAGCTGTAGAAACACAAGCAAGTTACTTGAGCCCCAGGAGTCTCACCCGTAAGGCTAGAAGGCTGTTATTTCTGCTATTGTGTTTGCTATAAGAATTAAATGGGAAATCTAGAGTATGCTTGTCATTAGAGAGCAACTTCTCATCAATGTGACTTTCTTTTCCCTTTCCTTGATTCAGGTCCCCTTCAAAAGTGGTGTGTGTTTGTGTGCGGGATGGTGGTGGTGGCTTGGAATTTGTTATCTCCTAATATATCTGAACTCTTGAATTAAGGTGATATCTACAACATCACTGTCAATATGACAGTTTGCTTATTTTTTTATTATTACTTTATTGAGGTCATAATAGTTTATAACATTGTGAAATTTCATTTGTACATTATTATTTGTCATTCACCATATATATGTGCCCCTTTACCCCTTTTGCCTACACCCCAAACCTCCTTCACCTCTGGTAAGTGCTAATCTGTTTTCTTTGTCCATGTGTTTATTTATCTTCCACATATGAGTGAAATCATGCAGTGTTGGTCTTTCTCTGTCTGGCTTATTTTGCTTAACATCATACCCACAAGGTCCATCTGTGTTATTGCAAATGGGATGATTTTGTCTTTTTTTATGGCTGAGTAGTATTCCATTGTATATATATACCACATCTTCTTTATCCATTCATCAGTTGATGGGCACTTGAGTTGCTCCCATATCTTGGCTATTGTTAATAATGCTGCAATGAATGCGGGGTGCATAAGTCTCTGAATTGTTGTCTTCAAGTTCTTTGGATAAATACCCAGTAGTGGGATTCCTGGGTCATGTGGTGTTTCTATTTTTAATCTTTTGAGAAATCTCCATACTGTTTTCCATAGTGGCTGCACCAGTTTGCATTCCCACCAGCAGTGTATGAGGGTTCCCTTTTCTCCACATCCTCTCTAACATTTGTTATTTTTCGTCTTGGTAATTATAGCCATTCTATCAGGTGTAAGGTAATATCTTACTGTAGTTTTGATTTGAATTTCCCTAATGATTAATGATACTGAACATCTTTTCATGTGCCTGTTGGCCATCTGTATATCTCTTTGGAAAAATGTCTATTCATGCCCTCTGCCCATTTTTTGATCGGGCTTTTTGTTGTTGTTGAGTTCTTTATACATTTTGGAGATTAATCCCTTGTTGGATATATGATTGCAACTATTTTCTTCCAGTTGGTGGGTTGTCTTTTCATTTTATTCCTGGTTTCTTTCACCTTGCAAAAGCCCCTTGACGTTAGCCCCTCATGCAAGTGCAATCCCTAGATAATAGCCTGTAGAGTCACAAGTAAATTTAAGTTCCTCATATTACTCCCCCTATGGCCCTTGTGATAAACAGTCTGCCTTGCCTCTCAGGGCCTTCCCCTTTCCATCCTTTAGGTAAGACCCCTGCAAAACTTCCAAAACCCCACTATTTTTGCTTTGAATTGGCCGACCTGACCTTAGCCCAAGAATCCCAAAGCAGTACACCCACATACCCTAATAAAGGTGTGTACCCAGGTCCTTCCACTCTCTCTACCTGCACATCTGCCTTGACCTCCTCGTGTGGCCACTCGAGGCATGCTGTGTACTTCCTCCAGGACCCGTGAGTAATAAACTTTTCTATTTCAATTCCCCTGTGGTCTTTTGTTGAGCCAAGTTTCACCATCTGATAGTCCAGGACTCTAATTAACGAATGTTGATTTAATAAAATTACAACAGTATACCTTGTGAAATAATAGCCACAATCAAGGTAATTAACATATCCATCACCTCACACAATTACCACTTTTGATCTGTGGTAAGAACACTTAAGATCTACGCTCTTAGCAAATTTCAAGTATAAAGTACAGTATCGGTAACTATATGGTCATGTGCCACATAACGTTTCCATCAACGACAGACCCCATATGCCACGGTGGTTCCATAAGATTAGTACCATATAGCCTAGATGCGTAGGAGGCTATATCATCCGGATTTCTGTAAGTACACTCTATGATGTTTGCACAATGACAAAAATCACCTAATGATGCATTTCTCAAGAATGTATCCCCGTCGTTAAGCAATGCATGACTGTAGTCACATTGCTGTGCATTAGATCTTCAGAACTTATTCATCTTGCATAACTGAAACTTTGTATCCCTTGACTAAACTCTACTCATTTACCTCTCTCCTCAGCCCCTGGTAACCACCATTCTACTCTGCTTCTATGAGTTTGACTATTTTATGTTTCCCTATAAGTGAAATCATGAAATATTTATCTGTCTGTGTCTGGTTTATTTCATTTAGCATAATGTCCTTCAGCTCCATCCATGTTGTCACAAATGGCAGGGCTTCCTTTTTCTTAAGGTTGAATATTATTCCATTGTATACATATACTACATCTTCTTTATCCATTCATCCATCGATAGGCATTTAGGTTATTTCCATATCTTGGCTACTGTCAATAATGCTGCAATGGACTTGACAGGTTAGGTATCCCTTTGAGATAGTGATTTAATTTCCTTTGGATATATATCCCAAAGTGGAATTGCTAGATCATATAGTAGTTCTATTTTTAATTTCTTGAGGTACCTCCATGCTGTTTTCCATGTGGTTGTGCCAATTTACATTCTCACCAACAGTGTACAAAGTGCTCCTTTTCTCTACATCTTCATCAACACTTGCCATCTTTTGTCATTTTGGTAATAGCCATCCTAGCAGGCATGAGGTAGTATTACATTTTGGTTTTGATTTGCATTTTCCTAATGATTAATGATGTTGGGCGCCTTTCCATATACCTGATGGCCATTTGTATGTCTTCTTTGGAAAAATATCTATTTAGGTCCTTTGCCCATTTTTTTTTTTTTTAAAGATTTTATTTTTTCCTTTTTCTCCCCAAAGCCCCCCCGGTACATAGTTGTGTATTCTTCGTTGTGGGTTCTTCTAGTTGTGGCATGTGGGACGCTGCCTCAGCGTGGTCTGATGAGCAGTGCCATGTCCGCGCCCAGGATTCGAACCAACGAAACACTGGGCCGCCTGCAGCGGAGCGCGCGAACTTAACCACTCGGCCACGGGGCCAGCCCCTCCTTTGCCCATTTTTAAATCAAGTTATTTATATTTTTGCTATTGAGTGGTATGAGTACTTTATATATTTTGGATATTAACCTCTTACCAGATATATGGTTTGCAAATGTTTTCTCCCATTCTAGAGGGAGTGTTTTTCACTCTGCTGATTGTTTTCTTTGCTGTGCAGAAGCTTTTTAATTTGATGCAATCCCACTTGTCAATTTTTGCTTTTGTTGCTTGTGCTTTTGGTGTCATATCCAAAAAATCATTGCCCAGACCAATGTAAAGAAGTTTTTCCCCTGTGTTTTCTTCAAGTATTTTTATGGATTCAAGTCTTATGTTTAAGTCTTTAATCCCTTTTGAGTTGATTTTGTGTATGGTGTGAGATAGGGGTCCAATTTCATTCTTCTGCATGTGGTTATCCAGTTTTCTTAACGCCCTTTATTGAAGAGACTGTCCTTTCCCTATTATGTGTTCTAGGTACCCTTGTTGATGATCAGTTTACCATATAAGCATGGGTTTATTTCTGAGTTCTCTATTCTGTTCCATTGGTCTATATATGTCCATTTTTATGCCAGCACCTACTTATTTGATTACTGTAGCTTTGTAATATAGTTTGAAATTAATAAATGTGATGCCTTTGCCTTTGCTTTTCTTGCTCAAGATTGCTTTGGCTATTTGTTTTTCTGTGTGTGCATGTGTGTGGTGTGTGTGTGTGTAGTTCCATATGAATTTTAGGATTTTTCTTTTCTATTTCTGTGAAGAATGCCATTGGAATTTTGACAGGGATTGCACTGAATCTATAGATCACTTTGGGGAACATGGACATTTTAACAATATTGATAATGTTAAAATGGTAGAGCCACTTTTGAAAACAGCTTGGCAGTTCCTCAAATGGTTAGACATAGTTACCATATTACCCAGCAATTCCAGTCATATGCGTATACCCAAGAGAATTGAAAGCATATGTCCACAAAAAACATTTACAAAATATTCATAGCAACATTTTTCATCATAGTAAAAAAAGTATAAACAATCCAAACATCTAGCAATTAGTGAATAAACAAATTATGATATAACCATGCAATGGAATATTTTTACCCATAAAAAGGAATGAAGTACTGATACGTGTTACTACATGGGTGAACCTTGAAAACGTTATGCCAAGTGAAAGAAGCCAGAAACAAAAAAACTGTGTATTGTATGAATACATCTATATAAGGTTTCCAGAATAGACAAGTCCACAAAGAGAGAAAGTAGAGTTGTGATTCTGGAGAGTTTGGGGGAGAGAGGAATGAGAAGTGACTGCTAATGGGTACAGAGTTTCTTTTTGGAGTGATGAAACATTCCGGAATTAGTGGAGATGGTTATACAACTCTGTGAATATACGATACAGTATGAAAAAAAAAAGAGTGAACTGGAAAAAATGATTTAGTAAACTCTTACATCAGTTTTCTAAAACCAAATTGTTACTGCTTTCCATGGTTTTTATGGCCTTAATCTATGAACATAAAAATATGTACTTTAAAATGGAGATAAGAATCAATTTAGAAGTTAATGGCAAATGTCTTGCCCTCAGAAATATGACAATTTAAATGAATTTGATGCTTCTGAGTTTGAATCACATCTGTTCTTGAAAAAATAATATTTGAGCCTTTTCATCCTACCGATCCTTGAAAAAGATGGCAAAGCTTTCCTTACTGACTTTTGTCATAGAATAGAATCCCAGGAATATCTAATAAAAGCTAACAAAGGGCAAACAGAAAATAGACACAAAAAATATCGTAATTTGACATAAATAAGCAGTTCTCAAATTTATTCCTAAGATACATTGTAAAAGAAAAATGCTCTTCAAGAAAAGGTTTCCATAATTGAAAAGGTTTGGCAAGTGCTGCTTATCCTTTTTTTGAAGATACAAGATGCCTGAGAAAGGCCTGAGAGATTCTACAGTCATTGGATAAATTTTTAAACCCAGATTTTGCTAAATATATTTGATCAATAAACTCTGTTCCAGACTCTTCTAAACATCTTCCAGTACTTCATTCGCACAGTATATACTTTGGGAAACATTGATGGGGCAATTAATATATTTGGCAAATAACACAAGTTTCTTGATAACAGTAGACGTGACTCTTAGACCATTTTTAAATTATTGATGCCTTGCCACAAGGACAGCTACAATAAACCTAGCTAGGATCCTTGCATCTGGAACTATGAAAACCGGAAGCAGGAGGCTCATGAGAGGTACCACCTAGGGTAGCTTCAGGCTGGGAGGAAATGCTGGATTTCATTAGCCCTGTTCATTCAAGGCCTCATTCCCCTAAGAATTTTCTGGTGGAAAGTAGAGCTTTCATTAGAAACCCTGTCAAGAGTATGGCTGAAGGTAGAAAACACTCATTTCTCAGTCCAGGAATAATAATCCCCAAAAATAGAACATTTGTGTGTGTGTCAAGAGACTAACAACCCAGACTTGGAAATACTGAAGGAAATAGTGACTTGCAGATACAGTATCTTTTTCTCTCCCACCTTTCACCAGCCCTTGGAGGAAAAGCTCCAAAACCTGCATCCAGAGATTTCAGGCATTGTGCCAGGGGATAGATTTCCATAGGGCCAGTGGGCCACAGGGCATCTTACCAACCATATAACCAACTTCAGCTGAATCTGTGAGACTAGGCAAGTAACACTGATTAGTAGGAAAATATGTCAATCAGATGATCTTTATGCTGATAGACAAAGGGAAGAATGATCTGACTTTCAGAAAATTAGTGACACTATTCTGGTAAATTCTGATCTCATTTGTCCTCTATTTGACCAGCTAAATCAGATTTTACTCTGAACTCAAGAACTATGTGGTTTGATGTTTCAAAAGAGTATTCAACATATGCCACTGTTTCTTCGTTTTTGGAATCTTTTAAATGGGATAAACTTGACCTTGTCTAACTTCTTAGTTTATCTTTGTAAAAGAGAAGAAAAATATAATGTAAGGAAACATCTTTTGCTTTAATAAACCATTTAATAGAACAACAACAAAACTATGCGTGCCAATATTTTATCTGCGTGTGTAGAAGAAAAAAATGGTTTTCCCTTGTTTTATAACTTAGAATAGTGTTATCATATCTGTTACCAATAATTATGTCTTTTGATGAATTTAAATAATTATGTTCTCAATCTTAGAGGTATTCAGAGTACTTTCAAACTATTGTTTCCCTTCTGGATGATTCTCATACTTAACAGTTCAGATAGGAACACCATCCCTGTTAAGGGAATTTCAGGCCTCTGCGAGGTGAGGAAAGGACATTCCAATGATGAAGAGGTCTTCCGTTCCAGTGGTCAATCAGTCATACCAGGTAAGCAGCTGTCACTCTGCCTGTGTATAAAGCTAGCCCTCTAAACAACATATAACAACAGCCTTTTAAAGTTGAAAGAATGTCCTGATTGGGGAAAAAAACTACCTAATTTTCTATCGCCTGTTATTATTTTCCTTTGGCAGGAGACAGGTAATAGAGGCTTTACAGGAAGCAAGTATTTTTTGTACTTGTTTTGTACTTTGATTTGAGCACCAAAACAGGAATTGGCTTTGGTCATCTTTTTCTACTAGATCTGCTTCATCTGGGTAACAGAAGAGCACTTACAAGTTAGGTCCACCCAATGCAGCTCTCTCTCCTTAACAACATCCACATAGGACCTAAAGCCCAGACATTATAAAGATATAACTGAACCCACATTGTGGAATAAACTATAGGTGGGCTGTTAAACAGTTTCCATAAGCATATGCGTGTGTTCTACCATAAACATACAGAGTAAATTACAAATATTATATTGTATAACTTTATAAAGCATAGGTTGCCTACAAAGCTAAGGAAGTTAACACAAGTAAATGGGCCAGCTATAAGGAAGCAGAGAGTGGTAGAAACTGGAAAATTGGGGACTACATGCTCAAATAGGGCAGCTATTACTCATCCAACACAGTTTGTTGCCACGTGGGAATGAAAACACTGGTGTGCAAGATCTTCTGAGTTTTCAAATGAAGCTGGAAATTCGGTTTTCTATTAAAATTTCCCAATTTCGAAATCACCTGACATCTGTAAGTCAAAAGTGGACCAATTTGCAACCTCTGTTGTGAGCTGCCACCCCCTCCCTCTGTAGGATATTAGTGGGAACCTTGGGCTGAAGTGGCTGTCCCCGTTCTCATGTGGATTATCTTCTGCCACTGGCCTTATTTAGTGTTTCTGTGTCCATATCCGGTGCTAATCTAGATCCTATGAGTTCACATCATACATGCCACTTCTCAAATCAATCAACATATATTACTTAATATTAATAACTAATACTAATCTTTGGATCTTCTCTTGCTCAAAGTTCAGCCTTTAAAATTCAAAACCCTGTCTCGTACTACAAAGGAAATCGGCTCTGTATCTATTGCTCTAGCTATTTCCTTTCCTATTTACTACTGTTCAATGCGGTCAGCACTGCAATGCAGGGAATGTCAGGGCCTCAGAATAACAGTAGTCTCTGCTAATGGCTTCTGCAAAATAGCTTCTGGAGCTGCAGTGAGAGGAATTTTATAACTTCCCTGACTGCAGGGAGGGCAAAGAACGGCTCTCAGGCTAAGTCTTGTTTGAAAGGCTTTGCTCCCTGAAGTGCTTGCTGATCTAGTGTTTTCTTGTTTCCCAGTATCAACAGTTGAACTTAAAAGGAGTTAGTGACTATATTATTACGTGTAATTGCGCCCACTGTGTAACTCTACCATAGTCCATACTGTCCATCTCCTTTAGTAGACGATGAGTGCTGAGGTCAGGGACTGTGTCTTATTCATGTCAATGTGCAGAATGTCAAGCACAGTGCCTGGCACATAGTAGACGCTCACTAAATATTTGTTGAATGAATGAATAAATACATCCATCCTACACAGACATTTTCCACCTCTCCCTCCAGTGAGTTAAATCAGAACTAGCCAGTATCAATGATGATGAAGTATGAAAACCATGCCAGGTAGTATCCTTATATGTAATCCACAAATCACCGCTCAAAAGACTTTGCAGACATTTTAATTTTGAAGAAAACATCACTGTGAAGCAAATATTCTGCAGAGCTCTGGTCGGCTGCATAACAGCCCTCCAAAGATGTCCAAGCCCTAACCCCTAAAACTTGTGAATAAAAACTGTTACCTTCCGTGGCAAAAAGGACTTTGCAGATGTGATTAAGGTTACAGACCTTCAGGTGGGGAGATTATCTTAACGGGATCAATCTAATCACATGAGTCCTTAAAAGCAGAGACCTTTCCCAGCCATGTTTAGAGGGGTGTGACGACGGACGCAGGGTCAGAGAGACGGAACATTGCTGGCTTTGAAGATGGAAAAAGAGGGCTATGAGCCAAGGGATGTAGATGGCCTGTAGAAGCCTTCTAGAGCCTTCAGAAGGAACATGGCCATAATGATACCTTGATTTTAGCCCAGTGAGACCCATGTTGGATTTCTAACCTACCGAACTGTAAGACAATAAATTTGAGTTGTTTTAAGCCACTAAATTTGTGGTAATTTTTTTTTTTACAGCAGCTATAAGAAACTAATACAAGAACAAAGCCAATTGTCATATTAAAAAGTTTCTGGCAATACTCATATTACTAGATTTAATTTTTTCTGTATTGAGCATTTGTTAGGTTAGATAAAAGATGATCATGAAGCCTTCATAGGCCAAACTAGAATATGCCTTAATGGCAGCAATGTTCAATAAAATACTTTATAAGCATCCTGTTTATCTTTAACAACCTCCATTTCATAGAATATGGTGATTAACATGAAAAAAATCTGAGTGCTATGGAACATTATCCAGCCGGCTAGAGTACAAGCCTTTCAGATGGTCCTGTTTCCATTAGCGTTTACAAACCTCTCTAAGAGGTCCCCTAGAATAGGGGTTACAATTAGAATTGCAAAGAGATGAGTCCATTTTTAAAAAGTGTTTTATGTCAGACAAATCTGGGGACTAAAAAAGCAGTATTGGCCAGATATTTTTCCTTATTTCCAGGAGAATCTCTCTGAGCTTTAAAGTAAGTGGGCCCACTCTTCCTGTCCTGGGGAATGGGGTTGGCTCTGCGGCACTCCAAGAAAATCACCGATAATGTTGCAAATGAGAACTTGTATATGAAAGCATGTTGAAACTATAAATTGCTATATAAATGTAACGGTCTATTATTGCTGCCAAATTCCCCTCAGTCTACTCACGGTCCTCTTCAAGGCTATAGTCACACCTAGCGTCTCATTAATAACGACAATACTAATTCATATTTCAAGTTATTTTAACCTTCCAGTATTCATTTATTTGCATCATCTCATTCTATTCGCCCAAGAAACCTGTGACATAAGAGGTTCAGGTTTATTAACCCCACAGACAGAGGAGGGCATATAGTTTGAAATCAGGTGATGGCAACTTGGCAAATATACTAAAAACCATTGAATTGTACACTTTAAATAGGCAAATGCTAAGGTATATGAATTATATCTCAACAAAGTTTTTATGTAAAAAAATTATTACCTGCAAATTCCAAAACATTGAGTGACCAGCCCAAGGTCTCATTGACAGTTACGTTCAGAGCTTGGATCATGCTGGCAATGGAAACTCAGGGAGGTGGAAGAAACGTAGAAGCAGAACAGTGATTATTATAAACCACGACGCGTCAGATCACGAGACGTGATAATTCCAAGCTCTGCTCAAACCTGAGTTCCTCTCACCCCATGCCACTGCGGAAGCTTTTAAATTTCTTCATGCCTTGATCAACTCCTCAGGCACTACGATGAGCCTGAACCTAGAGGTAAAGGCTGTTAACAGACGCCGCTCTGCAAAGCAGGTCAGACAGAAGCAGTAGCGGTGAGGCAGAATTGTCAATGTGCTCTCCCAATAGACTGTGTTTAATGACATTTGTTCTGTTTGTCTCCAATATAACGTCCAAACTAAAAGCGGATGTTTCAAGTTTATTTACTTTCATGTCCAAATCAGATACTTGTGCAACACAAAGAAGCTGTATCTGCTGAATGTGCTCTATAATAACTTCCATTCCAACTTTTAACTGAAAGAAAAGCAGCAATCACCTCCAAAGTTACATGACAACAAAAATGAGAGCTCAGAATAACCATCGTCCTTCATTTATTTTTCCATTAGTGAAAGAATAAGGATCTTGTTATGAAACATGTTATTGAGAATTTTCTAGGCAGAATTGTGCATCTCTCACCATTCCCATAAATGATGTATGCAGATTTTACATTTTACTTCCACATAATTCCCAGTGTGTACCTGATCTATGAGCTGACATTTCTTTGTGAATATTTAAGCTAATGTCTGCTCTGGTCTCCTGTGCAGAATCAAACAAAACTTTACCCACTCAACTTTAGTCAAGTCTTATGTATTTGCTTATGAACATTATCTGGGAAAAAAATGGGTCCTCTATTTTAAAGAGATTGTTTTGTATCTGTATAAATGAGGGTCCCTAAAAGGCTTTTTAGGGATTTTATTCACAAAGAACACATTTCAAAGAAACTTTACATTTACCTAGACTATAGAAAGCTATCCCAGCTGAAAAATGAAAATACCATCTCACTAATTACATCCTTTCATTATTGGAATAAAGTTCTGTTTGATGTAGCAGGGCTGTTTCAGTAAATGATGAACTCAAATGTCTTTCTCTGAAGATGAAGGGCATTTAGTAGACTTCGTTGTCCTTAGAGGTATGTCACCTGAAAAAAACTGTGATGACCTGCTAACTATGGAAAACCATTTGCAAGCGTCATTTTGTTTTCCAGAATTTTACCCTTACTGAAACTTTTTATTGCAGCTGATCTGTCTGTAACAATCTTTTTATTTTGCAGCTTGGATAATTGACCCATAAGAATGCATGCCAACTCTTCAGTTTCCCAAATAAAAAGATTTTCAATTTTGACTCATATTTTTATTGACTTTACATCTAACCACATCCATATGAGCTCCTATCATATCCCAACCCATTTTGGCCACTTATTAAATAGGTTAGCTTTCTTCCATATCTCTAACATTTACTCACCTGACAAATTTCACTTCCATAAACCTTTCTTGACAACTGAAATCACTACATGTGGATTAACTACCGTGTGTTAATGATTTATTTTAATTTGTCCCTCAACTTGGTGAGTGTGGGGAGCGAAGCCAACACACAGAGAAATGCAAGTAAAAGCATTCATAAAACAGAGTGGATGAAAGGGGCCCTAGAAATCATCTGGTCTGTGCCCTCATTTTATATATATGGAAACTAAACTTCATGAAAAAGAAAAGAAGTTACTTATCAAAAGTCACTATTAATAGTCATGAGAAATGTGGGCATGGGAACTCAGATTTCCTAGTGTATTTCTGTTTATGCTTCTCTGAACTTTAACTGCTTCATAGATTTACTTAAGTTTGGGCATCTTCCCACCTTACAGTTTCCTAAACACTTCTCACTCATCTAGCTTGGTTTTTCTTCCCTCTCTATTTTCTTATTTGATATTCCCATAATACTCTGTGCATACTTTTATTGTAGCATTCGTCATGCTGTTCCGATGTAGTTGATTTTCTTTTTTTCCCCATTGGACTGTGAATTTCTTGAGAGCAATAACTGGATCTTACTCATCTCTGAGTCTTTATGTACAGAACTACAACTGGCATGAAATAGGTCCCCATCAAATGTTTGCGGAATAAAGTCCGATTTTAAATGTCAGTCTCAACATTCAAATTACAACTGCACTAAGATACCATTTTCACCTACTAGGTCGAAAAAACTCCCCAAGTTTAATGATACACTTTTTGTTGGTGAGGCCGTGGGGAGAGAGACATCTAAATCGTTGCTGCTGAGAATGCAAAACACTATAATCTCAGCGGAGGGGAATTTGGCAATACCTAGGAAAATTACACATGTATTCAGCTTTGGACCCAGCAACCTCACTTGTAGGAATTGATTTCAATGAAACGCTGGCAAGAATATGGAAATATGTGTTCACAACATGATTTACTGCGGCACTATTTGTAACAGCAAAAGACTGGAAAATCACCCAAATAGTCACCAATAGAAGACTGAGTGAACAGGCTGCAGTACATCTACAAAACGGAGTACTATGCAGTTTGAAACGGGGATAGAAAACGTCTGTACACTCCATTAGCAAGTAATCGTCAGGATACATTGTTAAATAAAAAGTATCAAGGTAGAGAAAAGGCTGCATGTTATTCTATTATTTATCTAAAATGTATTTGCTTTATTAAAACAAAAAAATGAAAGGATAAATCATAAAATAACAAAATAATGGTTACTAATAGGAGAAGAAAGGAAATAAGGAGAAACGAACAGTGACGCAAGCTCGGCTTCTTGTTTTGTTGATTTACTTAGTAGAATATACCTTGTTTTTGAATATACTCTATTTTGTAGCTTTGACTTTGAAACCATGTAAATATTTTATGTAATTATAAAACAAAATTCCATTTAGAAAATCAATGCCTAAAAATAGAAAGTAATATGAAGCAAATTAACCTAACCACGTATCCAATTGACAACATAACCTCCAAAAGAAGAACAATTCCAGGAGACTTTCAATGATAGCAATTTGGTGGTACTGACTTACTGGGATATGTCCTATGGATAAAATGACTGCAAAAAGTATCTTACAGGTTTTTCTTTTTTTTAGTAATTATATCACTAATGGTAGTGTTGGCATTGTTATTGAGGTTAAAGCAAACTGGTCAAGTATATTGAGGTCGTTGAGAAGCGTGATTTTCAGTGTGTTTAAAGGAGATACATGTGTAAAATTAATAAGATTAAGTAGAATAGGAATAGAAAGTATTGGTATGAACTTGTAATATATTTTACTCTAAAAATAAACACAACAACTCGTATTTCCCAGGTCTGAGCACTAAAAGGGCCAATCATGGTTTTGAACTACAGCTTCCTGCTTCAGAGGAGCCACCGATCTTTGAAGAAATGGCTGATTTCAGCACTGGCTCAGGGAATGTACAAAATGAGCCTGGAACACGTTTTAATACCATAAAGGAAGAAAACCATCAAAAACTTCTGGAGTCATGTCAAAAGGACTCAAGAACAAATCTGAATAAACTCTGAATGGCTTAAGATGGGATCATAGAGCATTGATAAGAATACAAGCTATAATAAATTTAAATACTTTAAATATGTTGATATTCATAACTTCATAATGATACTAAAAAGAATCATGGCTCACTTTTGGAGGATGCCAGGAAAGAAACCCATTATTCTGAAAACTGGTAAGTCAGGAGAAATAATCATTTGTCTTGCTTTTCCTATACAACCTGCACCTCACAGTAACTAAAAAGTCAATTGGGGAAGTTTCTCTTTGTGGAACTATCCCAGCTAGTAAATGAAGAAAGTGTGATCGAATGAGAATATCACCATTTGGTAATCCCTAATGAACTGATGGTTCTGGACAATGATTATTAATGCTGACAACATCACAAAAAAGGATAATCAGATCTCACGCACTCTTGAAGGAAGCACACTGCACCATCTATGATGCAATCTTGCCCCTGCAAAATTGAATGTGTATCTGAACAAGCCTGTAGATCTAACGATCAATTTACAAGAAATACAAAGGACAGACAGATATGCTAAGGACACCGTGGGGATGCAGGCAGCAAAACCAAACTGTGAGAACTTTCACAGACAAAAAATTATTTCCTCAAAAAAAAAAAAAAAGAACAAAAGTTTTCTGAGAACCTAGAGAGTAAAAGAGACTGACGAGATATATCCATCAATTGCAATATATGAACCTTATTTGGATTCCAATTCAAAAAAATTATAAAAAGGTAACTATTGAGGAATGTCTATTTGATGATATCAAAGAATTCTCATTTATTTTTAGAAATAATTTTTACAGGGCCCTTAACTTTTAGAGATATATCCCAAAATATTTTCAAATAAAATATTATGTCTAAAATCTACTTTAAAACGATCCTTAGTCTGTGGCTGAGGTGTAGATGAAATAAGATCAGTCAAGAATTGATCACTGTGGAAGCTGAATGATGGGTACATGAGGGTTTGTTAATACTATTCTTTCTACTTTCATGTAAGTTTGAAAATTTCAATAGTAAAAATATCCACAAAATTTCGGTCTGAAGTTTGTAAATAAGTAAATAAAATTTGGTTTAATATTTCATTACCAAATCTGCCATTGTAACCATTTTAGTGTCTCCTGCATGAACCTCATTAAAAAGAGAGACTGGTGGTAGATCTATTCCACACATCACGAAGTCTTCACGAAAAATAAAATAGTTGATTTTTCTTCTCAGTCCACACAGGGAAAGGTTGAAAAAACTCTTTGATGTCCTGTCTTTCCTATATTCCATCAGGATAACTTCTGTCAGCAAGTTTAAGAAGGGTCATGATGAAGCTGAGAGGGTTTACCCTACCAATAGAGTAGCTCCAAGGGAAATACGAAGTAAATGAAGTGGTCTGCTGTATGAAACGCAGTATTAAAAAGATGAGTAAAACTGGACTTGATACAGGCTGGCATAACTAGCCAACGGGATAGACCTGTGGGTTTATCATAGCAACAGGACTTCATAAGTTGTAATGATGCTCAGATTCAGATGGGTAGCATCATCTTAGTTCCATTTTTATCCCATAAGAGAAGGATCATAGCTAGTACAAGGTGAGAAGGGCATCAGGACCTGGCCTCAAAAGAAAAAATGGAGCTAACAAGAGATAGTCTAGGAACTTTAGGGAATCTAGGACCCTCTCAGTTAGTCTAGGAGTTCCAGAAGGGGCTTGGTATACAAATTAGGCAATCAAGACAGAAGTCATGTGGGGGCTGGCCCCGTGGCCGAGTGGTTAAGTTCGCGCGCTCCGCTGCAGGCGGCCCAGTGTTTCGTCGGTTCGAATCCTGGGCGCGGACATGGCACTGCTCGTCAGACCACGCTGAGGCAGCGTCCCACATGCCACAACTAGAGGAACCCACAACGAAGAATGCACAACTATGTACCGGGGGGCTTTGGGGAGAAAAAGGAAAAAATAAAATCTTTAAAAAAAAAAAAAAAAAGACAGAAGTCATGTGATATGGATTTGACAAATATAGCAGCTTAGGCACCCTGTAGTGTCATGGTTGTTCACAGCCAGTACTATACACCTGGATAATGAATATGATCATGAAAACCTGGCTGACTTGTCACATTTGGTTTAAAAAGTAGATAGGTCTAAGCTCGTAGGCCGAAAGCATTCAGTGCCTACACCTAAGCAGGGATGGGAGAGGCAGGGCCCGACACACTCTGCTTATTTCCATGCTGTTAGCCCTGCCTCTAATGCATATTTTCCTGTTAAGGTGCCACTATTCATCTTTTGAAAATCAGGTCAAATGTCATTTCCTCTAGGAAATATTTCTGGATGGGAATGGAAAAGATGGCACCTCCTTTAAACCCCCAGAGTATTCTGACTGTAATTCTTTTATGACATTGATCTTACTCTGCCTTTTTCCTTCCCTTGTACACTTACTTTGCCCCTATGAGATTATAAACGCCTCAAGGGCGGGGATCATGTCCCCATCTTTCTATCTCCCTCACCATGGAGTAGATCCTATAAAAAAGTACGTGTTTGAAAGTTTGACTGTCTTCCAAGTTAAAAAGTTGAATCAGAACTTCAGGTTTAAAATTGATGCCAGCCAGCAGTTCCTGTTTCACACTCAACCACTTTCCAACAATAATACCTATGAAGACAGGAAAAAAGACACACACACAAAAAACCCCACAACATAATAATGCCAAAAAAAAGATTGACAGTTAAGTAACTGCCAGAACCTGGAACAGTTTTTCTCTAATTATAGGACATACAGAATGAAATTGGCAATCACAATTGGAAGTTGGCATATGCTTTGCAAATAGAAATGAAGAACACCTGTTTTCCACATAGACCTGAGGAAAGGTGTCATCCCTCCCACGCTGCCTGGCCTCAGGCCCCAGGTGTGTGCCATTCAGAAAAACAGGAAGCCCAACCAATACAACGCAGATATTTTTTTAGGTGACTAAGGTATCGTTATACTCTTCTATCAGTTCTTACCTTTCTAATTCATTCAGGACCTATAACTAAGGAAAACAATGTGACAGAAAGTGTGAAATGAAATAGGAACTGGCCGCGATATCCTGCATTCGGCAAGGAATAGACCCAAGTTCACTAGCTTTGTCTGAATTAGAGAAGGATGCTCCCTCTTAGTAGAACCAGCTTCACCAAACACACACACGCACACACACACATGTTGGAGAATGAAGTACACGCTGGATTACATCCCCCACTAAACCAGAGGCCCTTCTGTACAGTATACCACACAACCATGCTCAGCAGAAGAGTGCCAGTAAGTAAAATGCTATAGTTGGAGGAAGAAATGGAAAAGTAACTGGCATTGGCAAACGCTGGAGTTTAGAGTTTTTCACTTTCTTCTTTAGCTCAGTGTCAGAGAAATGAGCATGGAGAGAAGAAAAAAACAAACAAAAAACATATATAAATGATGATCCCACATCAATCTAACAAAGTCTGCTTAGATAAGTGGTTCTCAACCCAGGGGCGATTTTGGCCCCCCAGGACATTACTCAATGTCTGGAGACATCTTTGGTGGGCACACTACGCCATGACACCATCTTTGGTGGGCACACTGGCACTGAGTGGGTAGAGGCCACGTATGCTGCTAAATATCCTATAATATACAAGACAGCTCCCCACAAAAAAAGAATTATCAGGCGCAGAGTTTCAATAGTGGTAAAGTTGACAAACCCTGTATAAGATAGAAAAATGCCTGCTACTATTATAAGTTGGGCTAGGAAATGAAACTATCAATCTAACTTGAAAATAAGATTCTACATATACATATAAGTTCGTGAAGATCAGGGAAAAAGGGACGCCTCACATACCTCACAACATTGCGACAGACTAGAGCTCTATGAAAGGATAATGCAAAACATTTTTGAAGTAGAGATGTTTTTGAAGACTTAGTGGAGGAGAAGATTCTGACAATTATTTGTTCTAGGAAACAGAAAAAAAAGTTAAACTTTTTAGCATTCTAAATAGAATTCAACAAGACATGGTCTCTATGAAATAAGAATAGAGAAAAATGAATGAAAGATAAAAGAATGTTATGCAAAGACGTCTAGACAAGCTAAATAGGAGCTGTGTAGGAAAATGATTCCAAAGAAACTAAAGTAGCAAACCATGAATAAAACACACTCTACAAGCAGAAAACAACAGAACAGTACAGAAACCGATAAAATGGAGGACAAATTGAGAAACAATAGCAGAGAGGAAAAGGCAGACAAAAACAATGTGAAAAATAAAAAGAGGAATTCAACCACAGATAATTGGTGTTCTTAAGCAAAAGACTAGAATAAATGGAACAGATATAATAACAAAAGCTGTGACAATTAAAAACTTTTCTGAGCTGAATAAATACCAGAGTCAAAAGTTCTCAGGGTTTACTGAATACCAGCAAAAATACCTTTTTTTTAAAAATAAAGACCTACTGCTCTACACACATTCTCACAAATATTTGATTTGAATTTATTAATAATTAAAAATATCCTACAGGGGCCGGCCCGGTGGCCGAATGGTTAAGTTCACATGCCCTGCTTGGGCGGCCCAGGGTTTCACTGGTTTGGATCCTGGCCGCGGACATGGCACCACTCGTCAGACCATGCTGAGGCGGCGTCGCACATGTCACAACTGGAAGGACCCACAGATAACATATACAAGTATGTACTGAGGGATTTGGGGAGAAAAAAATATCCTACGAATTTTGAGGCATGCAAGGGTAGGGGCAAAGTTTTCAACACAGAAACAAAAATCAAACATTTCAGACTTCATCCATCTTCCTTGATACATGCAGAAGTGCATGTTAATAATTGTGCAATATATACAGAGTTCCGAGGAAGAAACATTCTCTCCCAAGAACTATATACCTAAACAGGTTGTCATTTATTTAGATCAGATATGAAATAGCCTGAAAAATGTACCAACTGAAAGCCCTTCTTAAAAAAAAATACCGACTACATATTCCAACCTACTTAGCAATGAGGCTAAATCGATAAGTCAAGCAAAGGCCATTCCTACCTTGAGAGGACTGCCATTGCTCACTGAATTGAATGAAACATGGAGCCCCCAAAAGGATGCAAGTACGATTGTAAAATTTGAATGCAAATGGTAAAAAGTTGTATTACAAGAGAGCTATGGTGAGAAAAACATAATTGCATACCAAAAAACTAGATCTTAAACGCTAATGGGGAGAGATGGGCAGTTAATAAGGAAACAATTGAGCACATGAATAAATAAATACATAAATAAACAAAAGAAGTCATTATAAATGCTATCAGTACTATGAAGGAAATAAATAGGATGCTGTGATAGAGAATAACTGGGTGACCTACTTTCTTAGGAATAACTTTCTTAGGATGTTTCATTGAAGCTGAAACACCTGAAGGCTGAGCACATGAAGAGGTGGGAGTGAGAGGGGCAGAGTGCACTATGGGTGAAGGTGGCGACAAGCACACAAGCCCTGTGGTGGGAAGGAGCGTGGCACACTGGAAGAACCAAGCTAGAGCCTAACTAGCTTCCTGCAGAGGGAGCCTGGGAAAGCATGGTGAGACATGACGCTAAGGAGACCGACAGGAACAGCCACATCACGCAGGCTCTCACAGGCCATAGCAAGGGTCTGCAGGTTTATTCCGAGAGCAATACATTTTAAACTAAGAAGGGATATAATCGGATTTACTTTTCAAAACGAAAGTATAACTGCTCTGTGGAAGTATACTGAAGCTCTTTTAAATGACACAAAGACAAATATTTTGCAATTTACATAAACTGCTTCAAAGCACAGAAAAATATAACAGCTTCCTATATAATTTTTTGAAGAGAAAATAACCCTGATACTAAAAACTGATAAGGATAGCTCAAAGAAAGAAAGCGAGATAATTCTCACTGATAATATAGATATGAGTCCTAATTAAAGTAATGATAAAATAAATTTATTGGTATATTAAAAGCAAAACATACCATGACAATCCCAGGGAAATGTCGATGGCAAGGATTTTTCAACATTAGGAAATCTATTAATATAATTCACCAAATTAAAAGGCCAAATGAGAAAAACCAGATAAATACTGCTAAAGATGGAAAAACAAAGTACTTGATAAAATTAAAGGTCTATTACTGATTTTGAAATTTCCAAATAAACTAAGTATAGAGGCATGCTTTCTTAAAATAATGTAATTAATCTATTGTAAACACCCCCTAAAAGGGATTATCCCACTGTTTTCAACATTTTTTTCCAAGTTGACAAAAAATTTAACATCAACAATACCAAGAACAGCTATACAACATGCAATACAACCTTCACAGAGGATTCACCATATGTAAAGACAGTGTGTTATTTGTTCTATGTGACTTATCCCTTCTCTTCATCATAAGTACTTTTATCACCATTTTACAGATGAAGAAATTGAGATCATAAAAAGAAATGATATATAGAAAAACGAATGCAAAAATATCATTATTTGTGAATGACAGAATTACATTCCTAAAAATCCAAGAAAATAAATTTCAAGTAGAATAGAGTTCAGTCATTTGGCCAGATAGTTTTTTTTTAAAAAAAGTACATTAATTCTATAACAGAAAATAACAGTAGACAAAAGCATTGAGACACACAGTTTATGCACTCAACACTGTGAATTTGCTCATTCTGCCCAAACTAATGTATATATGTAAATAAATTCCAATCAAATCCTAAATTCAATTATTTTGAATTGACAAAATTCATAACAATGAATAAAAGGGCGAGAATATCTGTGGAAAATTTAGAAAGTAAGGAAAGATTTGCCCTATCAGATAAACATACATCATAAATCTAAGAAAATTAAAATTGTAACACTATTGTAAGGGTAGCATATCTGATCAATAGAGCAGAGTAGAAAACTGAAAAGATTTTCAATAAATTTTCCTGATACAACTCAGTATTTGGCAAATAACATTACATTAAAATAACCTCATTTCACAACACTAAACTATAAAATAGGTAGACTAAAAAATAAAAATGTAAAACAACAAATACATAATAAAGCCAGAAGGAAATATAGGTGATTATTTCTCACAACTTGAATTATTTTTATAATTGAAAGTTATTATCATTTTGGAAATAAAAGTACTAAAAAGTGATTTAGAGAAATATAAATATCAATACCCCAGTAGAAATAGGGAAAGACACATAAAGAAAGTCATTAAAAGGAAAATATAAATGGTAAATAAATATTAAAACATTCAACCAAAAAAAACCTGTATGATCTTGGGCAAAATCATATTTAAGCTCTTTAAGTCTCAAAATTCTCACTTATAAAATTGTTACCCAACCAAAGTGGGTCTGCTTCTTGGTGAGTTGAAATCAAAGCCTTCACCAGAAGTAGTTGTCACACGCAGTAAGATTTATTTACAGCAAATAAAGGAGACCATGGGAAATTGCTTCCAAACCCACAGCACCATGAGCAAGGGAAAGTAGGGGCCTTTTATTTCAGATGGTGAATGAATATTCAAAAAGGAAGATTCGTTATCACATGCAGAGGTGGGCACAAGCTCATGCAGGCGCAGTTTGAAAACATGCTCTCACATACATCACATGCTATGCTAATAAGGCTTAAACTCCTCCTGGGGTGAAGATCTTAACATTAAAATGAAGCAGAGATAACTCTTGGACACTTCTCTGCCCATCTGCACAGGCGTAGCTCTTGCAGTGGGGTTTGGACTGGTTCAGGCCAGCTGGTGATTGCATCTTTTAACATAACTAAAAAACACCTTTGAGAAACTATTAAGTGCTTCTGAAACCTCCTTTGAGTTACTTGGGGCAGTTAGTCAGTGACAAAATGATAATACAAGGAAAGGGAGCGGTTTGTCTTCACTGTCCATGAGTTATCATAAAACATACACTGTGATAACAATGAGCTACAGTCTTTGAGTGGGAGCTGCTTCCTGATTAAAGGATATGCTTCTATTTACCATGTCAAGGAAAGGCAGGATCTAGCAGATTCCCATGTGAACTTATTGGTAGGAAAAGTGGATCGCAACGCCCTTTCAGCATGGCTAAAGTGCAGTTCAGTCATCAACACTGTGCAAAGAATTATTTTTCTACCTGATTTATATAGGTGATCTCAGCCAAGTTCATATTTCTGTTGCTGGGGAGGATGAGATTTGTTAGATGTTTTCGTCTCTTGCAATTACATAAGACACAATTCAACTATTCTTCTCCCTTGGAAATAGAGTGCCTTAGAAAAGATTTCAAAGTTTGTTGACCTTTCATGTACTTTATAATAAAAATAAGTAAACTGATGAAAAGAATTGCTCTCACGAGAGAAAAACAAATCCACAAATGAGAATTTTAAAATCTGAGGAATACCTTGTAAGGTAGAAACCCATGAAGCTAACCCAGGTGTACTAGGAAGGGGAAGTTGACCACGTATACAACAATTGGACTGATTTTTGTGTGTGGCAAAGGAATGTGCCCATTGTAAAAAAGCATTGCCATCAGAGGCCCATTCAGATGTGGACTGGAAAAACTAAACATAGTATGAGGAAAATCTTAAATGGCCTTTTTGTGATTAATCAAAAGGGTTTTGTAATCAGGTTCCAATCTGTCTTATAGAATTGGGAGAGTAAGGTATTGGGGTAGATAAAGAGGTAAGGCAATCTCGAAATTAATTTTTGTAGCAATTATATAAAGTTTAAATGTCATGAGGACTTAAATGAGAAGACATAAGGTTAAGAATACAGGCCTAGTCCAGAGTCTTGAGACTTCTGTCTACAATAGACGCTGTCTTCTTATCCCGGTTTGGAGATATTTCTATTGGTCAGTTGAAGTTGAGTGTCAGAAAGGGAGTTGAAATCCACTCAACCTGGTACCTGGAGATCCAAGAGTTTCCTCAGTTTTTGTTGCTTTTTCTGAAAAGTAACAAGATCAGTTAGAGGTTCACGGGAATACTCTCAGGTAGGAGTGCCAGCCATAGGCCTCCACGGCCACGCAGCATTTGCATGATTCAGTCCTTCTGCTTCTTGTTGTCGGTGAAAGGCATTATCTGTTTGTGAATTATAAAGGGGATGAGGGCGGTCCTGCCTGGAAATGGGTGCTATTTTCACTTGTGCGTGGTGTATCCAAGGTTTAACTCCCTTTAATTTTACTGAAGAATGTGTATCCAGAAGGATTTCACAGGGTCCATTCCACCTAGGTTGCAGTTGGTCCTCAGGGCGTTGACTTTTCCAAGTCTTGAGGAGGACCCAATCCCCCAGGCTTATGCAGTACAGGGGAAAGTCGGTAGGAAACATTAATGGGCTAGAAGTGTATTTATGTACAGCAGCTAAAGTAGCACCTAGAGACTGTACGCATTTTATAGCATCCACTTCTTTTATAATGTGACCGTTTTCAAGACTGCAGCAATACTTAGTCTTAAGGAAGGGTCTCCCATATAACATTTCATAAGGGCTCAATTGAAGCCTACTTCTAGGGGCTACTGTTACCCAAAGCAGGGCAACTGGCAAGACCTTATCTCATGTTAGGTTGGTTTCCTGATATATTTTGGCAATTGTTTCCTTTAAGGTATGATTCATCTTTTCAGCCTTTCCTGTGGACTGAGGTGTTTATGAAGCATGTAGCTTCCATTGCATTCCAAGGGGCCCAGGCACCACTTGTGTTCCTTTGGCTATGAATGCTCCTCCGTCGTTGCTTTGAATTGAGAAACAGCTCAAAACGAGGGATAATTTCTTTTAGTAAGGCCTTTGTTACTTCAGAAGCTTTTCTATCCTGCCCGGAAAGCCTTCGTCCCATCCTGTGAAAGTGTCCACCAAAACCAGCTAATATCTTTAATTTCCCGTGGTTTTTGGCATAATAGTAAAGTCTATTTGCCAATCCTCTCTTAGTTCTGGCCTTGGGGTTTGCACCCCCTTGATTATTGGCAGTGGCCCGGTTTGGGGATTGTTTCTGGTACAAATCAAGCAATTTTGTACTACCTTTTGGATAGTCCTTTGTATTTGTGGACCAACAATAAACTTTTGTAGCCAATGATAGGTTGCATCTCCCCCATAATGGGCTTCCTGATGTAGATGAGTAATGATTTTTTCCGTTAAGTGCTCCGGCATAAGCACTACTCCCTGTTCATTACAAATCCAGCCTTTTTTAGTTGTTTGGTACTGATCACCATCTGAGCTTCCAGAGTCTATATGAAATCCCCATTCATCTGCTCTGTTTAAATCTTTTTCTGACTACTGAGGCTTAAACAGGGACAGATCCACACTTGGGATGAGTGCTCGGGCCTTAGGATTTGGGTTTTTGGTTTTGGCTGCCTGATCAGCCTAACTATTTTCTTTAGTTATACAACTATCAGTCTTTTGGTGGCCTGAGCAATGTACTATGGTCACTTTCTCCAACATCATAACAGAATTTAATAAGGCCAGTATCTCTTCCACTTGTTTAGTTTATCTTCTTCCTGAAGTTAGTAGCCCTCTCTCTTTCCACATAGCCCCATGTGCATGGAGAAGGCATACTTAGAATCAGTATAAATGGTTACCTTTCCCTTAGCTCCAAGGTGCAGGGCTCTCATGAGGACTATGAGTTCTGCCTTCTGGGCAGATGTCACTGGAGGGAGTGCTTCTGCTTCCAGGACTTCCTTTTGAGTTACTGTTGCATAACCGGCCTTTCGAAGTCCATGGTCCATGAAGCTGCTCCCATCAGTAAACATTCCTATATCTCAATTCTCCAAAAGCTGGTCAGTCAGCTTGGATATGCTAGAATAAACTTCTTCAATTATTTGTATACAATCATGGACAGGTTCTCCTGTCGTAGTCGGAAGCAAAGTGGCTAGATTTAGGGTGGATACCGCCTTTAATTTTACATTCGGGTTGTCCAGTAGGGTGGCCTGCCATTTGCCCAGTCTCCCTGAAGTAAGCCAATATCCACCCTTTTGTTCCAGCAGAAGTAGCACACTATGTGGAGTGTGCACAGTAGTAGGCTGGCCTGGGGTCAATTTTTCAGCCTCCTGTAAAAGTCACAGGTCACAGCTACAGCCCGGAGGCAAACTGGTGACCCTTGAGTTACTACATCCAATTGTTTGGGAAAGTAAGCTACTGGCCTTCTGGCAGTACCTAAATTTTGAGTTAGTACTCCAAGGCCCACCTTGTTGTTCATGTACAAAAAGGTCAAATGGCTTTCTAACGTCTGGGAGACCAAGTGCTGGGGCTGCTAAAAGCTTTTCCTTGATGGCGTGAAACGTCTTATGGCACTCTGCAGTCCAGTTTAATGGCTCATTGTCATTTGCTCTAAGAGCCTCATATAGAGGTTTGTCCATGAGTCCAAATTTAGGAATCCAAAAACGATAAAACCCAGCCATTCCAAAAAGTCCTTGCAGTTGTCTTCTGGTGGTGGGCATAGCCACCCCAGCTAATGTCTCCCTTTGATCTGTCAATAAGTTTCTTTGTCCTTTTGATCACTCCAATCATAGGTACTTTACAGTTGGTTGAGAAATTCATGCTTTTCTCTTAGAGACAATATATCCCCTTTCTGCCAGAAAGTTTAAAGTAAGGATTGTATTTTGGTCTGTAGCTTCCTTAGTTTTACTCTCAATCAGTATGTCATCCACATACTGGAGTAAGACTCCCTCACTCAACTGGAGATCCCTTAACTCCTTGGCTAAGGCTTCCCCAAAGATGGCGGGGGCATTTTGAAATCCTTGTGGACGTACCATCCAACAATATTGTTGTTTTACATTAGTCTCTGGATAATCTCATTCAAAGGTGAACAGTTTCTGTGACTCAGGACTTAGGGGTATGCAGTAAAAAGCATCTTTTAAGTCCAGAACTTTTAAACCAGCAGACGTCTCTAGATAAAGTCGTAAGCAAAGTATAAAGATTTGGTACCACTGGATGTATATGCTCTAAAATTTGGTTAATAGCTCTCAAATCCTGTACAAAACAATAGTCTCCAGTTCCCGGTTTTTGTACTGGAAGGATAAGAGTGTTACACAGAGATTGACAAGGTCAGATTAATGGGCACTTAAGAAAAGTGTCTATCAGACGCCTTATACTCTCTTTCACATGTCTCTTTAAAGGGTATTGTTTCAAATTTGGAGTTTTGGTGTCTGGGCAGAGTTGAACTGCTATTGGATCAGCCGTCTTGGCTCTTCCTGATCTCCCATTAGTCCAAACATCCGCTCTTCCCTTTTGCAGAATTTCTTCAGGGACTTCTAATTGTGGCTCTTCTCCCAATTGTAACAGTGCTGCTTGGAAGGCACAGGCTTCCTCTGGGAGGACTTTAATAGCTATTTTTTCTGGTGAAAAAGACAGCTGGGCATTCAGTTTTGTTAGGAGATCTCATCCCAACCATGGGATAGGGCACTTAGCCATAAACAGAAAGCTGTGCTTTAGATATGGTTTCCCTCTGTGACACCCGGGTGGTTGTAGGAAAGGCTTATGAGAGATTTCTCCAGATACACGTGGTATGGATGTGATCTTTGGGGAGAGGGGGCTCTGCCTGGAGTTTAGCACAGAATAAGTAGCTCTGGCATCAGTTAGAAAGTCTGTAAGTTTCTTTCCCACTGTTATTGTTACCCGAAGTTCACTGTGGGAAATGTCGATGGAGCTAATGGAGTTTAAAGGAGCCCCCGGCTCCATCATTCCTGGTCATTATCTGCGAGCTCAGCATCTGGCGGTGGGGGGTGCTTTGAGGCAAGCCTCTTTCCTTTCCAGGCGAGGAAGCGTGGGATATTCTCGTTTCCAGGGTCCCTTCTGCCTACAAATGACACATTGCCTTGGCCCACAGGCCTGAATATCTCTTGTGTTTGGAAGGTGGGAGCCCAAGGGGTCTTGCCCGTGGCTGTCTGTCTTTTCTCATTGGCCTTGGTGGATTGTGACTGAGGGCTGCAGTGAATAGAGTTGCTTGCTTCGGCATGCCCTGCTGTTTTTGTTTCTCTTGTTCCTGGTGGTGGCTGTTAAACACCTTAAACGCAATCTCAACAAGCTGTGAGTTGGGCATCCCTAATCTCCCTTCCAATTTTTGCAGCTTTCTCCTTATATTGGGGGCACTCTGGCTGATAAAGGTCGTATTGATCAGCCTCATGTTATCTGGATGCTCTGGGTCAATGTCAGTATACTTTCTGTAGGCTTCAAAGACTCTGTCTAGAAAGGTTGAAGGATTTTCTTTTGGCCCTTTTTGCATCTCCTGAACCTTATTTAAACTCTTCAGTTTTGGGACCCTCCCCTCTGCATTCCAGTTATTAAACCTGCTTTCTAATGGTTTATCGCCTAGCCTCCAGGGTCACTGGGATCCCAGCCTGGGTCAACTCCACGTATGGCCTCAACCGTTGGAGCCCTGATTGGATTGTTAGGTTGTAACTCATGGAGTCTCTCAGCTTCCTGATGAGCTTTGTCCAGTGCCATCCTATACTCCTCTGGGGTGAGCAGGGTGTTCATAAGGGCCTGGATGTCAGCCCAGTTGGGGTCATGAGTAGCAAAGATGGATGTAAATAAACTTTCCATGTTTTGTGGATCATCTCAATAAATAGGCATGTTGTTTTTCCAGTTGTATAAGTCTGAAGTTGAAGAGGGAGCATGTGCATACAAAAACCTGCTGGGCTGGCCTTGATCATTGAGACCCACAGGGACTTGCCTTAGTGGGAATTGCCTTGCCTGGGGTAGAGCATTCCTCAGGCCCAATTAAGTACCCCAACGGGTATGAGGAGGTGAGACCATTCCTGTCTGACTAGTAGGTAAAGGGGAGAGTATAAAGTCAAGCCAGCAGCTTCAGGGGGGTCATTATGTCCTTCCTGGTTATCTCCAACTGTGCCTCCAGCATATGGTGGATGAGCTGTAGGAGACAGAAAATGAGGGGAGAAAAGGTCATCATCTGACTTTGATTCTGGGAGAACAGGTTTTTTCTGTGGATCCTCCCTCTGAATCATGATCTTACATCTCTTTTTTCCAAATTCTTATTATGATATAGAGACATAAAAGACTGCACATAAGGGATCTCATCCTATTTCTTTTCTCTTTTACAGAATAGGTCTAATTGCAAGATGGTATTATAGTTCAGAGAGCTGTTCTGGGGCTATACCTCATCTGACCCCAATGAGTACCGGGGCCAGCTTGTATTACAAAAGAAAATCATTTTCTTTTTCTTCATGGGCTTATAATGGAACATTGCCCAATTTTGAAGAATATATCCTAGTGGGCTACATTCTGGTATACCATTTTTATTTCGCATTTTAGGGGGACTTTTCTCAAGGTGGCCGCAAAAAACAAGGTCTTTGTGGGAAACGTGTTTAAGGTCTAACAGTGTGCTTTGTGGGAACAGCTCCCCCAAGAATAACCAACGTGTTGGCTTTTTCCTTTATGTGTTCTGGATCCCACAAAGTTCAGGCGGCTGAGCCCCGGGCAGACTGCTGCTGCTGACTGCCTCACCACGAACAATGGGGGCCCGGTAAGATATTTCTTCAGAAGAGGGTCCCTGTGAGGCTGTTGCACATCTCGGGCAGACGACCTGACACCTCCGTGAAATCCCCCGTCACCTGGGAATGTCCCAAAGGACGGGAGGGAACACTGTTTCTTTTCTTCAGAGTCAGAAGACCCTCATAAGATTAATCTAAAAAGGCAGTTTGTTACAGTCACTGAGAAATTCAGTTTCCAAGAAGCTAATTTTAACAAATAACACAGTCAAACATAGACAAACATGAATAGACACATAAATCCAATACTCTGGGACTGTAACCCAGAGTACTCTGGGACTCTACTCCAGAGCTCAGGACTCCGACCCGATCCTTTGAGTGGCACACTGGCTGTAACCCTTTTATATTATCTCCCTTGAACCTACAATTCTAGCCTTAGAACTTTAACCCAGCAAAAATCTCTTCAGTGGGGACTTTTAACCCACAATCCTGATGAGATATTAGATAATTTTAGGCACAGGCGCATTTTAATGAGGTCACTCACCCAAAAGACGTCTGATCCTGGAGCTGTTTCTTCTCCCAAAAGAAAAAAGAGTGCTGAGGAGGCTTGGAGAGCTGTGGTGGGAAACGGGAACCAATCAGCTGAGCCTCCAGATAAAAACATCTAGGCAGCTGCTTAGGGTCAGCAGAAAGGCCCTGCACCCCACCAGGAGCTCCAGAGCCTCTGGTGGGCAGTCACAGCACCTTGTCCATTTGTAGTCACCAAATTGTTACTGCACAAAATTGGGGTTCTCTTGCCCAATGTGTATAAACAAGCCAATTAATTATGGCATCAGCCTTTGGGAAAAGAAATCAGCTTTTTTCTGTGAGATCGATCTGAAGGTAGACAAGGGGTACATGCCCTCAGATCTGTCTCCTTGATTCAGGATTTAGGGCAAAATTAAAGAGGTTAGGGAGAACAGGCTGGCATGCAGAAACACTGGTGGAACAGGTTTTGATTGGTGGGCTTTAAGCATTTATGGTAAGGTTCTAGACATTTATGACAGGGTTCTAAACATTTATGATGAGGTGGGGAAGGAATTTTCACACTGGATCTTCCTGAATGATGGACCCCTCACTTCTGATGAGTCAAACTTTTAAGTTCCAGTCATATCCTGGTCCTTTGGTTCTGTGGGGAGGAGAATCTTTGGTTCCATGGTCATTTCTGATCGAGATTTCTTCTTCTGTGCATGCTCTGGCTATGTGACTTTGCAAATTTTCTGAAAGACAATTCTTTTATTTTATTTTTTATTTTTTTAATTTAAAAAATGTTTTTAAATTGCAGCAACATTGGATTATAATATTATATAGCTTTCAGATGTACATCGTAATATATTTCGAATTCTGTGTAGATTATATCATGTTCACCACTCAAAAACTAATTATAGTCCATCCCCTCACATGTGAGCTTAATCACCCCTTTTGCCCTCCGCCCCCTCCCCTATGGTAACCACCAATCCATTCTCCATTGCTATGTGTTTGTTTGTCGTTGTTTTTATCTTCTACTTATGAGTGATATCATATGGTATTTGACTTTCTCCCTCTGACTAATTTCCCTCAGCATAATACCCTCAAGGTCCATCCATGTTGTCACAAATGGCCGGATTTCATCATTTTTTATGGCTGAGTGGTATTCCATTGTGTATATATACCACATCTTCTTTATCCATTCGTCCCTTGATGGGCAGCTAGGTTGCTTAACAAGACGTGGCTATTGTGTATAATGCTGCAATGAACATAGGGGTGCATATATCTTTATGCATTTGTGTTTTCAAGTTCTTTGGATAAATACCCAGCAGTGGAATAGCTGGACCATATGGTAGATCTATTCTTAATTTTCTGAGGATACTCCATACTGCTTTCCATGGTGGCTGCACCAGTTTGCACTCCCACCAGCAGTGTACGAGGGTTCCCTTCTCTCCATACCCTCTCCAACACTTGTTTCCTGTCTTGTTAATTATAGCCATTCTGACCGGAGTGACGTGACTCCTCATTGTAGTTTTGATTTGCACTTCCCTGATAGCTAATGATGTTGAGCATCTTTTCATATGCCTGTTGGCCATCAGAATATCTTCTTTGGAGAAATCTCTGTTCAGGTCTTTTGTGCATTTTTAATAGGGTTGTTGGTTTTTTTGTTGTTGAGCTGTATGAGTTCTTTGTATATTTTGGATATTAACCCCTTAGCTGATATATGGTTTGCAAATATCTTCTCCCAATTGTTAGGTTGTCTTTTTGTTTTGATGATGGTTTCCTTTGCTGTGCAGAAGCTTTTTAGATTGATGTAGTCACATTTATTCATTTTTTCTTTTGTTTCCCTTGCCTGGTTGGACACGGTACTTGAAAATATGCTGCTAAGACTAATGTCAAAGAGCATACTGCTTATGTTTTCTTCTAGAAGTTTCATGGTTTTGGGTCTTACATTCAAGTCTGAAAGACTATTCCTAATCTGTTGATAAGAGATGAGGTCAGTTGAACTGGTCCCGGAGGGCCTGTGGTTACGTTACCGTGCACAATCTTTGGCAATATTCCATGATATGAAATGATCAGAGGAGTGGGGTTAAGCAGGGATGCTGGCAGGATTAGTGTGGAGTAGGTCCAACAGTAGAGATGAGATGGTGAAGAGGAATTTCACAGAAGGAAGGAGGAGTAAAATCCAGGGGTGGGTGATGACAATTAGAAAGACAAATATGAGACTAAGAAAACCAAAGTTAAGTATAGACAGGTTTGTTTGGTTGAGGAGAAATATGAATTAGGGGATAAGAGAGGATAAAGTCAATATAATGAAGCCTACTTAAAAATTTCTAGCTGAATGTTATTGACAAGGCCACATTTACTCTTTATTTCAGAGTAAAAAGCCCAAAGATTTTCCATTTTGAGCTGTTCTATTAAGCTTTGTGCAACCTGTTCACTTCATAGTGGTAAGGACATGAGATTTGGAACCTGGCATACTTAGGTAGAAAATATAGATCTGATACGTACGATCCGAGTGGTCTTGGACAAGTCACTGTACTTTTGTGGGTTTCTGTAGAGCAGAATGGTTAGAGTCTGGGCTCTAGAGAAAGACCAAGACTGACTTCTAGCTCTTCCACTTACAAGCTGCCTAATTTTAGGCAAGTTAAACAACCTCTCTGTGCCTCAGTTTCCCCATCCATAAACTTCACAGGGTTGTTATCAGGAATAAAGTACTTTACGCATCCAACACAATACCAAGCACCCATAAGAACCCAATAAACAGCAGTGATTATTATTTGTCTTAGTCTGAGAGCCAATGGGATTTGGCAATTATTAGAGAAACACAGATTGCAGGTTTGGCTGGTAAATTCAACAAACCTGGATGCATTCATCTTGCCACAAATCCCTGCCGCAAAAAGCACGATTCACATCACAATGCATAGGAAACCTCACTTCAACCTCTGTCAATAGTATATTTCTACAAGGCGTTCTACTGAAATGTCTTCCTGGAATAGTTTGGATTTGCTAATAAGGAACACCTATCTCAGCCTAAAAAATGGATCTGGCACTCTCCCTTCAAAAGTCGGGTACCAATTAAAACACAGAATAAGTGAGGCTGACCTCAGCTTACCTCAATGACTGGAGAGGGGCTAACTGCCAACCAACTGCTGTTTGGTCAGCCTGCCAAGCTAGCACAGGGAAAAAGGCATATGATTTGGGGCCGCAGAGACCTCAGGTGGAGTTTTGGCTATTAGCTTGAATAATGTCTCTGAATCTCAGATGCCTCATCTGTAAAATATGGATAATACTATCTGCCATTCAGGAATTTTGGTGGAGATTAGACATATCCAACGCACCTAGTTAGGGCCAATCGTAGATGCTCCAAGAAAAAAGTCTATTATACTATTATTATAAACTGTATTTACCTTTTCATCTCCAAGTTAACTGAGGTGGAAGGCAGATTGTTTTTCTTTTTTCTTTTTTGTTTTTGAGGAAGATTAGCCCTGAGCTAACATGCACCGCCAATCCTCTTCTTTTTGCTGAGGAATATTGTCCCTGAGTTAACATCCGTGGTCATTTTCCTCTATTTTATATGTGGGACACTTGCCACAGCATGGCTTGATAAGCAATGTGTAGGCCAGTACCCAGGATCCGAACCAAACCCGAGGCCTCCAAAACGGAGCATGCAAACTTATCTGCTATGCCACCGGGCCGGCCCAGTTTGTTTTACTCTTACTCACACCTTTTGATGGGCCCTTAGTGAGAACTATTCCAACAAACTGAGGATAGCCAGCCAACATTCAACTACTTTAATTTAAAACAGTGTGATATGTAATCACCTAATTTTAAAAATAAAATATAGAAGTATGTGTAATGAAATCACTGATAATTCTTAAATTTGTTTTAGCCAATGCTTTCACATTTTTCAATGAGTCTCTTGATTTTTGCAACAAGGAAACAACAAAAAAAATTGCTGTCAGTTTCTATCATTTTTTTCTTTTCCCTACCATTTGAGGATGGTGACACTAATTAAAAATATTAGGAAGCAATAGAAAAAAATAAAAGAAATTAACATTTATTGAGCTCCAACTATGTGCCAGGTATTGAGCTAGGTATTTACATACATCATGTCATTTTAGCAGTACAATATCCCTAAAATCATAGAAATTTGGAATTCCTTTTCCTTTTTGAGGATGATTAGCCCTGAGCTAACATCTGCTGCCAATCTTCCTCCTTTAGCTGAGGAAAACTAGTCCTGAGCTAACATCTGTGCCCATCTTCCTCTACTTTATACGTGGGACTCCTGCCACAGCATGGCTTGACAAGCAGTGCCATGTCTGCAACCAGGATCCAAACTGGTGAGCCCTGGGCCACCGAAGCGAAACATGTGAACTTAACCACTGCGCCACCAGGCCGGCCCCACGGAATTCTTTTTATCCCCATTTTACAGATGGTGAACTGAGCTTAAATATCTTGCCCAAGTCACACAGCGAGCAAGTGGCTAAGACAGAAATTGAAATGAACACTTTGCTCTTTTCATTACAAGAGCCTGAATTGGAATTGCTGACCACTCTTAGATCTGAGATAATCAGCCTCAGGTTACCAGGGCGACAGCAGTGGCAATTTCACTTCTGGAGCAACGTGCATTCTGTGTCCGTCCATAGTGTTAGCAGGCCTAACTCCAAAAGATGTGGGTCCATTTCCTTTCCTAATTCCTCTTAACTTTCGTAAGTCAGAGCTGTGCTGCCCATTGCTCCCTTCAGCCTATTTGTCCTGAGGATTTGTTAATTCAATTATTTTATTCTTCCAATATTGATCCTCGCATCGTGCTGTAAGCCTTTGCGGTCCTGTTCCCTGACGCTCAATGATTTCCCATCAAGTTTTCATTCTGCAGTGCATTCAACTAGATCAACATCACCTTCTCCTTTGGTATTCATCTGCCCAGATTTCCTTATTAGACTTTAAAATTAGATTTCTCTGCTGCCTGAAGCAGGGCCTTCTTCTTCGCTGAAATGGCAGAATTATTTCAGCACCTTCTCAAGGAAGCTGTATATGGAACTACAGCTCAATTTTCAAAGAAAGGGATCATATGACTCAAGTTTGAGGCACATCAGAGGTTTCAAATGCAGACGCACCCCACAAAAAAGTCATATTTAATGAATATTAATTCAAGAATCCTCAACTCTTGGTAGAGATTTTGAAATTGTTTATTTTTAAAATTTCTTAGGAGAGCATAATGTAGACGAAGGGTGATGAGATTGACAAGAGTGGGCGAGTGAATGAGAATGATTTGAAATCAAGTCAGAAGCATTAGATTATAGTACTTCAAGGAACGACACTTGAGAAATTAAATGTCACTTTTTTTTGTTGTTGAAGGCCTAGCTTGTCTTTTCTGATAACCTACATAATGACAACTGTAAGACCCATCTTTGCGACCCGGATAGATCATGCATAATTGAAAAAATATGCCATGGAATCAGCCAACATACTTGACAGGAGGCATTATGGTATAGGTGATTGGGCACTGGACTAGGAATAGAAAGATTCAGCCTCATCGTGAGAACAGTTTCAGTCGAACAGTGAGAGTAAAAGTCTGTGCTTTTAAGTAAGGATGGGTTGGCGGGAACAGGCAGCCTTCTTTCAGTCAGAGTTGTGATTAAAGGTAACTTGAGGAGATATTGAGGCTGAGGGAGAGTTGTTCTAGGATATGGGAGAACCGAACTTCATTATTCTGGTCAACATCATTACTTTTATCATAATCCCTAACAATCGAGTTCTTACCATATGCCAGGTATTCTGCTGAGCATTTTATGTAAATTATCTCACTTAATCCTTTGAAACAATCCTGTTTGTTTACAGGTAGGTAAATAAAGCTCAGAAAGGCTGGGTTACTTATTCAAAGTTACACAGCACTTAAGCAGTGGAATTGGGGTTCAAGTCTAGGTATTCTGACTTCAGAGTCTGTGCTTGTAAACACTATCTTTTACTGGCTTTCAGTTGTAAGCAGAAAGAAAGAAACCAGGAAAGAAGGGCCTAAAAACACTTGGAGAATGTTATAATTGATGGAGTATGGTCCCAGAAGAAGAGTGAAGGGAAAGACAGAAGATATTTGCCTTAGAAATGAATGAGAAACTTCTTTCTCTCTTATAGAACAAGGAGAGAAGCAAAGCAAACAAAAAAACAAAGGAGACACAGAGATTTTGAAATGGAGAGAATAGATCTTGAGGGAGCACACAATGTATAAGTCAAGTAGGAGGCCACAATCTAAAAAGTCTAGAATGGTAATTGGGTATTGGGATAGGGCTATGGCATCTACTAGGTCAAGCCACCGCTTCTGTTCTCCCTTGGTGACTACACTGTACTGGATCCATCACAGCTCCAAGACTAGCAAGACAAATGCTAGTATTTTGGGCAGCCCCTGAGAGATCTGGACACTGGACACATGGATCAACTGTCCCCCCACAGGGGGAAGCTGAGAGGTGGAATTTTTCATCTGCTCACTCTGTGCTGAGCAGGAATGAGGATCAATGGCACCTACCAGCCTAAGCTATCGCCTCCATTATGCCCTGGGCAGCCAGTCTGTGCTGGACTCGTCAGAGCTCCAAGACTAGCAAGACAGAATCTGATCCTCAGGGAGCCCCTTCAGAATAGTTGGGCCACTAGTTGAGGTTGGGAGCTAGAGAGTCTCTTCCTGGTCCTCTGGTGCTGAACTCATGGGCAGGGTCTCCTTTGTAAGTGTGTCTCAAATCTCCCTACCAGCTTCAGTGAGCCTGGTTTCATGTTCTACTGGGGTGTAAGACACTTCCAATTGGTTTCTGATTCCTCACAAATGCAATGTGCTTGTGAATTGTTGTTCAATCAGTGTGTTTGTGGGAGGAAAAGTGGTCTAGGGCCTCCTACTCTTCCATCATGCTGATGTCAACTCCTTGTGCCTTATTTTTTTTTTTATTAGATTTTGTTTTACTTTCTTAGTAAACCTTGTTTTGGTGGAATGTATCTTTCAGTAGATTCCTACAAAAAGGTTCATGGAAGTTAAATTTTTGACTTAACATATCTGAATACATGTTTATTCTACTTTCTTGCTTGACTGACATTTTTTGACTGGGTATAGAATTCTAAGTGGAAAATAATTTTCTCTCAGAATTTTGAAGGAATTGCTACATGGTCTTGTAGCTGACAGTGATGCCATTGAAAAGTCAGATGTCATTTGATTCTTGATCCTTTGTAAGTAACCTACTTTTTCCTACCAGGAAGCTCTTACAACTGTCTCTTTGTCCTTGTCGCTCTGAAATTTCACTATAATATGCTTTTTGTGGGTCTTTTTCCACATCTTGTTCTCAGTGGGCCCATTCAATCTGGTAACTCATGTCCTTTAGTTCTTGGAAATGAAAATCATCTTGAGTCACTTCTTTGAATTAATTCCTCTCCATTTCATGCTTTTCTCTCCTTATGGAATTCCTATTATTCAAACATTTCACTTCTTAGGGTGATCCTCTAATTATCTTATATTTTCTGTCTTTATCTCTTTTTTATCCAGTTTGGTTTTGTGTGCAAGCTCCTCAGTTTTGTCTTCCATACATTCATGAATTGTTTTATTTCTACTAACATGATTTTAAGAGCTAGTTTTTATAACCATATTAAAATTGTACAAGAAAAAATAAGAAAATACAATTATACGTTAATTTTACTTATGAATATATATGTCATATAGCATCAAAATTGCTTAAGAAATGTTTGGTCAATTGAATCAAGCAATAGTTTAAAAAATAGTAATAATAGTATATCATGTCCAAGTAGGATTTATCCCAGGAATGCAAGAGTTGTCCAACATCAAAAGTTCTATTAGGGTTAGTGACTACATTATTAGATTAAATGAGAAAAGATTATCATCTCAAAGTATGAAGGAAAACATTTGAATCAATTTAACACTCATTCACAATTTTTAAATAAATGCACATATTATTATTAGCAAACTAAGAAGAGAAGTTTCTGACAATGATTAGTCAAACATCATACTTAAGCATGAAACTAAGGAAGCATGTTCATTAAAGTAAAAAAACAGGACAAGTATTCTTGCTATCACTGAAATTATTCAACACTGTGCTCTGTTAGAAGGCCTAACTTAATGTAATGAGACAAAAATAAATAAATTAGACAGGAAGATTGAAAAATAAGAGAGGGGCCGGCCAGGTGGCACAACGGTTAAGTTCGCACATTCCACTTCTCAGCGCCCCCGGGTTTGCCGGTTCGGATCCCGGGTGCGGAAATGGCACCGCATGGCACGCCATGGTGTGGTAGGAGTCCCACATATAAAGTAGAGGGAGATGGGCACGGATGTTAGCTCAGGGCCAGCCTTCCTCAGAAAAAAGAGGAGGATTGGCAGTAGTTAGCTCAGGGCTAATCTTCCTCAAAAAAAAAAAAAAAAAGATAAGTAAAAAGAAGAGACATTATTAAGGTAAATTATTGGAGATAATAAATAAACTTAGCAAGGTTTTTGAGTATAATATCTCTATATAAGAATAAATAGCAGTGATAACAAATTAGAAAGTGTAAATAAAGAAACAATTGTATTCAGAATACCATTAAAACAGGGTAATAATTCACCTTGCTACCTTGAACTAAAACAAGCACAGGCTACAGACAGCCTTTAAGAAGAGAATTATGAAAGAGCACTGAAGAAAATAAAAGATGACTTAACAGTGGAATGTAGTACAGGAAGATTCCGTTCTGTAGACATGGGAGGCAGCCTAAAATTGAGCAATCCATTGTACTTTCGATCCCAATAGGATTTTAGTATAAAGTGATTAGAAAAGCCACATGGAAGAATAAACAAAGACAATTCTTGGGGATAAAAAGAACAAGAAAAGAGAATTTGCCCTACAGAGCACAAAACCTCTATTATGCTACAGGATTTAGTTATTCTACTTCTGGTTGTACAGGAGACTAGAAACCCATCTATTACAAAATAAAATCTTTCTTAAAAAATAATTTCTGCTATGTTACCACTATTACAGGAAATGTGAAAAGTCATCTAAAAGAAAAAAAGAATTAAAAGAAAACTTTCAGGGCCAGCTCGTGGCTGAGTGGTTAAGTCCTCGCACTCCGCTTCAGCGGCCCAGGGTTTCACTGGTTGGGATCCTGGGCGCGGACATGGCACTGCTCATCAGGCCATGTTGAGGTGGCATTCCACATGCCACAACCAGAAGGACCCACAACTGAAAAAATATACTACCATGTACTAGGGGGATTTGGGGAGGAAAAAAGCAGAAATAAAAAAAGATTGGCGACAGTTGTTAGCTCAGGTGTCAATCTTTAAAAAAGAAAGAAAGAAAAATTTCATTTTAATGAGTACTGAAATGGTAGCTATAGAGAGTAAGTACGTAAAGAGGATAATTGCCCTGAGAGAAAATGCTTTTGTACACCGTGATCTGGAATTCAAAGTTTGGCCTAGAGATAAAGTAGCTGTTAGGCTGAGTGATAACCACATTAACGTGAAGAGTGGAAGATGGCTGAAGTCCCTCTTGGTCCCTAGTCAGTAGTGTTCCTGAGACTACTTGCAGAAAAAAATTCAAATTCCCTGTGAAAGAAAGAATCTTAAGTTTTAGAACCTCAGTATTTCCAGAGATTAATATCAAGTAAATTAGCTCACAATGAAAAATAAGCAATTAACAAATGAAAATGAGTCAGGTGAGATAGCAAACATCAAATTTAGATAGCCCTCATATAAGGAATTTACATCCTGAAATTATCATGGTCAAAATATAAAATATCAATAGATTTTTGAAATGGAGTGTGTCAGTCAGAGCTGAACCAGAGAAGCAGAACCAGTAGGATATATATCCACCCACCCACCCACCCCCACTTCCTGAGTGCCTGTCCTATGGATTTTGGACTTTCTTAATCAGTTCCCATGGCTGTAAGTCCAAAATAAACAGGGCAGACGGGCAGGAAGTGAAGTTCCTGGGCTGGCTCAAATTCCAGTCATAGGTTGAAGCTGTAGCCTACAGATAATACTCCTTCTCTTTCTCTCAAGGAAATGCTAGCCCTGCTTTTAAGCCCTTCCAACAAATTCCATCAAATCCACCAAGATTATCCTAGATATTCTCCCTGACGTAAAGTCAACTGATTAGGGACTTTAATTATATCTGCAAGATATCTTCACTCCAACACATACATTATTGTTTTATTGAATAATTGGGTACTGTAGACTAGCCAAGTTGACATATCAATAGAGCCATTACATAAACTCTAGATAAAATACAAAATTCAACCACTTGAAGGCTGTGGAGAATGAACAAAAACCAGGCAGATTTTAAACAGGAATTGAAATTTGAAAGAAGAGACCAGCATAGGTGAGTTTACTGTTTTTATGAGTTTTGCTTAAGTATAGGTCACAGTCAAGGTACAGTGTGAGATCACAAAAATCGTGTTTTAAAAAATGCACTTATTTTCTCTCCTGAAAAGCCAGAGAACATAGCCACTACAGAACAACAACCACTGGGAAGTGAGGAGAGAATCCCAGAGACGAGAGCACCAGTGAAAGGGAACTTTAAATTCTGTGTATAAACTCTGCTTAAATTTCTGTCTGATGGGTGAACCAAGCAGGTGGACGACAATCTAAAAGCACACTGCAACTAACACTAAAAGAACAGACCTGGGATTTAAATTTCTGCCCACTACAAGACAAAAATTGCAGTTTGAGACTAAAGAAGGTAATTGCTTGCTAAAACAAAATGTCAATATTCTTCTAAAGATATTCAATGGGATAACAGAGCAGATACTCATAATCAATGGAAAGATAGAGAATCTAAACAGAAAAATACGAGCAAAAAAAAAGAACCAAACTTTACATAAGTTTCGCTCCTTAATCTTCACCTAAGTCTTGCGTGTTATACAAATGTTAACTCAAAATGGATCATTGACTTAAATGTAAAATGTAAAACTATGATATTTTAGGGAAAAAAAACAGGAGAAAATATTTAGAATATAGGGCTAAACATTAAGTTTTTAGATTTGACACCAAAAGTACAATTCATGAGAGGAAAAATCGATTATTGAACTTCATCAAAATTGAAAACTTTGCTTTGCAAAAAATCCTGTAGAGAGGATGAAAAGATGAGTTATAGACTGGCAGAAAATATTTTCAAAATACATATCTAGCAAAGAATTAGTATCAAGAACATATAAGGAACTCAATACTTGACAGTAAGGAAACAAATAACACACTTAGAAAGTAGGGAAAGTACATGAACAGGTATTTCACCAAAGAGGATATACAGGTGCCAAATAAGCACATGAAAAGATGTTCAACATCAATATCATCAGGGAAAAGTAAATTAAAAAACCACAATGAAATATCTCTACACACATCAGAATGGCAAAAAATGCAAAATAATAAAAATACCAAATACTAATGAAGATGTGGTGAAACTGTGTTAATCATACGTTCCTGGTGGGAAAGTAAAATGGCCAATTTGGAAAACATTTTGGCCATTTCTTTAAAAACCAAAAATGCAATTATTATAGAGACTAGCAATTGCACTCCTTGGCATTTATGCCATAGAAATAAAATTACGTTCACATAAAAACCTGTACATGAATGCTTAGAGTGGATTTGTTTGTAATAGCCAAAAACTGGAAACAACTGAGATGCCCTTCAATGGGTAAATGGTTACAAAATTGTGCTATATACATACCGCAGAATACTACTCAGCAATATAAAGAACGAGCAAATAAAGTGATGCCATCTTCGTGGTGGCATAAGATGTCCTTCCTTTTTGTCCTCCCTTTTTAGCAACTAATTTGGCATCCACCCACAAACAAAAGTACCTCTGTGGGAGTTGTGGGATCCAACACCACTTGTCAAGTGAACCAGGAGGAGTCTGAACCACCTGTGCATCAGGTGATAGGCAGACAGATGTTGGAATTGGCTGTAGAACCAGCAGGAGCTTGCAAAATGGCCCACAGCTCCTCTCAGCCACTGTCTGGGAAAACAAGGAGAGTGCTGACTTGAGCAGACACCCAAGGATTAAAAGCCTTTGTACAAGTCCAGCCTTCCTGAGAAGAAATTCCAGAAATCCATTGGAGCAAAAAAAAAATATGAATTTGGATACATTGGAGAGGGTGAGAGGAACTTTGCCAGCAGTACCCCTCCCACAAGGCAGCACAGCAGGGGGCTGAACCAGCTAGAAGTGACTGCCTCACTGCAGAAAAGGGAGAGCAGTGAGTAAGTGCCAGCTTTCCAAGAGCTGGTTTTTTTTTTTTTTTTAAAGATTTTATTTTTTCCTTTTTCTCCCCAAAGCCCCCCGGTACATAGTTGTGTATTCTTTGTTGTGGGTTCTTCTAGTTGTGGCATGTGGGACGCTGCCTCAGCGTGGTCTGATGAGCAGTGCCATGTCCGCGCCCAGGATTCGAACTAACGAAACACTGGGCCGCCTGCAGCAGAGCGCGCGAACTTAACCACTCGGCCACGGGGCCAGCCCCCAAGAGCTGGTTTTTTGAAAACATAAACAAAATTAACAATGCTTTAGCTAGACTAAGAAAAAAAGAGAGAAGACTCAAATAAATAAAATAAAAAATGAAAGAGGAGACATTGCAACTGATACTACAAAACATAAGATCATAGGACCATAAGAGACTAGTATGAACAATTATATGCCAACAAATTGGATAACCTAGAAGAAATGGATAAATTCCTAGAAATACAACCTACAAAGACTGAATCATGAAGTAATGGAAAATCTGAAAAGACCAATAATGCGTAAGGAGATTGAATGAGCAATCAAAAACATTCCAGCACAGAGAAACTCAGAACCAGATAGCGACAGTGGTGAATTCTACCCCATATTTAAAGAATTAATGCTAATCCTTCACAATTCATCAAAAAAACTGAAGAGGAGGGAACACTTTCAAGTTCATTTTACAAGGCCAGCATTACCCTGACACCAAAGCCAGATAAGGACATTACAAGAAAAGAAGACTATAGACCAATAACCTTGATAAATATAGATGCAAACATTCTCAACAAACTATTAGCAAACTGAATTCAAAAACGCATTAAAAGGATCATACATCATGACCAAGTGGGATTTATCCCTGGGATGCAAGGATGGTTCAACATTTGCAAACCAATAAAATTGTGATACACCACAGTAATAGAATGAAAGATAGAAATCTTATGATCATCTCAATAGATGCAGAGAAAGCCTTTGACAAAATACAACATCTTTTCATGATAAAAAACTCTCAATAGATTGGGTATAGAAGAAACATACATCAACATATATCATAAAGGCCATATATTGTCATATATGCATGTCATATATGTGGATTTGCCAAGCCACAGCCAGCATCATACTCAATGCAAAAAAACTGAAAGCTATTCCTCTGAGAAGACGAAGATGACAAAGAAGACAAAGATGCCCACTCTCACCACTCTTATTCAACATAGTACTAGAAGTTTTAGTCAGAGCAATTAGGCAAGAAAAAGAAATAAAAGTGAACCAAATTGGAAAGGAAGAAGTGAAACTCACTATTTGCAGATGACATGATACTATATGTAGAAAACCCTAAAGAATCCACCAAAAAACTGTTAGAAATAACAAATACAGTAAAGTTGCAGGATACAAAGTCAACATAAAAAATCAGTTGCATTTCTATACACTAATAATGATCGAGTAGAAAGAGAAGTCAAGAATACAATCCCATTTACAATCGCAACAAAAAGAATAAAATATCTAGGAATAAATTTAACCAAGGAGGTGAAAGACCTATACACTGAAAACTATAAGACATTATTGAAAGAAATTGACGAAGATATAAAGAAATGGAAAAATATTCCATGCTCATGGGTTGGAAGAATAAACATAATTAAAATGTCCATATTCCCTAAAGCAATCTACAGATTCAGTGCAACCCCAACCAGAATCCCAATGACATTCTTCATGGAACTAGAACAAAGAATCTTAAAATTTATATGGAGCAACAAAAGACCCTGAGTAGCCAAAACAATCCTGAGAAAAAAGAACAAAGTTGGAGGTATCACATTCCCTGAATTCGAATTACACTACAAAGCTACAGTAATCAAAACAGCATGGTATTGGCAGAAAAACAGGCACACATATCAATGGAACAGAATTGAAAGCCCAGAAATAAAACCACACATCAATGGACAGTTAATCTTTGACAAAGGAGCCAAGAACATACAATGAAGAGAAGTCTCTTCAATAAGTGGTAGTGGGAAAACTGGACAACCACATGCAAAAGAATGAAAGTAGACTATTATCTTACACAATACACAAAAATTAACTCAAAATGGGTTAAAGACTTGAGTGTAAGACCTGAAGCCATAAATCTCCTAGAAGAAAATATAGGCAGTACACTCTTTGATATGGATCTTAGCAGTGTGTTTTTGAATGCAATGTCTAGTCAGACAAAGAAAACACAATAAAAAATAAACAAATGGGACTCCATCAGATTAAAAAGCTTCTGCACAGAAAACGAAACCACCAACAAGAAGAAAAGACAGCCCACCAACTGAGAGAAAATATTTGCAAATCATATATCCAATAAGGGGTTAATTTCCAAAATATATAAAAACTCACACAACTCAACAACAACAAAAAACAAACAGATCAAAAAATGGGCAAAGGATATGAACAGACATTTTTCCAAAGAAGATATACAGATGGCCAACAGGCACATGAAAAGATGTTCAACATCACTAATTATCAGGGAAATGCAAATCAAAACTACAATGAGATATCGCCTCACACTTGTCAGAATGGCTATAAATAACAAGACAAGAAATAACAAATGTTGGACAGGATGTGGAGCAAGGGAACCTTGATACACTGCTGGTGGGAATGCAAACTGGTGCAGCTACTATGGAAAACAATGGGGCAGTTTCCTCAAAAAATTAGGAATACAACTACCATATGATCCAGCAATCTCGTTTCTGGGTATACATCCAAATAAAATGAAATGAAAACAGGATATTGAAATGATACTTACACTCCCATGTTTTTACGGCATTATTCACCATAACCAAGATAGGAAAACAACCTTAGTGTCCATGGATGGGTGAATGGATAAAGAAAATGTGTTATACATAGATACAATGGAATATTATTCAGCCGCAAGAAAGAAGGAATTCCTGCCATTTGTGAGAACATGGATAGACCTTGAGAGTATTATGCTTAGTGAGATAAACCAGACAAAGAAAGACAAACATTAGATGATATCACTTATAAGTGAAATTTTAAAAAGCAAAACCCGTAAAAACAGAGAGTAAACTGGTGGTTACCAGGGGCTGGAGGGTTAGGGAATTGAGGAGATGTTTAAAACTACAAACTTGCAACTAGAAGATAAATAAGTTCTGGGGATCTATAGCACAGTATAGTGATTATAGTCAACAATACTGTATTATATACTTCAAAATTGCTGAGACTATATTTTAAATGTTCTTACCACAAAAAAGAAATGATGATTATGTGACGTGATAAAGGTTTAGCTAAAGCCTCAGTGTAATCATATCGCAATATACAAATATGTCAAATCAACGCATTATACCCCTTAAACTCACACAATGTTATATGTAAATTATATCTCAATAAAAAAAGGAGTGTGTCTTTGCTAATTCTTTTCAGAAAGGAAAAATTGTGATATGGTATACCAAGCTCCCTTAAGTATATCTCAAATGGTATTATCATTTTTAAAAAGGGTTTACAGGTGCTTTTAGAAATACACAGCAAAAAAAAAAAATAGGATATTTATATAATCATCTGATTAGGAGAAATAGGACTTTCAGGGCAAATAGGATCATTTCCTAATTAAGGATAACACAATCCCCTAACGTAGCTCACAGTCAGTTAAGACAGATAGCGAGGGCCCTGTCTTGCATGATATGTGTACACTTGTGGATGCACACATGTAAATCCTAAGAGCCTAAGAGACCACGCTAGACTAGATTTCTCAGTCTCACTTCTCTGATTCCAAAAGTTATTTCCATTGCTTTTCAGGCAAATTTAACTGCCTCTCTATAATTTAACTCAGTGGGAGTCTGGGGCCTTGATGGTAAAGTCATTACTCATTAGACAGATTTGTAAGGGATAATTTTTAATTATGTAGAACGGATGTAGGAATGAAAACATCACAAGCAGAATAGTAGAAAAAATTAAATTACTTGGTATAGACTAATGGGAACAGTTGGAGATAAGGACCTTCTTCTTTCCCCACTCCCACCCAGAAATAAACAAACAAATCTGCAGTCACATCTACAGAATTTACAGAAATAACAATAAAAAAACCCAAACAATTTGTAGTCTTTACAGTGTTCAATATATACTATGCACCATCCCTACAGTTTGCACGGAGTAGTGTGGCAATCTTTTTTAAAAACTGTCTTGGATGTGAACGTTAGTTTCTCAGTGGCAGACCTTCTTGCTCTCGGAAGACAAGGTTTGAAATGAACACTCCAGAAAATTTCACCCTGGGAAGAAAGCAGCCAGCAGGTACCAACTTTTGATGGCTATGTAACTTCAGGAATCCCTGGTAAATGTTGAGTAAGCGGCCCAGCCTCAAGCCAGATCACATGAAAGCAGATCTATGTTAGGAATAGCCTAGAATTTTATGCTAAACTGGGACTATTCCCAGGCTACGTGAACACTGAGCAGGTTCAGGAGATCTCTGTATACTTGGCTTTCCTTTCTACGATCTCCTTACTATCTCTCTTCCAACCCCTGAAACATCTCTAAATTATTGTTACTATAAACTTAAATTAAGCCCTTATCAAAGAAGGCCTGTTGAGGGACTCTAAGCAGCCAGTGAGGGAACTCCACTCTTCTGCTTTGCTGCTGCTCCCACTTTGTGCTATTATAGGCTACCTAAGCAATCTAAATTGAATGAGGTTGAAGTGAAATGGCTCCTCTGATCAAATGACACAGAGTATTTGCATCACTTCCCTTGAGAAGTCATCTCATTTGTCAGAAAGCCATACATCATGCCTGAAGTGCCCACCCCTGACATTTGAGAGAAATATCTTTCCAAATGGAATTTGAACCTTTTCACATCGTCACCATACACCTTCAGAAGCCAAAATGATTTCTGATTACTGCTATTTCATGAGTCCCAGGATACTTTCTGCCCAACACACCTTCACCTGAGGCAAGTTTTTGCCTCCTATCTCATCATTTAGAGCCCTGGGAATTGTTGACTACACTTACTGAAACAATACCCAGAATTATATTTTCGATACAATAGCTATAGTGCCTCTCAAGGGAACAACTTCTCTCCACCATTTTCTAAGATAAACACAGGAAAGAACATTCTACATTGCTTCTTGGGCATTCTAAATGCCTAAGCTGAATCAGAGCAGTCTTTAGCCTCCCGCCATCATGATATCCACAATCCCCTTTGTCTATTTTAGTCTCCGTAGCTCTGAACAATCATGATTTGGGAAGAAACTGCCATTCTTTAATTGAAACATTAGTGAGTACATTTCTAAACAAAAAAGCTCTTGTTTAGAAATCGTCCTTTTTCCACAAACCATGCAATTAGGCCCTAAACATAGTAATAAAGCTCAGAATTTAACTCTAAACTTATCCATTGACATTTTTTAAATGAACTTTTAATTTTAAAATAGTTCTAGATTTACAAAAACGTTATGAAGATAGTACAGACAGTTCCCATGTGTCTCACACCCAGTCCCCCTATTATTAACATCTAACATCAGTTTGTTATAGTTCCCATAATTAAGGAACCAATATCGACATATTACTATTAACTAAAGTCAATACTTTAGATTTCCTTCATTTTTACTTAATATTCGTTTTTTTCCGGTTCCAGAATCCCATCCATGAAACCATATTCTACTTCGCTGTCACATCTCCTTAGCTATTATAGTTTCTTAGATTTCCCTTTTTATGACCTTGACAGTTTTAAGTACTGGTCAGGCATTTTATAGAATGCCCCTTAATTGTGATTTTCCTGATGTTTTTCTCTAGATTGGACTGGGGTTACGGGGTTTGGAGAGAAAGACCACAGAAGTAATGTGCCATTTTCATCTTGCCATATTAAGAGTACATAGTATCAACATAACTCATCACCATTGATATTTACTTTGATCACCTAGCTTGACGTAGTGTTAGCCAGGTTTCTCCACTATAAAGTTACACTCTTTTTTCCCTACTTCCAGACTGGTAGGAAGTCACTATGCACAGGGCACACTTAAGGAGTGGAGACTTACTCTACCTTCTTGCAGGCAGAGTATCTACATAAACTACCTGGAATTCTTCCTCATGGAAATTTGTCTCTTTCTTCAGTTTACTTATTAAGTAAATCCTTTAGTTATATAAGTATGGACTCTAATACACTACAGCATGAATCATTTTAGCCTTCTCCCCTTGCTTGCTTCTCTGTAAACTCTGAACCATGGAAAATCTAGTTCCTGCCAAATGCCATACATTTACTTAATTGTTCAATTCTTGTATACTCATACAATGGTTTCAAAATTGTTAACCCATGGGCCGGCCTGGTGGTACAGTGGTTAAGTTCACACATTCCACTTTGGCAGCCCGGGGTTCACCTGTTCGGATCCCGGGTGCAGACATGGCACTGCTTGGCAAGCCATGCTGTGGCAGGCATCTCACATAAAGTAGAGGAAGATGGGCACGGACGTTAGCTCGGGGCCAGTCTTCCTCAGCAGAAAGAGGAGGATTGGCTACAGATGTTAGCTCAGGACGAATCTTCCTTAAAAAAAAAATTGTTAATCCATACTTCTGTGGGAGCAACATTATCAACTAGAGCACAGTACTGATGTACAGTTCCTTTTGCCTTCAGTATTATAGACTCATTTCCAAAATTACTTAGGTCAGCACTTATTTTCCCTCTCACCCTCCAGTGAAATTGTTTTACACATTTGTAATACAGGAAGATTGTTTTGTCACAGTCTGCGTTCCATCCTGGGGATGGAACCTCCTAAATGATTTTCTAATTTGCACACATTAGTCTTTACTCTTTGTACTGTAAAGTTCTATGAGTTTTGACAAATGCATAATGTCATGTATCCACAATTATAGTATCATACAAAATGGTTATGTGGGGCCTGGAATTGGCCACCCCAACATATGTCTCTTTGGCTGGAGCTGGTTACTTTGCAGACAGGAAAGCAACTGAAAAGTAGAATTTACTTAACCTTTGTAAGAGACATTTACATTGTAAAGGAACTCTCCATCTGTAAAGATATCTCCCTCTCTACCAGGAAGAAGGGGGGATGACCTTATCTCTAGAAACTCTTAATCAATGGGGAAGGCAAGGACTTAAATCTGCATTTGTTTATTGTGCTTGTCTGGTAACTTCCTGTAACTGACTCCCCCCACCCCCAACATCCTCCTTTGTCTTTAGCTGGATATGATATTTAAGGTGGGGGCTTCAGCCATTTTTGCGAGTTGCTCAGCTTCCTAAGCCTCTCCCGTGTATACATGTTATAAAGCTTTGTTTAATTTTCTCCTGCTATTCTGTCTCATGTGAATTTAACTCGTTCTCCAGCCAGACGAACCCAGAGAGGGTAGAGGAAATGTCTTCCTCCTCTACAGTTACATTGCCCTAAAATATCACCTGTGCTTCACTTATTCAACCCTCCTCTTCTCCCCATAAGCCCCTAGCAACCACTTATCTGTTTACCATCTCTATAGTTTTGCTTTTCCAGAATGTCATATGAATGTAATCATATAGTATGTAGCCTTTTCAGACTGGCTTCTTTCACTTAGCAAGGTGCATTTAAGATTCACTCACGTTTTTACATGGCTTAACAGATCCCATGTGTCCTTTACATAGTCCCCCTCAATGGGAACATAATACAAAATTATAGTATAATATCACAACCACATACTGACATTGATACATTCAAAACACAGAATATTTCCATCACCAGAAGGATTCATTGTGTTGCCATTTATAACCACACCTACTTCTCTCCTGTCCCCTGCTAAGCCTCTGGAAACCACTAATCTCTTCTTCACTTCTATAATTTTATTACTTCAGGAATATTATATAAGTGGAATCATACAATATGTAACCTTTTAGGATTGGCCTTTTTCATTCAGTATAAATCTATGAAGATTTATCCAGGTTGCTGCATAGATCAATAGTTTGTTCTTTTTTATTTCTAAGCAGTATTCCATAGTATGGATGTACCAGGTTTTTTTTTAAATTAATACTATAGGTTTATTTTTGATTTGTAAATTTAATATTGAGGTTATGAGTACACAGTTCAAACATAAACAAATTTAGCAGAAAATTAACTCTTTCTAAAAAATTGTTAGTGTGGTTAAAAATCACATAACAACAGTTTCTTTAACTATTTACCCGTTGGAGGACATCTGGGTTGTTTTTAGTTTTTGGCTATTACAAAATAACTGCTATAAATATTCATGTACAGATTTTTCATGAGAAAATAAATTTTTATTTCTATGGGCTATACATCCAGGTCTGCAATTACTAGTTCATAGGGTAGTTGCATATGTAATTTTTTAAGAAACTGTCAAATTGCTCCAGAACAGCCGTACCATTTCACAGCCCCATCAACAATGTATGAACAGTGCAGGTTTTCTGCATCCTAGCCAACATTTGCTGTTGTCACTATTTTTTATTTTGGTCATTCTGAAAGGTGTATAGTAATATTTCATTGTAGTTTTAATCTGCATTTCCCTAATGGCTAGTGATGTTGAGCATCTTTTCATTTGCTTATTTGCCAACTGTATATCCTTTGCAGTGAAATTTCTGTTCATGTCATTTGCTTATTTTCCAACTAGATTGTTTCTTACTATTGAGTTTTGAAAGTTCTTTATATATTCTAGATACTAATCCTTTGATGGATGTGTGGTTTGCAAATATTTTCTCCAAGTGTGTAGCTTGTTTGTTCATTCTCTTAATATGAAGAAATGAAGAAAAACCAGTGAAAAAATTCAATACCTTTTCATGACAAAAACTCAGAAAAATAGGAATATGGGGAAACTTCCTAAACTTGAAAAAGAGCATCCATAAAAAACCTGTAGTTAACATTATACTTAATTGTGAAACACAGAATGATTTCCTCTAAGATGGGACACAAAGCAAGGGCGTCTGCTCTCACTGTCCTTATTCAAAATACTGTTGGAAGCCAGTGCTGTAAGCAAGAAAAGAAAAGAAAAGAAAAGGCATACAGTACAAAAAGGAAGAAATAAAACCGTCCCTATTTTTGGATGACATGAATGTTTATGTAAAAAGTCCCAAGGAATCTACAGAAAACAAAAACTCCTGGTGTTTTGTAGAGTAAAACTTTTAACTTTTGACGAAGTCCAATTAACGGATTTTTTCCTGTAATGGATCATGTCAAGCCTAAGGATTCTGCAAAGCTCTAGATTCGAAAGATTGTCTCCTGTGTTTTTTTTTGTCTAAAAGTTTTGTGGTTTGATGTCTTACATTTAAGTTGGTGATCCATTTTGAGTTAATTTTTCTTGTAAGATGTGAGGCTAGGTTGAGGTTTATTTTTTTGCCTATGAAGGTCCAACGACTCCAGCATTGTTTGTTGAAAAGTCTATCTTAATTATCCTAGCTACTAGTAAGTTTTGAAATTGGGTAGACTGATTCCTCCCTATTTATTCTTATTTCTTAAATTCGTTTTAGCCATTCTGGTTCCATTGCCTTTCCATAAAAATCTTAGAATAATTTCATTTAAAACTACAAATTTTTTTTCTGGGATTGTGATAGGAATTGAGTTAAACTTGTATATAAATTTGGGGAAAATTAACATCTTTGCCATGTTGATCTCCCATTTCTTGCACATGATATGCCTCTCCAGTTATTTGGATATTCTTTCATTGCTCTTGTCAGTACTTTGTCGTTTTCATCATGAATGTCTGTACATGTTTTGTTAGGTTTATACCTAAGTAATTCACCTTTTTTGTGACTTAAAATGGTATTATATTTTTAATTTTGGTGTCTACATTTTCATTGCTAGTATATAGAAATACAGTTGATTTTCGTATACTTTTGTGTATCCTACAACGTTGCTGAACTCACTTCCTAGTTCCAGGAGTTTTTGTTTTCTGTAGATTCCTTGGGATTTTTTACATAAACATTCATGTCATCCAAAAAAAGGGACAGTTTTTTTTTCTTCCTTTTTGTACTGTATGCCTTTTCTTTTCTTGCTTACAGCACTGGCTTCCAACAGTATTTTGAATAAGGGCAGTGAGAGCAGATATCCTTGCTTTGTGTCCCATCTTAGAGGAAATCATTCTGTGTTTCACAATTAAGTATAATGTTAACTGCAGGTTTTTTACGGATGCTCTTTTTCAAGTTTAGGAAGTTTCCCCATATTCCTATTTTTCTGAGTTTTTATCATGAAAAGGTATTGAATTTTTTCAATGGTTTTTCTTCATTAATTGATTTGATCACATAACTTTTCTTCTTTAGCCTGTTTATAGTGTATTACATTAAATAAATTTTTAATATTGACATAGCCTTTCATCACTGGAATAAACAGTACTTGTTTATGATTATAAACAATTATGCTGTATAATTCTTTTCGTATATTGCTGATTTATATTTGTTAATATTTATTAAGGATTTTTGCATCTATATTCATGAAGGACTTTGGTTTGTAGTTTACTGTTTTGCACTCTTTTTCAGGTTGGTATCAACTAATACAGGCCTCATACATGCTTTCTGAGGTAGTCCTTCCTTTTCTATTTTCTGGAAGAAATTGTGCATTATTCCTTTAATTCATCCTTAAATGTTTGATAGGATTCTCCAGTCAAATCACCTGGGACTAGAGATATCATTTTTGGCAGTTTTGAAATTACAAAATCAATTTCTTTAGTACTTATAGGGCTATTCAAATTATCTATTTCATAGTCAGTGAGTTGTGGTAGTTTATATTTTTCAAAGGATTGATCCAGTTCTTCTAAGTTATCAAATTTATATGTGTAGAGTTGTTCATAGCATTCGCTTATTAGCCTCTTGGTTTCTGCAGGGTCTGTAGTTAAATTTCCTGTTTATTCCTAACATTGGTGATTTGTGGGACTTTTTTCTTTTGTTGTCGGTATTGCTAGAGGTTTGCTAATTTTATCGATTTTTTCAATTGAAGAACCTGTCTTTTTAAAAAAAATTAAGTGCCTCCATTGTTTTCCTGTTTTTGTTTCCATTGATTTACACTCATGTTTATTATTTCCTTACTTCTACTTGTGTTGAGTTTACTCTCCTCTCCTTTTTCTAGTTTCTTAGGGAGAAACTCAGACTATTGATTTGAAATCTATACATTTCCCTCACCGAGGGTTGCTGCCACATTGTACAACTCCAGGGAGCACCAAAGTTTTCAATGAGAAGAGTACCCATTGAAGATGTACTACGCAGTGGCCCTGCTCTTAAAATATAGAAAACCAAATACCAACAAATGTGTTCAACGACAAAATTGTATACCAATAACCTAACAATGATTTGACTATCCTCTTTTTCTCCTTGGAAATGAATAAATCTATTAACAGGCAGGAGTTACCATGGCATCACTAAAAATATTTTAGTGAAAAGCAGTATACCTTTTTGTGTTCGGTAGTTATTGCTATATCTGCCATTCATATCTTTGTCCAATTGTTAAAAAACTAATTTTTGCCTTTTAACGTTTCTCCCACAGATTTCTGAAACTTCCAGTATTTCATAGTAAAATGTGCATAAAGTAAAAAGTAAAAAATCCAAGAAAAATTAGGCTTGCTAAGCCCTCCCCTTGCCTGCATCTGCTCCTGAAGTACAAATTGGCAGTTGTGGCTGATTAAAAACCATTTTGCTGGTCTTTTTAAATGCCCTTACAAGTGTTGGTTTAAGAGAGATGGTGGGAGATTGTAATTGATTTAATAGTTGGCTTCCAGGAAACTAAAAGCTGTAAGACTAGTTAACAGGTAATTTCCTACAAATTACCTGGAGTTAGAATTGACCCAACCTGGTAAACGATTGGCTATGGTAGGCAAGGGGATGCCTGAAGTCAAAGATTTCAAGTTTTTAAATTTGTTTGGCTGAGAGTGTTTGCGCTATAGAAGAAATAAAGAACATGAAACAAAAGTTAAAGGTGTGGAAATGGGGCAGAACATCCAGATAGAGACATTGGCTCATCAGGTCTTTGCAAACCTGGGGAGAGGAGAGGGTCAGAAAGATAGAATTAATATCGTCCACAAAAGTTTATTGACTGGCTATTAGATGCCAGATTCTGTTCTCTGCTGTTAATATTTATTGAACACTAAGGACTTTACATGCATGGTGTCATTTTATCCTCACTGCAATTCTGTAAGAAGGGGCATTATTATCTATGTTTCACAGAGTGAGGAAACTGAGGTTTGTTGAAGAAAACCAGAGCCTGACAGTAGTTAAGGCAGTAAAACGGATTTTCTTCAGGAACTAGTGCAATAGGAAAAAAGAGACCTCAGTATACAACTGGGCTCAATTCTGAATATAGCAAGGACAAGTGAGGATTTACAGCCAAGAGCAAGGGTGGGGGTGGGGGGTGCAGTGAGAGAGTAGAGGAAATATCAAGGGTAGGGGGATTCTTGCTAAATAGACTTAAGCAGATTAATGCTGAAGGCAGGTCAAGGTGATAAGATATCAAAGGTGGGGGGTAAGGAATTTGATCAGATATTGAGGTTAATCAGACATCAAGGGCGAGGATTCTTGCTAAACCAAATTAGCAGGATTCTTGCTACAAATGGATTAGGCAGGTCAAAGACAAGCCCTGAGAATAAAGCTTGGTCAAAAAGAGGGCTCAGAGGAGCCTATCTAAAGTTTGGTCAAGGAGAGAGTCTTTGTCAGGCTCAGTGGTTAACTTTCTTGCTGAAGGGAAATACTAGAGCAGAAGTTTAACCTTAGCTGTGTCCGATCCTAGATTCGTCTACTTTTTAACCTCAGAATAAGGAGTTTCAGTCAGTGTAAGCAGAAGCCACTGGTTCCCAAACTTTGCTGTACATTAGAAACAACTGGTGACCTTTTAAAAATCTTCATGCACAAGTCATAATACCATACCAATTAAATCAGGATTTCTGGTATCAGTATTTTTTAAAGATTCCCCAGGTGATTCCAACATGCAGCAATGTTTGGAAACCACTGAACTAATAGTAAGTAGGCCAAGAGGAAGCAAAAAGCAGTGTAGATTATGCCTTCAAGCAATTTGCTGCTACAAAGACAGGTATTAAGCTAGACAAGTTAGGAGTGTTGGGGAAATATAATTAAAAGAAACAAAATCTTCTCCTAACCTAGAATTTCTCCACAAAGGCCGTAGAGACAGAAAACAGTTTTATCATTGAATAAGCGTTAATCCAGAATGTGACGCACATCACAGGCAATCCACTATGAGATCACAAAAACAGAAAGAAATTTCACCCTTTTATATAGCTAAACAGATGGACATGTTTTCAAGATAAACAATACTTCGTGCTTAAGCAAGAGAAATTGACAGCACCTTTTGTCACACATAATTCATCCTAGCTCTATCATGTAAATTGAGGAGACTATCTACATTAGTTGATTGGCTTCATCCAGTAGAGAAACAAACTTCTCATGTCTTAATGACAGATGGTAGTTTTGCAAATTAGAGCAACACTGAAATTAGAGTTGTTGAAAACAAGACAACAATATATATACAATGAAATACTACTCAGCCATAAGACGAAATCATGCCATTTGAAATGACGTGGGTGGATCTTGAAGGTATTATGCTAAGTGAAATAAGTCAGACAAAGACAAATACCATATGATTTCACTCACATGTAGAAGATAAACAAACACATAGATAAGGAGAACAGATCAGTGGTTACCAGAGGGGAAGGGGGTAGGGTGAGGGGGGAAGAGGTATGGTGACAGATGGAAGCTAGACTATTGGTGGTGAACATGATGTAGTCTATACAGAAACTGAAATATAATGATGTACATCTGAAATTTATACAATGTTATAAGCCAATGTGATCTCATTAAAATAATAAAAAAACAAAAAACTCAAGACAACAGGTTCAAAATGGAGTCACTGATGCCAAGCCCACATCACCAGAAACATTTTGGCCTCTCCCAGAAATAGAATCTTAAACCACTAATCAAGAATCACATGGTCAGCAGTAGTGGCTAATCCGCCTGATAGACCCCTGCCATCCCCTAAAAGGAAATGATCTTGCCACAACCAATCCACTTTTTGTTAGTATAGCGTCTTTGTTTCTGCTTCCTTCTGCCTATGTCTTTTGTTGTTTTTTATTTTTTACTTATTTATTTATTTTTTTGAGGAAGATTAGCCCTGAGCTAACATCTGCTGCCAATCCTCCTCTTTTTTGCCGAGGAAGACTGGCCTTGAGCTAACATCTGTTCCTATCTTCCTCTACTTTATATGTGGGATGCCTACCACAGCATGGCTTGACTAGTAGTGTGTAGGTCTGCACCCAGGATCTGAACCGGCGAGCCCTGGGCCACGGAAGCCGAATGTGCGAACTTAACCACTGTGCCACCAGGCTGGCCCCAAGAGTCTTTTATTTTGTACAGCTCCTCGGAGCTCCTTTCTATTTGCTAGATGGAATGCTGCCTGATTCACAAATCATTGAATAAAGCCAATAAGATCTTTAAATTTCACTCAGTTGAATTTTGTTTTTAACAGTCTCTTACCCTCACAGGGAAATGGGAGATAGGGGTGCTATCTCCCTTGATGTTTGCATCTTAAAAAGATGGCTCACAGGTCCTCGAGGAAACAATCCTGAGTTGTGAGACTGGTGAGAGGCTTATTTAGTCATTATAAACATTTATATACATTTGAAAATGAGACAGAAAGAAATTCTGAAACAAGAAGAGAGAGGGCAGTCCCTTCCTTTACTTTCAACAGGGAGAATTAAGCCTCCTATTTTTAATTTATATCTACTCTTACAGGAGATATCAGGATTAAGGAGACTTTCTTCTCTTTTCTGCTGTACGGGAGTAAAAATAATTTTCCCTCTACCCTTCAAGATGCTTGACAGAGCCCCCACCCCAGTAATAAAAAACAGATTAACAGGAGAAAAAGAAACAGATGTTTAATAATATGTATACTTCCTGTATACATGGGAGAGACCCAGGAAAACTGAGTAACTCCCTGAAATGGCCCAGGCTGCCACCTTACATACCATCTCCAGCTAAAGGCAAAAGAAGATGTTGGTGGGGGCAGTTATGGGAGGCTATCAGGAAAAGCACAATAAACAAGGGTAAGGTTGTGTTGATGCAAATAATCCATAATCAATCTATAAATCAAAATTGGAATGAGTTTATTATAGCCCAGGTCTGAGGACTGTAGCCCCGGGCCTTCCTTCCCCTAGGAAGGAAGAGCACCAAAGAAGTGGGGTGTACAGAGTGGTTATATGCCATCTTGGAACAAAGAGAACACATCACATATGATGGGAATGTCCCTTTACAATAGTCATGAGATTGCTTTGTTGGCACAGCAGATCAGTGGTCACAAGGTGAGCACAGCAAGTCGGTAATTAATCCTTAGTTTCTAGGAAGAGATGCTTAACCTTAAGGAAATGCCAATATAAGGGAAGATACAGACCTGTCTTTTAGGGCATCATTCTCGCCTTTGAAACATTGTAAATGTTTAAAGCAGGCATGCAATACATGCTCAACAGGCCATTTCAGGCCCTTTTGGAAAAACAAGTTCAGGCAGAATTAGTTTTAAACCAAATGGCTTCCTCACATACTCCAATATATCCCATTGCTTTTCATTTATTTATCAGTTTTTATACAGATGTAAGTCCACGGCTTCTCCATTGATAAGAGTTTCTAGAAATTTAGTCATTCCACTCTTCCTGGTACAGAAAGGGAGATACCCTTACAGATGGAGATTTCCCTTAGAAATGTAAATGTCACTTACAAAGGATAACTCCTACTGAATTTTCAGTGCTTCTCCTTTGTCTGCTATTTCTTAAAAATAACCAGCTCAACATAATCTTTATGCCAAAGAGGCATATTTTGGGGTGGCCTATTCTGCTCCTATTCACTATTTTTACATGGAGAAATGTGAAAAAGTTTGCTGAGGATAAAAACCATGCAGGAAAGAGACATTGAATCTATAACAGAACAGCGGTATTAATAAAGACAGCTTTCAGGACAGGAGAGAAGTAGTGACATCAAAAATCTAAATGAAGTGGTAAGTTTGGGCCAAAAGGAAGGATACTTCTTTCTCTGAAATGAGAGGGTGAAGATGCAGACATGATTTTCTGGAGGGAGGAGAGTTACCTGTCTTCCTCCTCCAGAATCTATAGTGTTCCTCCATTAGCATCATCTCCAGGGACTTAGCCCACTTTCAATAGTCACAGTTCCATACTGGCACATTTCAAGAGGATGCAATTAACAGCAGCATTCCTTTAATCATCATCCTCCAATGAGGAAGAGTATAACAGATAATGCCAATAATTTATTTGAATTTGCTCTGATTCATATTACTAAAGTATGTTTCAGGCATTATCAGAGGCCTTACATTTCCAAGCCATCCCAGGCTCTGTAGCTGATAAAGAGGAACTCTGCAGGATGTGTCAAAGCCAAGCAGTTTCTGACAGGGATCTTTCTATTTTATCTAAAACTTCTTTTATAAATGTGAGAGATCGAACACGGTTATCTCTGAAAAACACAAAGAAGAAAATGAGTTAAATGCATCTCAAAGAGGTTCATTTTTTTCCCCTGCTGCCACTCCATGTTTTCAAGCGTCAGATGCCCTGCATCCAAGGTCACTCGAATCACCCTGTTAAGTACGCCATGAAATATTTGTATTTTCCTCTATTTAAATTAATTGATGGAAGATGGAAAAGGTAAAATCTTAAATGAAGAGACCAGATTTGTGTAGAGTTGTATGCTAATACAGACACAGCGAATGGAAGGGCAAAGCCACAAGGCCTAACACAATTCTACAGTGACAGCTTGAAGCACGAGAAAAAGCACAGAGCTCCAGATTCTAATTTCAGCCTTTTCAATACTGTTAGCTAGGGGACCTAGGGTAATGCCCTGAGTTAACTCCTCTGGGCCTCAATTTCCTTATTTGTGTTGGATTCGTTAAATTAATCAAAGAAGGCGGCTATTAGACTGAGGTGGCTCTAATGGTGCCTACGTAAGCAAACCAAAATCTAAGACTATCAGTACTTCATTTATGACATTGAAACCTGAGGACGGCCAATCACAAACAGCCAACTAGGTTTTAAGTTATAGCTAATCAATAATTTCCTTACTAGACTTCTACCTTTTCTCTATAAAAAATTTTCCCCAGCTCCCCTCAGCAGAGCACTTCTAACCACTTCTGGTTTGGTGCTGCCCAATTCAAATTGATTTTTGCTCCAATAAATTCTTAAAATTTTAATATGCCTCAGTTTATCTTGTATCAGATTCCATGATTTACCCTCCAACTTCTACTGATAAAGGAACAAGATAAAAAGGCTTCAAATTGCAGCAGAAGGAGCTACGGCTCGGTGTGAGAACAAAACAAAATATTACAGTTATACTGGAAGAAGCCTTGGGAATCTTCCTTGCATAATTTTTTAAATAAGAAAACTCCCGATGTATGAAAGAGTTGTAAATAAAAGTACAAGAAAGAAGGAGTCTCATTTGATGGTCCTTCCTGGCCACGAATATAACTGATTCTACTGAAAATAAGTAAATTAAATATCCTCCAGAAGCCAGCTTTACTGTGCAATCAGGCAACTGGCAGCTGGAAATGCCTGATTCCATGCACCATGGGTGAGCAGCCCCCACTGAGGGCCAAGAGCAACCCGACCACTGGAAAGCTCTGGATTTGTCTCCAGAGCATTAGCATTTTTATTGCTTTATGGTCCATCCACATCCATATAAAAGTGATTTACTCCCTTGGTATGTGCAATATAATACTAAAGAATTAGCACTGGAACAGCCTCAGGGGTCAATTAACCCAAACCCAGAATGCTAAGCAGCAGAGATTAGTTTTTGGAATGTCTCCCAGTAATTAAATCTGGCAATGAAGGTGATTCCACCACATTTCTAAGTACCTTTTTTCCAATTCTTTTAACTACCATTGAGTTTAATCTCGTCATGTATATAAAAATCACTTAGGGATGATTACAAGTACTTACATTATAGAAGATCAGAATATGCCACCCCAAATGTGTTTCTTTGGCATGAGTGTCACCCAGAGATGTCTCTAAAACATTTTCCATGTCTAATGCTTTGTTTTTAAGTTGTACTTGCTTATGGGAACCGAAGCTGAGAACATTGCCAGATGGCCAAAATGCAGAACTAGTCCAAAGCAGAAAGGTCCAAGATGGCGATGGGGTACTGCACAAAAGGAAATATGCGCAAAAGGTGCCATGTGCAAGAAGGGAAGATTTGCACATGCCACAAATGCCCCCACCCCAAGTGACGACGCAGAGATCCCTCCCTCTTCACATCCCGTAAGAACCCTGTTCACCTTCCCTTCAGGGAGAAGGTATTTTAGAGCAAGAGCTCTGCCTCCTCCATTCACTGATCAATGGATAACATTTCCACTCTGCTATTCCAAACCCGTCCCATTCTATCGGTGTGAATGTCTCCAGGCAAAAGGACCCACTTGTGAGTCACTGGTCCCCTAGGGCTCAGTAACATTACTAAGGATTATTTTGAGAAACAGCAGACAAGGAAGAAGCTCTGAAAACAGAGTAGGTAGAAGTTCCCCTTTTGTAAGGGAAATTTCCATTTATAAAGGAAATCTCCATTTATAAGTGTGTCTACCTCTCTGTACCAGGAAGAGAAGGAGGACTCTAAATCACAAGAGAATCTTATCAATGGAGAAGGCCCAACTTAAATCTGCGTAACAAACCTTACCCACGTTTACTGTACTTTTCTGGGTCACTTTCTCATAACTGACCTCCCTCACACCCTTCTTTTGTTTTAGCTGAAGATGATTTTTTTATTCAAGAAGCAACGAACTTTATTACTTACGATACGGCAAGCAGCACATGAGCATCAACAGATGCCTCATTCCCTTGCCCTCATGTTCTCCAGTGGTGATGCAGAGTGCCCTGATAGATTGCCTGCATAGGCATCCCTGTTGCTAGAATCCAAGCAGCTAAACCAGAATTACATTTGAATCTCCTAGCTTCCCTTTCAGAGAGGTTGCTACCCACAGGGTGCGCCAATCAGACCGACCTGAGGTTACTGGTAAAGAAAGAGACACATCATGCCCAGGAATGGTCAAGGAAAAATCCTTTTAACCACGGGCCCACCAGGACCAGTTCAACTGACACCATCTTATCAAGAGAGTAATTGAGAAATTGTCTTTCAGAAAATTTGCAAAGTCACATAGCCAGTGCATGTGCAGAAGAAAATATCTTGACCTGAAATGGCCATGGGACCAAAGATTCTTCTTTCCATGGGACCAAAGCACTGGGACATGACTGGAACTTAAAAGTCAAACTCTTATCATAAGCGAGGGATCCATCATTCAGGAAGATCTGGTGTTAAAATTCCTTCCCCACCTTACCATAAATGTTTAGAACCTCATCATGAATGTTTAGAACCTTATCATAAGTGTTTAAAACCTTACCACAATGCTTGAAGCCCACCAATCAAAACTTGTCCCGCCAGCATTTCCGTGGAATAGCCTGTTCTTTATAGCCACTTTTCCCCCCCTTAGTTTCCTTTTTTTTAATTGAGGTAACATTGGATTATAACATTATATAAATTTTGGATGTACAACACTATATTTCGATTTCTGTGTAGACTACATTATGTTCACCACCCAAAGACTAATTACCGTCCATCACCACACATGTGCCTAGTCACCTCTCTTGCCCTCCTCCCTCCTTTCTTCCCCTCTGGTAACCCCCAATCTGATCTCTGTATCTGAGTGTTTCTTGTCGTCGTTGTTGTTTTTATCTCTTATTTATGAGTGAGATCATATGGTATTTGACTTTCTCCCTCTGAATTATTGCACTTAGCATAATACCCTCAAAGTCCCAAATAGCAAGATTGCCATTTGTTGTCCCAAATGGCAAGATTTCATCGTTTTTCATAGCTGAGTACTATTCCATTGTGCTTATATACCACATCTTCTTTATCCATTCGTTCCTTGATGGGCAGTTCGGTTGTTTCCAAGTCTTTGCTATTATGAATAATGCCACAATGAACATAGGGGTGCATGTATCTTTATGCATTCATGTTTTCATGTTCTTTGGATAAATACTCAGTAGTGGAATAGCTGATCATATGGTAGCTCTAGTCTCAATTCTTTCAGGAATCTCCATACTGTTTTCCATAGTAGCTGCACCAGTTTGCATTCCCACCAGCAGTGTGTAAGAGTTCCTTTTTCTCCACATCCTCTCCAACACTTATTATTTCTTGTCTTGTTAATTACAGCCATTCTGACAGGAATTAAGTGATATCCCATTGTACTTTTGATTTGCATTTCTCTAATGATTAGTGATGTTGAACATCTTTTCATGTGCCTGTTGGTGATCTGTATATCTTCTTTGGAAAAAATGTCTGTTCGGATCTTCTTTTCCCCATTTTTTAATTGAGTTATATGTTTTTTTGTTCTTGAAATGTATGAGTTCTTTATATATTTTGGATGTCAACCCCTTATTAGTTATATGGTTTGCAAATATCTTCTCCCAATTGTTAGGTTGTCTCTTTGTTTTGATGATGATTTCCTTTGCTGTGCAGAAGCTTTTAGTTTGATGTAGTCCCATTTGTTTATTTTTTTCTTTTGTTTCCATTGCTTAGTCAGACATGGCATTTGAAAATATGTTGTTAAGACCGATGTCGAAGAGCATACTGCCTATGTTTTCTTCTAGAAGTTTTATGGTTCCAGGTTTTACATTCAAGTCTTAATCCATTTTGAGTTAATTTTTGTGTATGGTGTAAGATAATGGTCTACTTTCATTCTTTTGCACGTGGCTGTCCAGTTTTCCCCACACCATTTATTGAAGAGACTTTCCTTTCTGCATTGTATATTCTTGGTTCACTTGTTGAAAATTACCTGTCCCTAGATGTGTGGGTTTATTCCCAGGCTCTCGATTCTATTCCATTGATCTGTGTGTCTGTTTTCATGCCAGTACCATGTTGTTTGGTTACTATAGCTTTGTAGTTTGTTTTGAAATCAGAGAGTGTGATACCTCCAGCTTTGTCCTTTTTGTCTCAGGATTCCTTTGGCTATTTGGAGTCCTTTGTTTTCCATATAAATTTTGGGATTCTTTGTTCTATTCCTGTGAAAAATATCATTAGGACTTTGATAAGGATTCCATAGAATCTGTAGATTGCTTAAGGAAGTATGGTAATTTTAACTATGTTAATGCTTCCAATCCAAGAGCACAGAATATCTTTCCATTTATTTGTCTCTTCTAATTCTTTCAACAATGTTTTATAGTTTTCAGTGTACAGATATTTCACGTCGTTGGTTAAGTTTATTCCTAAATATTTTATTCTTTTGGCACAATTGTAAATGAGATTGTATTCTTAATTTCTCTTTCTGCTACTTCATTGTTAGTGTATAGAAATGAAACTGATTTTGTATGTTGATTTTGTACCCTGCAAATTTACTGAATTCATTTATTAATTTTAAAAGTCTTTTGCTGGATTCTTTAGGGTTTTCTGTATGTAAAATCATGTAAACTGCAAATAGTGACAGTTTCACTTCTTTTTTTCCAGTTTGGAGCCCTTTAATTTCTTTTTCTTACCTGATTGCTCTGGCTAGGACTTGTAATACTATATTAAATAAGAATGACAAAAGTGGGCATCCTTGTCTGGTTTTTGTTCTTAAAGGGATAGCTTTCAGGTTTTCTCTGTTGAGCATGACATTAGCTATGGGTTTATCATATATGGCCTTTATTATGCTGAGGTACGTTCCTTCTATACCCGTTTTATTCAGAGTTTTCATCATAAATGGATGCTGTACCTTGTCAAATGCTTTCTCTGTGTCTGTTGAGATGATCTTGGTATTTTACTCTTCATTTTGTTAATATAGTGTATCATGTTGACTGATTTGCAGATGTTGAATCATCCCTGCATCCCTGGAATAAATCCCACTTGATCATGGGGCATGATGCTTTTAATGTATTGTTGTATTCAATTTGCTAGTATTTTGTTGAGGATTTTGAATTGATGTTCATCAGCTAAAGATTTATCGATTTTGTTCATTTTGTCAAAGAACCAGCTCTTAGTTTCAGTGATTTTTTTCATTTCTATTTCATTTATTTCCTCTCTGATTTTTATTATTTACTTCCTTCTACTGCTTTTGGGCATTGTTTGTTGGTCTTTTTCTTGTTCCTTTAGGTGCACTGTTAGATTGCTTTTTTTGAGATTTTTCTTGTTTGTTGAGGTAGGCCTGTATCACTATAAACTTCCCTGTTAGAACCACTTTTTCAGTTTCCCATAAATTTTGGCATGTTGTATTTTCATTTTCATTTGTCTCCAGGTGTTTTCTGATTTCTCTTTTGATTTCTTTGTTGGCCTAATAGTTGTTCAGTTGCATTTTGTTAATCTCCACATATTTGTGGCCTTTCCAGTTTTCTTCCTAGAGTTGATTTCTAGTTTTATACTGTTGTGGTCAGAAAAAATGCTTGCTATTATTTCAATCTTCTTAAATTTATTGAGACTTGTTTTGTGGCCTAGTATGTGATCTATCCTGGAGAAGTTTCATGTGCATTTGAAGAGAATGTGAATTCTGTGGTTTTTGGATGGAGTGCTCTGTATATATCAACTAAGTTCATCTGGTCTAATGTGTCATGTAAGGCCAATATTTCTTTATTGATCTTCTGTTTGGATATCTATCCATTGATGTAAGTGAAGTGTTAAAGTCTCCTACTATTATTGTGTTACTGTCTATTTCTCATTTTATGTCTGTTAATAATTGTTTTATATATTTAGGTGCTCCTATGTTGGGTGCATAGACATTTACAAGTGTTATTCCCTCCTGTTGGGTTGTTCCCTTTATCATTATGTAGCGCCCTTCTTTGTCTCTTGTTACAGCTTTTGTTTTCAAGTCTATTTTGTCTGGTATAAGGATTGCTACCCCAGTTTTCTTTTCATTGCCATTTGCATGGAGTATCTTTTTCCATCCCTTCACTTTCAGTTTGTAAGTGTCTTTAGGTCTAAAGAGTGTCTCTTATATGCAGCATATATATGGGTCTTGATTTTATCCAATGAGTCACCCTGTGCCTTTTGATTGGAGCATTTAGTTCATTGACAACTAAAGTAGTTATTGATAAGTATGTACTTATTGCCATTTTGTTCCTTTTACCCTGGGTGTTTAAGTAATTCTTCTCTCCTGTCTTCTTCTCTTCCTTCCTTCCCTTGTGTTTTGATGGCTTTCTTTAATATTATGTTTGTGCTCCTTGCTCTTAACTTTTTGGTGTATTTATTATAGGTTTCTGGTTTGTCATTACTGTGAGTTTCATATATAATAACCTATATATAGCAATCTTTGTTAAGTTGATGGTCTCTTAAGTTTGACCCCTTGCTAAAAGCTCTATTCTTTTACTCCTCTCTTTCCACATTTTATGCTTTTGATATATTTAACTTCTTTTTTGTGTATGTGTATCCATTACCTTCTTATTCTGGAAAGAGATAATTTTTGTACTTTTGTGTTTTGACCTTCATATTAGCTTCATAGGTGGTTGATCTTCTACCTTTACTGTATATTTGCCTTCACCACTGATTTTATTATTTATTCTGATAATTTTCATATTCCTATTTGTGGTCTTTTCTTTTCCACTTAAATAAGTCCCTTTAGCATTTCTTGTAAGACTGGTTTGTTGGTGATAAACTCCTTTTTGCTTGTCTGGAAAACTCTTCATCTCTCCTTCCATTTTGAATGATGACCTTGCTAGTTAGAGTATTCTTGGCTGTAGGATTTTTCCTTTCAGCAGTTTAAATATACCATGCCACTTCTATCTAGCCTGTAATGTCTCTGCTGACAAGTCAGCTCATAGACTTATGGGGTTTCCTTTGTATGTAACTTGTTGCCTTTCTCTTGCAGCTTTTAGGATTCTCTCTTTGTCTTTAGTTCTTGACATTTTAAGTATAATGTGCCTTGGTGTGGGCCTCTTTGGGTTCATTTTGTTTGGTGCTCTCTGTGCTTCCTGTACATGCATGTCTGTTTCTTTCCTTAGGTTAGGAAAGTTTCCAGCTGTTATTTCTTCAAGTAGATTCTCTCCCCTGCTGTCTCACTCTTCTCCTTCTGGGACACCTATAGTATTAATGTTAGTGCATTTGATGTTGTCCCAGAGGTCCCTTAGACAGTCCTCATTCTTTTAAATTCTTTTTTCTTTTTTCTATTCAGTGTGGGTGATTTCCTCTAGTCTTTCATCCAGCTCGCTAATCCATTCTTCTATATCATCTACTCTGCTATTGATTCCCTCTAGTGAATTTTTCATTTCCATTATTGTATTCTTCAGTTCTGATTAGTTCTTTTTTATATTTTCCAATTCTTTGTTGAAGTTCTCATTATATTCATCTATTCTTCTCCCAAGATCAGTGAGCATCCTTATGACAATTAGTTTGCACTCTTTATCAGGTAGATTGTTTATCTCTGTTTTGTTTAGTTATTTTTCTGAGGATTTGTCCTTTTCTCGTATTTGGAACATATTCCTCTGTCTCCTCATTTTGCCTATTTCTTTATGCTTATATCTATGTTTTAGGTAAACCAACTATGTCTCCTGATCTTGGAGAAGTAGCTTATTTAAGAGATACCTTATGAGGCCCAGTAATGTGCTTCCTTCTCATCACCAGTTTCAAGTGTTCCAGGAGTGTCCCCTGTGTGGGTTACATATGTCCTTTTGTTGTGGCAGGGTTCCTCTTACTGCAGGTGCATGGGGAGGCTAGGCTCTCCCCCGGTGGGCTGGTTGTAAGGCTCAGCTGTGTATGGCTGCTACAATCCCTTTGGTCACTTTATTGGGGAGGGGGAGCCCCAGCACAGTTGGCTGCAAGGTATAATAGCACATTCCTGCTGCAATCTTTCTGTTAAGTGAGTAGGCCCCTGATGTGGCTGGTTTCAAGGCTCATGGGGTCTCAATTGCTGTAGGCCTCTGGTCTGCTAGGCTGTTTCATCTCTCTCAGTAGTGCAGCTGGGTGGGGCCAACCTCAGGTGTGGCAGTACACAATTGTTTCAGGCATTGGAAGGTGGAGCAGATGCCCTATAAGGCTTAAGATTGCTCCCAACCATGAAGTACTGTGGCTTGAATGTGGCTTTTTTCCTCTCTGGAAAGATATTTCTACCTCTTCTGCCTTATCCATCACTGTCCCTTGTTCATGTGGTTTCTTTTTATTCAGATTCCAGTTCTCTCTCAGGAGCAATTGTTCCAAGGGTAGTTGTAAATTTGTTGTGTCCGTGGGAGGAGGTGCGTTCAGAGTGTTCCTATGCTGCCATCTTCCCAGCCTCCCTAACCTCTTAAATTTCATCCAAAATATTGAATCAAGGAGACAGATCTGAGGGCATGTGCCCCATCTCCCTGTGGATCAATATCACGGAATAAATCGGATTTCCCTCCCAAAAGCTGATGCCATAATTAACTGGCATTTTTTTAAATGCACATCAGGCAAAAGAACCTCAATTTTGTGCAGTAACATTCTGAATTTTCAAAATAGTTTTATATATTTACCCTTTCCTTTCCTCTGATTCTTACCCAGAAGGAAGCCAAGAGGACACCAACTAAATCTAGGGTGGCCACATTCAGTGACCAAACTGTTTTACTGAAACGTGTGGACCAGGAAGAGATAAGGTAAGTAGAGTCAGAAATAATTTTTAGATTATTTTTTAAAACTCCATTCCACTTCTCAATGGTGTCAGCCACCTGAAGATGATAACGGACATGAATGTCCATCAAATATCATTATCATCAACCCATTTTTTGGCAGCCTGTATGGGAAAAGCAAACCACTGTCAAACTGTAGATGGTTTGGAAAGCAAACTATGTCACAGTTTCCATTTAAGGGTCGTCAATGGGTGGCCAGAGTTATCTGATTGGACTGGAACAGCAACACCATGACCATAAATAGTGTTGACAGTCATGAAGTACTACAGATAGCCTTAAGTGAGGGATCAAAGATTCCACATAGTCAATTTGGCAGAAGGCACAATGAATGACTCCTGCAACATGTCCTTACACTGTGAGTCAAATGGGTTAACTTTTGGCAAAAGTCACAAATTTGGTATGAAGTTTTGACTTCCGCACCAGAAACATATAGTCCGTTACTTTTGAACTGTCTACAAAAGTGGATATGTTGTCATGTCCAGTATGATGATGAATTTAGGCAGTGATGGTGGCCATCTGAGCAGTCTTGATCAGCAGCTTGATTCTACTTGGTCTTATCAAAGAATAGGCCCTTACTGTAGACATCTACATGAGTGCCTCAGTCCCTCCGATTGTCAGCTGAGATTTGTTTCCACAGTTCATAGCTCCAAAGAGGAGTATATTTAATCCACCAGTCTATAGTCTTCCAAGTTGTAGACCAGACACCTGGGACATTGGCAATAGCCCAAGTTAGTAAAAGTGTAAAAAGATTCATTAAGTGTAGTATTGGCCAGGGCTATTAAGACTGCCTTGAGTTCTGCCCACTGAGTGGATTAGCCACATTCAGTTTTGTTTACAAATAGCTGGCACAAGGACTGAACAGCAGTGGTGGCCCAATGGACATCAGGAAGTTTTAATATAGTTGAGCCATCAGTAAATCAGGTCTGGAAATTGAGAATGTCTGTGAATCAAGGAACCCACTGAGCCACAGTATTGCTTCATGAGGGCAGTGGAGTTGAAGATAATGATTCCTGTAAAGGTATGACTGCCTCTTTTTGATATAAAGCCAAAATGCTGTTCTAGCCCGTCCACCTGTGCGCTTGGCTATACCATTTCCATTTGACTAGTGAGGCTTGTTTGGTTCTTTCCTTGTTAATGAGCCTGGACATATTTTTATGTGTTTATTGGCTTTTTCTATTTATTTTCTGTGAATTGTCTGTTCACATTATTTACCAACTCTGTTGCTTTGTTGAAGTTCTTATATTACATTTTTCAATGAAGACAATATTTAAGCCTAAATTTTAAGCTACCACTTGAAGAGTTACTCATTTCCTTGGGTGTCTCCCACGTATATATGAGATATACATGTTCCTAAACTTCTTTTACTCTGGTTAATCTGTCTTGTGTTACAGGGGTCCCATCTTAGAAGGGTAAAAGGGAAATTCATTTTTTTCTTCCTCTACAATATACATAGAGGTGTTATTGGGGATTAATTGTCTCTGTGCTTCTCCAAGACTCTCAGGAGAAACTATGACTTCCACCGATATTATTAGCTTTGGTTATGAGGCTCAGGTAAGAACTCTCCACCCTACATATCAGATAAAACATTTCAATCAGAAAAAAAGTGTTTAAAGCCCAGCTTTAGCCTATGTGTGAATGTGTGTAAGCTAATGACCAACTACAGGGGCTATTAACTATGGGAATAAACATGGACATTTCAATCAGGCTGAGAAGAAAGAAATGAAGGGTGATAAAGAAACAGCCTAGTTTTTATGTCATGGAGGATCATAGGACTTAAAACGTAGAAAGATAGGCACTGGTGGCTAGGAGACAGTCTCTAACATCCCTGCTCTTTGATCATTTATTATCTAGAATGAAATACACTTTCCCAAAGCTAATCCTGCCTTGTCATAAGCACTTGGTATTGCTGAGGAGGACTCGTCTGAAAAGGTGAAGGGACAAAGTTTCTCAAAGAAAGATGAATCAGAATCAGATTGAAGCGGTCAATTAAGGGAGTCACAGGATCATAGAATTGGGAAGGGACATAAGAAATTAGACCAAACTTCTCACCCAATGCAGAGTCCCCTCTACAACACTTAGGTCTGGTAAGCATTCAATTTCTGCTTGAATATTTCCAGTGACTGAAAGTCCTTTGGAGAAGGAGAATGTGAGAGTAGTCTTCCTTTGACTGAGCAGGAATCTCCCTTCCATAATTCATATTTATTGACTTTACTTCTGTCTACAGAAGCTATAAAGGATACACATGTAACTCCACTTTCATATGACAGTTCTTCAAATATTTAAAGATAGGCTTATCTATACCTTGTTGGGGCCCAGGGTAAGCTGCCCCAAAATATTGCTCAATGGCATATTGATTATTTTAAATTAAAGTTACTGAGAAGCATGTGATGCAAAAAGGGCATGTTGACCCTCTCTGTTCCCCCTGAAAGCAGGCAATAAATCTCCCATGTGAAAGGTAACTTTCACACACCAGGAGATAGAGAGGCATCTTTATCACTAGATCTGGGGCATTCAGGGCCGAGAAGCCTGTATAAACAAACTTTGTTATTTTTTTACTACCTCAAGCCCAAACTCTACTTAGATCTCTTACTAATTAAGCATCAAAACTTGTGATTCTTTTCCTGTAAAATCCTTACAAATTTACTGTTTCTTGTGTAAGAAATATAAAAGCTGCCTGCTTTGGTAATTTCTTTGAGAATCATTTTTATGATCTCCTGTGCATAAGTATTAAATTGGTTTTCCTCTTGTTAATCTGTTTTATGTTAATTTTATTATTAGTCCGGCCACAAGAACTCAAGAGAGGTAAGAGGAAAATTTCCCCCTCCCTGACAACCTTATAAAGAGATAATATAAGAATTAAATTTATAATCTATGTAAAACACTACAATATGCATATACAGAGCTACACATGTTGCTCTAGATATCTTTTGACCAGTACAGTCCACAATAGACTATTGACCTTTGCCTGTGATAGACTTCTAGTAACATAGCCTGAAATTGCCCCCCTGCTTGCCAGACATCACACTGATGGCGCAAACCAACTAAAATTTCCTGGCATTTTTCATACAACCTTACTCTTAAGCCAAAAGGCCTCCATCCTATCCTTAATACCTTAATTCCTTGACCTTTAATGCAACACATTACAGACAATGTTGAATTTTACCTGAGCCCTATGTTCCTGGAAAGCAGAGAAGGTTAAAGGAATTGTAAGGGAGGAAGAAATTATCCTCTACCATTCTAGGTTCTTCTGTCTTATCTAAGAATTAAATTGACATGAGACAGATTAACAGGAGAAAACCCAAACTTAGTTTCATATGTACATAAATCCCACATACATGAGAGGGTCAGAGACAAAAAGATAAATTGAAGTATATATGCCATCTTGAGCTAAGGAATGGGACAGCTTCTGAAGGCAGGAGGATAATTCACAGGATGATAAGAAGAATAGATGTTCAGTAATTAGAGGTTTGTCCTGCTATACAGGTAGGTCATAAAAATTCATTTCTAGTAATAACTTTTATTATAGGCAAGGACCCCAATTTAAATTCTTTAAGGAAGACGTAAAGGTTTCTCTTGAGCCTGCAGGGTCTCAATTGCCTTTAGCTCAAAATATTCCACATGCCAAAGTGGCAAATCTTGGGGAAGACTGTTCTGAACCTCTTCAGTCCCACCTTTGAAACTTCATGAGAAGTTTTACCTTCTAGAAGTTGTGTTGGTAGATTGCTCCATCTCACTGAATAAGTCTCTTGCTTTAGAGAATAGATCAGTCCAATTAAACAGTTGTGTCCCATCTCAAGATGGGGTAATGCAACTGATCTTCCAAATTTAGGCCTATTAGAATTTTAATAAGGTGCACTACTATGAAAACAAAAGGAAAAAAATGGTTTATGATTGGAACAGACTAAAATCTCAATTTCTGAGTTCTGAAGGCAGTCACTTGAGGAGATTTCTAGATGTCCAGCTCAAAGCATTTTCAGATGGAGTGAGGGAAGGCAGTGGCAATCTGATAGATTTTCCTAATTTTATGTTTGAATGTTTCTGATGTTCTTTCTGAGTGGCAACAGGTATACAGATTGTCCATACATAAACCATTGTGGTGATTTCTCTGAAATTTATATCAAATTGTTCAGCTTCAGTTTGCAGGGCTTCAGGAAAAGGGGAAGTTTTATTTCTCAATGATTCGAAGCCAAAAGGTGGGAGAAAATTTGATATGTTAATTTGGAGAGTTGTAGCCAGGTGTTGAAGGAAACTAGAAGAATTTAGGATCAGTCCAACTTACAGGTAGTAAACAAAACCTTAAAAGACAATGAACAGCACTAGAATCTAATATCTACAAAGGTGTATTATAGTTTCTATTAAAACATAATGTTTTCTCTAAAATCACCCCCATTTCTATCAAAGATAATCACAGTAAAACTAATTTATTTGTAAAGTAAGTCTAACTTCAAGAAACTTTGCCTCTTATTTTCATAAGTGCAGCAAGAATAGTAGTTGATCATATAGGCTCTTTTAAATCTGCTTTGCTGGAACTTTTTATAAGGAATCTCAGATTGAACTTTTAAAGGCCTCTTGAGGCCAGGAAATCAAGCCAAGGATTTGCCATCTGAATCACCTGCAATACTTATAGATTTGGGTGAATTTCTCTCTTCTTGAGGTTCCCCAAATATCCTGATGTTCCTGCTCCTGTGAGAAAGTGACCGTCCTTACTTACCTGGTAAGGCAATTGAGAACCCTATAATTAAGGTACCAGGCCAATATTTCCAAGGGGCTTTATTGGCTCCATAAAGTCAATCTTGATTCCTTAAAACTGTCTAGTCATATCTGAGTCTATGCACATTATCTCTCAAATATGATATTCCAGTCAATATCATATTATCAGCCTTGGTAATATAACCAGTTTCCAATTGTGTCCTGAAACAATGAATACTCACTAAATTTCTGAATTCTGGAGGGATAAGGTAAGGAGAAAAAGACAAATGTTTCAATTCCATTTACAAAAGTGTAGTCAATTGGTAGAGAGAAAAACTTTTGGAGAAAAAATTTCCTTATGTGTGGAACATAATGATTTAAAAAACAGTAAGATTTCAGACAACAGTCATAAAAATTATAATCATATTTATTGTTCATTCAGTCCCATGTAATTAATCCTTGTGGATCTTGATCTTTTGTTGGAAATTTTTGGTTTAGTAATTCAATTTTTCATTAGAGTTCTGAAATTTCTTACCCAGTTCAGTGGTATGATCTGAAAGTTATCAGAAACCTACACTTGTCAAAAAGTCCTTTTTATGAATCTTCTTGAAGATGAAGCATTTTTGAAAAAGCATCAGAGTAAAAGAACAACTGTCTGTAAATGACAAGAGATTTAATATTATAATGCAATTGACAAAGAAATTTGGTTATTTCTGTGACACACAACATTTTAAATAATAACTAGAATTACAACCGATAACATTATACTAGGACATATCAGATTTTTAGGAATTTCACAAAATTTCTGGAATACTTGTAATAATAATTTTCACCCATACAATATAACATAAGAAGGTTTATCATCATTTATTTGACAATGCTTCCCATGTAATTTAACATACCAAATAATCCTAATTAGTTTAGCATCTCTTATTATAAGGAGAGAAAGTAAATCTTTTGAGGCATTCCAGGGGCCCTATGGAAAACCTCAAATTTATTTTCAAGTCAAAAAGACTATTTAGAATTTGATTTGTGGAAGATTTTCAAAAATATCAAAAAATTTTTAAAACCTTTGGTTAAATAGGATCATAGGTCACTGTGAAACAATGCTTAGTTATCTATTTAACCATGCTGACAAACACTTTCAGGAAATATAGAAATTTAAATAGTTGTAAGAAAAATCTTAGCTCTTATGATTTTAGACCTGATAAAAACAATACGAGGAATTATTTTGATAAAACATAGAATCCCTGCCTTTTAGGTAAACTACTTGAAAGTAAAGAAAAACATTTCATAATGTCTTTATCAAGAGCAGACTAAAAAGCTTAAGAGACCTTGTCATTTTAACAGAGAGAAAACCAAATTTTGTACTGGCTTACTTTTGATATTAAAACTCATTTACTTAATTAAATTCATTCCAATCTTAGCCAGCTTGACTATGCATAAAACTCTTTTCTCAAGATTACTTTTCCATAAACCTCCTATAACATTTTTTTTTTTACATTCAGATTCCTCTCTCTTCTTTTTACTGAAAATACACATTTCATGCTAAGATGTTTTCCTTTTTATTTTAGTAGTTTCGGTTACATATATTAATTAGAATTTCTAACCCTCAGAAACCTTAATTTCCAGTAAAAACTAAGAGGTAAGCAATCGTGAACTGTCTGCTAGTATTCTTTAGATTGGCAAATTTATAAACTCATTTCATAATTTCCAAAAACCTTTGCTTCTTTACAGTATAATCAGTCAATAAAGCATAAGATATGTTCACTAACAGATCCAAATTTATCTTTTAGTTTCTCCATAATAAGAGGTCAAATGTAGATAAACTGGGACTTGTTCAGCAATTAATGTTTCAATATTTTATCTTGTTTGGAAATGATCTAAACATTCAATGAATTCCTATCATTTAACCTAACTTAGCAAAACTCTAAGGTTTCAAGTTTCCAAAAATATTTTGAAAGCTGTTTTTAAGTACGTATATCATAACACACAATTATTGTTATAAAGTCTACCTAAAAACCTTTTTATCATACTTACACCTATTTAGTTTACTTTTTCTCAATAATTATGTTTAGGTTAGCTACAAAAACTTCATGAGACAGATAAAGTCAGCCATCATTTTTTATTTTTTACTGCTAAATTTTGTAACAGAGATAACACGAATTTGTTTGACTTTTAATAAACCTAGATAGAACAGAAGTTTTATATTTAATGCTGGTAACTCTAAAGACATGCCCATTTTAATTAAACCAACAAACTTAAATTAGCTTTAATACCAAATATGTATTCCTAGCTCACATGATCTTGAAATTCATTTGGGTTAATTTCTATTATATTTTTGAGACTATACTCAATTTATATAGTGCTTGCTTGTTTTTAAGCCAATTAAATAGAGCTCTCTACAAATTAAATTTGATAATACCATCCAGAGGTGGAAAAAATCACATTCATAATGCACATATATAAAGGCATACACATACAGAGACTCCATAGCTACTGTTTTAACACTATTGCCATGAATCAGGTACAGTAATATAAAACTCACTAGTTATGAAAGAATAATTGGATCAAAGTTTTGTTCCTGGTAGAAGAAATAAATTAAGTTTAGCTGCTTAGATGGCTAAAGCTTTTTTCTATTAATATTGATGGAGAAGACTTTTAAGATGTTAGATTTTGGGCAAGGGTGCTTCTATAGCTGTTTACCCCTTCTTTTCCTTTTTTCCCCTTAATTCTTAGGAATTGGGAATCGTCTAGGTATGAGTTCCTGGAGAGTTTACAAGGCTTTTGAAACAAATAGGGAAGGTTTGGGGATTGTTGAAAGGGAATGGGGGGGAATATGAATTGCCTCTAGAGATGCATTTCTAGTTTTTCAAAGATTTATAAGATAAGGACAGTTGATCTCAATTACTCAGAAGTTGGGTTGCAACTTGAATAACATCATACGTTGATCTATCCATCTAACTACATTATTGTTAATTTTTTTCTTTCTCTCTGGGTAAATCATTTCATTTTAATATAAGGAAGAAGGCTTATAAAAAATTTCTATCAGGGCTGGCCCGGTGGTTAAGTTTGCACATTCCGCTTCTCAGCAGCCCGTGGTTTGCCAGTTTGGATCCCGGGTGTGGACATGGCACTGCTTGGCAAAAGCCATGCTGTGGTAGGCACCTCACGTATAAAGTAGAGGAAGATGGGCATGGGTGTTAGCTCAGGGCCAGTCTTCCTCAGCAAAAAGAGGAGGATTGGCAGTAGTTAGCTCAGGGCTAATCTTTCTCAAAAAAAAAACATTTCTATCAGGCTCTATATCAACTTCCAGTTTAGCCTATTTTTGATTATAGAGCTACTAAAAAGTCCTTCTAAATAGCTTTCCAGTTTTCAGCTGCAACAAATGTAAATATTTCTGGCAGTATTAAACAATTCTGTGGACCCAAGAGGCGTTCTCAAAGGTTAGTACCTTCTCAAGATTCAGAGCCACTTCCAAAGAGAGCCAAAAGAAAGAACTGACAGCCCGCATGTCCCGAGCAGGCAGAAAGTCAAGCCAAGCTCTTAGAACACAAAATGAGACAAGCAAGAAGGCAATAACTATCCCAGGGAGAGAAGGGATCGATAACCAATGGTTCTGGATTTGGAAAGATAGGGACAATTTGAAATTTTATTTTCCTCTCTTGAATGAGGACTACAGAATGGCCATTGACCTTTCTAATTCTTTTCTACATTTGGTAGGATCTTTTGAAAGTGGAGGTAAAAAAGCTTTAATTATAATTCAAAAGATCTGTTGTTTTCCCAGGGACACAAATTTCCTGGGTGGGCACCTAGGATGTATCCACGAAAGACATTGCATAGGAAGGCTTAAAGCTGGCAGAGCCTGATTATAAAGTCCAGCAAAGCGAGCCCAACTCTTTGTCCCAGGTGCTTTTGCTAAATTCATTTTCTGGCCTTCGGAATTTACATGAGTAAACTGTATGCTCCTAGAGATTAGGCTTGAGTACCCTCTGTACATCTTGTAGGAAAAAAGGAAGTTAAAACAGGCAGATGGAGCTGGATTTTTAAGAAGGAGTTTTTACATTAGATTTTTGTTGTAAGTCTAAATTTTTGCTCTTTCATCCTGTTATAGAGTCCCTAAGTCTAGCTGTTATACTATTTTTTGTCTCCTTTTTCTTCTTAAGTGCAGAACAATTGTACTTCTAATGTCTTGATCTTTTTTTTTCTTTTTTTACAATATCTGCAAATTTCTGAAGGCAAATAGGAGGAGGTCTGAGTGGATTTTGATTGTTGTTCTAATTTCTGTCCTTCCATCTTATTAAGGGCATCTTAATTGCTCACCATAATACCAATATGAAAGCTCACTAAAAATTTTTTCCAATTTAAGTTTTTCCAATTCAAAGGATCCAACATCTTGCCGTTGATGAGTAGGATCTTAACGGCGATTCAAACCAATAAGCCTTTTTATGGCTTAATCATGGACACAAGGGGCATCTCCAAAGGAGGGTGCAAAAGACGCAGCCCCTCCAAGATCAAAAATGTTCACTCCCAGAGTCAGCCTGAGAAAGTAAATAACTATGAGAAGCTCTATTTTTAAACAGCCATTTCAAAACACAGGGAATCATGTGTTTCCCACCCCCTCTTTTGAACAAAATATGGTGATTTTGTAGATTCCCTAAGCTTGGATCCACAGCCTACTTGGCTGCCTGCCAGATGTATATGCATCCTCTGGTTTATGGACACAAAAGAAAGCAATGATCATCTCTGGGAGGAACAGATCAACCAAAAACAAGAGTACTCGTCCCAAATCTTTACCAGAGTTGCTTTTGCCCAAGAAACGAATTTCACAAATATTTTCTCCTGCTAATCTAAATTTATAAAAGAAAAAAAGATTCTTACCACTCTTGCTTCCAATAGAGCCTGCAGCAGGGTCTGGGAGAGAGACTGACAGGGCAGGAACTCTTACCTCCTGCTGGCACTTGTCAGATGTCCCAGGATCTTTCAGCTGCAGCAGTCTTGGAGGGAACAGAGTCCCGCCAGGGAAGTTTACCCTGCTGACTATGCCAGCTGTGGAGGAGGAAAAAACTTTCCTGCACCCTTCTCAGTTCTTCTGGCCTGTCTAAGAATTAAATTGACATGAGACAGATTAATAGGAGAAAATCAAATTTAATCGCGTACGTACGGAAATCCCACACGTGAGAGGGTCAGAGACAAAATGGTAAAATGAGGTATATATGCCATCTCGAGCTAAGGAATGGGATAGGGGCCCAAGGCTTCAGAGGAAAGGAGGATAATTCACAGGATCATAAGAGCAGATGTTAAGTAGAGTAGAGGTTTGTCCTGCCATACAGATAGGTCATAAAAATTTATTTCTAGTAATAACTCTTACTATGGGCAAGGCCCCCAATTTAAATTCTTTAAGAGAGGGGTAAAAGTTTCTCTTTAGCTTGCAGGATCTCGATTGCCTTTTTTCTCAACATATTCCACATGCCAAGGTGGCACATCTTGGGGAGGCCTGCTCTGAACCCCTTCCACACCTCCCACTCTTCTGTGTTCTGGAAAACAGCTTATTGTGAAGAACCATCCTTCCCCATATGACTTAGATCTAATTCACACATGGCCACCTAGTTTATCTATGGCAAGGCTAGACACAGATCCTCAGAAGTCCTATTCTTTGTCTCATAAATGATTAGTTGAACTGGTTGTCCCCGCCGATATTTGGAACAAAAAGCTTGTTAACCAAACTTTGGTTAAGATTCTGTCCTTCCCCCTGAAATTTGGCCCAACCTCAGCCCAAGCCAGTATCCAGCAACTCCTTAACAGCCCCTCCTGGAAAATAGGCTGACTCTCGGTAAAATATTATCCAACTTACTATCTGATCGTGCCACATTTTCACCCACTTCCCCACACCTGGTTCTTTCCAGCCTTGTTCACTCCTTTTTACCTAACTCTTGAGATGCTTTCCAGGCATTACAGTCAGTTTTCTCCCTATTATGATAGTACCTATCTGTGATTGCAACAGTCCCTCCTCCCCATCTTGTAATAATCCCTTTGAATAAATTCTCTCCTCACTAAGTCTGGATTTGTTTTTATTTGACATTATGTATATCCTTTCTGAATTTCAGCTTGTTAATTTTAGCCCACCCTTATGGCCTATCCAGAACCTTTTGAATCTTAGTTCTATTACGCAGTATCTTAAATTTTATGTCACCTGCAAATTTAATGTTTTCCTTTTATATCATCCTTCAAATTGCTGATAAAAATGTTAAATAGGATTATCAAGGTCAGAGCCCTTCAGCAGGATACCTCCCTTCAATGTGACACTGAAGCATTACTCAGCCTCTTCAGATCCAGTGACCCAAGAGCCTGCAGATACTCCCAACAATTCTGCCACCTAGCTCACTTTTTTGCTTGTTTGTTTCACCAGGAGATCATGAGGCACACTGCCAAATATCTTGTTTGATCTATTATATCCAGACATAATCCAGATATATTATATTATGCCTGTATATCCCTTAATCTAACAGTTTCTGTAACTATTCTATTAAAGGGACTCAGAATCGTCTATAACTCTAAATTGGAAGAGAAGAACATTAGACAGGTTTCTCTCTCTTTCTCTCATTCTTTTTCTTTCTCTATCAAGGAAAGAAGAACTGAGATTTGAAATTATATGTGTCAAAATATTCTTTGGGCCAATTCACAAACTACCTGAAACATCTTTTTGACGTTCAGAAAAATCTAATAGTTTGGCCTTTTTTCTCTCAGGGTTCAGGGCTGATTCGGTCTAATGATTGGAATGTTACTTTCACAATCAATATCACACATTTGTCTAGGGTTTTGCTGGTTTCTGATATTTGTCTGGAGAGAATCTAGCAAGAACAGGTTACTTTTATCCTGTCTTATATTCTCTTATTGAGCAAATATAGCTTGAAGCTTGTGCCATGGTGGACTGTGTTGATGCTTTGAGAAAATGTATCCTTTCAACCAAAGGAGTGTTTGCATAGGTTTTCCTGCTTCCATTCTTGTCTCCTTGATGTATGCTTGTGAATGAATGCCTGAAAGGGGAACACAGGAATCAGATCTTCTGAGTAATGTGAACAAATACTAGTTGAGGAAAACTAAATCCTCACCTGAACTATATATACTTTAACACATAAATTATGTAAATAGTAAAAACATATGAATAGACTTACTCAACAATAAAGACAATTACAAATTATAAATATAGATTATAAGGGTTAAATGATGAAATTTTCTTTGAAGACCCTCCCCTCCTTAAGATGTCTCTTCAGAGTCTAATTGGCTAAAGAAGAGACTAGCCCTTTTGATTTTATAATCCAATTCACATATCTTCTGACTCTTGGAACTATAAACAAACACTTCTGAAATTAAGTCTCTCAGGAGAAATACAAGAGACAGTGATAAGGTGCATCTATTTGTCTCTCAAGGAGATAAGAGAAGTTTTCATTGTTTTTTCTTCAATTTTATGGCATGAATTTATATGAACTTCTGTGCAGACTTTGTAAGTCTATCCAGACTATTGTGCTACCTTACATGTATGTGAATGTGATAATGCTCATGCAACATTAAATTGCATTTTCTTTCTCTTTTCTTTCTGTACAGAGGATTCTATTGCTGGCAGGGTTTTTTTTAAATTTCCCCATCAATGTGTAACTAGGATATGTAATCCCTCCTTACTAGAGCATTGATAAAGGCTTTGTTATTTTAAGGAGAGTCGTCCTGAATCTCCACATTACTCCCATTCACCTCCTTATTTCATGATTTTGGTTCTCTGGCCTATGGGGGAAGAAAAATAATTTTTCCTTTATCCTTTTACATTCTTGGCTGAGATCACTTGTTAATAAAAAGACAGATTGACAAGAGAAACACAAACAGAAGTTTAGTAAAGTGTATACTCCTGCACACATGGGACAGACCTAAAAAAACTGAGTAACTCCCTGAAATGGTCCAAGCCCCCACCTTAAATACCACCTCCAGCTAAAGACAAAAGAAGATGTTGGGCGGGTCAGTTTTGGGAGGCTATCAGGAAAGCACAGTAAACAAGGGAAGGTTGTTATGCAGATTTAGTCATTGCCTTCTCCACTGATAAGAGTTTCTAGAAATTTAGAATCATTCTTCTATTCCTAGTACAGAGAGGAAGACACTCTCACAAATAGAGATTTCCCCACAAATGTAAATATCTCTTAAAAAAGGGTAACTTCTATTAGGTTTTCAGAGCTTCTCCTGTGTCTGCTCTTTCTTAAAAACAACCAGCCTAAAATAATCCTCATGCCAAATAGGCATATTTTGGGGTGGCAAATTCTGCTCCCTTTTGATGCAGGGTCGGTGAGCCGAGGAGTCGAAAGAAAGATTTCTTTAGACTCTTAAGATCTGGCAGTAGTGCTCTTTTATTTAGAGAATAGTATAGAATAGCATGGGGACAGGACCCATGGGCAGTCAGAGCTTCTGCTGCCACCGCTTCTGCTGCCCCCGCTGGCATGGGGACAGAGCCCATGGGCAGGCAGAGCCGCTGCTGCTGCCCCCACTGGCATGGGGACAGGACCCATGGGCAGGCAGAGCTGGTGCGTGGGGACAGGACCCACGGGCAGTCAGAGCTCCTGCTGCTGCCCCGAGTTGAGGGTTAGGGCTAAATTTAAGGCATAGGTATGTGAGTTATCTCTTTACAAGACAAAGAATATGTAAAAAAGTTAAAATGGTATCAGTGCCTGTATGGTCTGGCCATTTGGCGGTCCCACAACTTTTAGATAAGAATCAAACCGGATTGAGTAAATGGCAGAAGTCACCGCTTGAATTTTATCCTCGGCTAAAGACAAAGGAGGATTTGGGGGGTGGGGGGGGTCAGTTACATGAGGTTGCCAGACAGTAACCAACTTAAGTTCTTGCCTCTGGCATTGATTAAGAGCTTCTAGAGATAAGACCATCCCCCCTTCTTCCTGGCACAGAGAGGGAGGCATTTTCACAGATAGAGGTTTCCCTTAGAAATGTAAATGTTTCCCAACAAAGGGGCAAACAAATTCCACTCCTTGGAGCCTGAATCTCATCTGTAGTTTTAAAACTAACCAGCCTAAAAATCCTCATCATAAGCCATTTTAAAATTAAGCAGCCTAAAAATCCTCATCACCTTTCAGGCCCCAATTCCTATGTTCACTTCAATTGCACACTGATCTGAATAGTTCATGGTACTGATATTGCTGTGTTAATGGCGAAGTATTTGCAAACTATATATCCGTCCTTGAAGTCATTCCCTCTTCAACTACACATACAAACACACAGACTATTAATCTAAAACATAGCTAAAGTGTCATCAGTTTTCAAAAGTGATATTACTATGCATTCAAATTTTCAGAGGATTCAAAAAAAAGATCCATTAAAATTACCATTTGAAGCTGAACTTTGCTGGCACTCAGGTACTACAGATCACTGATTTATGTGGGCACTAATATAGCAATAAAGAAAAAAATTAGCAATCTTTCCTTATTATGATTAAAACAAAACAGGAATTTTAAAAAGTGAATAAGGTAACCAGGTACAATTGCATTTACTTACCCTTGCCCTGACCCTATAGTTCTTTCAATTGTTTATTCAGCTTTTTTGTAAAAGAAAAAACTGTCGTGGTGCTGTGGCTGGATGCCTACAACTACTGAGTCCATTTTCTTCAAGTTAGTAGACTGTAACTTACAACAAGCAATGACAGACAAACAGGAAATTCAATCCCAGCAGAATTATTGTTAATGGAATTTAAAAATGTTTCATTGAGTACGAATATAAAAATAAAATTTCATTTTCCAAGCTCAAAACGAATCATTTTATAGGATTTACGTGGTGGCCAGAGAATTAGCCAAACAGGGATTTCCAGAACTTCAACCTCCTCTTCTTAAGTGTGATCAAGTGCCAATTTCCTGCTCTGGATGTTCCTGCTCTGAATGAGGCTCGTAATAAAATGCTCATAATCAAAGGCACATGGAACATCTGATGTATAGACAAAACTCTTTGCTTCCTCCACGTTTACTTAGTAAGGAGATGAGGTGTGATGTCAAATGACTCACTAAATTCCAAATGTTCTACCAGTTTCAAACTTGCCATCTCAAACTTTTGTGACTTCCAGCAAGATTCAGGACAGCTGGCTGTCTAGGTAAAAAGGTGAATCCCGGTGTAGTTTCAAATAATTCACGATATTTGACTATATTAACATGGGTTTAATTTAATGGAAAAGATCTGGAATGTTAAAGCTTAAATCAAAGGTGTGTTAAATTAATTAAACAAGGAGGCCATTAGACTGAGGTGGCTCTAATGCCGTGGGGGCCTATGTAAGCAAACCAAAACCTAAGCCTGTTAATGCCTTGAGGTTAGGAAACCAAAATGCCAAAGACAACCAATCACAAACGGATGGCTAGGCTTTAAGCTATAACCAATCACATCATTTCCTTTTTTGCTTCTGTACTTTCTCTATGTAAGTCTTTCCCCTGGCTCCTATTGAATAGTGCTCCTAAGCACTTTTGCTTTGACACTGCCCCATTTGAATCAATTTTTCTCAAATTGTTAACATTTTCAATATGCCTCAATTTATCTTTTAACAGGTGTGTGTATTTGGTGATGGGAGAGAGGATGGCTTCATTTTGATTAGACAGACGGAAAGGGCCTAGTTTTAAAGGCATTTAAAATTTGCATCCTGATGTCTCATCCAACACATTCTTAAGTGCAAAAAGTTACAATGTCCCGTGAAGTTCTTAAGTAAATTGTTGAGATCCTGTTCTCAGGCATGGTAGCAATACAGGACATATTTATGTTCTAATGCCTAAAAGAAAGAGAGTTGATGGTAGAACAAAAAGCTGATTTTTATTGCTTTTCTGAATTAAATATGGCCATAGACTCATTTTCTCTCTCTCTTGAGCACAGATCCACAAATAGTGGCTAGAAAAGATTGCAAATACATAAGCTTGCTTTAGAAATACACAAATTGAAAGATTTAAAATAAAGTCTGTTTCAACCTTTTTCATTCTTCGGCTTTGTCCTTTTGTGATCTGTTATTTATAGCCGAGGCTTCAGGAAAAAAATTTCAAGTCAACTCACAGTGCAGATTAAGCCACTGAAAAATGGCAATAGTGAGATGTATTCAATAGTGTTCTGTAAAAGAACTCATTTCACCACCATAACGATGAGACACTGATATTTGGCAAAGCGATTCCATAGATTTATAGCTTCATCATCTGCTTTGCTGATTGCTAGTCTCTCAAGGACAAATGGGCTCTCAGACACAATTGTAAATATCCAGGATAAAGCAAAGTTATGTCTACTCTGAACAGTTACGCCATAATTAGGAAAAAGTTGCTAAATAAACTTAATTGAGCATTTAGAGTGCTATATAAAACATTACTTTTTATTTCTTCCCTGGAGGACCATGCTGGATTTTTATTTCAAAATATCATCCACCCTTTCATTGGCCATCTCTCTTGGTCTATGTTAATTGCCTGGGTGGTGTTTGACAAGGCGTCACCATTTTCACAGAGATGTGTAACTCCACCATTCCAAAGCCCCCAGGGTTCTTTTTTTAATTCTCTTTGTAATACTGGAGGAGTTTGACAATGACTAAGCCCTTTGGGTATGAGATGAAGGACAGTCAGAGTTTGAGAGAAATGCAAGAAACTTTAGAGAGAAAAATCTATTTGGAAAAGAAGATATGATTCTGCTAAACCCTTAGGGTAAGGAAAATAGCCTAGAAATGAGAGTGAGCAATGATTAAACACTAAAAATGCTTCCTTTCAATCACCTCTTGACATTTATATGGTATCATAACACCTCTGGTAACTCTTCTTGGGTTTATGAAAACAACAATAGAACCACTGAAATTATTCAGCGATTTATTCAAAAAGCAATAGACAAGTCCATTGAATAGAAAGCATTTTTTTTAGTTACTAAAGCGGAGAAATTTAGCTGTAGGGTTGTCTGGTAGGAAAGCACTGCACATATTCCTAGCAGTATTGAGGGCTTGATGGACATTCAAGTTGTTTCTAGTTCTTTTGCAAACACAAACAATGCTGCAAACAGCCTTGTACGTACATCTTAGCTCAATTGGGCGAGCATTGCTTTAAGATACATTTCTAGGAATGGAATAGCTGGGTTAAAGGGATGTGTATTAAAAATATTGACAGATACCATTAAATTGTTCACCAAGGAGGTCCTGCAGTGTATGAGTGTGCTCACAAGGGGGAATTGTCAGTGTTTTAATCTGCTTTAATCTGATAGAGGGAAACGGTAGCTGGTTGCTGCTTTATTTTGCACTTCTTAACTAATGAGTGAAATTTATCCTTTTCATATTTATATTGGTCTTGCAAAATATATCTTTTAAAAGAATTTTAAAACATCTTGTAAAGCAAGTTTTAAATAAAACTAAATCTAACATAAAAATTTTAATTTTCATCAATTTATTCTAAGCCTAATTTAATATGGAGCCACTGATTAGACTGAGGAGAGCATTTCTGTGACTCACCTTGGCATGTCCTAGTTTGAGGCTGAAGTCCTTCCAATTTTCAGACAGGCTTCATTTTAAAGGGCCTCTGGCTATTTCTCTCTCAGAGGTAAGTTTTGGATCACATTTAATACCCTCCCTTCAGCTGTCAGTGATGGAAAGGCCAAGAATGGGAGAGACAAAAAGAATAATAATATCAACAAAAATACCACCACTGCTACTACTAATAGTAGCTAGCATGCATTGAGTGCTTGCCTTGTGTCTGGCATCACTCTGAGTCCTTTTTCTGTACTATCTTATTTAATCCTTGTAACAATATATTTTGCAGTTCAGGAAACTCTGGTTCAAAGAAGTTCAGCAATTTCCCTAAAGTCTCATACCTAGTAAGTGGCAAATCCAGGACTCAAATCCAGAAGAAGAAAGTGTTAAAAATATATACTCTAGAGGCTGATTACCCAAGATTTACTGTCTGTGTGACCATAGTCAATTTGCCTAACCTCCCTGTGCCTCTGTTGCCTAATATGAATATTGGGACAATGATAGTACTCACTCCATAGGATTGTCATGAGGATTAAACTAGTTGAGATATTTAAAAGGCTTGAAGATTATCTGTTTGGCACATAGTAAACATCAGGGAAGTGTTAACCATTATTATCCAGAGCCCATGCCTCCCAAAGAAGTATCCCAGAGCGTTAGCTCTTCTCACCTTTCATTCTGGCACTGCTTGAACTATTTGCTACAGTCAGAGGAACCTTCACTTATCATCTTCCTATAAACTGTATCACTCTTGCCTCTGGGTCCAAAAACCACTCCTCTCTTTTTATCTCCCAGCCCTTGTTTCATTCTTTCTATCGAACTCCGGCTGTTTCTAAGTATACCCATAATGAGATAAGATGCCAAGGAATGATTTGAACTTTCCCACATAGCACCACCTGTCTTCCTAGTCATGTAAGTACCGTGAAGGCAGGTACCCTAATACTACCACTCAGTAGCAGACCAGAACCATGAAATCAATTAATTGCAACCCAGTTAATACCCTGCTCAGAACTCAAGTTCTTCATCCAGACCTTCCAAGGAAGCAGTAAATATTCTCATTTTGGGAGGTAAAACCCATATTATCTCAGCATCTTGCATCAGAATTCTTGGGGATAAAACTTCCTAAGAAAAACAGTTTGCAAGGGCCCTAGGAATGGAGGGTGAGATACAGAGCCAAGACAATGAAAGATAAGGCCAGGTTTTCTATATGACACAAAGAAATAAATGTATCTTCTTGTTTTTGTTTTTGATTCTAAAAGGGAAAAGAGGAGAAGGGAAAAGAAGGAAGGAGTGAGATATGGCCAAAATGGTGGAAGATCAGGTACTACGTAGGGTGAAGGACCAGAAAGAAAACTCCTCAGTGGCAAAGTTGTCTGACTTTTTTTCCTTATTTTTAAAAATTGAGATAATTGTAGGTTCATATGCAGTTGTAAAAAATGATATGGAGAAATCCCTTAGGCACTTTGCCCAGTTTACCCCAATAGTAAATTTTGCAAAACTATAGTATAATATCACAACCAAGAAATTGAGATTGATCTCATTCAGATTTCCCCAGTTTTACTTGTATTCATTTGTGTGCATATGACTTTTAAAAACAGAGTGTCTAACATACAATCTGAAAATAGTTTCATTTCTTCAATATAAACCTTCTTACCAAGTCTCCACAGATTTTTTTATGTCAATAGGTTTTTTTTGTGTTTAATTGTTTGAGCAAATAAAGCAAAAGATTTTTTCTGGTCTGAATCAAAACAGTATAGAAGATGGACAGCACACATAGAAATAGGAATCTAGAAGTAAAGGGAATCTTGGGAATGTAAGCCATCTAAAATTCATAGAAATCTTCAGGAGGTATTTGGACTTCTCAGTGGTATGGAATGGCGTTCAAGTGAATCTTACATAGGTGGAAGAACCCAGTTGACAGGGGGTTATGTCATCACAGTGTCCACCCTGGAAGGGGGTCAGTGTTTATGTGATATGGTTTAAGGAACCACACAGAGACCCTTCCTCTAAATCCCTAACCACAAGCCATGCTGCTTTAAAAGTCACTGTTATGAATTTATATTCTTGAATGCATGTATTCTTAAATAATCTCTAAGTATAAATACTTCTGGAAAGAGACTTCTGGTGGAGATGGTATTGTGAGTTCATGTTTCAATTACCTCTCTCTCTGTTCCAAACACAAAGTTAAGATTTTTAAAATATGAAAAGAGAAAAACCAAAAAGATTTGGCTGGAATAAAAAATAACATGGCTATCTCTGAGGACCAGAAATAGAACAAAAGCATAGGATGGTAAATGAACCTGAAGCTACTTCTAGGTTGTCTAGAAGCAGACAGAGGCTGCTGGAAGTGCTGTGGGGTAAAGAAACTAAAAGTGCTTTACACAAGATGCGCAGCTTGGTCTGGGCTTGAGCCTAGGGGCTTGGAGGACTCTCACTCCTTTCATTAGTCATTGAAAGAAAAGATGCTCTCAACTTGACAGAGTTGAATAAAGAATTAATGAATTGGAAAATATTTCTGAGAAAATCACCCCAGGACATGTCACTAAGGGACAGAGATTTAAAAATATATGGATGATAAATTGTAGAGACATGGATAGACCAAGAGTTTCCAATATTTATCTCAAAAGTCCAGGAAGAGGGACTGGATGGAATGCAGACATGCACTCTTTGAGAATATAATGGCTGAAAATTTTCCAGAACTAAAGATATAATTCTTCAGATTGAAAGTGCACTCCAAATACCAAACAGGCTAAATGAACATAAATTTATATCTAGGCACATCTTGTAAGACTGCGGAGCATCAAGGTTACAGAGAGAATCTTAATAGATACCAGAAATTATAGACAAATGATACACGAAAACTATGAGCTAATTTCTCAATTGAAAAAAAGAGTTCATAGATAATGAAATAATACCTTCAAAGTACAGAGGGTAGGGGGAGACTGTGAACCTGAAGTTTTATACTCAATTAAATTATCATTTATAAGCTGGGGCAAAATAAAGGCCTTTTCCCACATGTAAAGACTAAGAAAGTTTATCAGAGATTCTCACAAAGAGAATTATTGAAAGATGTATTTTATAAAGAAGGAAAGTAAACACAGACAGAAGGCATTATTTCTGAAAACAGTTAAGTACAGAAATTGATTAAATACATCAGTAAATTTAACTTCCACTGTAAAAAGGAATGATTATTATTACTATTATTATTATTATTATTATTGATGAAGAAGATTGTCCCTGAACTAACATCCATGCCAATCTTCCTCTAGTTTATATGTGAGATGCTGCCACAGCATGGCTTGATGAGCAGTGTGTAGGTCCATGCCCAGGATCCGAACCCGTGAAACCCAGGCTGCCAAAGCAGAACATGTGAACTTAACCACTACAACACCAGGCCAGACCCAAGAAAGGATTATTTTGAAGCGTAAAACCACAATTCTAAACTAAACGTCAGAAAACTTTGTCAGTAAATGGCCAGACAGAAGATATTTTAAGTTCTAGGGGCATAAGGTTTCTGTTGCGACTACTCAACTCGGCCATTGCAGAGCAAAAGTAACCATAGACATTATGTAAATGAATGAGCATGACTGTATGCCAATAATACTGTATTCACAGAACCACGTGGCTGGTCAGCAGGTTGTAGTTTGGCGACCTCGTCTCAAATGATGGTATCAGTACAAATCATCATGAAAGCATGATAAGTTCCTTTTGACAGCTGAGAGAAGGGTACAAAGATTGGGTAATTGTAGACTTGTTTAGACTATCTCTGGAAGGAGAAATGCCTTGAACTTTTATCAGCTACTATCATAATGTGGCTCACTTGAGAACAAGGTCCTTTGGAAATAGAATGTAAGATAGAAATCTATCAGAGACATTTATAGGAAAATGGTGAAGATGAGGAAGGAGTTTTGTCTATATCATCTTTTTGCCTAGGGCTGGCTCTGGGGTTTTACTGCAGTAGTGATTAAGCATAAGCTGTTTTCCACTAATTAATTGCCATTCATCCTTCACATTCAGCTTACCCTCAAGTCTGCATCAAGTGTTCCTCCTATTTGCCTCCCACTGTACCTTAATACTTTTACTTAATGTAGTACTTAACACACGTGATCATATTTGCCAGTCTGTTTGTGTTTGTACCCGTTCCTCTTAGAAAAATGTCTTCTTTGAGGGGAGATATCATGTTTTCTCATTCACTATTATATCTCTCATGCCAAGACAGTGTCACATGGTAGATTCTGCACAAATGTTTGTTAAATTAATAAATGAAAGAATAATTGCTTCTGTTGAATTAATGACACATGAGCATATGCCAAGCCATAGAACCTTCATTTCTGGGGCTACAGTATCCTCTTGATCTTTAAAATTCATTAAACTAACAAACAATAAATTAGTCCTCACTATAGGCAAGGCACTGTTCTAGGTACTGAGGCTATAGCAGTGAACCAAATGCACAAAGTCCCTGCCTCGTGCAGCTTATAGTCTAATGGAGGTGGGAGATGATAAATGTTTAGAAATGTTTGCTCGTGAAAACCTTCATTATCAGTAAAAGAATTGTTCTTTGATGATTCAGAAGTTTAGAACTTCAGAGCTTCAGAGGTAACATCAACTATCTCTAAGCAAGAAACATGGTGGAGATGGGCAAAGAAATTGGGCTGAAATTGAGCTCATTCAGTCCTGGCATGTCACACTCCTCAATAAATCCCTAATGTCAGCTTATTTACTTGTCATTGAATGCAAGATGTTCTAAAAGATCCAGGTAATTGATGCTTTTCCAATGGTAAAGTAGGAAAAAAAGCACTGCAGTGAACATTGGAAGAATTAGGTTCTAAACTCAGGTTTGCCATTCACTTACTATGCGACCTTGAGCAAATTATTTCCCCTCCCTGAACCTCAGTTCTTCCCATCAGAGAATTGGGCTCAATCAATGTTTTTAAAACTTTGGTAATTTTCATATCACCCCCATGATTTTTACCATATTCGTATACCACCTCTGTTATCATTTACCTAATAACTTTCTTTAAATTAAAAGATGACTCTTTTGTCTAAGCTTTGTCTTCAGTAGCAAGTAATATTGGTCAAAATGTGAGTGTGATGTACTAGTCATATTATTTCTTAATGAATTTTATTCAATTCATAATTATTGAAATGTTTTTAAGTACCATCCCAAAGCATTCCACATACCATAGGTGGTATTTCTATTTCACTTGGAAACTTTGGATTCCATGATTTTCAAGTCCTCTTTGAGCTCTAAATATTATTATTTTATGAGGTTCTTCTGGATCATCACTTTATCTCAAAAGGCTCCAGATATTTTCTTCTTTCAAGATGCAAAACACCTGCATTTAAATAACAAATACAGAAGAGAATGCTTTAATATTTGAAAATGAATAAAGCCTGTGCTTTTCTTGAATATCTTTTTTCTCTCTCTCATTTAACATCCTAGAATATTTGCCAGGGTAAATTTCTGGTTCTTTCTCAGACACATTTGTAAAGCTTATTTTCTGCACAATGTATCTTTTTCCTTCCTTTTACGTTTAGCTTATCTGTGTCTTTAAATTTAAAGTGCATCTCTTATAGATAACATCTAGTTTGGTCTTGTTTCTTTAATCCATTCTGGCAAATCTCTGCCTTTTGCATGGAGTGCTTAGTTAATATATATTTAAATTAATTATTGATATGGTTAGTTTTAAGTTTCTCATCATTTTAAGTATTTTTTGTGTGTCAGTTGTTCCAGAGTTTACAACATACAACTTTAACTTATCAGATATATTTCCAAGTAAAAGCTATGTAGGTAGAATGTCATTTAACAAGCTACAGAGCATAGTGAAATTTCCACATAACATCTAAACTTTCAAAAAGTCAAAATCCCAGGGCTACGTTTTACCCATGGGCCATGCTATATTGGTTCTGGAAAACAGATGTTTAGTTCCACTTAAATTTTCAAGCAAAGATAGGTAGTTGGGTCTCTTCTAAAACGGCTGCATGTAGGAAGCTGTTCAGTCAGGATGGTTTAAGTTATGCTGCAGTAACAAACCCCAAGATCTCTGTGGCTTGAAACAACTAAAGTTGAATTCTTGCTCATGCTACATTGTTTATCAAGGGTAAGCTGGGGATCTGCTCCGTGTTGTCTTTTCCTAGGACCCAGGATGATGGAACAGCCACTCTCTGGAACATTGCTTGTTGTCATGGCAGAGAGAAAGAGTGCTCTAATACATTAATTAAATGCTCACCCAGAAGTCACACGTGTCACTGCTGCTTGCAGTTTATTAGCCACAACTGGTCACACAGCCCTATCCAACCATAAGGGACCAGAAACTACAACTCTACCATAAGCCCACAAAGAGAAGAGAATTGTAACATTTGATAAACATCATTAATGACTACCACATGGGATTTTTTTTTTTTTGCAGGTTCCAGAGTCTTAGCTCCTGAAGGGTTAATGCTGCTTGGTCCTTCTGCTTTCACTGGGTTTAACCTTAACAATAAATACTCCTACCAAAGGAAAAATATTTATAAAGTAACGATAAATAGATGGTTTTGGGGGTGTTATTAGTTGTTGAGAAGAACAGGGCTAGGTGCTGGAGCTTGGTGATAATGCTTCCTTCCACTGGACTTGGAAACACTCTGCGCTAGAATGCATTTCTGTCCACAAAACTATTTCTAGTGTGAGGGATAAAATCCAGGTGTAGATTCTATTGGTTTAATAACGGGAAAGGTCAGTTTCATGCAAAGCTAAGGAAAGTGGAGGCAAAGATTTGAAATAAAGGCAAGGAGATTCTCCGAGGGAAAAGGAAGGTAGTTGTAACCAAACTACCCCATGTAGTTGTGGCCTGCTTAGGATCTTGACCCTTCCTAAGGACACTGTGAAACCAGGGTTTTAAGACTAGATGTATGCTCCTTCCAGATAAAGCAGGAAGTGAAGAAGAAAGGCAGATAGTCCCCTTTAATGGGGTGCTGGTAAAATTATAGATATTCTAGGTGTTTGAAACATCCCTATGAAGTAGTGATTCAGAAATCAGTATTACAGAAAGCATCCACCACAGTTCCTTGGGGAAAAGGCATAAGATAAAACTAGATGTTACACAAACATATGCAGTATTAGAAACAAAGCTGTGTCTTTTCTCCTTGTCACATGCTCTCCATCTCACTGGCATTCATTACTATTCCATTTTAAAATGCCATTTAATATCAGGCTAATATTGAAATACAAGTGCTAGTGATTAATAGTTGCCACTTTAATAAACTCATAAGTAAAATTTTGTAGATTCCTTTGCTAGAAGTGCTATGCTGTCATTATTAGATGAGAAGGCAAACCAATGGAATTTTCCTGAAAGACTGAATTATATGGGTGATGTCCCATGAATCAGTCAGGAATGGACCTGTGAGGTGAGTCATCAGCTTTTCTATATTAGAATACACTGTTTAACCATAAGTGCAATTCTGGAAGGCTAGGTGGGTACCATGTCCTTTAGATAGAGTCAATAAAATTAAAGAAGGAGTTTGTTGCTAGAGTACCCTAAAGCTCGAGGTCTAGGTCAGGTGCTCTAGATCTAGTGTTAAACTGTGGTCTGAGGGCCAATCCTAGTCAACAGATTGGTGCCAATCTGATCTTTTACCGAGCTGCCTGGGGATTTGGAGTGTTGTGCCAGAAAGTGAATCAGTGCACTACTTCCATCTTCAAGAAAGTCTTGCTGCAAATGCAGGTATATATATTTATAAAATATGTATATATATCGTGCTTTTTATATATTATATGTCCATGTGTATATATATATCTCTATTCCTTTATATACATCATCTATATCTATATATAGTGTGGTTAGTGACATGATTGATTCATACACTGGTACAAGCTCCATATCTCATTGCAGACCAATAACAAACAGCTCTTAGACCAGTAGCAGTGGTCTAGATCTCTCAGCTTCAAGGGATATTGATGTATCCACAAGTGTGAATATCTCTGCAGCAATAAAAATGCATTATTTTAGATTGTATGAGAAATATTAACCAGGAATAATTAGTTAGAGAGCTGTGTAGAAGCAATAATGCTCCCTTTATGACATCAAGTATGTCTCGAGAGGCCAGATGTAGCCAAGAAGATTTTAGACTTTACATAATGGAGTTTTGCCTATATATTGGTGCTTATCTTTAGCTATTCTGTTCACATTTCCATTGACTGCTTCTTAGCCGTTTCCAAATATCACATATTGTTCTTAAGTATCTTGCCAAAAAAGGCTATCTTTATTAAACCAATTACCTTAATAGTGTAATAAGAACATACTATCAAACATCTTTGACAGCTTACTGTGCGCCAGGTACTTTCCTAAGGGCTTTACATTACTTGAGGCATTTAGTCCTAACAATAATTCTCTGAAATAAGCACTATTATTATTCTCATTTTACAATGGGAAAAATGAGAATTAAGTTTAGGTGATTTGTCCTAACTCACACATTAGCAAGGGAGCAGAATAAGTAGCCCAACTCATGTACTTTCGCCCTCAAGTTTACATTCCTAACAACCATGGTATACTTCCTTTCTAAGGGGAAGAGAGGCAACATACATTTAGTGACAAGACTCCGGGACTAAGAATCAAAAGGCCTAGATTTCAATCCCAGTCCTGCCACTGACTAGCTACATAACCACGGGCAAATCCCTTCCCCAATTTGGGCTTCAATTTCCTAACCTGGGAAAGTGAGCAAGGTGGACTGGGTGTTTTCTCAGATCCTTTTCAGTTTTAAGGTTCTATGAGTCTGTAAGTATAGATTTCTTAGTAAAAGCAGAGGCATATGAATGTATCTTTTATAGAGAATTTCTTGTTCAAATAGAATTCTTTGTTTCTGACTTAGCAAAGCAGTACTGCTCTGGGCTATCTGCCTGGATGTAGAAATAGCCTTATAATATGAGGCATGAGGGTCATTGAAATAGGATCCCCTCCTTTTGCTTTCTGCTAAAGACAGGATGTAACAATTACACACAAGTAATAAGCATGACATTTAATATTTTGATTTTTTTTTACTACTTTCCTCTAGGAACAAGGCTAACCTACCTTGTGGCTTGACTTGGCTTCATAAGGAATGAATTTTTCTCCATATCTAAAGTCTTGTCAGTCTGGAAATGTTTAAATATTTAGGTATTTTGTTTCTGACATACAGCAAATTTTGCCAAGTTTCAGAGCTCAACAGTCCACCATTTCTGGTTCTAAGCCATAATGAACAATGAACACAGTGTTAATATGGTCTCCTCCCGCTCAGTGAAATGTGTGATTTGTAATGAATGGTGGGTATTAATGCCTACAGATTTAGATCCATTTGTACCACAAATACTTAATTTGGAAAGAAAAACATTTCTGGTCTCCAATTTGAAGAAAAAACAAACTAACTATAAGTAAGCAGCTATGTTCCCTCAAATATGTATTTGAGCACAATGATGGCTCTGTGCTTCTGTCTGCTGAGAAGCAAATGGCAAGAGAGCCGTTTTCAAAAATATCAGAGAGTTTTTAAATGTCAGGTTTACCACCTTTCATTGTCATTTTGCTTTGCCTCTTGAGCCATGTTAGACTTAGGCTTGCAGTGGTAACCTTCAGTATCCTCACCTCCCTGGGTGTCAGGACATTTGCCCAATAATGCTGATAGCCACAGGGAATAGAGAGTTATTTTTGTTTTTTGGGGTTTTTTTGTTTTTGCTTTTAGCTGATAATTAGTTCAGCAGAGTGAGGATTTTCTGAGGTTTTTACATACATGAGTAAAGGTCATAAGGCTGGAGTCAGCTAAGCCAGCAGGGAAGCTGGGCCAAGATCCCTGTGGAAAACTGAAAGACATGATTCTCACAGTATGACTTTTTGGTAAATACGAATGTCCTACGTGTTAAGGGAGATGATGGGTCAACACTCAGGCTATTCAAATGCCGAGAGTGTAACTATGGCTGATCACCTTCACCAGGATGTGTTCAAATGATAAGTACTACTATAGATCCCCTGACCCAGGAGGGTGGTAGACCTCATCTCAGAAAAAAAAAGGTCATTTAGATCAATACTTTCAAACTTGTTCTAAGGCAACCAGTGCTGGGAAGTTTAAAACTGAAGTTTTCTAGTAGCCTAACTTTTTTTTGTGTGTGAGGAAGATTGTCCCTAACTAACACCTGTTGCCAATCTTCCTCTTTTCGCTTGAGGGAAGATTGGCCCTGAGCTACCATCTGCACCAGTCTTCCTCTATTTTATGTGGGATGCCACCACAGCTTGGCTTGACGAGAAGCGTTAGGTCCATGCCTGGGATCTGAACCTGTGAACCCTGGGCCTCAGAAGCAGAGTGTACAAACTTAATCACTATGCCACCAGGCCAGCCTCAGCCTAACTTTTAATGGAAGCCAATTTATGGTCCCTTGGAAAGATCTGAATTATAATTCCCATCTGCTAGTACCTACATGACTTTGAAGAAATCTCGGAAATTACCTTGGTCTCAGTTTTTGCTTCTGTAAAATGAAGTATTAGGCCAGATGACTCAACTTTTTCTATCTGAAAAGAGGTTATGATTTGACATTAGGATATAAAGATTAAGTCCTCTTAATAACAGATCCTGATTTTCCCTAAACCCTTGTCTTATGGTTTCTCGACATTTACAGACTCAAATAGAACTGAAATTAATAGAATGATACATTCTATTTCAATGATGCTTGATCCAAGAGAATATTGCAACATTCACATTAAGTGCAATGAAAGAATACTGCATACTTATAATTACCTAAATGATTAAGAGATAGCATTTATTGGTTACCTACTATGTTCAAGGCATTTTACTGGCATTTTTTTTTTTTTGAGGAAGATTAACCCTGAGCTAACATCTGCTGCCAATCCTCCTCTTTTTGCTGAGGAAGCCTGGCCCTGAGCTAACATCCATGCCCATCTTCCTCCACTTTATATGTGGGTTGCCTACCACAGCATGGCCTGCCAAGCAGTGCCGTGTCCACACCCAGGATCCAAACTGGCAAACCCCAGGCTGCAGAAGCAAAATGTGCGCACTTAACTGCTGCACCACCGGGCCGGCCCCTTTACTGGTATTTTACGTACATTGTCTAATTTAATTCTTATGATAACCTGTTAGAGTAAACGAAAGCACACAAGAAATAGCATCTCTTTCCCCTGTCTTAGTTCTGATCTAATTGAGAACTAAGATCATAGAGAGCAGAACACTGAGAACAAAATTTTACCCTTAGCAATAAAACAATTGGAAATAAACTAGAGAGTGTGGCTTATATCTGTGGGCAAATAGGTTTCATAATACTGAACAACAGAATAGGACAGACTCAACCCAAAACCGGGCATATGAGAAGCGCAGCCAATCGCAGGCATCGCTGGATCACTGCAGGCTTTTCCTGCCAGTTGGACCCCTGATGGCATGGAGGAGCAGAGCAGAATGTGTGCTTCTTGCAGCCAGTCTGTCTCCCACAAGAAAGGAAAAGAGGATAAAATGGGCTATAATTATCCTGCTCTTCTTCCACACGCACCTATTAGGAAACTCAGTGCACCCCTCCCTGAAAAATAATAGGGGTGGAGTATGAAGCCAGGAATGGTAATGGATCTTCATCCAAGCATAAGGAGACTTTGGAAGTGGGCAGAAAAGCAAATAACCCTTAAGGAAACTGAGATTCAGGGAAACTAGTTAATTTGTTGAAGGTCACACAACTAGTAAGAGGAGGAGTTAGGATTCAGTCCCAGTTCTGTCTGACTGCAGAACCCATACTCAGGCTCCCATGTCTTTCCCCACGTGGTTACCATATAGGTTCCACCTTTTTAATATTTTACTACTAGCTGAAGACACACTCAACAATTAGTTCTTCAGATGAAAAGCTGCCGGGAGCCGCCCACCAGTCAGCTAAGCCTCTGCCTAAGGACGACAGTCCGGGTGAGAGAGGAGGGAACGCACGGCGACTCTCTGGCTCTGAAGATGGCGACCGGCTGCTCCTGATCCTGCTTATATTACTCATATTGGCAGTTCTGCTATTGTTGCTCTCTATCTGTATTTGGGGATATCTTGGGGGAAAAATCTCTCCAAGCAGGGAAAAAAAGTTGATGTAACCTGGCCTTCTAGGGAAGATTCAGGGGACAACAGCCTGAAGGGAAAAAACGTTCTGACCCCCTCCTGGAGAGGCGGAAAAGGGAGCTTGGACAGCCCTCAAGGAGTAAGCCTTCTAGTAATCAGCCTCAACAGAGAACACTCCCTCCTCAAGTATTTCTAGGAGGCATATATTATCCTCGGCCTGTTAGGACAGGAGGTAAATGGTGGAACCCACCCTGGAGCAGAGGCATGCAAAAACTACCCCTTCCTAAGGCAACTCATGATCCTGATAAAGTTGCAGAAAAATATCATAATATATTGACACAGAGGAATTGGGACTATGATGAGGATTGGGAACCCTATAAAATAGTTAATGGTAAAAGAGAAACCCCAAGCACTGTGCCTGTGTGGTTTTCGATCAGATGGAGCTGGGGGCCTGTGTGTATTTGGTCCCCTTATACTTTGCAATACTTCTGCTTTCGTTATTACAGGAATAAAGATAGAGGCTTAGGGCCATTCGACCCATGAGGAACTAAATCTAGACATTACACCCCGTTTTGCAATCAGTCTTAGACATCTAGACGCCTAGTAGACATATAGAAAAGGTCAATATCTATAATTAACAAAGGTTGCTTGCTTCTCGTAGACATACTGTGCTAATATTATAACAAGATATGCTGATGTACCCATTTTGTTTGCCAAAATTATGTACTGGGATAATTCCATGAAATCATAAACACGTGACCTGGACCCTATATAAGTGCTTGAATGCTTTGACTAAATCAGACTTGGAAACCTCACTTCCAGTCTCACTGCCTCTCATTCGCCGACACCGTCCATCCCTCAGGAAACCTGGACTCTGCTGGAGCTGGACTCCGGCAAAAAACCCCCTGCTATACCAGGGTCATAGATCATGGCTCCATCTCCATTACTATCACCACATACAAGCCATCAGAGTGGTAACAGTATGCGATTATCACTCAAGACAGATTGGCTTGATTCTCAAAATCACTGATAAGAAGTGTCCTTCCCTATGTCAGAAGCCCAGGAATTTTTTGGCTTTTATGTTCCTCTTTTTTTGTAGATTAAAAAAATGACAAGAATATAAAATACTCTGTGGTCTCCTGCCACTTAGATGCTGCCATTTCCTATACTAGACCATGTAAATAATGAAACAGAATATTTCTAATGGAATATGTTTTTAAGGAAAGACAATGTCTGATAGTGTTCTCCAAGTTTATAGATTCTAGTCATATACTATGATACCTCAAGTAGCAAATCTTCAGAAGCTCAATTTCATTGTAAGCATTCACCCCGGTATCAGAAGGACTGGGATAAATTCCAGTCTCTCCAGCGAAGAGTTGGAGGTGATAATAACTTAAAAGGAAGGAGTAAGCTCTCTCTGAAGTACATGACCTGAACCCAGCAGAACAGAGGACTATGTACCTGGGCCCAGAGTGAGAAGAATAGCGATTGTGTGTCAGTAAGGATTGGCGTATTATTCTAAGAGAAACAATAGTCCCTGGGGTGGATGAGTGAGCTCTAAGAGATAGTCAGCAGCTTTACCATTGGCAACATGGAGCTAAAATGCTGTATCCTAGGTCTCTTAAATATTGGTACCTCTGCTAGCAAAGTTTCTGATAACAAAATCTATCATTGGAATGCATCATCTTCATTAATAGAGATCCAGCTACTCTGAGTAGACACTTGGCCTTTGGATGCTCCTCATCTTCCAAATCTGCATTACATGAAAGAGACAAAAGAGTACCAAATTGTCTAGGAAAAGTGATGCTGCAAACATTCCATCCCTCCTGGCAAATGGTGTGAAAAGATTTGAACCTTCCGAAATTGAATTTGTCCAATAGTAGATTTGTTTTTAAATCTAAAAAATATGCACAGGGAGTTCTGGAAGACACCATAGTGAAAATGCTCTTTAAATGCATCACTGAATCATGCAAAATGCAGTAGGAAGTCACAAATTCCCAGGTTGCATTTTATTCTCTGCTACAGAAAGCATCTCCTCATTACTAACAGAGCTGGTAAGCCATTGAAGATATCATTACCCTTAATAAGGTCATTTATTTATTTTCTTCTTGATACTGACAAGAGCTAGAATGAGAAGGATAAAGGCGGAAGGGCATCATTAGCAAGTACCCATACACTGTTTCCAGGAAACACATTATATTATTTGTGTAAATTAGGAGTAATAGATGAGACGACATCAAATAATAGGAGGCTGAACCTCCAGACAAACTATCTAAATTTAAATCTAAATCCTAGCCTGTTAAAGATGTCTATAAGGAAACATCATTCACCCATATTAAAAGCCTTTTCAAGATTAAAATTAATGCTGGCACTTGAGGAATATAATATTTCCACAGTATTTAACCTCTGGGAACCGATGTGATCATCATGGAAAAGAGAATAATGTAAATGTCTTTTTGTTTGTCTCCTTTGTTTGGGTTTTGTCAGAAAAGAAGTTTGTGAGCCGGAACTGAATCTCTGGTTTTCTTCTCTGGTTATCACAGGTTTGCACTTTGCTCTTAAGATGTATGTGACAAAAGTATAAATGAATGAATTGTCCTTTGTTAGGTAAGCTTGACACATAGCAGTGAACAAGAGAGGCATGTTCTCTAATGACCCCTAGTTTTTAAAGGAAAAAAAGGCGGACTAGCATCTCATTCATTGAATAAATATTTATTGAAAACCTACTATGTGCCAAGTGCTCTGATAGGCCCTCGAGGTATAAAGAACAAATGAAGCAGACACTATCCTCGGCTCATAAGGTACTCAAAGAAATCAGGGAAACACTGGATAATTAAACAGACATTAAATAATTAAACAAGTAGAATACTATAATTTTGTATTAGTCAGCTTAGGCTGCCATAAAACAATATCACAGATTGGGTGGCTTAACATAGAAATTTATTTTCTCACAGTTCTGGAGACTAGAAGTCCAAGATCAAGACGCCAGCAGGGTGGGTTTCTGGTGAGAGCTCTCTCCATGGGTTGTAGACAGCTGCCTTCTCATTGTGTCCTCACGTGGCTTTCCTCTGTGCACATGCAGAGAGAGAGAGAGAGAGAGAGTGCTTCCGCCAGAGACCACTCTGGTGTCTCTTCCTCTTCTTATAAGGACACCAATCCTATCAGATTATGGCTTTACTTTTATGACCTTATTTAACCCTAATTACCTTCTTAAAAGTCTTATCTTCAAACACAGTCACATTGCGCATTAGGGCCTCAACAGAGAAATTTGGGGAGGACAAAATTCAGTCCATAACAAGTTTGATACATGCTACAAAAAATACAGGTGTACATTACACTATGGCAGCATACCTATGAGTGTGATACCTTAGTCTAGGGGGTCAAGGAAGCCTTCCATGAAGAAGTCTTTGGGGCTGAGATTGAAGCATGAGTGATAGTTAGCTTGGCTAAGAATAGGAGAGTAGTTAAAGAAGCAACAACAATGCATACAAAAGTTACAAAATGCGGCACATTCAAAGAAATGAAATAACTTTAAATCAGCTGGAGGAAAGACAAGAATGAAGTGAGGCTGAAGAGGCAGGGGACAGATAACCTTATAAGCCTCATGGAAAGGGTTTCACCTCTATCCTAAGGGTTAATGGGAAACCATTATACGGTTTCTAATAGGGGTCAGGTTTACACTTTAGAAAGAGGACTCTGATTACAGTGTGTGAGTGCGAGTGTGTGTGTGTCAGTGCCTGCATACTCTTATTTTATATACAGTCTTAGAGGACCTTGGTTCATGGTCACAAACTGTCAAGAATGTCCACTTTCATCCTTCGATGATGCGTCTGCTATCGGCTCTATGAGATGGGTACCTTTGCCCGTCCTTTTCTTGGGGGAAAATATGGAAATGAATGGGCAGGGAGGTGGTATCCTTGGCTTACTATTTCCTTCCACTTCTCTTCCTCCTTCAATGATAATAGTATTTAACATTTATAATAGTAATTAATATGTATTGATTGCATGCTATAAGTCAGACATTGTGGTAAGTATTTTATAGGAGTTCTCTGAGTTAACCCTCAAAACAATCCAATGGTAGAGATACTATTATTTTTCTATTGTACAGACTATGAAACTACAGCTTTGAAAGGGGTTCCATAAGTTGCCACAGATAGCAAACCTGGGAAGCGATAGAGTTGTGCTTCAATTGTTCAACCCTACAGCTCATGTTCTTCACAAGTAGACTATTTTGCCTGCCAGTGATGTATGCCCAGGTCCAGTCTTAGTAGCAGTGCACAGTGAGGAGATCCAAAGAAGAGAATCATTCCCTTCTCTGCTTAGATGACTGCATTCACTTTTACCACCTCTGCCTTGAAAAGCTTCAACAGATTATAGAAATGCCTGATAGTTATCAACTTGAGAAAGGATGTTCTCTCTATTTCATCACTGTGGAAGTAATGCACAAACCCAAGAGTATCAGATCCCTAAACTTCAGTGAAGGGGAGGGAAGACGTGAGGGTGACGGATTTTTCCATCAAGTGTCTATTGTATAACCTAGTCTTTTGCTTCATCAAGAAGAGGGCCATCTGATCCCATACTTCAATTGCAGAACGCTTAAAAGAAAATAACAGGAAATTGGAGAACGGCTTTGCAATGTTTATTTCCGAGTTAAAGTGCAGATTGAATCTTCTCATTTCCTTAATAAGCATAATGCTAGTCTGGCAAATTATTAACAGTTTGGAATTGACTCAAAAATTTGGTTATATATTTCATTAAGCTCATATTTACTGGAGCACAAGGCAACCTACAGTAACAAGCATCAAAAGTCTATTTTACTGCTCATATTATGAGCAGATGGAGCATAGACAGTTAAAAACGCCAAGCCTTTTGATTAAGAGCCTGATTATGGTCAGAGCAGGATGAAGAATAATGGCCTTATACAAAAGTTCTCTGAATTTTAAAATACTACTGGACCTTTACTTGACTTCTTTGAAATCAGATATTAGAGTTTTATAAAATTTGGAGTTTGAAAAACAAAATCAAACTGCAACCTCCCTAAAATGAACACAGATAAGAAGGGCTTGTTTTCAGCAGCTCAAGGACAGACTTTCCCCCAATGTTGCTAAATCAATGAGTTATGGCTCTTATCACACAATGGGGAATAGACTTTGGGAAGTAATGGCTTGTAAAGGTAGCTTAGGCTGAAAATAGACATGTGCAGAGGCTCCAAATGTGTTTTTTGTTAGTGAAATATTAAAGAGAAGCGAGATGATTTGGGGGACGTGATCTACTCTGGCACAATGAAAGACTCAAAGTCTAAGGGCTCCTGCTCGTGGGAACCAGCTCCTTCTTAGTCCCCACAGAAGAACAATGGTTAGGCCTGGGGCCTTGTTATCCAACCCCTAGAGAGTTAACGTTCCCTTAGGATTTCCCTAATCTTTTCAAGAATATATTCCAATAAGATGCTACTGAAAGAGAGTGAATCTGCTCAAAACTAGAGAGGGCTCTTCAAATACAGGAGCACTAAGGAGATAGATGTGAAATATCTCCATTTAAAAAAGCAGTATGATGGGAGAGGAGGCGGAGCAAAATGGCAGGGTGAGCTGACCCGGGACTCTCTCCCCTCCAAAGTACAACAAAGGACTGAAAAAAAAAAAAAACAAACACCTGAATTTCAGCTAATGAACCTAATGCCAGGACTCAGAGACCTACAGTATCAAAAGACAGAAGATGGAGCCCCTACTGCCCGCCTCGGAGGAGCTGGAATGGGGTAGGAGAGAACATCGCTCCCTCCCCTAGAGTCTGCCATCGCTGCTGCGTGGGTCCCGGAAGGAGTGGGGGAGGGGCTGCACGACCGGGGGATCATCCAGAACTCCCGCCGCTGGTACAGTGGAGACCCGCTGACCGGGGAAAGCTTCCGTGCGCGGGGACCCCATAAACTCAGGGTGGGAGACCAGAGAACAGAACTGATCGAATCCAGATCGGTGCGCCAGAGAAACCACCCCCGCCCCCGCCCGGCAAAGCGCACTGGGCGCCAACATCTTGCCCGAAGGCAGAGAGCTCAGAACACGCGGCTCTCGACCCCCATCTAGTGGCGACAGGCAGTAACTGCAACCGAATTCTACCACCATGTGAAAAAACCGCTCCTCTACCATCCAGCAATTTATAAAAGCCCCAGACCAGAAGGAAAACAATAAAAACACAGAATTAAGTCCTGAGGACTTGGAATTAGGTAAACTAAATGAAAATGACTTCAGAGCAGCTATAATCAAAAAAATCAATGAGGTAGAGAGAAAGATAGAGAAACAAGCCAAGTTCTGGAGTTACTTCACAAAAGAGATTGAAATTATAAAGAAGAATCAAAGAGAATTACTAGAGGTGAAAAACACAATGGACCAGATAAAACAGAATACGGATTCCCTGAATGCCCGGGTAGACTCCCTAGAAGAGCAAATTAGCATAATCAAAGATAGACAGGCTGAATGGCTCCAGACAGAGGAAGAAAGAGAACTAAGGATTAAAAAGAATGAGGAAAGTATTAGAGAGATAGCAGATTCAATGAGGAGAAAGAATTTAAGGATCATAGGAATTCCCAAGAACGTAGAAAAGGAAAATGGAGCAGAAAGTGTGCTTAATGAAATTATAGAAGAGAACTTCCCAAATCTAGGGATTGAGGGAGAAATGTGTGTAGAGGAAGCTTTCAGATCTCCTAGATTTGTCAATGTAAAAAGACCTACTGCAAGGCATATAGTAGTAAAAATGGCAAAAAGGAATGACAAAGAAAGAATACTTAGGGCTGCACAAAATAAGAGAATTACCTACAAGGAAGCCCCTATCAGACTTTCAGCAGATTTCTCTGCAGAAACCTTACAAGCTAGGAGAGAATGGAGTGACATATTCAAAGCTTTAAAAGATAAAAATCTTCAGCCAAGAATACTCTATCCAGCAAGAATATCCTTCAGATATGAGGGAGAAATTAAATCTTTTCCAGACAAACAAAAGTTAAAGGAGTTTGTAACCAAAAATCCTCCACTACAAGAAATCCTCAAGAAGGCTCTCATACCTGAAAAAAGAAAAAAGGGAGAAAGGGGTCACAAACCACAGAGTAGGGAGACAGATAAATAGAACCAGAATAGGATAGAAAATATTCAAGTATAGCATTAGGATAAAGGTAAGGAAACTACCAAAGCAAAGACGATCTTATCACTCTAACTACACACTCATAACACAAGTTGGAACAAGAAGTGAAAATAATAATTTAGGAGGGGAAGAGCAAAGGGACTAAATTAGTCTAGGCCAAGTAAGTAAGAGACCACCAGAGAATAGACTATATTATACAGGAGATTCTAAATACAAACTTCAGGGTAGACACTAAACTAAACAACAGAACAGAGACACAAAACATAAATAAGCAAAAATCTAAGAAACCCAGCATAAGAAATTGCAGTATCAAATGGGTAGGATAAAGCAGACAGGAAGAGAAAAGCAGGAAAGCCAGATAATGAGCAACAGATTGACAGCTTTAAGTCCACATGCATCAATAATCACTCTCAATGTAAACGGATTGAACTGTCCAATAAAAAGACACAGAGTGGCAAAATGGATTAAAGAACAAGATCCAACAATTTGTTGCCTCCAGGAAACACACCTCAGCCCCAAGGACAAACACAGGCTAAGAGTGAAGGTGTGGAGGACCATACTTCAAGCTAATAGCAAGGAAGAAAAAGCAGGTGTTGCAATTCTTATATCAGACAAAGTGGATTTCAAAATAAGACAGGTAAAGAGAGACACACAGGGACAATATATAATGATCAAAGGGACACTTCATCAAGAAGAAATAACGCTTATAAATATCTATGCACCCAACATAGGAGCACCAAGGTTCATAAAGCAACTATTAACAGACCTAAAGGAAGGTGTTAAAAACAATACAATAATAGTAGGGGACCTCAACACCCCACTCACATCAATGGACAGATCATCCAGACAGAAAATCAACAAAGAAATAGTGGAACTAAATGAAAAACTAAAACAATTGGACTTAATAGGCATATATAGATCACTTCACCCTAAAAAAGCAGAATACACATTCTTCTCAAGTGCACGTGGAACATTCTCAAGGATAGACCATATGTTGGGAAACAAGGCAAGCCTCTACAAATTTAAAAAAATTGAAATAATAACAAGCATCTTCTCTGATCATAATGCTATAAGGCTAGAAATTAATTACAAGAAAAAAGCTGAGAAAGGCACAAAGATGTGGAGACTAAACAATACACTACTGAACAAGCAATGGATCATTGAAGAAATTAAAGAAGAAATCAAAAAATACCTGGAAACTAATGAAAATGATAACACACCATACCAACTCATATGGGATACAGCAAAAGCTGTATTAAGAGGAAAATTCATTGCAATACAGGCACATCTTAACAAACAAGAAAAATCCCAAATAAGCAATCTTAAACTACACCTAACTGAACTAAAGAAAGAAGAACAAATAAAGCCCAAAGTCAGCAGAAGGAGAGAAATAATAAAAATCAGAGCAGAAATAAATACTATTGAAACAAAAAAGGCAGTATAAAGGATCAATGAAACAAAAAGCTGGTTCTTTGAGAAGATAAATAAAACTGACAAACCCCTAGCCAGACTTACAAAGAAAAAAAGGGAGAAAGCTCAAATAAACAAAATCAGAAATGAAAGAGGAGAAATAACAACAGACTCTGCAGAAATACAATGGATTATAAGAGAATACTACGAAAAACTCTATGCTAACAGAATGGATAACCTAGAGGAAATGGATAAATTCTTGGACTCTTACAATCTCCAAAAGCTCACTCAAGAAGAAGCGGACAATTTGAACAGACCAATCACAAGGAAAGAGATTGAAACAGCAACCAAAAACATCCCAAAGAATAAAACCCCAGGACCAGATGGCTTCCCTGGGGAATTCTACCAAACTTTCAGAGAGGATTTAATACCTATCCTTTTCAAGCTATTCCAAAAAATTAGGGAAGATGGAATACTTCCTAACACATTCTATGAGGCCAACATCACGCTGATACCAAACCCAGACAGGGACGCCATGAAAAAAGAGAACTACAGGCCAATATCACTGATGAACATAGATGCAAAAATTCTAAACAAAATTTTGGCCACCAGAATTCAGCAATTCATCAAAAGGATCATACATCATGATCCAGTGGGATTCATATCAGGGACACAGAGATGGTTCAACATCCACAAATCAATCAACGTGATACACTACATCAACAAACTGAGGAATAAAAACCACATGATCATCTCAATAGATGCAGAGAAAGCATTTGACAAGATCCAACAGCCATTTATGATAAAAACTCTGAACAAAATGGGCATAGAAGGGAACTACCTCAACATAATAAAGGCCATATATGACAAGCCCACAGCCAACATCATACTCAATGGGCAAAAACTGAGTGCCATCCCCCTGAAAACAGGAATGAGACAAGGATGCCCTCTATCACCACTCTTATTTAACATAGTACTGGAGGTCCTGGCCAGAGCAATCAGGCAAGATAAAGGAATAAAAGGAATCCAAATAGGGAGGGAAGAAGTGAAACTCTTGCTGTTTGCAGACGACATGATCTTATATATAGAAAATCCCAAGGAATCCATTGGAAAACTCTTAGAAGTAATCAACAACTACAGCAAAGTTGCAGGGTATAAAATCAATTTGCATAAATCAGTAGCATTTCTATATTCTAACAACGAACTAACAGAAAAAGAACTCAAGAACACAATACCATTCACAATAGCAACAAAAAGAATAAAATACCTAGGGGTAAATTTAACTAAGGAAGTGAAGGACCTATATAATGAAAATTACAAGGCCTTTCTGAGAGAATTGCATGACGACATAAGGAGAGATGGAAAGACACTCCATGTACATGGATTGGAAGAATAAACATAGTTAAAATGTCCGTTCGACCTGAAGCAATCTACAGATTCAATGCTATCCCAATCAGAATCCCAATGACATTCTTTACAGAATTAAACAAAGAATCCTAAAATTTATATGGGGCAACAAAAGACCCTGAATTGCTAAAGCAATCCTGAGAAAAAAGAACAAAACGGGAGGCATTACAATCCCTGACTGCAAAACTTACTACAAAGCTACAGTAATCAAAACAGCATGGTACTGGTACAAAAACAGGTGCACAGATCAATGGAACAGAATTGAGAGCCCAGAAATAAAACCACACATGGATGGACAGCTTATCTTCGACAAAGGAGCAGAGTGCATACAATGGAGAAAAGAAAGTCTTTTCAACAAATGGTGCTGGGAAAACTGGAAAGCCGTATGTAAAAGAATGAAAATTGACCATTCTTTTTCACCATTCACCAAAATAAACTCAAAATGGATCAAAGACCTAAAGGTGAGACCTGAAACCATAAGGCTTCTAGAAGAAAACGTAGGCAGTACACTCTTTGACATCAGTATTAAAAGGACCTTTTTGGACACCATGTCTTCTCAGAGAAGGGAAACAATAAACAAATGGGACTTCATCAGACTAAAGAGCTTCTTCGAGGCAAATGAAAACAGGATTGAAACAAAAAAAAACAACCCACTAACTGGGAAAAAATATTTGCAAGTCATATATCTGACAAAGGCTTACTATCCGTAATATATAAAGAACTCTCACAACTCAACAACAAAAAATCAAACAACCTGATCAAAAAATGGGCTGGAGACATGGACAGACATTTCTCCAAAGAAGATATACGGATGGCCAATAGGCACATGAAAAGATGCTCATCAGCGCTGATCATCAGGGAAATGCAAATCAAAACTACACTAAGATACCTTACACCCATTAGAATGACAAAAATATCTAAATCTAAAAGTAACAAATGTTGGAGAGGTTGTGGAGAGAATGGAACCCTCATACACTACTGGTGGGAATGCAAACTACTGCAGCCACTATGGAAAACAGTATGGAGATTCCTCAAAAAATTAAAAATAGAACTACCATATGATACAGCCATTCCACTACTGGCTATCTATCCAAAGAGCTTGAAGTCAGCAATTCCAAAAGTCCTATGCACCCCAATGTTTGTTGCAGCATTATTTACAATAGCCAAGACATGGAAGCAACCTAAGTGCCCATCAACAGATGAATGGATAAAGAAGTTGTGGTATATATATACAATGGAATACTACTCAGCTGCAAAACAGAACAAAATCGTCCCATTCGCAACAACATGGATGGACCTTGAGGGAGTTATGTTAAGTGAAATAAGCCAGTTAGAGAAGGATAATCTCTGTATGACTCCACTCATATGAGGAATTTAAAAATGTGGACAAAGAGAACAGATTAGTGGCTACTAGGGGAAAGGTGGGGTGAGGGGTGGGCACAAAGGGTGAAGTGGTGCCCCTACAACACGAATGACAAACATTAATGTACAACTGAAATCATACGAGATTGTAACCTATCATTAACTCAATAAAAAAAAATAAAAAAGCAGTATGATGTGGTAGTACATAGGTTTTGGAGTTTAAAAAAATTAGACTGAAAACTTAATTATGCAACTTAGTTGTATAATATTGGGCAAGTCAATTATTCCTTATGATGTCAGTTTTGTCATCTGTAAAATAGGTCAAAATAGTATCCTGCCTCCTAGGGCAGTTATGAGTATTCAGTAAAGTATATACAGTCAGGCTTGAAATACAGTCAGCACTTGGTTTTTGAAGGCATCAGAAGTACTCTAGCAAATGTTGGAACAATAATTAGCAATTGTTAACAGTCTCTTTGGATTTGCTACAATTAACAATCTTTTGGGATTGCTACAATCACAGACCTCTCTATGCTGTCCCTCATTGCTTCTTCAACTTTAGTTCCTAATACTGGTTTGCAGATGTCCCAGACACTCCCTGGGTTCCCTAGACTCTTATATACTGCCTCCCTTTAAAATGGAATTGAAGTGGCTTATGATAAGAGGGCACTATAACATGTCTTTATCTTTTCCCTGTCATCTGGCATCTGACTACCCATGCTTCTAAGAGGCAGTATTGCACAGCGATGAAGAGGTGAGCCAAATTGCCTGAGTTCTAATCTCAATTTTTCCCACTTACTAGCTATGTTACACTTAATTTCTTTGTGCCTCGGTTTCCCTATATTAAAAAAACGGGGATGATGATGAGTACTTACCTCATAGTATTGTTGTAAGGGTTAAATGAGTTAATACATGTAAGTATCTGGCATATAACAAGCACTGAAAAAATGTTAGCTATCATTATTTCTCTTTTTGCTTAACAATTCATGGCCCAAAGTCACCACCAAATGGCTGCACGGTCCTCTGTTGGCAACACTGAGAAGCAGACTCAGATGCAGTACATGAAACATATAGGAAACTTCAGCATGGCAATGCTCCCAACCTGTGAGCAGCAGATCCCTCAGGGGTCACAGAGTTACTGCAGGCACTCTGTAAAACCATATGCGCAACCATCTTTTCTCAAAAAGCTGCAATTGAAAAAAAGATACTGGAGGGGTAGACTTCAAATTGTTTGAATGTTTAAAAGAGGTCCTGATATATATTTAGAATTCTTGTGTTCCAACAAGTTTGCAAAGCAGATGATACTGAAAGAGATTACAGCCCTAAATGATGTCTTGATTTCTATATCATGATCCCATGTTTCTCACAAATACAGTTCACCAAATAATTGGAAATATATTCACAGTTTATTATATTAAAAAATAACGACAGTGTAGCTTTTTTTTTAACAAAAGAAGGTTGTTAATATCGCCTCTTTTATTAAATGACTACAGCTGCCACTACTCATATCCACTCTTCCAAGAGAAACAGAGGACCAAAAAACTTGGTAGTTACAAATGTCCTAAGTCATCTATAGTACGAGTCTTAGTAAACCAAGAATAAAGTTAAAAACACTGAAAAATCAACTAGATAAAGTTTCATTCTAATTGAAATAATTTCCATAAAAACTTTAAAATACTTGTTTTTAGAATTTTGGGATAAAATATGTTGTGAAAGCTTACATTTAGTATGTCCTTTCAGCATCTGCAAATCATAAAATCTCTGTAAAGGACTTTAAATGTACTCAGCTGCATGTCTGTGTGTGAGCCTTATGGGGAATGTGAGGCTATTGTTTGTCAGTTTTTGGCTATCTGTCAGGTATCTTTTCAGCAATTCAACATTTCTACTCAGTAGGTTAAGTCATTAATTGTTAAGATCCTCGCACCCATTGAGGAAAGAAAAGTGACAACATTAGTCAATGTCAATGCAATTGAAACATAGGCATTATCATTCTTTTATTTTTGAATGGGAATGCATAGAGCAAAAGAATGAATTTAATAATTCTATTTGTTGTGTGTGACCTTGGGCCCATTTTGTCACTTTGGGCAAGAATCTTAACCTGTCTGAGTGTCCATTTTCTTCTCAGTTTCTTTAAAGTCAGTGATGGCCTTCTTGGGACTAAAGGAGTCCACACCGAGATTAGCAGTGCCTATTTTACAGGGTCTTGAAAAGTTTTAACTGTGAACACATATGTAAAAAAAGCCAGACGTGTAGTAGGCACTCAATAAATGTTAGTTGAATCTGAATCTACATTGAAAATGAAGAAAGGGCTACTGAAGAATAGGAAGTACAAAAGTTCTAGATTTCTCGACATAAATTAACCACACATAATTATAATGGGCAAATATTGCAAACATATCTTGTTAAACTATACTAAATAGGCATAATGTTAACTAATATGAATGTAAAGGAGTACTAGAGTCTTCTATTTAAGCAATATGACAGACTTGATATCTTAAAAACTTTCATATACAAAAGATTGAGCAATACTTGATAAAATATGACAGACATTCTTTTTAGATGTGTGGCTGATCTCACAAGAAAGTATAAAGAATCTCCAGGGTCAAAAAAAGAGAGAGCTGAAAACCATAATAAGCTCACAGAGGCTCTATGGATGCCCTGGGACTATTTGAACACCTCTGTAACTAAAAAGCTTGAGTTTTAACACCTGTGAAAGGACAGGAGGCGAGGCTTTGGCCCCAGCAAAATGGAAGTTGGAAACGAAACCCCAGCATTAAGCTGGGATCCTCTAAGGGCTATTTGTTCAGTAAAAAAAGCAGTTTAGAAAATAATCCACCTGCTGGCAAAGAGACACCATAAAAAATGTGTCCATCTTAGCTTGGGCTCTGATTGAGGAAAAACAAAGTAACAAAATCTCTCCCCTGAGAATTCTTAGCCCTGGGAATTACAGACCTAACAAACCACAAACCAGGAAATCGATGCCAACTGAATTTACGTTTGCAGCGTTAGAGAATGATGGGGAAAAGTCAACGCAAATCATTAACACAGGGACACATTCTCCACCCACCCCTCAGAGTATGCCCGCTATAAGGGCACATCAAACAATAACATATAAACAAAATTTAAACACACAAAAGAAGCAGAATATCATGAAAATAATAAGAAACAGAACAACAACAAGAGCAGAATTAGGCCTTGAAATATTTCAGACATTGAAATTATAAAACACAGCACGTAAAATAAAAGTCTTAAATTTTAAAGAAAAAAAGATAGAATAAAAAATACAAGTAATGGGGCTAGCCCCATGGCCGAGTGCTTAAGTTCACACGCTCTGCTTCAGTGGGGTTTGCTGGTTTAGATCCTGGGTGTGGAGCTACACACGACTCATCAAGCCACGCTGTGGTGGCATCCCACACGGAAGAGCTACAAGGACTTACAGCTAGGATATACAACTATGTACTGGGGCTTTGGGGAGAAAAAAAAAGGAGGAAGATTGGCAACAGATGTTAGCTCAGGGCCAATCTCTCCTCACCAAAAAAATTAAGTAAGAATAAGAGACTCAAAAAATACCAAGAACCAAATAAATGGAAACCAAATAAACGTTTGAGAAATGAGAAATATAATCATTAAGAACAAGATGCAGTGCAATGACTAAACAGCACACTGGAATCAGCTGAAGAGAGGAGCAGAGAAGGCAGCAGTGAAACACAAAGATAGGGAAAATTGAAAGATAGGTCAGGAGACATGGGTGATAGACTGAGAAGGCCCAATGTATATATATATAATCGAGATACAGAAGAAAAGTAGAGAAATGTGTATGTGTTGGGGATGAGGAGCATAATGTGAAGAGATAATGGCTGAGAATTTTCCAGAATGGATAAAAGATATGAATCTTTGATTCAGGAAAATAAAAATTTCCAAGAAAGATAAATATAAGACATCTACACATCAATACATTCTGGCGAAAGGGTATAACACCAAAGACAAAGATTTTAAAAGCATATAAAGAGAAAAAGTAGATTATCTTCAATGGACCAAAACTAGAATTTTCAGTTGTACTAGCAGAAGGCAGATGACAGCCAGACAATAACTCCACAGGGATGGGGAAAAATAACCACCAATCTAGAAATTACCATTCAAGAGTGAAGGTAAAAAAGGCACATTTTCAGAAAATCAAAATGGGGAGAGTTTGTCACCAACAGACCCTAACTAAAGGAACTTTTGAAAGATGTATTACAGAAAAAAGGAAATTGAATCTAGAGGCAAACACCAAGATGTAAAAGAGAATGGAAAACAAAGAAATTGGTAAATACGTGGATACATCAAAAGAAATAGTGGGAGTGGGCCCCGTGGCAGAGTGGTTAAGTTGACACACTCCGTTTTGGCGGCCCAGGGTTTCCCTGGTTCAGATCCTGGGTGCGGACATGGCACTGCTCATCAGGCCATGCTGAGGTGACATCCCACATAGCACAACCAGAGGCACTCATGACTAGAATATACAACTATGTACTGGGAGGCTTTGGGGAGGAGAAGAAGCAGAAGAAAAAAAAAGAAGATTGGCAACAGTTGTTAACTCAAGTGCCAATCTTTTAAAAAAGAAAAAAACAAAAAACCCCACTCATTACAGTAAAAAAAAAAAAAAATAAAATGACTAAGTATTTAAAATAATAATGAATAATTTATGGTGAAAGCTAAGGTTAAATGATTAAAAACAATTCTGGGTAAAAATAAAATGTAAGAAGAGAGGAATGATCAAATTTAAAGAGGTCTGAAGTCCTTATAATTTTCAGGAAGAGGTTAAAGATACTAATTAACTTTAGAATTTGTAAAGTTAAGAATGTATGTTAAGACTTTAAGGGTAACCAAAAAATCATTAGAAATAGAACATATAATTTCAAAATTAGAAAGAAATCATGGAGAACTAAAACAATAACCCCAATGAATCCGAAAGAAAGTGGAAAAAGAGGAATAAAAAGTATAGAAAAGTCAGGGTAAATAAAAAGCACACACAAAAAAAGAGTAGAAACATATACAAATGTAGCAGTAATCATAATAAATGCAAATTGGCCAAACTTTCCAGTTAAAAGACAGTTTGTAAGATTGAATGACAATATACTATCGAGCTATATGCTGTTGACAAGATACATAAAATATGAGTGCAGAAAAGTTAAAAGGATAGAAAAAGCTATATCAAGAAAATATAAAAGCAAATGTAGGTATATTAATCAGAAAAAGCACTTTAAATAAAAAACTGTTATGAATAAAGAAGGTCAAGTGACTAAGGATACATTGTACCAGGAAAATATACCAATTTTCAACTTGTGTGTATCTAATGACATAGTGTGAAAATATGCAAAACAGAATGGAAAAAATAACAAAGAAAAATTCATCATGACAGTGAGCGATTTTACTGCACCTCTCTCAGTATGTGAAAGACTAAGGAGACCAAAAATTAATGAAACAGATTTATACAGTTCAATTTATAATTTTTTATCTAATGGGTAGAGATTTATATATATGTATCCTCCAAGTACATTCCATTTTTCATAAATGTTTAATGTGTGCTTGTAAAAAAAAGCACATTGTTTATTTTTTGTGGCACAGGGTATACACATACTATTTCATAAATATTCAATGTGTGCTTATATAATATGTACATTCTCTATTTGTTGGGTGCACATTTTTTTACAGACCATGCTTTTTTTTTTTTTTTTAAAGATTTTATTTTTTCCTTTTTCTCCCCAAAGCCCCCGGGTACATAGTTGTATATTCTTTGTTGTGGGTCCTTCTAGTTGTGGCATGTGGGACGCTGCCTCAGCGTGGTTTGATGAGCAGTGTCATGTCTGCGCCCAGGATTCGAACCAACGAAACACTGGGCCGCCTGCAGCGGAGCGCGCGAACTTAACCGCTCGGCCACGGGGCCAGCCCCCAGACCATGCTTTTTTGTCACATGCAATTAATCTAGACATCAATGCAAAAAGTAAATTTTAAAAAATCCTCTCCATTTGGAAATCTGAAACATATTTCTAAATAATTTAGAGTTCAAAAAAGGAATTAAAATTGAAATTAGAAAATAACTATAAAAGAATAAAATTAAAGTACTATATTACATATCCAAACTTGTGAGATACAGCTAAAGTGGTATCTAGATAGAAATTTAGCTCAGTTTAGAGATGAAGAAATGTTGAATTTTTGTAAACAAAGCATCCAGTTTAAGAAATTAGAAAAATAAAAGAATGTTAAAGCCAAATAAAGCTGAAGGGAAAAAATAAGGATAACCATGGAGAATAATGAAATAAAAAGTAAAGATATAATAGAAAAGATCAATAAAGTCAAAGTTGGTACTATAAAAAGGCTAATCAAATTGACAAACTTCTGTCAAGATTGAACAAATGAGAAGGCACAAATAAACAATATTGATAAATAAAAGGGGCAAAACTATACATACAGTGGGTTTTTTTAAATCTCCCAAGACAATTCTCTGCAAAATTTTGTGTCAATAAATTTAAAAACTTGAATTCAGTAGTTCCTCCTTATCCAAGGTTTCACTTTCTGCAGTTTCAGTTACCTATGGTCAACTATGGTCTGAAAAGATTAAGTGGAAAAGTCTAGAAATAATTGATAAGGTTTAAATTGCAAGCTGTTCACACTGTTCCACTCTGTGCCACCTGGGACGTGAATCATCCCTTTGACAAGCGTATCCGTGCTGTACACGCTACCCACCCTACCTGCCTGGTAGTCACTTAAGTAGCCATCTGGATTATCAGATCAACTGATGCAATATCCTAGTGCTTGTGTTCGAGTCACCTTTATTTTACTTAATGATGGCCCTGAAGCACAAGAGTAGTGATGCTGGCAATTCAGATATGCCAAAAAGTAGCAGTAAAATGCTTTCTTTAAGTGAAAAGATGAAAGCTCTCCACTTAATAAAGAAAGAAGAAGAAACATATGCTGAGGCTGCTAACATGTACAGTAAGAATGAATCTTCTATTTCTGAAATTGTGAAGAAGGAAAAAGAAATTTGTGCTAGTTTTGCTGTTGCACCTCAAACTGCAAAGGTTACAGCCACAGTACATGATAAATGCTTAGTTGAGATGGAAAAGGCATTAAAATTGTGGGTGGAAGACATGAACATAAAATGTGTTCTGATTGATGGCAACATGTTGCGCCACAAAGCATTGAGCCTATACTAAGACTTCTGCAGGGGATCCCCTGAAATGAGTGATACTAAGCCATTTACTGCGAGTAAGAGATGGTTACATAGATTCAGGTACATAGTGCAGGAAAGAACATAGTAACTACAGAGTTCAGTACTACCTGCAGTTTCAGGCATCCACTAGGGGTCTTGGAATGTCTTCCCCAAGGATAAGGCGGGACTACTGTAAGCTAAACAATTTCCTGTATCAAAACTGATTCAAGAAACAGAAAACTCAGATCCAAAATCATTAAAAACATGGAATCATTAACTAAAAATCTTTTAGCATAAAATGCACCAGACTAAAACAATTCTAAAGAGGATTCCTACCAAGTTGGGTTTTTTGCATGATGGCAAGGTTGGTTTTGTATTTAAAAGTTCACTAATTTATAGATTCACGGATTAAGAGAGAAAATTTATATAATCATGTCAACGAATGCTGAAAAAATAGCATTTGAACACCCATACTTAGTTTAACCCCTTAAATAGAAAGATTTTTTTTTCCTTTTCAGGTATAGTTGACATATAACATTATATTAGTCTCAAGCGTACAACATAATGATTTGGTATTTGTATACATTGTGAAATGATCACCACAATAAGTCTAGTTACCATCCATCATAATACATAGCTACAAATTTTTTCTTGTGATGAGGACCAGAAAGACTTTCTTATATGCTGATAGTATCAACCAAAAACTTACAACAGGTTTCAAAATTAACCATGAAAGTTTACAAGCATACCTTCTAAAATCAGGGACAAGAGAAGGATGCCTGCTACCACTGCTTCTATTCAACATGTTACTAGAGGCATCAGCCAGCACAGTAAGGTAAGAAAAAGAAATGGAAGATGTAAGGTTTGGGAAACAAACCACCATCAATTTCATGTGATAGAATTATGTGTTTAGAATTAATAAGAGCTAAGGAAGACTGTATTTTATTTCCATTTTATAGATGAGGAAGAGGAAACTTAGAATGTGCATCACATACCTAATATGTAGTGCTCCTTCATTATTCCCTGTCTTGATCAATGACACAACCATCCACCCCGTCAAGAGAATACCAATACACTCTTCACCTAGCTTCTATCTTACATAACCTTGGCATGTGTATCAGTAAGAAATGATCATTGGTACAATGCTATTAACTAAACTACAGACTTCATTCAAATTACACCACTTTTTCACTAATGTCCTTTTTCTGGACCAGGATCTAAGCCAGGATCCACATTGCATTTGGTCATCATGTCTCCTTAGCCTCCTACAATCTGTTACAGTTACTTGATCTTTTCTTTCATGACTTTAACATTTTGAAGAGCACTGCTTAGGTATTTTGTAAAGTGCTGGTCAGGAAAGCCCTCAGTTCAGGTTTATCTGATGTTTTCTCATAATTAGACTGACTTTATGAGATTTTGAAAAGAATGGCATAGAGGTATTGTGCCCTTCTCAGTGCATGATATCAGGAGTACATAATGTTAACCTTGATCACTTGGTTAAGATGGTGTCTGCCAGGTTTCTCCATTTAAATTTGCCTTTTTTTTTGAGTAATAAATATATATTTTGGGGGAGACAGTTTGAGGCTATGTAAATATTCTCTTTCTCCTTAAACTTTTGCCTACTAATTTTAGCATTCACTAGTAGATTTTGCCTATAGCAATTATTAGTGCAGTATTCTAATAGTGATTATTTCCCTCATTATTTCTACATTTATTAGTTGGAATTCTTCTGTAGGGGAGATTTGTCCCTTCTCCCATATTTATTTATTTATTCAATTATTTTTAAATAAATTTTTTATTTTAAATAATTTTAGACTCATAGGAAGTTACAAAAATAGTACAGTGAGTTTCCATATGCCCTTCCTCCAAAGGTAGTATCTAACATAACATAGTACGTTACCAAAACCAGGAAATTGACATTGGTACAAAATATACTATGAACTAAACTATGAAACTCACTGGATTTCACTAGTTTTTAATACTCTCTCTCTCATGTGTGTGTTGATTTCTATGAAATTTTATCACATGTACAGATTTGTGTAAACACCACCACAATCAGCATACAGACCATATATCACTATGGATGCATGGAAATTTATTTTATTCTTTTGGATATAATATAATACTATCATTTATTTTTGCTTAAATTGTCCAACTTTGACCATTGGACACTCTTTTGGATTGACTACTGTGTCCTTTTAACATACCACCATCTTTCTTTTTTAAAGAGAACCTTCTAACTTCCTGGCACCAGGATCATCTTGTATTTTTCCTAAACCAGCTCTAGAATCAACCATTTATCTAAGGATCCTTGGTTCCTTTTATTGGAGAGTGGCATTTAGAAACCATGGTCTGTGTGCTCAGTGTACTTACTGCTACTGGAATATTCCTCTTTCTAGGCCCTCTCAATAGGTATAGCTAGGGAATTGGATATCTATCTATGCATCTATCTATCTATATCTATCTATCTGTCTATCTACCTACCTATCTATCTATCTATCTACCTATCTATCTATCTATCTCCAATCCAGTACCATAGTGTTCATTCTAGCATTCCCCCTTTGCTTATTTGTAATTTCTTTGACCAACAATGGAGAAATCTGGATTTCATTATCTACAATATATTTTCTTATTTGTTCATCCCTAATATACACATAAAGTAGTTTCAGAATTGCTAACTCATAGACCTATAAGGAACAAGATTGATCAACTTTTAAAACATAAATATTTCCAGGATGTGTAGAAACACTAAACTAATTTACACTAAGGATCAGTAACTAATTAGAGGCCCTCTTGGAAGGAATAATAGATAGCAGTGAAAACTGAAATGATGGGGTTTTGGTTGAAGAAAACAGGTCTGGAAAGGAATGAAGGAAAGCAAACAGAAAGGCAGAGGACAAATGCTGCCTCCCTCCTACTTTGACTAAGGTACAAATTTGATCATGTGGCTCTCACAGGCTGGCAATTCCTAAACTCTCCATCTCTGTGATACTAGCCCAGATCAAAGAAAGCTCGTGACAAATATCTGACTTTTGGAAAAAACATACGACATGATACTGAGTAGTAGACATTAAGCTATATATCTGCCTGTGGTACTTGGGCTGCCTTTGGCAACTTTGATTTGCATCCAGCAGAGATGCTTTGGCATTTGCTAAAGTATTGCTGTATATCCATCCAGTGGCAGTGGAATAACAAAGAAGAAGAATGAAAAGCAATAAAAAAATACTGTCAAACAACTGTTGGAAGGAAGATAGCAAGTATAACAAACCAGCCAGAGACACACGCTCTAATTGTGATTCCAGAGAGTAACCAGTCTTCTGGGTGGATTAAAGCAGCAATAAATACTGAGGACAGGCTTCCATGAATCTAACCTCCCCATGCCTTCACCAACTTAGACTTTTCTTTACATGATTCAAGAGGGTTAGTAACAGAAACTTCAATAAGCCCCAAATCAATACTTGTTTCCTATTCTCAGCATAATATGCCATACTCCCCCGACTTGTTTATATTTTTGGGAAAACCTAGAACACTGTAAGAATATTTTTCAGTTGTTTGTTTATTAGGCAGTGTTGAAAAATACATAATTTTTTGATCCATATACTCTTGGGTTCAAATCTTGGATCCAACACCTACTGCTATCTCCTTGAAGTCCATTAAGCCTCAATTTCCTTATGTGTAAAATAGCTATCTCATCTTGTGTCCAAGACTAGCTAGATGCTAACCAATCCCCTTTCCTTTACGTGACCATACAGAAAGATATTTCCCAGCCTCTCTTGAAATTAGGTTGTAGCATTCGACTGGGTCTGGCCCATGCAATATGGACAGAAATGATGTATACCACATCCAGCCCTGGCCAGGAAACATCCCATGTGATCCCCCATGCTCCCTCACTCTTGGCTTATTGGCTAGTGAATGCAGAGGAACTTGCACAGAATTCTGAGGAAGGCTTATATAATAAGAATTACTAAATATACAGAGCCTATGTCCCTGAGTCACTTCTTGGAGAACTATATGGAAAGCCACCCACGAATATCTGAATAGATTGAGACGTGAGTGAAAAAAATTGCTTTCTGTCAAGAAAATTATGGCAGTATTTATTACAGTAGCTCATATTACTTACCAAAAAGATATTGTTGGTAAAGCATCTAGCATAGTTCCTGGTACATAGTCAGGTCTTAACATTTATTAAGGTGTTGTAAGTACAATCCGTCATCAAATAAAGATTTACAGGAAACACAAGTTACTTCAAAAAGTGTTTGTTGAGCAAGGAAAAATGAAACTACGTTCCCTAGTTCTTCTGCCTGCTTCTTATTTTTGACTATTTCAAATGAGAATATCTAGAGATTTTTATTTCTAATTATTTCATTTTACATTCATAAATTTAGATTTCCAGTTTCAGTGCTTAAATTCTCATTTTTCTTACTTTATTTTATTCCCTAAAATTGGGGAATGCTTTGGAAGATAGAGACTTGTTTTTTGCCTGAATGCCAGATGAATTTCAACTACCTCTAGGTCACATCAGGTACTTGTCCCCGTAGCTCTTAAGCATTATCAATTACAGCTTTATCTAGCCCTGGTTTTATCTCAAGCCTTTGGGTAGAAATTTCTTTTCTAATTGCCCCAGATTATTATCATATAGTGAGACATTGTCTAAGGTGGGTATATCATTCTAAAATTTCAGATTGCTTTGACCGCAAAAGGCCTTGAAGTTTCTCTCAACCATTAGGCATAAGTACTTCAGCTTCAGAAATCATTGGCGTAACTGCCCGTGCTTGTAGAGTGTTTCTGAAGCCAGCTCCCACACACTTCAGTTCTCTTCTTTCAGAGATATTTTCTTTCTTCTTACGAGGCAGAAAGAAAGCCACCAAGTCTACACTTCTTCGTAACTGAAAAGTTCTACAGCCGTTCTATTTTTAATAGAACTTTTGAAGCTCCTTTTATTTGTGTTTTTATCTGGAATGGATGACTGGGCCCACTTAAAATTTTCCTATATAGGCAATTCCCTTATCAGTTCGAAAGCATTGGCTTGAAAGACTTAATATTTGACAAATTGCTTCATTGAGAGTGTTTTGAAAGTGTACATCCGCTCAGGTTTTCACCTATGAGAAAAGGAAGATCTTCCACCACGGAACAGATAATAAAGCAACAGTGGGAGGCAAAATAAAGATGCTTTCGGATTATATGCCATGAGTTCTGATTGTTCAATGTACCAGTTATACTAATTTATCCCATTTATAAAAGTGGTACATCAAATCCTGCCCTGACTACCTTAAAGCAGTGGTTCTCGAAGTGTGGTCCCTGCACCAGCAGCATCAGCTGCCCCCGTGAGCTTGTAGAATTGTAAATTCTTAGGCCCTACCACACACCTTCTACATCAGAAACCCTGGGAGGGGCGCTCAGCAAGTTGTGGTTTAACAAAACCTCTTGGTGATTCTGAGGCATGTTAAATTTTGAGAATTACTGCCTTAGAAAGTACTGCAAAGATAAGGCAATGTATCTAAAAGTGATGGCAATGATAATAATAAAAATAATAATATCTAATACTTATTAAGCAGTTACTATGGGCCAGGTACCATGCTAAGCACTGAAGTGGATTAGGTCATTTAATCATCACAGCAGCCAGAAGAAGAAGTATTATTATTATCATCATTACTATCCTACATTACAGATGAAGAAATTAAGAGGTGAAGTAATTTGTCCAGGTTCAGATAGCTAGTAAGTAGAAATCTGGATTCCAAAACCAAGTATGCCTTTAAAATCCATTCTTCCGACCAATATAATACGCACTATGAGGCGGGTCTGTGCAGTTCCTAAAGATGTTTAATCCTTATTCCAAGTTGGCATCTGTCATCAGGGCTTCACAGCGCCAAAGGATTTAACCTGTATATGGCTTCTCGGGAACCCATAACACAGGAGTTGAGTTTCTCAAAACGTGTATATAAATCAGTATTTTTAAATTGAGCGTAATCTTCTGCTGACTTCATTATAACTCCCTTATATGTTATTTTTTCTATTTTTCAGTTAATAGTGATTCCTAACACTTGCACTTTCAATTTTTCTATCCATTAGCCTTTCCGTCAAACATTTAATAATCTGTAAATAAATGCACAGACACACATTGAAGTTCAAGAAACTTGCTGTAATTCCTTACTCAAGTGAAGAAGACTTTTGAAATGCAAATAATCGCCTCTTATGTGTCAAATATCTTGTTCTTAAAGCTGGGCATGGCTTTCTAATATTTTTGACTAATTATAAAAGGTTAAAAAACAATATTCTGAAACAGATTAATTTTGCTCATCCTGGCACAACAGAACTATATGAAAGCCTCTTAGAAATGAAATTTCCACTCATCCTTCAACAGGTTACAGGCATTAAACCATTCTGGAAGTGAGAAGTGTGAGGAAAACTATTTCTCTCAATGGCTTTAGCCTGTTGTGAGTGCATGCTTGCCTTTCAGAGAGCTAGGAGCCAAACAAATACCCTAAGTACTTCAGTATAAAAAAAAGTACTTCTATTTCTTTTTTCTTTTTTTTCCTGCCTTAATTCCATTAGTACCCTAAATGCCTATACTGATATGAGACATCAATTTACAACACTGGGTTTGTCATCATAATTACACTGCAAAGGAGTCCTTCTCTCAGGGAAGGTCATACAGGCTCCAGAGCAAACGAGTAAGGGCAGCACAACTCTTAAGAGGCTCCATTCATAAAGCAGGAGTAAGCATGAATGACGCATTATTCTTTTGGGGGAAGTTCTGAAAAGGTTGACCTCAGTTGAATGAGTGCAAATTTGCATAATGCTTCATTTCCTTAAAGCAACTCAAGAGTTGGTAACCATTACATGACGCCAGACAGCATCACTGGGAAGATTAATGGGACCCGGGTATCATTACTTCCAGATAGAGAGGAGTCATGCCAAGGTCACTGCAAGGTTGATTGAGGAAAAGATGTTTGCTCATTGGAATAGGTAATTTGTCCCTCAGACTGAACAGAATAAAAGGAAACCAATTGCACATCAGTAAATAAGTTGTCCGCTAAGTCCGCTTCATGTTAAACAGCATAACTGAAGAAGGCATGGTATGGATGAGATTTGCAAGAACTTGCTGGTTCACATCTTTCGGCAAGAACCATGGTATGAAAACCCTTTAATCAATGAAGAGTTATTTGCCTCTTTTGTTACCGAAGAAAGAAAAAAAAGGAACAAAAGAAAAAAGTTCTAATTTTTGCTTCAGAGTCCTGGCTCCAATTGTCTGTGAGTAGCATATTGATAAATTGTTTGATTTAGTTCCCTAATGTACCATCCAAACAGCCCCAGGGGCTTAGGTGGAAGTGAGATGAAGGACTTAACTCAAAGAGCATCAATGTGAGCACTTGTTCTCTAACATGGATCAACTCCACAAAGATGCAAATGACTTTCCCCAGGGAGAGTGTTTTCTGATCATTGACTCCTGCTGTGCACCCATGTCCTGGCTTAGAAACAAAATGATAGTTAATGATGTCATCTCCCCATCAAATTTGTGGAAGATGAAGTTCAAGATTTGCCAAGAAAAGGAGAAAAAACAAGTGGGTGAGAACATAAAAAGTTAGTATTTTTAATAGAGAGAACATGTTGCTTAACTACATTAACTATATCAATATAAAGGAGCAGAGTAGGCCCCACCTCTCCTGTCCACGACCAGCCATCCTAAAACAGTTCACATGATTTCAGGTTTCTCTGGTCAGATGCCCAAGTCTGGGCTTAGGACAGGAGACTGAGGATATGAGTGGCTTGGATATAAATCACTACAGTACTCAGGGTCACCAGATGGATGACCACAAACATTGAGCTCACCCGAATGCAATTCCTAGTTAAAGGACTCCAGCCTCTGAATGATGACTGAGGCAAGATTTTATGAATTGGACTTAACCTCAGGACAAGCTCTGGGCACTATTGTAGTCCAGACTGTACTTAGGGTACTTTTTCATAAAGAAATCTTCCTGTAAATATTTTGTGGTTCTTCATCCTAATCTTGGAACTGTAGAACTGTCTTGATAATTGAGTTGGGCAGAGTATATGACTCTGAGGGTTTTCAGGTCTTGCGTCTAGAGGTTTTTTAATAATGTAACATCATTATTATTTTATAATAGAAAGAGTAAGCCAGAACCCTAACCCCTGAACATTGATATTGTTTACTATGAAATTTTAGAGTTCATTTGATATCTACCACTTGCAATTTCAAGGTGAACTCTCTTTCAGGTCCTCACATTTCAAAAAGTAAAGTCAACTGTGATAGAAAGAGGAATGATATGAGAGATTGAGATTGCTTTCTGGTACTTCCATCAACTGTTAGAAGCAAAATTATTCTGAACAGACACTTAGCACTTTGAGGGCAGGGTTTGTATAGCGTTGATCTCTCAATGCCTGGAGGGAGCTGGGAAAACAGAAGAAACTCAATAAGTGATTCTGTATAAATGAATGAATGAATGAATAGATGAACACAACATCGTAAGCATGTAGGTCTAATTCTAATCTGAATGCCAGAATCTTGTTTTAGCCGAACCCATTTACACACATCTAAAGTAATTTTCATGTTAATTTAATGTCTGAGAAAGACAATCAGCAAAAACAATGAAAATAGCACCCATAATTATAGTGACAACTGAAACACATGAACATTTCAAGGTTATTGGGTTTGCATGGCTAAATATGTAAAAGGAATTGACAACTTGTTCCTGTAAGACACGAAACACAGGTAAAACAACAGAAGAGAAGGAGGTCAAAAGGGTGCACTATTTTAAAATAGATCATCTAATTGTTTTTATCCTCCCTCAAGTGTTTGTAACAGTTAATCTACCAGGAGCTTAAGAGGCAAAGAAAATTTCTTTCATTTTGGTTTCTCTTCTCTGACTACTCAATGTGCTGTGTTACCTCTGTCAGTTTTCCTTAGGGTCTGCCTTCATCCATTTGCATCGACATTTCCATTTTCTCCAACCAAGGCCTAGGATAAGCCTTTGGCTATGACAGTACAGACACCACACAATTTTTGCTCTAGCAGAGTGTAAAATCCTGGGCCTGATTTTTCTCAGAATATGGGTAAATACAAGTTATATTCTTATCTCTCTATTCTGTACTCTATTAAGGCTCATATTTGGCTCAGGCTATCCTGACACTGTCCCTGAAAATTATGTCTTCTATAAAGTATCACCTTGCCTTGCATTATTTTTGTTCCTGTTGTATAAATTAGGGATAGCATACATTTGCTGTCTCGGATTCATTGACTTCATGCTTTTGATGCATTTCCAGGGGTAACAGTTAAGATTAAGTCCCAAAGAAAAGTCAGAGCTTCAAAATCATGTCTAAATCTATACATGTACCCTTATCACCTTCTATGAGAATGGACAGAGGCAAGAACTCTCTAAATAAATGCTCCAAAGTAATAACTATGGACAACAAAATAAAACACTTCAAGGGAAACAAGCAATTTGGTTAACATACTTCCAGCTTTCTAGTGTCTGTCCATGATAAATAACATGATAGAAATGTTCTATCATCACCTTAATACTGAATACTAATTAAAGCAAAGATAGGACATCTTCTCCATGTTCACCATTTATGGCCTTTCCACTGCAGTGACTTCTTCAGTTTGACTGTCCAATCTATAGTCCACTCCTCACTGACTTAGGAGACAATGAACTTTCCACAAGGAATGTCTTAAACATAAACTTGAATGCAGCCACAGACAAACAGAATTGAAAGCAAAGAGAGAAAAGGGCTTATTGATTTTTGTCCCCCTATACTCTAGGTTCTCATTCTATTATCCAGAAGAAAACGCTAAAGGTTTAGTTGTAATTAGCAATGATAATATATTCCTCTCCTTCTCCAAACCATCTCACCAGGGTCCCTCTTTACTGGTTACTTGATTATCTGAAGGTTGGTCTGTCATTATTTTTCTCAGTCCCCAAGTACCCTTCATGTCAGCTACTATAGTGATGTCTGAGGTTAAGCAGCGCCTTTACGTGGTAAAGGCTCTTATATACATATAGATAGCCAAATAGAAACTGCATTAAATGAGGAAGGAAGGATTTGGAAGGCCTTGTAGAACTTCCCTGAATCTCCATTCATATTCCTATGATCAATTTCCTAACTTAGGACCCCAGCTTCCAATCTCAGCTTTCTCTTCACATTATGGCTTTGGAATATCCTTACTAGATTCTCAGCATCTTCTCTTGAAATTCCTTTCCCTCACTCCCCTTGACATTGCTTCTCAGGATGTACATTGTGTCTGTCTTCCATAAATGTCTCCTAATGTATAGTCAAACCTCACACAGAACAAACAATGAAAGAAGATTTATTTATTAACGAACACTCAGAAGCATGGCTCTTCAGTCAATTTCTCCCTCCTGAGCTCCAGTCCCCAAAGTCAAATAGGACATCTCCACTTTGAATGTCTCATAAGCAGTAAGATAAATCTACCATATCCAAAGCCAAACTCTTCATCTTCTCCTCAACTCAATCTCTCTTTCAAAGTTTCCTATCTCAGGGGATGGCTGTGCCATCCCCCTATATTTTATATTTTGTATATTCTGATATGCATACTTGATCTTTTCACTCCTCTGATGATATCCCTTCATTGTCTCCCCACTGACCCTGAACACCACCTACCCTCTGCCCATATACACACACACGCAGTCCTAGGCAAGGTGGCAAGATGGTAAATACATAGTTCCTCAAATACTTGTTTGAGTTAACAGGCTAAAAACATAAAAAATTTCTGCCTTTTATTTTGGTGATTTTTTAAAACCATTTATTCCATAGGACATGTTGAGTGAATACTACGTGAAAGAGTCTAAGTGCTAAAATCCATAGAATCCTGGCAATCACAGAGTATTCCATGTGGAAGTTACCTTAAAGATTAGTTAAACCAAACCCTGCATCTTACATTTGGGTAAGCTGAGGCTCAGAGTAGAAAGTTAATTGCTCAAAGTCACATAATCAATTACTTGGTGGTTTCACACCTGTACTGCTAAGCATGTATAGATGCTAATTTTTAGCAACCACTAGAAATATTTAGATCTACATCAGCTAGTGGAAAATTTACATTTCTCTTTGGCATTCATACTTTCACATTTTGTCATTCCTTCTTAATTTGTAACTTCCAATTTAGTCTAACTAAACCCATAGGTGTGCCTTATCTTTATATCATTTAAATGAATTGGAAAATGCCAGAAACAGTACTATATGAGAAAATCTCTCAAGAAAATCACTGACTTTGGTGCCAGGCCATTCTGGGTTTGAATCATCCATCTGCCATTATCGTCTTCTGGACTCAAGATAAAGTAATTCTGTGAATTTCAACTTCCTTATCTATGAAATGAGGATAAAAGTAACTACATCATGGTGTAGTTCCAAGGATAAATTGAAATAATGTATTAGGTTGAACCATAAGAAATTGCTGTTTATGTAGATCAAGAACTGTCAAATATGGCAATTTTATACTTCAGTCTAATTTATAGAGCATAGCACCTGGCATCTAGCATAACCTCAATAAACAGTGGTTGTTATGATATTTTTAAGGAATGAGAAGGTCTGTGAAGTACTTGCATAAAACACATCTAATTTCTTTTAAAGTTCTTTACCACTCTAGTAAATAAGAAATGTTCCTCATCTCATATGAGAGTCATTTCTGAAATTTTACGTGGACGGTGGGATTATATGGAATTTTTGAACAGCTATATTTTGTGGGAATTAGGAGATGCTTGTATTTCAGCATTTTCTTTTAGATCCTCCCAACCTCACTTGTCAATTGGGATTATACCAGTTCCTCATAGGTAGTTCTTAACAGCTATAACGAAATTCATTAACATCTCTTTAACATTTCAATTTGCATTAATAGAGAACAAGGTCAGTGGCACTATCAAGAGTATAAATGTACCAACCTTACCAGTGGACTTGAGGGCTCTTTAGTTCACCATCAACAGATATGGAGGTTTTCCACAGTGATGGGTTTTGTTTATTTCTTTGTTACTTAAAGGTTTCTCTTCCCGTGACAAACACATAGGCCATAATTTCAACTTTTCCCTTGTTCTTTCTATAACTACATTTTTATCATCCATCGTATCTGTAAGTTATTATGCTTTTGTTTTATGTTTTATCATCATTAAGTGAATGAGTTCTGCTCCTAAATCTAATTCCACCAAAAATATTGATCAAATAAATATGTTTATCCATGTAGTAAAAGTCAAACCCCATTAATTTGAGAGAGAACTAAAAATGCTTCTACCACATCAAGGATTTCTGTAAAATCATTCGGAACTTTAGAAGTATTAGATAGTATCTTATCTTGTAAGACATATTTAATAAGAAATCGGCATTATGGAGAAATTGTTTATAGAAAGAGCATGTACCATGAAGATAGAATAAAATCTCAACTTCATGTAAACTAAGACTATGGGATAAAAAGAGTGTTTTTAGCAGCTCCTCTCCTGCTGAAAAAGCAGAAAAAAATCCCTTCATTGCTATTATATGGTAAAAACAGATCAATTCAGTACCCGCTTATTCAAAATAGCGCAGAACAGAAACAATCTTCTTCAACAAACTAAATATAAATCTAAACCTAGTAAATTGAAAGTCAAATTAATAAGACTGTCCTGCTTGTGAATATGCTTCCTTTTTAGATATGCTTTATTAAAGACAGTTCAATGGCTTTCTGGGCAACGTGCTTATAGGACTCAGTGCTGAAATAGCAATTGGACTGGAGAAATCATGGTGAGTTAGAGATCTATGGTAAGTTACCTGACGAGGCTACTCTATTGCTTCGCTTTGAATGGCTTTAAGCCATGAAATTCAGTTTTAAAGTATTCTTAGGTGGCAGATAAGCTATTAGGTACCTTCAGAATTCTGCTAAACATTTAGCCGAATGGTTCTCAACCTTGGCTGCACATTAGAACCAACTAGGGAAACCTAAAACACCCTATGCCCAGACCACACTCTATACCAATTAAACAGAATCTCTAGAGGTGGGCCTGGACACCATATTTTTAAACCTTAATAGGTGATCCCAAGGTGAAACAAGGTTGATAACCAGAGCTTTAGCCCCATTGGTATAAACTAGTTCTGAAACAAACTTTTAAACTATTTTTAGCAATGACAACATTGGGATAATTGTGCAGGCTCCCAAGTTGACTACTTTGAAGATCAATGCTCATTAGCATATACATTGCCGATGAAGTTGGTCTCAATACTCTTCAATCCTTTCTCATACGTGAAGGAAGGCTGTCCACACACTTCGACATGAATGTAAAAGAGGGATGAAGAATTTGTGAAAGGATAAAAACATTTGGAATCCTGGAGTTTGATGAAAACAGATGGAAAGTATAACTAGAATTCCTGGAACTGACATTCAGAAATACTTTGTTCTCTTCACTACATTTCTATCCAAGTTGTTGAGTTAGAATATCTGTGGTATAAAAGGCTTGTTTCTAATATATGCTATTAATTTAGGTAGTGAATGCTTATTGTCATGGAGAGAAAAGCATTTCGTACATAAGTGACTCAATTTTTCTTTATCTGCTACAACAATGATCTTCTATTTCTCATTCAAAAACTAATAGCATCCTTTATCATAGAAAAAGAATGATGCCATGTCAACAATTACAGAAGTCAAACCTTAGAATCTAGATAGAAACAGGTCAGAATAAAAAGGACTATATTATATTCTTTTACTGCATGAATCTATTTGCTTTATTCTTTACAATTTTGGGAAAAACACCTGAGGGCACAGTAGGCTTCTTGTAAAGAGAAAGTATACTTAAATTCTCAAACTAATTGACTAAAAAATAATCTCTCCTTTCTCACACATTAAAAATGCGATGGCTAACTCTGAAGCAATAAGAAAACTGATCAGCGTAGAGGGGATTCAAGCATCAGAAATACTGTTGCACAAGATGAACTTTAATATTCCTGCCAACTTGGAAGATGCACAAATCCAAAAGAAAATAGTCTGACCTTAATCTTAGCAACATAAATAAAACTGCTTTATTATTTTCCAGTTACAGTTTTGTATTAAATTTTTACCTCATGCCAGTTTCAATGCAACTTGAGTCTCTGGACAATGTCAAACTAGAGGATAAATTATATAAATTTGCTTAGAGTGGAAATTACCTTTTCCCAAAAAACCTTTGGAATATACCACTTTCCTGTAATCTTTGGACCCAGCTCCAGTGTATCATCAAGCTCCTGTGACAGTTTAAAGCAGTGATTCTTAACCTGGGGCTCATAGATGAGTTTCTGGGGATCTGTAAATAACCTAGGATTGTTATGCAACCTTTTTTTGGGGCAATGGTCCACATGTTTCATAAGAGTTTTAAGGAGTTTGTGAACTCACTAAGATAACAAATACTAGTCTACTGGATCCCCGTCTGGAATAATCAATGGTCAAAGCAAAATCTGTTCTGGTGAGGTTCAAGTACCAGGAACTCCAAGGTTTCCTCTTTGGAATCAAAGAGACAGGACTCAACAATCAGTTTAGGTAGGAAAGACTTGAGTTCTGGTGTTTAGAGGGTTTGCCCTGTCAAACACCAGAGCAGAGAACAAGTCCATGAAGGAGATCCCTGAGGCTGATACAAGTGCTCGTAAATCATTCAGAGAGATCGGGTGGGGAAACTTGTACGACTTCATCTGCTACAAGTCCGAAGGTAGGGACTTCGGCAAAGTATCTAGATAGAAACCCAGACAGGCCTAGACACCATGAACATCACAGCAGTAATGATTAAATACACATTTTGTTCATATTTGACTTGAAAGAAAAAAATGTATTACCCACATTTGCAATTCATTGCTTTCCCTTAGATCAATTTTGGGTCTGTTTCAAGTGAAAGTATTTCAGAAAATTGATCCAAAGTTATAATGCAATCCTCTTTGACACATAGACTTATCTGTCTTGTTATTAATCATTTATTAAATGCCTACAGTGTTCTAAGTACTTTAGAGAACTAAGGTAGACAGGACCCTGCAAGTCATCTCTGGCTGCTGATAGAAAAGTGGATGGTATATTGATTTCATTGTTAACTGATTCATTAAATACCTAGGTACTACAGTAATATGCACTAGAGAAATTCATGAAAGATCGATAAATAACTTTGTGCGTTATGGCAATGACAAGTGAACTGAAAAAAAGCATTTGACTTCCTTGGAGCTTGTCTGATATGTAGCATCACTGTACCTGAGAGAGGATTCCACTTCACTATGCGATTCTCAAATCATGCATATTGAAGAGATTCTGGATCGGGACACTTAATATATATCCTGCCATATACACATTGCCTATTCTGAGATTACAGATCAAACTCTTTTATCCTACCTAGACATATTTTCAGCAGTTACCTGCCTTATTTTTCCCAAAAGCTAAAGACTACCTTAGATGTATACTCAAAGAATATGTAGCCCAGACTCCTGATCCTGAGATTTAAAGATTGTCCTTAGGAATAATATTAATTGCTATTTCAGAGTCAATACCAATTTAGGATTTTAGATGAGAATATTTTATTTAAAAATCAAAAGGAATGTTTTTCATTTTATATAGAAATGTGAATCACAGCACCAAGTTAATGCATTTAAAACATAGTGTAATGGAATGTCTCTCTCTAGCACAAAGGACAGAAAGCAAAATAAATCTGGAAGTAGAAGCATGTTCCTATATCTTGAGCCTTGTGTTTCAAAAGGTTATCTCATTTGACCCTTGTCACTGAGCAAGTATTTCAACAAATCAACCAAGCCCCGTGGCTGACTGTGGAATTCGCCATCATCCATGGGTCATTTATTCTAGAGGTTTGACCAAAGGATATGGTACCTTCTCTATGTCTTTTCATCCACATTAGCCCATTTCTTCTTGTTAGCATCCCTAAAGGAATCAGGGACAACTAGGCTGTAACTCTCTTACAATATTCCTTCATAAACTTGAAGATGATTAGGAATTCACTCCTCAGACTTCACCTAGCCTAAGGAATCAATTTTATTAGCAGTTTTCCTTTCCTTCAGTATGCTATTTAAAAATATTTAGTATTCTTCTGGAATGTATTCACATTCTTCTGGCCATACGATCTTACAAAAATTATTTAAGCTCATTGGACCTCAGTTTCTTCATCTTTAAAATGGGGATAATAATGCTTACACCTTAAAGGATATTAGGTAATAAATGAGATAAGGCATATAAAGGGGTTTCTCCAAGTGTCTACCATATAATAAGCATTCAGTAAGTTGTATCTATTATTAGTAGTATTACTATCAATAAAAAAGAGAACCTCATAATGGAAATAGCGCTCTAATAGCATGATGGTCCATGCTTAACATAGGAGAGAGCAGTGTAGATATTCAATTGCCAAATGAATTTGCAGGATTAAGAGGAGAGAGGAATCACTGTGGGAAGTAAAAAAACAATCTTTGTAGTTCCTTCCCTGATAGAATCAGAGGTTCACCCAGGAGCAGACTCTGTTTCCTCCCAAAGGGACACACCTGATTGGAGCTTCTCAATTTCCTCTGTTCATGTATTCATTCATTTTTCAAACAACTATCTTTTTAAAGTCCTTACTCTGTGCCAGGCAGGCATCATACTAACTGTTTTGCATGCACTGTTTTTGTTTAACTTAACCCACATAAAGAACCTATAGAGACAAATAGAAAGATAACATTACCTTACCCATTTTATAGATTGGCAAACTGAGGTATACTCCGTGACATTGTTTCTATCTTCTTAAAAAATCTCTCTACATTTGGACTAGGTATCATTTCTCAAGATATTACTCTCTAGTCACTTAAAGGGGCACATCAAGTTTCCTCATTATGTACTAGATGGAAATAGGCAAGTTTCCGGGGGCCATCCAACCTTTGTGCTCCTTCAGTCTCCCATATAATTCTGGAGCAGCAATACTTTAAGTACGTCCACTCCCCCCACCCAGAGCTGTCACTCAACTTCCCCAGGTGCAGGCTGTTGGGGGAGACCAGTGTTCATGATTATTATTCTAACTACCTGAGATGACACTTCTTTGAAAAATGTAATCAGAATTCTTCCAATGTTTTGTTTATTTATTTATTTATTTAAATAACACCTGTCTGGCAGTTGTCACAACCCAATCAGAGATTTTTATTTAGAAACAATGATAAACAGCTGTGGTTCAGCCAGAATATTTCCAGAGAGAGACTATACATTTTTATTGCTGATAAATGTTGTGCACTTTGTAATTATAGAAGGTAGCCATGGCCCAGGGCCCCGTCTTTATAAAATAGGCTATTTTATGCATCTAGAGAGACATTTTTCCAGATAGCAAGACAGTTTTCAAGACGAAAACCCAAATCAATTTAGCCACTTCCCCTTCAAGGGACAAAAGAGAAATTTCTCTGGTGTTTCAAACATAGCTGAAAGCTGTCACAAGTCCAATTGAGAGGCAAACTTAGTACAAATTGTCTTCACCAAAGCAATCAATCTCCAGAGCCCACTCCCCTTTCTTCTAAAACGCAGTAAGCTGTAAACTGGCCTTTGTTCCATTATTCTTAGGTGAATGCATTTGCATTAATAGCAATATTTTCAGCAAAAGCTATCCACATATAGATTTCTGAAAGCTTTCAGTTTGCGGCTGCACATCTTCCTTGAAAGCAGAGACATCAGCTGAAGAGCTTAACAAACTTCACTTTGGGGAAGAGTTGCAGTCTGGTGAAACAGACTGCTCAGGGGCCCAAGCAGAAAGAGCTCAGACTGAGTGTTCAGACGCCTGAGTACTCCCAGCTAAGAATCCATTTTCCCAATGGGTCAACCAAGTACAAATATGCTTATTCTAGAAACAGCGCCAGAGAGTGTCAAAAAGCCAAGCAAATGTGTTTGGTTTGGGGCATTCATCTGACTCATCACCGCAGTAGATAACAGGACAGGCACTTCCCCTGGTTCAGTGTGGCCCAGGAGACTCCTCTGTGAAATTCACAAGAACTAGGGGTGGAGGATAATAGCCAGATGCACATGATTATATCACTGAACGTTTATAACGCCCTTCATACGTTTTAACTGTTCTTTAACATACAGTAATTTAAGTCTCACCACATCCCCATATAGGAAAGCCATTTCAAGCTCCATTTTCAGAGATGAGGAAAGTGAGCCTTCAAGAGGTTAAGTGACCTGCACTCTTTATGTAACACCATCATAGTCCCCAAAAGACTCTGAGCTCATTGAGGGTAGAGACTCAGTCTTGTTTCACTGCTGTGCCCCCAAAGTGCTTGTTACAGTATAGACAATTGCTTTGTTGTATAAATGAGCCTTGCTCACAGTCACCCACAAAGCAGGATATTTGTTAGAGGAGCAGTAGAGATGCCTTTATATCAGAATTATTTCAGGGCACTCTTCTAGTTCACGTATTTGCTCTCTTCTATTCAGTTCAGAAGGTTGTGTCTTCTCCTGGGAAAGGTACAGAAGTGCCATGTCTGCTATCAAAACTAGAGATGCTTACATCAAATACTCCTTTCTTCCACGGTAACCTCAGTAGAACCAGTTTCACAGAGCAGAGACTTAGACAAATGAATGAATGATCAAATTAATGTGGATTTCCAAAAAGCCCACACTTTGCTAGTGCTGTGCCTTTGTTCATGCTACCCCTCAGTCCTTTTTCTTATTGAACTTCTACCCATATTGCTAGCTCAATTTGAATACTTCCTCCCTCATTAAGGCTTTCTCTTTTCCTCCACTGCCCTCCAGCACCTGCCCCACCCCCTGCCCACCTGAGTCTGATCTCTCTTTGGATAACATGGCCCTGTGCTTCTATCTAATAGCCCCTATATCTGGCCTTGCATGAGAGTTATATGGGTATTTATACCTAAATGCTAGATTGAAAACTACTTGATGGCAAGAACTGGATCTTGCTCATCTTTGTATTTCACAGAACCTATTGAAGACATAGTAGGTGCCAACAAAGTCATTGTTGAATTTAATGATTGTGGCTGAAACACTAAACTCAGCCATTAACTACTATTTAATCTAACCCCGATCTCCCTTATTCTAGATTTGCTAGGCCTTTAAAGTTCTCTAGCCTTTCCCTGTCACTTTGTCTATCCCTTGTTGCAAGCCAAGAAGAGAAAAAAAATTATACACAGGATCTAACATTTGCAATTTCTGTCACTGTCTTTTTTTCCTAATCAAGAGATTTTCTTTTCTACATGATTAATTTCTCCACCCCGACCCTTTGATGCCCAGAATTACCCTAAAAGTTGTCTTGCATCTGTTTGCTTAAGAGAATACAGTCATCACCTTAGCAACATTTGTTTACAAGTATCTAAAGCCACATGTCCATGTGTGTGTTTCTGCGTATGCATACATATTTCTCTTATCAACTCCTACCTTAAATGTAAAGTGATTAAATTCACTTACATAAATACCCATGGGTGAATGGGCTTTCCGGAACACTGCAGAGCTCAAGGAAGAAATACTTCTCAGGGGCATCTGGATACTCACTGACTGCTTTTTCACCCTGGGTGACATGTAGCCTCAAGATGCTGTTTGGTTGAAAAAGCAGGAGAACCTGATGTTTATTAAGTGTGAAAGTCACTTAATTCTTCCTGAACAGTGGTATAAGCTACACATAGAAAAGGGATATAAGCTACACATAGAAAAGGGATACAGTGCAGCACAAAATCAGATTTCTTGCACCTAGAAAGACTCTCCTTATTCAAGCCATGTTACCTGCTGCTGTGTGCCTCATGTTAGGGACTTGAAGGGTTAAAGGAACAATGCTGCTTTGTTCCTGCTCTGGCAAGCACCTTGCTTCGGCTAAATTTGTGTATCCTTGGTTAAGTAAATCAAGCCCTCATATTATCTGCATAGTGATTTGTACTAGCTAGTGTTCAATAGCATGTTGAGTGGATAAAAGTTTTAGCATATGGCTTCTATATTAGTTTACTATGGCTGCTATAACCAGTTACCACTCACTGGTAACTCAGCAGGGCTGTACTCCTTTCTGGAACTTCCAGGGAAGAATCCATTTCCTTGCCTTTTCCAGTTTCCAGAGGCTACCTGCATTCCTTGGTTCCTGGCGCCCTTCTCCATCTTTAAGGCCAGCAATGGCTGGTCAAGACTTTGTCACATTGCATCACTCTGACACTCTTCTGCCCCACGCCCTTCCACTTATAAGTACCCTTGTGATGACATTGGGGCTACCTGGATAATTCAGGATAATCTCCCCATTTCACGGTCAGCTGATTAGCAATTTGCCTTTTCCAAGTAGTCTAACACATTCACAAGCTCCAGAAATTAGGGCATAGACATCTTTGCGGGGGCATTATTCTGCCTTCTAGAAAGAATTCTTTTTTTTATTTCTACACTGTCTTAAAACATTTAACAATATAATAAAGTTTTAAAAAAGGAATTATACGGTGTTTCCCTTTAATTTACTTTTTTAAAGAAATCCAGCCTCCTGCCGTAGATCTTTCTCATCTAAATAAGTAGGAAACAATAAAGACTATATCACTTCTTCCTGGCAGGGATAGTTTTAAATACATAACTGAGGCGTTAGTAGGACACAGAATTGCATGAAACTTTTCACTGCAACTTGAAGCTACGTATATGATTATCTTATGTTTGGATTTACATAATAAATGAAGGTTAGCTGAAAAAAATTCCCACACAAATGCCTGGATTTGCCTTTATGGAATTTCAACCTACCATCTGCTTATAATTTTCTCGCCAAAATACTTAGAATACAGTGTTTGAAAGATAATCTATTAAGGGTACCCTGATACTGATATTATTTTTGCTAATTAGTAATAAGCCCATGATGGTATTGGTAATATCCCCTAAAGTATAGAAAAATAAAACTACTTTCTATAGGACCCTAAGAAGCATTGCTGAGTTGAAGTTAAAACTTATCTTCACACATAGCCTACTTTAATTTAGGCTTCCTGTCCTTTCAGTTAAAGACCCACTAAATCAACAGTAATCATAGATAAACAGAGAAGAATGTGCAAACCACCTTGCCTATAGAAAAGTAATGGATAAACAAACTTCTAGTTAAATATAGCAAATTGACCACATGAGTTTATCTTGTTTCCCTCCCAAACCTTTATCAAAATGTCAAGGATAGGAATAATAAAAGGCATTAAGCGACAGGGACTAAGAAAATAGGAGAAGAGACAACAGCAGACCAAAGATTTCCGTAGATTTTTTGAAAACAAAAAGTGGAAGGAAAAGTAAAAACAGATTCTGCAGAGTAAAGGGATTTATAATATAAGTGTTTGCAGAGGGGGAAGAGCAACGAGAAGAGACCCCTGTAGCCTGGCAGAACCTGAGGCTCAGCCAAGTACCGGGCACTGTAGAAGGTTGAGAAGTAGCTTGGAATGAAAACAGAATGATTGGTTGAAAGATAGTATACCGTGTTTGGACTCACCACGTCCCCTTTTCTGATCCATACAGGTGATGACTTCCTGTCCTCCTCCAACAGAAGCCAAGTTGTTTAGTCTCTGTAAAAATTGAACTGGGGAGCCTCTAGACTCAAGGACAATAGTGTAGGACAGGGATAAAGCATGGAGCTGAGAATACGGAGATTAAGTGTAAATCTCATATGAAGCAGTGGAACCCTCACTCTTTTTCTGTACCCTGTTCCTAGACACAGTCAGGTATGTACCTCTACTACTCGGCTCAGGATAATGAGGTGGATAACTATTCTTGGAGAAACTAAGGTCTTTGGAGAAGACCTTTGGAGAAAAAAAACTCTGATACTTGGAGTGTCCTTGTGCAAAGGGCAGCTTCTGCCTGATCACCATTCAAGTAAACCCACCAGTCAGCAAGCCTCAACCCTTCACTTCACATTCACACAGAGCTTCTAATCACTTCTATAAAGTATCATTGTTATATAGCCAAGAACTGCAAAGCAATTCTTCAACTTGAGAGAAACCCTTAAGCAAAGACAGTTTATAAGAACTCAAAACTTTACTTTCCATGTATCTTTTCTCAGGTTGCATATGCTTCATCAAAGTGAGAGAGTAAATCTACAAACATAATAGGACCTAGGAAATAGATGATCCAACACAGAATGATAAAAGGAGGTTACAGGGCAAGAATTGTGCCCCAGGCCTAGAGAACAGAAGTAACCATTGCAGATCGAAACAAGAGGGTACAGAGTGGTGGGAAAGAGGCTTACAGGGAAAAATGGAACTGGTAGAGTTTTTGCAACATTTTTTAAGTATTTGAGTACTTGTAAAAAGTATTGATGGGCATTTGGCAATTCTGGAGGGACATTTAGGGGAAAGTTAATGTTTGGTAAATAAAAAACAAGGTAAATGAAAACAAATAAAAGAGAATTGGTGACAAAAAAAATTGTAAGAGCAGAGAAATAGGATCATGGTAGACCACTTAGTTCAACAGTGAATATTATTACATAGGTTTATATTTCTCATCTTCCATTACAAGAAGTTGATAGGCAATGTGTAATGTTGATACATCAAGAAATTGCAGGGGCCGGTCCCATGGCTGAGTGGTTAAGCTCGCACACTCCACTTCCGTAGCCCAGGGTTTCGCTGGTTCAGATCCTGGGTGTGGACCTATCACCTCCCATCAGGCCATGTTGAGGTGGCGTCCCACATAGCAGAACCAGAAGGACCTACAACTGGAATATATAACTATGTACTGGGGGGCTTTGGGGAGAAGAAGAAGGAAAAAAAAGATTGGCAATAGATGTTAGCTCACGGCCAATCTTTAAACAACAACAAAAAAGAAATTGTGACATAAGCATGTCACTTTAAAAATATGGAGGTAAATACTAGAAAAAATAGCTGAAAGTTTCCAGTGGGACTTGGGAGAGGAGAAATATGAATAAGGAGACTGTTTTTTTTCATTTTAAACTTTATTTTTTAACTATATACATATATTACTTTGGTAACGTCAAATTTTTTTTAAATGAAGGAAAGGAATGAAGCAAAATGAAACGAATTGCCAAAGAAGCAGGATGTGAATGTAACAGTCCAGGTGTGTCTGAAAGAAAAGCCTTTATAATGGTCAAGAAATCAGTTTGTTTTGCCTCAAAAGCAAGATAGGGATAATACTACCAGTCAACCTTAAAAAATGCTCTGTTGTGCTTGGTTCCCATTATTCTCTGGGGCTCATTAGGGCTTTTAACAACCAAATTAAGAATCATCCACATCCTAAAGCAGGTACTTCTGAATAAAAGTGACATTCTCATTACTAATAATGTGCTATCCTTCATTTATGGAGAAGGAATGCACTTTGGATTGTTTCTCTATTGTTACCAGTAGCTTTAGGCCATTTACCTGATCTTTGGTCTAGTTTCCTTGGGGCCCACAGTATGCATTTGCAAGAGACTTAGCTCAGGTTAGGAGGTACTCTGAGAGCCAGGGAAGAGAGCTGAGCCAACCAACCTTACCTCAGGGAAATAAATTCAGGTCCTTTACATTGATGTACCAAGAGCCAATGTTTACTCCCAACTTATTTGATTTTCAAGCTACCTGCTTCAATAAACCTTTTCCCCTACATTATTTATGGGTTTATTTTGGTAGAGTCGATGAAGAGTTCAAGACCTTGTCTTGTACCTATATGTTTCTTGCTTACTAATTATTCTGGCAAGGCTACCATATCTCTCTACCTGGATCAGGGAAATTCTGCATGGAAAAGTCCCTCTGATTGTAACCATATTAGGTTTCTGATCCAATTCAATTCTGACACACGGAATTCCACTCCACTTCCTGAATAGCATCTTAAGGGTCTTTCATACTCTGATTTATGGCTCTCAAGATACTTCCCAGTTTCTTCTTTTCTGATGGGAAAACAAGACAATTTTTCATATGGTTATTACATTGAAATTACCATCAGAGAAGTAATGTATTTAATAACTGTCAAAAAGAGTGAAGAATGTGTCTGAAACACGAGGATAACTATATTTATGAATCCCTTCAACCTCTTAGAGGCATCAGATAACAGGATAAATGTCATTATGATTTTGATCCAGAGCACACTGTCATTTAAAATTTGGGTGAAAAGAGATATTCTTTATTCAGCTAGAGCTAGGAGTATCGTAATGAATAAAGGTCACTTACTTTATATTACTTTTAATTTGTTCAGGGTTGAGTATATTTGCATTTTAAGCATTGGCAAGAAAATGTACTTCTTATTTGGGGTAAATTAAAAACAATGTGGCATTATGAATTGATTAAATAATCAGATTTTAAAATCCAGAAATAGTTTTTCAGCATAGGGAGATCAACTAGTTATTGATAAAGGATTGGTCTCTTTGACCTTTTGTTCTCCCATCCTATATTTTATGGGCAACAGAGTTTCCATCCCGGTATCCAATTGTTGCTACTGGAAAAGAAAGGACTCATTCTTTTCATCATCAGCAGCAAAATTATGAGGTCGAAGTTTCCCTCCTGTCACACACGACATACACTCAAGATTTCTTGAGCGTGTACTTGACAATAGCAGGGTTAGGAGAAGGGAGATTCTGTCTAGCTTCCTTTGTTTTGGGCACACAATGTAACTTTTCTTTCTCCTTGATCCTGAAGAAACCCTAGAACATCTCCTCCTCAAGGCTTCTAAATTCTTACAGAAACTACTCACAAAAATATAGCCTGCTCGTGAATCCTGGGTTTGTTAGTGCCTCCTAAATAGCTAAGATAAATCCAGCCAATGGTTAATATAGGTTAGCATAAGGGAAGCCATCTTATAGAGAGGAACTATGTTGGGACTATAACAAGACACCCCCTTTTCCTTGTTAGCAATGCTCCAGTTTGCACGTAGCTTAGAGACGTACACATCTGCTTGCTCTGCTATTTTTGTAGCCTTGGCTTATACATAGACCTCCCTATTCTGATAACGTAATAACTTTGTTGTTTCAGCTTTTCCAGAGATCTAACGACCTTCAGGAAAAAACCTCTGCTGATACTGTCTCTGGTGAAGAGAGAAAGGGATACTCTGTAGTCCCAAGGACCACAACTCCAGATGGTCAACATCCTGAGACCACCCCCCGCCCTTTTCGGCCCATCTGCCCTATATAACTGCTTTAAAATTTTGTAGTTTTAAGATGGTTCTTTAGGACATGAGTACCCCATCTTCCCCCTTCCTGGCAAGCAATAATAAAAAGACTCTTTCTCTCCTACCACCTTGCCTCTTGACTTGTCATGCATTGAGTTGAAGACCCCCTTTGGCAGTTACAGGTTCACCTTCTGTGAATCAGGGCTGGGGAACTTTTTCAGTACCCAGCTCACTGGGTATTGGAGCTGCTTATAGGGCTGCATCCTTGGCCTAAATTGTTATTGGGCTTGGATTATAGGCTACTCTAGAATAATGACCTTCATGAGAGTGCACGTGTGTGTGTGTTTTAGTCTACTCCCCCAGCATCCTGGGTGTCTACTTATTTTCCAAAACTGCCTCATGGCCCTTCTTTGCACTTCATAGTCTGGCTTTGACAACAGCAGGACTGAAAAAGAGCTCTTATAAAGATCCGACATAGTGCCTGGCCTATCTGGAGGGCTCCTGCCTGTTTGCTTTGCATAGCCTTCTGTGCTCCCCCTTCCATTTTTGCCTAAACCAGGTTTGTCCTACTCAGCATCCCACTCTCCACCCCTGCTATTCCCCGGCACCACATTACAAAGGCTACACCAGCACCTTTTGGGATTTAGATCTTTGCCAAGTCAGAGCCCCTGCCTCTGTACACATCCCAAGGGGAACTAAAAGGAACTTCATAACACTATTCCAAGCTTCTGTTAAAATAATTTTTTCTGCTTCTTTGGGTTCCAATTTAAACCTGATCATTCCTTTTTTTTAATTCTTAAATTTACACTGCCTCAACTTCTTAATACATCTTTTCTTAATTTTCAGGACTTCGGGTCGGAAAAATTCACAAGTATCCAGTATGGAATTTCTCTCTTTATGCGGTTCATAAATCCTTCTTAATTTTGATTTGCAAACTCCACTTTTCATCTATAGTTGCCATTGTTTCAATTTTTCCTTCCTTTCTCATCATACAGAGGCCAAGAAGTTGTATATCTTGGATGATCTTTCCAGACTATCCTGTATGGCACATTCCTCTTTCTGTCTGGTACAAACACACACAATCTCTCTCAATTTCTCTCTCTCTCACAAAACAAAGAATGATAACTTTTTGTGTCCTCTTAACCTAGCTCTAGTTTATATTCCTAATTTAGCTATTAAAGTCATCAACAAAATAAGACAAAAGCTATTCTTTTTGTCCTTATTACACTTATGCTGTATCCGTGTAAATCCTGAGTTTTTATCCTAAGTGACCAGGTTAGCTGTAAAGAAAGCGTTGATTTGGGCATGTTTGTAACAATTGCAGGGATAGTGAGAGAGAGAGAGTTGCTGATCTTTGACATTATTTGGAACAGGAATTCCTTCTTCATATTCTTTATTGAACGGGGCCAAGACCTCAGGGCCAGAAATAAGCAAACAAAGGCAAACTACAACTGAGTTTACCATGGGAACAAATTGTTCCGAGGGTATTTTGGAAGATCCATAAGAATGAGCTCAGACAATAGCAAGTCCAAAATAAAATCCCCTCTTGGAGAAGTCATGGCTTAAGAAACTCAACTTTCCATGGTCAAAGAAACCAGCCTTTCCATGAGAAAAGGCAGTCTGTGTTTACTTTTCCAATCAGGTTAGGCTAATAGTGTAATTTATCCTCTCTCAATCCCTCATTAAAATGTGCCCAAAAGTCTGTTGTCATATGGATGGGGGTTTGACTTACTTTTGTCCCTGGAGAAAATAGCTAGGGCCAAAAGGAGGAAAGTACAGGGAGGCAGATTTCAAGTCAACATAAAGAGTAAGTTTTGAACGGTGAAAGTTGCCTGAAAATTAAGCAGGCTGCCACAGGACGTAGTGTTTCAGCAGAAGCCAGGTGACCTCTGGTCAGGAATGTCATCAAAAGGGCTTAAGGATAAATGTAGTGGAGAGGAGTCTAGTATTTTTTCTGACCCCTAATAGTCCATAATTTTATCATTTTCTAAATAGTCTCCAGCAACTGTTTGTCTAAATATGTTCTTTTATGCCGTGGCCACTCCATCCTGGCATTCCTACTTAACCTACTTCTCCCTACAGCTCTTAAGCTAGATAAGCCCTGGGACAGGCCACTGTACTAACAGGAAGCATGCATGAAGTTTCCAGGCTGGGACAAGTGTTCACATGAAATTCAAGTATCCTTTGTGCTAGTCCTCGAGGTTGTTTTGCAATCCACCTTGCCCTGTCCTGCTCCTTCATTGCTTGAGGCTTTTCTGAACCTGGCCTTTTGACCAGCTGCTGGCTTTGCCTTTCAATAAGTTGGTCTTCCAGGTTCTTGCTTTCCCTTAGATTGCTGACTCATGGCTCTGACCTTTGATTTGCATGAGCTTTTGGACTCTAGATTTCCTACATGATTTGCAACATTTAAACATGGGGGCTCTAAAAACAAACTGCACAAGTTTAAATCCAGGCTGCTCTGCCACTTACCAGCTCTGTGACCTTGGACAAGGCAGTTGTCCTTCTAGGACTTCAGTTCCTTCTTCTGAAAGGTAAAGGACAAAAATAACGCCTACATAATTGGGTTGTTGTGAGGATTAAATAGAGGCTGTAAAAGGCCAATCGCATTAGCGATTTTTGAAGGCATCAGAAGCACTCTAGGAAGTGTTGGAGCAGCAATTAACAGAGATCTCTTTGGGTTGCTAAAGCATTACTCCTTCAAGCTCAACTCCTTGTAGATGGTCTCCTTGCAGATGTCCCAGTCACTACTTGGGTCCTCAGAATTATTTTTGTATTATCTGCACCTTGAACTCCTCCAAAAGAAATCTGAATTGCTTATAGTAAGAGACATAGGATAGATGCCCTACACATATATTTTCCCTTTCCCTGCTAGATGGCATCTGAGCGACCATGCTTCTCAGATGCAGCGTAGCAGAGTAAGGAAAGAGGTGGGCTCTGGAGTCAGACTGCATCAATTCAAATCTCATCTTTACCACTTACTGGCCGTGTGACCCTGGGCAAGCTACCAACTCAGAACCCTCAAATGGAAAATAGAGATGATGATAATAGCACCTAGTCCCTAGAGTCTATGCATGGATTATATTAATTAATATACCTTAACACTGTGTTCCTGGAACATGGTATCTATTCAACTGATGTGAATTATTGTTGTTTTCTCCTATACAAAGGGGATATGTCACACTCCTATAAATAATAGTGAATCTTAACAAGTTTGGGGGAAGACAGTATTGGACAATCCAAGAAAGGAAGCAAGTGTAACTTTGAATTTCATCTCCTCAAGTGGTTTTGGTAAAACTACCATAGAGCTCTTCCTCAACTTAAGGTGGGTTTAGGTCCTGATAAACCTACTATAAGTTGAAAATATTGTAAGTTGAAAATGTATTTAATGCACCTAACCTACTGGACACTATAGCTTAGCCTAGCCTACAAACTTAGCATGCTCAGAACACTTACACTGGTCTACAGTTGGGCAAAATCATCTAACACAAAGCCTACTTTATAATAAAGTGTTAACTATCTCATATAATATATTGACTACTGTACTGAAAGTGAACAACAGAACGGTCGTGTGGGTACAGAATGGTTGTAAGTGTATCAGGTAGTTTACCCTCATGATCGCGGGGCTCACTGGGAGTTGTGAGTTACTGCCGCTGCCCAGCATCACAAGAGAGCGCCGTACTGCATATTAATAACCTGGGAAAAGGTAAAAATTCAAAATTTGAAGTATAGTTTCTACTGAATGTGTATCCATTTCACACCATCGTAAAGTTGAAAAATCTTAAGTCAGACCATCATGAGTTGGGGACTGCCAGTACATGCAAACAAAAATCACTGACCTAGTCAGTTGCTGACCTAGACTTTTGCATACTCTGTTTTCCTGATCACAGGTTCTAGCTTGTCTCTATATTCTGTTATTATCACCTACAGTCCTGGCATTGAGCTTCTCTAGGCTGTCTCAGGGCATATAACCCCACAACCTCTAAGGGCCCTCAGCAGGCACCACATTCACACAGCAATAGTAAATTCCACATACACTGGCCCCAAGCCTGGTTATTCTTACACTTGTGTCTGGGGAAGGGAGAAACTATTCAAGGTGCTCACTAAGCATTAGGAATATTAGCCTAAAACAGTCCAGACTAAGGAAGGAGAGAGGCAGGCAGGAGATAATGCATTTGGAGAAGAGGATGGAACTCACCACAAAATTCCAGAGAAATTAGGAATAAATGGGCTGTGGTTTCACAAACAATTTTTGCTGAGGAAAAATTTAGGTGGGGGTGGCGTTGGAAGGAAAGGAAGAGGGCTCACTGAAAATATTTTGTTAAGAGTAATATAGAATTCTCGAACACATTTGGAAATTCCCCATGTCCCTTATCTAAGCGTATCCTGAGAGTGTAGGCAGGCCAGGAGTGACAGCTCACAGGTTCTGTTCCTACATCTGCCACGCCTTTGATATGTGACCCTCTGACAGCCTCTTGTCCTCTCAGTGCCACTTATATTCACCATTCCTAAAATAGGAAAAAACACCCTTGATCCCCAAATCTGGTAAAACAACACAAGGAATTGTATCAGTGCTCACCTTTGGGAGCAGCAACAGAGACATAAAAAGCAGTGTCCTGATCTGCATTCCGTAGGCCTGTGTATAAGCTGGACTTCAGCCAGAATCCCAAACAATGACCTATTTGCTAATAATATGCTTCCTTCCAACAAGCTGTTTTGTAGGGGAAGAGTGTAAGAAGTAATTAGGAGGCCAGAGTTTGGAATCGGATCCTGGCTCTCGCACTAACAAGTTGTATGACCTTGGGCAAGTTAATTATTCCTCAAATGACTTCATTTTTCTCAGCTGTAGAATGGGGGGGGGGGAATACAGTTCCTACCTCCTTGGGTTTTGGTGAGGACTGAGGTAAAGTATAGTTCATTGCTTGGCACACAGTACGTGCTAAATAAATGTGACCTATTATTATAAGCTAGCCTCACTATTCCACATTTGGATGCTCAGAAGAAGTAGAGGGGGATGAAGAAAGAGACTAACACAGAGAAAGGCAGTACGTGAGTTGTCAAAGAGGGATGAGCTCAATGTCATTGAGAAGCATACGTTGAGAGGATGTGCAAATTCATAAAACCAGGCGCACCTAAGGAAAGGAAAAGGTAATATCATCCCAGAAGTGACTAAGGTTGGGACTGGTGTCAGACAGACGAGAGCAAAAGAGACCTTGTTGGAGCATTTGTTCCGGGAAGCCTAGAAGCCTTCCCGGAAGGAGGGATCAGTTCACTAGCACCACGTTAGCCGGAGTCATAGCTTGAGCCACATTCCTTGTGACAAGGTCCACTGTAAAGGGGCGAGGCAGGCTGAAGAAGACAAAAGTGTCAGGGCAGGAGGCTGGGCAAAAACATATGCAGGCCCTGGCTTCCAAGGCCAGAGGTCTGTGTTCATTTGATAATCATTAGTGAGGCATCTATTAAGTGCATCCTTAGGGCATCTGAGGACAGCGATGTCCTCTCATAGGCTATCTTGCCTCTGTGAACGCCTCAGCCAGATCACTGTTCATAGCCCTCTTCACTCATTCAATTAATATTATTGAAAATCTACTAGGTGTCAAGTATTTTGGTAGGAAGTAAATATGCAGAGAGAAAAGAAAGGAAACAAAAAGACTTCCAGAGCAGTCTATTTTGTGTACTCCAGACAAGAGCCTACTCTGCTAATCACCCTACCTCCACCAGGTCCCAGACACTGATAGTTAGGTAGCCAGTTTCCATTGTTGCATCATCCACACAACAACTGAATATCCTCTCATGAATCATGGAATTTGCTTACTGATCATCTTGCTTGATTCAGAACATCGTTTCCTTACAAATTAGTTTTCCTCTGATTCAATTCCTAGACTCACCTCTCACAATACTGTTCTCAGAGAAGACACTTGCCTAGGTCAGGAGTTTTACAACTATGATTCAAAGACCTCTAAGATTCCTCAAAGAGGTCGTGGTGTTTCTGAAAGCATTCAATTCGAATTGCAATAATTATACTTTTAAATATCTTTCAAAACATAGTAAAATAATAACACTCAAATGGAATAAATAATAAATTGTAATACATTGGAAACCACTACACTTCTCATCTGTGCTACCAGTTGAGTTAGTTTTTGGTGCAGACCTGGGTTGATAGCTGCTCCTACCATTTCTATTTAATTCAAGAGTCCCCTGAGACTGCAAGTTGTGCTATCCAAAACACTGTTCCCATCCACCATTTATCTGTGTGAATTAGGAATGTCTCTACCCTGCGCAACCAAAACCTTATAGAAAAAATAAATTAGATACTGAAGTTGAACATAAGAATACAGCTGTCACCCAGAACCCCCTATTTCAAAGGTTTGTATTTATCAAAACTTCATTCACATGCTGAGTATACCCTAAGTAAATGGTATAAATTTGAACTCAAAATGTCCTAACATATGTTTACATATTACAGCTCTCTGTAAGATTCCATTCAATAAAAATAAAACCTACAGTTAAAAATAAAATTTAGATACCACTGTCCTAAGTAAACTCTGAGCTGCCCACAAATTTTAGTGGGACAAAGTCAATTGCAAAGCATCAGCAAATATGTGCCATCCTGATAAGGAGACTGTACAAAAGACATGCATGAAAAGGATGGGTACTTATGTTTTCATATCTATCTCTTCAAGAAACTAGAGAACATTTTCATAAAGCTCTCCATCATTGTTAAGGCTCTTTAGCCTCACAATGCAACACTCGTTATAGCGTCCATATTCAGGATCCATGAGGCTCCTCTCTTTGCCCATGCCAACTAAAATTGACTCTGTTCTCCTCTTAGCATGACTATAACTACTCCTCTTTAAGCAGTAAATGGCTCAGAAGAATATAAAGTATAGAGTGACGTGGATTCCCAGTTCTACACAAGGGTGGCTGAGTACCTAGGAGACTGGGAAGAATATGGACCAAAGTGCTTTCTGAGAATTGACCACCCATTGCTACGCTTCACCCAGTGTCCTTTAATCTGCCCTGCTAAAATCAAGCTCTTTCCACCTCACTCTGGTAGGATCCTCAGAGTCCTTCAAACATAAGATCAAGTAATTTTGGTGCAACTCATTTCAGTAGTACAACTTCTCAAAAGTGACCCTTTCTTGCCAATCCTGTTCCCTGGGCACTCACCCTGGTCTGCTGGCAGTCTATTTAAATGGCCCTTAGGCTTCTGTATTTCTGTCCCTGAATGGCTTGATTGAGCCCTCTCTGAGTTTCCGCCATGTTTTCTGCTCTGGCTCCTGCCCTCCTCAATCCACTTCTCTTTTTCCTTCTCCTACACTCTCAGCAATGGCCCAAGCCCAGCTCCTCATGTTCTTGTCTCTCCTCTTTTAACTCCAGTCTTCACAGCTGTTGCTTGAACCATCTACCTCTCCAATGATCACACCTACCTTAGTCCACACTGTTTTTGGATGAAAACAAACAGAAACTGATATCCAATTGTGATTTGTGATCATTAGGAAGGAGGAGGATGACTCCACTTTTCATAAAAATTGTAAAGCAAAAGATGGTGTTTTAGATACTTTTTTAAACAGTAATTCAGGCTACCTGTTTTCTTGATCCTGTAAACATATACCAATACAGCCAGCAAAGACAGGAATAAAAACAAACGTAATATAGTTAACAATTCAAATAAATCCCTCTCATCCTAGGGCCTTTCAAACATGTTATTTTACTGTTGGCTTGCACAGCCAGGTGCCTCCACTTTTTGCTTCCTGTTAACTAGATTCTGCTAGTTTTTGCGAATTTCCCACGTTTCTTTCCTTGCTTTATTTATATTTCTAAAAGCCTTATTATCATTTAAATTACATCTAAAACCAACTGATTGTGTTGCATCTGAAGCATAGCTGGAAAAGGGGAGTGGGCAGGTTCTGGGGCAAATCCCACTGGGCGCCTCTCTACCTTTCCCTTCCTCAGATACACTTATCCGAATGAAATCACATTAAGGTGAACGTCAAAGTAATTCTTAAGGGGCAGGGCAAACAAAAATTTGCAGCCTAAAGGGCTTCTGTAGAAATTGGAAGGGAAAGAAGCTTTGGGTAGAGGGCAGTGGTTTAGGATACAGATGGTATGTAATCCTCAACTAAGGGGTTCTTATTATTTTCCCTATCATCCCACAGTCCACTGCCCCACCTTCTTAGCAGAAAAGGAATCTATAGTTGGGGGAACTTTGGTGAAGGAAGAGCCTCAATAAATTATAGTATATCCATGTAACGGAATCTAAGCTGATATTAAAAGAATAAGGTAAATCCATATGTGCTGACATTAAAACACCTCCAGAAAATATTGCAAAAAGTGAAAATTTTAACAATGAATGAGAATTACTTTTGTAATATACTCAAGATGAGAAAAAAGGAAGATGATTTCAGGATTGGAGATGAGACCAGTGTGATCCTTATAAGCCTTGCCTCTCTTCTTCTCATCCACCAATATAAATTCAAAATAGCTCAAGCTATGGAGAGTCGATTCAGTTCCTCCAAGAGTCCAGGCTCTTACACATGCTTTCCTTTCAGCCTCGAATACTCTCCTTCTCCTCCTTTCCCTATTCTCACGTGGTTAATTTCCTTTTGTTCTGCTCTGTCTGCTTAGATGTCACTTCCTCCAGAAAGATGTCGCCACCCTCCACCCTCCACTGTCTTCCTCCATTCTCCGCCCCAGCCTGCCTGAAAGGCAGGGCTCAGTCAAACACCAGGACATGCAGATTGTCAGTTGGCCCAGTTAAATGCCCAGTGAAAAGGGTAAATGACAAGTTCAAGGAACTATCAGAGAAGAGTTACGCTTCTAAGAGAAGTTGCCCCCAAATGCCTGGTCTAAGATACATCGAGAGCTCCCAGAGAACCTGGACTTCTGCTATCACAGCCTACCATTAAGCACTGCAATGGTCTGCTTGCTTGTCTGTATCCCTCACTAAAATGCAAATACTATGGGACCATAAGAGAAGACCGCTTGTCCATCTTATTCTCAACCATAAAACTCAGAACTAACACAATAGATGTAAAACAGTTGTCTTAGCTCAAGCTGCTATAACAAAATACCATAAACTGAGTGGCTTAAACAACAAACACTTATTTTTCACAGTTCTGGAGGTTGGAAGTCTGAGATTAGGGTGGTGGTAGGGTTGGGTTCTTCGTGAAGGCCCTCTTCCAGGTGGCAGAAGGGTGACCTCATATCCTCACATGGTGGAAAGCAAGCAAGCTAGCTCTCTTGTCTCTTCTTTTAAGGACACTAATCTCATTGATGAAAGCTCCACCTTTATGAGCTAATTACCTCCTAAAGACTCCACCTCCTAATACCATCACATTGAGATCAGGGTTTCAATACAGGAATTTTGGAGGGACACAAACATTCCATGGCAATGTTTATATATGGGATAGATGTATAAATCACAAAGGTCAGTGACTTACTCAAGAGAAGTGAGTTTGAAGATAGAAAAACTTTGCATCCTTTGCTCTGGGGACTTTAGATTCTCTTAATCATAGGACTGAGAGAACTATGAGGAACAAAAAACTGGGACCCGAATACAGCTTTTGGTGGAAAAAATTAAAAGTTGCCCCTCCTTGATTAGATGATTCCCTTGACATAGGACAGAGTTTCTCAACCTTGACACTACAGATATCCTGGGCTGGATAATTCTTTGTCGTAAGGGGCTGTTGTGTGCATTGCAGGATGTTTAGCAGCAACCCTGCCCTCTACCCACTAGATGTCAGTAACACAACTCCCCAAGTTGTAACAAACAAAATCTTGCCAAATGTTGCCTGGAAGGCAAAATCACCATTAGGGTTTTCACAGATATAAGAGTAGTGCCGTATATAAGAGACAACACTTTCATGCTCATATGCACCCCCTTTTTGACATATCACTTGGTCCTTACGAGCAGAAGGGCCCCAAACGAGTGATTATGATTACTGGGTAGGTAGGGGCTTGGGCCAATAGTCTTATCTTAACCAGGTGAGACAAGGGTTTATGTATAGTCGACCTTTACTAAGCATTCCCAGGTTTGAAACTCAGTTCCAACTATTCTCAAGTGATTCTGAAGGTTCATGGCACATAGTCACTTGTCAGTGTGCTGGGGCGTGAAATTGTACCATGTACTCTCAGTGCCTGGTGCCTGGAGGTGAGTTACTTAGCTAGTGAGTGAACCTAGCTGATCACCCATCACAGACACCATTTTATTTTTCTTTAAGTGCCTGCATCTTAACATGCATTAGGGAGCAGAATTTGCTACCCCAAGATATATCTCTTTGGCTTGATTGTTTTTAAGAACAAGACTCAGAAAGAAACTTTGAACTTCCCCTTAACCACCTAAAAGAATTTGAGATAGAAGGCCTGTTCCAGGAAGGAACTCTCACCACAGATAACTATAGTATAATATGAACTAGGTGTGGTAGACAGGGAGGAACCTAGCAATGTCCATTTGATCAGAGTCCTCCCCATGTCCCATTTTCTCTGCATGGAATGGTAAAGGTTTGTTTACCAAACATTTGCTTTTCTATCTCCATGCAAATTGACTTCCTCCTCTTTGAGGTCCCAAACTACTACCTCCAATATCCTCTCTTGTCTTTAGCTGAAGATGGTATTTAAGGTGGTGGCTTTGGCCATTTTGGCAAGTGACTCTGTTTTCCTGTGTTTCTTTTATGTATACATGTTATTAAACTTTATTTGATTTTCTCCCATTATTCTGTCTCATGTCAATTAAATTCTTAGACAAGCCTGAAGGACTTAGAAGGATAGAGGAAAATTTCTTCCTCCCCTACACGTGGCTTTGTTGTTCTCTATTGGAAATAAATGACATAGTAATTTTTAAGAATTGGGTGAGGGGGCCAGCCTAGTGGTGCAGCGGTTAAGTTTGCATGTTCCACTTCGGTGGCCCAGGGTTTGCTGGTTCAGATCCCAGGTGCAGACCTACACACCACTTGTCAAGCCATGCTGTGACACGTATCCCACATATAAAGTAGAGGAAGATGGGCATGGATGTTAGCTCAGGGCCAGTCTTCCTCAGCAAAAAGAGGATTGGTGATAGATGTTAGCTCAGGGCTAATCTTCCTTACAGAAAAAAAAAGAATTGGGCAAGGTGGGGGGAAGTAACTTTCTTGTAAAAAGCCTGTGCAAAGAATGCCAATTTGCAAGTAATGGTGATGAAAGTGAAGTGATCTAAGAGTATGGTGCCTTATATTATTGGTAGAATTTAAGAGCTTTATGAATTATTTTAGACCTGTATTTATAGGATTGTTAAAGACTCAAAGGCTTCCCTTAAAATTTTCAGTCATACTTCACTGCATTTTATGGGGATATGATATGCTATACTGATATTCATGGATTTGGAAATCTACAAAGACCTCAAGATAGAACCCTCGAGAATGTCAAGGAGCTTCTAAAATTTAGAGGTCTCAGATGTGTCCCTTCCTCTCTATACCCCAAATCAAATTGCAACCAGCTGGATGACTGCTTGTCTCCTTAATGCCACCAAGCTCTCTTCCCCACGAGAATGAGTAAATACATTCCCTATGCGATATTCAGATTATGTAACTCCTCTATTCTCAAGCCTATAGTTTACCACCTTTACAGCACATCAAATCCAAAGAGTAATCTTGCTTGTGAATGAAATTTTAAGCTCTGCACCAAAAGTCTACACTCCATGACTTACCATCCTCATTTTTCTGAACATTCTCACTCAGTTCTTCCCTGTGGCCTTCTTTTCCCAAACCTACGTTCTTTCCTGCTACCTCCGCATTGTCAATCAGGCCAGGAAAAGTCCAATTAAAGAGCACTTTTTACTTCCTCTCCGCCATACCGTATTACTTCTTGACTACACAATCTACTGAAGACTTACTACCATGAAAATGCCATGTGGTATGAACTGAAAGAACACAGTTTATGGAATCACAGACCTAGGATTGAATCCATCTCTGCTACTTACCAAATGTATGAGATGGAGCAAGTTACTTCACTCATCTCTACAATCCTCAATAGGTTTGTTGTGAGAATTGAATTTATGACATTCAATTATTTGTGTAATTATCTTTTGACTTAAAGAAACATATACCAAACTGTCTCATGAAGGCAAGGACCCTGTATGTTGTCTTCAAGTCTATATGGCTAGAGCCCAACACATTGCTTGGCTCATAGTAGGCATCAAAAAAATTTTGTTGAATGAATTTTCAATAAACAAGTATATTGTGTATAAAAAGCAATGGGTAAAGTTCACTCAGTGATGCTGTTTGCCTTCACAAATATTCAATGTTCTTTTTTTCTGGGACTAACACAGCTTGCTTATAGTTTCCCCAATCACCTCCTTATTGATCAAAGATTCTTCAGATTCTTTCTCCCCTTCCTTCCTCCAACCTGTGCCCCAACCAAATACAGGGCTTGCAATCCAAGCTGTACCTTAAAACCACCTGAAGTGTTTTACAAAGATACCAGGTCCTGCCCCAGACCAACTGAATCAAAATTTCTACGTTTTTTAATAGAATTTCTATACATTTTTAAAATTTCCAAAGAGGATTCTGATGCACAATAAGAGTTGAAAAACACTATGCGTGAATGGGTATCTCTAGAGGTAAAAATAGCTGTGGACATGTTGATGGTTCTGCAACAGTACTAGGCCCATGGTTGGTATTCATCCAATACACTCTGAAAAAGGAAGTGTTTATTTTGCTGACTTCATTACATTATAAGCTTCTAAATCTATGTTTCCCAAACTGTGATCTATAGACCTCTGCATTAATACAGTCTGGTATTCTTGTCAAAAATACGTGTTCTTAGATCCTACCTCAAGCCCATTGATTCTGAATCTTGGTTGGGGAGTGTGAGTCAGGGCCAGGAATATGGATAATTTCAAATTAGTTTCCTGAGTAATTCTGATGCACAGCAATGTACAAATACCACTGAACTAAAGAGTGGTAGGGCATAGCAAAACAAAACAAAATAGCCAAGCTTCTAGCTCAAGATGGAAAGTTGAACATTCACATTCAAAGGCTACAAATTGCCTATAACAGCAGAACAAATACCAGCCCTCTGATTGATCAGAGCAGTGAATTCCAATCACAAAGGAACTACGTTTCAGAAGGCATATTGGCAGTCATTTTAAGACTGAAGGCTGGTAGAAAAAAAGAAAACTAACGGCTGCCCACTAGACCACTATCCACAGGAAGTAAAGGAGCAGACGTGCGAATGGGGTAAGAGCAGGGAGCAAGCAAGAGGGGTAGATTCCATGAGTAGACCTACCAAGTGACAGCAGCTGTGATTTGAACCCAGCTATACCAAGTCCCAGCTCGCATCCTCTTAACCCCTGTAGCAGTCGTTCTCAAACTTTAGTATGCATCAGAATCAGTCAGAGGCCTGTTAAAACACAGATTCCTGGGATTCACCCCTAGGGTTTCTGATTTATTAAGTTTGCAGTGGGGCCTGAGACTCTGCATTTATAGCAAGTTTTCAGGTGATGTTGATGCTACTGGTCTGAAGATTACATTTTAAGAACCAGTGCTGGGGCCAGCCTAGTGGCACAGAGGTTAGGTTGGCACGTTCTGCTTCGGCGGCCCGGGGTTTGTGGGTTTGGCTCCTGGACATGGACCTACACGCTGCTTGGCAAGCCATACTGTGGCAGGCATCCCACATATGAAGTAGAGGAAGATGGGCACAGATGGTAGCTCAGGGCCAGTCTTCCTCAGCAAAAAGAGGAGGATTGGCAGCCGATGTTAGCTCAGGGCTAATCTTCTCCCTCCAAAAAAAAATTCAAGAACCACTACTCTACCGCATTCATGCCTTTGTTTATTTTGTTGCTTCTTTCTTGTCTGCCCTTCCCCTCCATCAATGACAGTGGATCCTGACCATATTTCCAGGCACAGCTCTAATACAGCCTTCTCTATGAAGCCTTCCCTGATCTCATAGCCTCCACTTGAAGAGCTGTGATGTCTTCTGTGGCTACGGGATGGGAAATGAGGAGTCAGCAATTCTGGAACACAAAGAAGCAATGGGTGCAGGGAGGGAAGGTTATAAGGTTTGCAAAGATATTTTGCCAGTGAGTTCTGTACCTTGCAGTTGTGGTTGTTCTAAAAGTGCTGTAGGTTGGGCGATCCCAAAACAAAGCCATTGACATTTGGGTCTCAGATTGGTTGGAACAGTGAATCCAAGCCATTCAGCAAACATGACTCAGGAGGAGAACTGGCAAACATTTCAAGACAGGGGACTAAAAGAAAGAGTAGATAAAACTGGATGAATGGACATGTACAGAAAGGGGATAATGTGAACAGGAACACCTACTGAGGAGGCTTTCCCTGCCCAAGGTCGGAGGGGAATGCCCTAATTGAGTATGCACACAAGAGAATATTACACAGGGCAGAATGGAGGGGAGGGTAGATCTGAGACTCTAATACATGAGATTTGTTTAGGGCTTGAGTACAGGTAATAAGTATCAGAGCTGGGATTTTAACTCAATTCCATCTCACTCTAAATACCATACATACCTCTATAACAGTGTTTCCCAAAGGGTGGTCCATGACTCCCTGTCATCAGAATCACTTAGGGAACTTAATAAAATAGTAGGTCCCTCGATCTCTCCACCAGAGATTCTAATTCAATAACTTTAGAGATGAGCCCAGAAGTCTAAATATTAATTAAGTCCCTCCACATGACTGTGGTGTAGATGGTGGATGAAACACACATTGACAAATAATACCAACCTCTAGTCCACCTGGCAATACGACAAGGGATGTTTAGTTTGCAAACATGTTCTGGGAATAGGGGTTGAGGGTGGAGTGAACACTGGAGAAACAGCTCTGGGGAGAAAAAAGAGCTCAGCCAGGTTGAAGTCTCTAAGAGGTAGATTTTAAGGAAGAATTTTAAAACCAGAACTTTTCAAAAGAGGAGCTGGCTACCTGAGGAATTTGTGTTTATCATTACTGGAGATGTTACAGTGGAGGTGATAGACGCATTTTCTGGGCTGTGAAAAATCAGGATTTCTCAGTATAGATAATGATCCACTTGGATCCTAATCATTTAAGGGTACATTTTACCAGTGTAGATTGGGCTCCATTCAAAACCCACTGAATCAAAGTCTCTGGGGATGGAGCCTGGGGACGTGCAGTTTTAGGAAGCTACTCAGGTAATTTGATACGGTTATACCATGGTTCACACTATGATAAAAATTGGTAAAGAGGTTAAGTATCTGTGCTTTGCATGAAATGGAATTGAGTTTAAATTTTCAGACAAAGATTTTATCTAATCCAGCATTGGGAGTAAATTCAATAAGAGGTGAACAAGAGATTGAATGGGGGAGAGAGGAGCAGTTTTAGCACATCGTAGGTCAGTGTTTTTCCCACATAATTTGGTGTTGACAGCCTAGAAGTGGTGGCTAAGAATTTGTATTTTTTAATCTTCCCGGGGGGGTTCCAATGCATTGCAAATGTTGAAAACCACTATGCTTGACTATGTGTCACTCTAGAGTTAAAAGTAGTTGATGGAGGATCATCTGCATCAGAATCATCCTGGGAAGCTTATTGGAAATGCAGATGGCTGGGCTTCACCCAAGACCTAAGAAGTCTACATTTCTGGCAGGGGGGCCCAAGAGTTTCTATTTTAAACAAGTTCCCAAGTTATCCTTATAAATGCTGAAGTGTAAGAACCACAGCTCAATACATAATTCTATGTCTTCAGCTTCCTTTGCATTTCTTCTCAGAATTTAGTTCTGTCTTTGGTGCTACAAAGCGACTTCAATAAGTTTTATTGACCAATTGACTGGTGTAGCTGAAAGTGTCAAATTGTATATTTTATCAAACATAATTGTTAAGTGAGATTTTCACTTGTTTCTATTTACAGCCAACAAAAGTTCTATTAACAAATTCATTCGAGAGGAGTAAAATAAATAAAATACACCCAGTGGTTTTTCTTCCTTAAGATAATTAAAACACCTTTGTGAAGGTTGGGAATAGTGACGAGAGGATGGGGATATATTTAGTCTTCCAAATTCTTAACTCATCTGCTTGAAAACAATTTCTAGAAATAAATTTGTGTGAAGGGAGTGGGGATAAAGCCCATTGTGACATTTAAACCATAAAACAAATGTCAAATTTAGCAGATTATCTGGATGTTGCTAAATATATGGGTATTTTACATCTGGATTTTTTCATACAAATGTTTTATCAACATATTAACGTAGTCATCATAAAGTACTAAGATGCAAGATTGCTATAATGGCATAGTTATTTAAAGTGCTTTTTAAAAATATCTATTTTTCCACAGAATACTATAAATATTCCAAAATCATTTCTAAAGCAAAAGATTATATAAAGACTTTGGGAATATCATTATCATAATTATTTTCTGTTACTGTTTATAATTATAGTCTCTTAAACCATTTCTAATATGTTTCTATGGATATTCAGCACATTTTACACAAATGAGCTTTCTCAAAAAAATGCTTACTCATGCAGTCATAACTCCAGATTTACATGTTCAAATATACGTCCAACAGTCCTACTGCCAATTCCTCCCTCACTTTGGCATAAACCTTGGAAAGACAGAGTTCTTAGTGGCCCTGGGAGGCCTGGGATCAATGAACTGTTTTAAGGCCTTCCCTTACTCTGTCTACCTCTTTCTGATGCCATAGGGCAGACACATGGCCCAAGGGAATCATCTCTGCCTCACACCTGCCTTACCAATTTAACATTCTTACCTCAGTCTTGACCTCCTCAAATATATCATCCAATGCCTATTGAGTTACATTATCTGTTCCCGTGTGTGTCTGTGGGTGATCACGTTAAGCTTTGAGCAGGAGGTCCTGGAGGAAGGAGATACCACCATCACTATTAGCAGTAGCAGCATGTACTGAGTGCTGTACTAGGTAATTTACATATATTACCTATAATCCTCAAAACTGCGCTGTAAGCATAGGAACTGTATTATTATCCTCATCACACAGTTTCAAAGACATAGGGTCAGAATGACTACATAACTTATCCAAAGTCAGAGTCAGTGACCTTGAAAGACCAGAACTTTAACTCAGTATCATCTTTGGCTAGCACTCTGTACAAACAAATGCTCAAGAGAGGCAATCTAGCATGGTGTTGGAGAGCACTGGATCTGAAGCCAGACTCCCTGAGTCTCAATCCAGACTCTATCAATTACTGACTGTGTAATCTTTGGCAAGTTAAGCTTTCTGGGCCTCAGTTTTATCATCTGCAAAATGGGGATGATAATATCAGTACCTATTCCATAGAGTTGTTGTGAGGTTTAAAAGGGTTAATACATGTCCCATGTTCTTAGTAAGAGATAAATAAATGCTAGGTAATATTAAGTGAATTGAAATGAAAATGATGGACTCTAATCATTCACTGGTTAGATGATGAAGAGGAAATCAGTCACTCTCTATTAAGACAACATTACACATCAGTATTTGGAGAAAGAAAGTTCAAGTCTTGACTAGAAAGAGTTGATATTTCACACTCCTAGACAAATGCTGGACTCCTTTTTAAAGTCTAAAATATTTTCCCAGGCATATATTGTCCCCTACTTCAAATTCATATCATCAGCACTGAGTTTTTCAAATTTGCTAACGTATGACTATTAAATCTCCCCTCCCTTCCTTAGGAAGAACATTGGCAACCAAACCAATTAAGTGGCTCTTTATTACCAATGAAGCACACTGCACTCCTTTCTTCAGGAAATCAACTTGCAGTGTCTTCTCAGTTTTCTCCCATGTGAGAGAACATCGTCCTGTAAGAAATTTTTGAATCACTATCCTCAAGTTGATCTCTGATTGCTCAAAGGTATTCATGGGGGCTTTTAAAGTCTAGATATAGGTCTCTATCTAAGAATACTCAACTCCTTTTGAACCACTGAATCACAGTAAGGTTTTTGTGGGCAGTAAATAGTAAAGAAACAGATGCCAATGGTTCCAATATTCTCTTTTATTTAAATAATTCAACCCGCAAATATGAGGAGATTACACAAAATGCTGCTGAAGAATGATTGGGTCAATGAAGAAATCAAAGGAGAAATCAAAAAATATCTGGAGACACATGGAAAGGAAAATACAGTATGCCACCATCTATGAGATACAGCAAAAGTGATTCTAAGAGGAAAGTTTATAGCAATACAGGCCTACCTCAACAAATAAGAAAAATCTCAAATAAACAATCTAACAGTCCACCTAAAGGAACTGGAAAAAGAAGAACAAACAAAGCCCAAAATCAGTAGAAAGAAGGAAATAATAAAAATCAAAGTAGAAATAAATGAAGTAGAGACTAAAAAAACAATAGAAAAAAAAATCAATGAAACCAAGAGCTGGTTCTTTGAAAAGATAAACAAAACTGACAAACATTTAGCTAGACTTACCAAGAAAAAAAGAGAGAAGGCTCAAATAAGTAAAATCAGAAATGAAAGAAGAGAAATTACAACAGACATTTCAGAAATACAAAAGATTATAAGAGAATACTGTGAAAAGCTATACACCAACAAATTGGATAATCTAGAAGAAATGGATAAATTCTTAGAATCATATAATGTTCCAAAACTGAATCAGGAAGAAATAGAGAATATGAATAGACCAATCACCAGTAACGAGATTGAAACTGTAATCAAAAATTCCCCAAAAATAAAAGTACAGGACCAGGTGACTTCCCTGGTGAATTCTACCAAACATTCACAGAAGACTTAATGCCTATCCTTCTCAAACTCCTCCAAAAAGTTGACAAGAAAGGGAAGCTTCCTAACTCAATCTACAAAGCCAGCATTACCCTGATAGCAAAACCAGACAAGGACAACTCAAAAAAAGAAAACTACAGAACAGTATCACTAATGAACATTGATGCAAAAATCCTCAATGAAATACTAGCAAATCAAATACAACCATACATTAAAAATCACGCACCATGATCAAGTGGGATTTGTTCCAGGGATGCAGGGATGAGTCAACATCCACAAATCAATCAGTGTGATACACCACGTTAACAAAATGAAGAATAAAAATCACATGATCATCTCAATAGATGCAGAGAAAGCATTTGGCAAGTACAACATCCATTTATGATAAAAACTCTAAATAAAATGCGTATAGAAGGAAAATACCTCAACATAATAAAGTCCATATATGACAAACCCACAGCTAATATCATTCTCAATGGAGAAAAACTGAAAGCTATCCCTCTAAGAACAGGAATCGGACAAAGATGCCCACTCTCACAACTCTTATTTAACATAGTACTGGAAGTCTTAGCAAGAACAATTTTGCAAGAAGAAGAAATAAAAGGGATCCAAATTGGAAAGGAAGAAGGGAAACTGTCACTATTTGCTGATGACATGATTTTATATAGAGAAAACCCTAAAGAATCTACCAAAAATCTTTTAGAAATAACAAATGAATACAGTCAAGTTGCAGGATACAAATCAACATACAAAAATCAGTTGCATTTCTATACACTAACAACGAAGTGGCAGGAAGCAAAATTAAGAATACAACCCCATTTACAATTTCAACAAAAAGAATAAAATACCTATAATAAACTGAACCAAAGAGGTGAAAGATCTGTACAGTGAAACCTATAAAACGTTGTTGAAAGAAATACAAGAAGAGACAAAGAAATGGAATGATATTCTGTGCTCTTGGACTGGAAGAATTAATATAGCTAATATGTCCAAACTTCCTCAAACAATCTACAGATTCAATGCAATTCCTGTCAAAGTTGCAAGAACATTTTTCACAGAAATAGAACAAGGAATCCTAAAATTTATATGGAACCACAAAAGACCCTGAATAGCCAAAGGAATCCTAAGAAAAAAGAACAAAGCTGGAAGTATCACATTCCTTAATTTCAAAATATACTACAAGGCTATAGTAATCAGAACAGCATGGTACTGGCACAAAAGCAGACACACAGATCAATGGAACAGAACTGAGAGCCCAGAAATAAGCCCACACACATATGGACAGCTAATTTTTGACAAGGGAGCCAAGAACATACAGTGCAGACACAAAAGTCTCTTCAATGAATGGTGTTGGGAAAACTGGACAGCCACATGCAAAAGAATGAAAATAGACCATTATCTTACACTATACACAAAAATTAACTCAAAATGGATTAAGACTTGAATGTAGACCTGAAACCATAAAACTTCTAGAAGAAAAATAGGCGGTATGATCTTTGACATTGGTCTTAGCAGCATATTTTCAAGTACTATGTGTGACAGGGCAAGAGAGAATGGCTATAGTTAACAAGACAGGAAACAGTAAGTGTTAGAGAGGATGTGGAGAGAAGGGAACTCTCATACATTGCTGGTGGGAGTGCAACCTGGTGCGGCCACTGTGGAAAACAGTATGGAGATTCCTCAAAACTTTAAGAATAGATCTACCATATGATCCAGCTATTCCACTGTTGGGTATTTATCCAAAGAATATGAAAACACAAATGCATAAAGATGCATGCACCCCTATGTTCGTCACAGCATTATTCACAATAGCCAAGACCTGGAAACAAACTAGGTCCCCATCGAGGGATGAATGGATAAAGAAGATGTGGTATATATACACAATGGAATACTACTCAGCCATAAAAAACAATGAAACCCAGCCGTTTGTGACAACATGGATGGACCTTGAGGGTATTACGTTAAGTGAAATAAGTCAGATGGAGAAAGTCAAATACCATATGATCTCACTCATAAGTGGAAGATGAAAACAACAACAAACAATCACATAGAGACAGAGATTGGATTGGTGGTTACCAGAGGGGCAGGGGGGAGGGAGGGGGACGAAGAGGGTGATTAGGCACACGTGTGTGGTGATGGATTGTAGTTAGTCTTTAGGTGGTGGACATGATGTAATCTACCCAGAAATCGAAATATAACGATGTACATCTAAAATTTATATAATGTTACAAACCAATGTTGCTGCAATAAAAAAGAAAAAATAAATTAAAATGAATGAATGAATGAACATACAGACAAACAAATAAATAATTCAAGAAGAACAGTTAAACCATATGTTCCCAGTGATTTAGTAACCCTAAATTATGTTTCTGGAAATTCTTTGGACAGCGAGCAGAAAGCTTGTCTACCACAGATCTTGAGATTTGGAACTGTGAAATATTTTATCTGCTTCTCTTACTCCTTTTTTAAATTCAAAAGGTTATCCTCATTTCACACTGGCAAAAGCTGAAAAGCAAAGAGGCTATGTGTAGTTTATGATGATGATGAAAGCATTAGTATTACTACTAAAGATTATATTGAATATGGTACCCAATGTTCAAGTTGCTATTCCTGCATAACAAATCACCCTAAAACCTAGGGGTTTAAAGCAATAAAAAATGATTTCATTATCTTTCACGGTTTCTGTGATCCAGGAGTTTCAGGAAGGCTTCACTGGGTGGTTCAGGCTCAGATCCCACTTGTTATTGTGGTCAGATGGTGATTGGAGCTGGAATTGTAGGGCTACTAAAGCAGCCGGGGGCTAGCCAGGCAGTCTTTTCACTTCATGTGCTCTCAGGGCCTCTCCATGTGGCCTGTCCACATAAGCTAGTTTTGGCCTTCCTCATGATGCTGCATGGAGCCCTCAAGACAGTTGAATTGCTTACATGGCAGCTCAGGGCTCCAAGAAAGCATCCAAAAGAACCAGGAAGACACTGTGTCACCTTTTATGACCTAGCCTCAGAAGTCATATTTCATCACTTCTCCTTGCAATGCCGAAGTTACATGTAGTTACAAGCTACCCAGATTTAAGGGAAGGCAATATAGACTGTGCTTCTTAGTGGGAGAAGTGTCACTAATACTTCATAAGAAGAACATGTGGGATGGGAGATACTGTTGCAGTTATCCTTGGAAAATACAATCTGTCACACTTGGCATTTGTAGTTCTTTACATATTGTTTATTTATGCATCGTATTTAAACAAAATGTGTTTTGATAAGCAATTTGTTTTCATAGAAAAGACACAATTAAGTGAGTAGATATGTTTTCTTGCACTCATCCAGGACTATAGAAAACCTGCTTAGAGTAAGAAGATGCAACAAAAACCCACCATCCACAATTCTCCAAACTTATTTGGTCATGGAACCCTGTTGATAGCAGTTCTATCCACATTTCGTGAAATAGTATTCCATGGAATATAGTTTGAAAAATTCTTCTACAAACCAACAGTAACAACTTTTTCTAGAGATTTACAATTTAAAAAATTACAAATGATCCATTTTAGTATATCAACATATCTGCTAACACACTTCTAGTCAAAAATGATAAGAAATGCTCTTTCTTCTGTGTTAGCATTATGTGTAGATATGTTGCTTCGTTTTGGTTGAGATTTATTGTTGGAGACTATATCTGCCATTGATAAAAGGACTTTCTAATTGAATTTCATATCTTTAGTGTTAAACATAGTTTAGCATACGATATCAATTGGCATCTCCAGTGAAGGAAAAAGAGTGAAGATTCATTGCTAAACATCTAACAAGATATCACCGTAGTGCGTGCATGATTCATTCTATTTCACTCCATTTCATAAATGATGGGCATATCTCCCATCATCCAAAACCTCGGAAATTATAGTTTTATGATAACTTAATCACAGATTATAGATCACAACACTTAAAATACAGCAAGTGAATACATCATTTACTATTCTAGGCCAAGTTAAGCTAGAGAATAATTTCAAATGTTTTAATTGATATCCGCAATGTATTTTTGTACGATTAGAGTTTTAAATGAGAGCCAAGAGCAATGATGACCTTTAAATATCCTATTCATTTTAAGACTGCAGTAGATGATTTTAAGCCAATTAATTATAAGCATTATAAGTAAATGAGTTATTAGCATTTATGAATTCTATAACAGCCAATTTGTTCCTGTTCCCAAACGCTAGAAGTGCCTATTTTATAATTTCTTGGAGATGTAACCATAGGAACTAAGTGGTTGCCAACATAAACTTTTGTAATTAATGAGGATGTTTTCACCTTTTTGAATCATTTTGAAATGTATACAGAGCCCAGGTAACATATTCCAAGGACTACAGTTCTGTTCAAAGTTAAAAAGTTGTCTTACAGTTCTTCATTCTCTTGGGTTCGTTTATTCAACAAGCATTTACTGAGTAGTTGTTTTGTGCCAGGTACTGTGTTAGACAACATGAGGGATAAAACAGGAATAAAACACTGCCATTACCATCTAGGAGCTTAAAATATAGGAGAAGTACAACATTTACCCAGGTTAGTGTGCTATCAACAAGAATGTGTAAAGTATCATAAGAGAGGAACAAACCAAGTTGTTTCCTTGCAAAAATAATTGTTGCACAAGGGAGGCTTATGGTATATGTGTATACATATAAAAAATACTAAAATAAAAATTTATATATAGACATACATATCATATATATGTCATATATATCATATATATGTCATATATCATGTCATATATATGTCTATATATGGCATGATGTATATGATATGTGTGTCTATATATGATATAATATATGATATATATCCCCCAGGGGTGAGTATGCTATATACTTATACATTGCATAGAAGGAAAGAAGGCAAGTAGAAGAGGCAGAGAAAGAAATAGAATGAGTCTAACATCTTTCCAGAGTCAGGGAAATGAATGAAATCCAATAGAACTTGAGAATCCTTTCTCACCAACCACTACTACTGCCTGAAAGACATGACTCCATAATCTCCATGATTTAATGAAGTCAATTACAGCAACAGATTGGTTGTTAATGTTATAATTTTAATTATGTTAACAGTACTTGTCCGTGTAAAAGACTATCTATCCAAAACACTGATTCAATCATGCTGCTGTATTTCTGCCAAATAAGCACAGTCTTGGTGCTTCCCTAAATCTCTAGATCTTGCAAATGAACGGCAGAGCTTTCAGAGGAGAAAGTCAGGACATTGACACACTAGACTTCACTAGGTCTTCCATGGTGTTGGCAGATGGAGTTAACTCACATCATGGACCTTATACTTCCTGTAATTGAATGCATGTATTCTGAAAGACATTTTGTCTTGAGTTTCATTATAACATAAGAGATACATTCCTTGGAAAAGACAAAATGAAACCAAATAAAATATAAGGGTCACAAAGGAGAATAAAGAATCACATTCTACATGATTTGAAACTGTATATTTAAGGAGAAAATGCTAAGTTTCTGACAAAATGCTAATACTATTAAACTATGGCACTTAAGTTTATTCATAGTCAACAAAAACTTTAGAATTTCTAGAAGTATAAAACAGAAACCTGACAGCTTCATTAAATCCGCTAGGAAAAATATGTAACCAACTCGTGTCAACAGGCTCTTCTTTTTCAAGTTCCAAGGGTCAATGAGTGTGGATTTTGGAGTCATGTTTCCTACCACTTTGTGGATGCTACTAGCTCATTTCTAAATATAAACCCTGGACAAAACAGAGAAGAGAATAGGAGAACGTGAAAGAGGCAAGGAACCAGCAGAATGAGCAATCCATAAATATAAAGAAAAGGATAATTCTTGTAATGAGTAAGTATTAAATGGGTAATGGAAAAGGGTAGAGGAGTGGTGTAAGGATTTAAAGAGACATGATAAAGGGAAGAGTAAATTCTATAAATTATCAGCACAGTATACAACATATTTTCTCAAGTTCTGAATTTAAGATATTTTAAAGTTCTGATTTTTCTTTATCAAAGTTTCATTTAGCAGCATACCTTTTCCTCTCTCAAATGCAAGGTTTCTCATTTGCTAAATGCTATAGTCCTCTAGGCTTCTTCTCTGCAGAAACTTGTTTCATGAATCAAGGAAGGGAGATGTCTAAATGTTCTTTAGTGGTTGCTTCTTCTCCCATCACTGCATTCCTCTCTGTCGTTGACTTTGCTAGTGGTTCAAATAGTCCTATAACGTTGCCCCTTCTATTGATTTAATCAACACATAAGCTTGTGAGCTTTTCTTTAAAGAGGTTTGACCTAATCTTTACCTGAGGCATAAACTTCTGTCTCTGACAAGGTGAGCACCATTCGCGCCTGTGCGGAAGTGAGATCGGTATCCTTGCAGAAGCTAGGCCCTTTGGGTGTTCCTTTTTAGGTGAGACTTCAGACAGCAGGTGAACCAATAGGCACAGAGGTTTTCACGTCATCTTTTAAAATGAGCCAGAAAACATTTCCCCAAGTTTTGAGACTTCATCTAAGTTTACCATTTTGTCATTCAGGAGGCTCCCTGAAATGACAGAGAACAGTGCTTGACAACTGGCTAAGGGCTGACATTGGTTTCAGAATGACTCGTGCTCAAAGAAAACCAAAATGCTGGGCTTCCTCTGCCTCCTCTCTTCTCCATCTGGAGTTTGCAGTGGTTTAATTTCCCAGATCAGGCTAAATGCAAGCACTAAATAGAAGTTATAATCAAACCTTAAGGGTGGTTTCTTGCAGCAAAGGGCTTATATTCACAACTGAGCCATTTTTATTCTTGTCTTGAACCTACACTCCCTAAATAGCCTAAAAAGGCACCAAGAAAATATTCAGATAAAGAGTGTCTAGAAGGAAGGAGGGAAGTACAGGCAGAGAGAAAAACCAACAAATTCTGAGCTTTAGTTGAATATCTTATTCATGATTAAGAATACTTTGATTTTAATAACCTCAACCTGTGCTGCAATGTCTCTTTTTACTGAAATAAACTTCTTATATTAGAACAGTTTTGGATTTACAGAATTGTCAGAGTTGTTACAAAGTTCCTGAGTACCCCACACCCTGTTTTGCCTATTTTAACATTTTACATTAGTAGCATATATGTGCTCCAATTAATGAACCAATATTGATACATTATTATTAACTAAAGTTCATATTTTATGCAGATTTCCTTAGTTTTTACCTACTGTTCATTTTCTGTTCCAGATTCCTTTGAGATGGTACACTACATTTAGTTGTCACATCTCCTTGGGCTTCTCTTGGCTGTGACAGTTTCTCAGACTTTCCTTGGTTTTGAAGACCTTGACACTCCTGAAGAGTATTGGTCAGGCATTTTGTAGAATTTCCCTCAATTTGCGTTTTTCTGATGTTTTCCTCATGATTAGGTTAAGGTTATGGGTTTAAGGGAGGATGATCACAGAGGTAAACTATTCTCCTCACGTCATATCAAATGTACACGCTCTCCACATGTATTATCACTGACGATGTTAACCTTGATCATCTGTCATGTTTCTCCATTGTCAATCTACTATTCCCCCGCCCCTTCACACTCTACTTTTTGAAAGGAGCTCACTATGCACAAATTCCACTATGCTTCACCTCCTTGAGAACAGAGTATCTACATAAATCTCTCATGGAGGAGATCTGTCTATCTATCCTTCCCCATCTATTTCCTTATTCAATCATTTATTTATATTAATATGAATTCATGGATATTTATTTTTAACAATTTGTGTTATAATCCAATGCTACTTTATTTTGTTGCACAAATTGTTCCAGCTTTGGACATTGGGAGCTCTTGCACTTGGCTTCTCTGTCCTTTGACATATCCCCATCATCATTTATTGTTTTCTTTGTTTGGTTTTGTTTAAGGACTGCCTTATTTTCTGGCACTAGAAGATGCTCTGGCACTAAATGATGTATATTTCCTGCCCCAGTCCTAGAATCAGGCATTTCTCCAAGTATTCTTGGTTCCTTTTATTGGAGAATGCTATTAGAAACAAAGCTCTGGGTGTTAGGCATACTCATTGCTACTGGGGTGTCATTTATTTTAGACCTTCTCAGTTGAAACAGCAATAAAAGTTATGTGTGCATGCTAACCCATGTAAATACACAGATCTATAAATATTTCTACATGTATCTATCTTCACCTATATTAAGGCAAAAATGAGTTTATATCGATATCTCCAACTCTAATCAATTACTATACGGATCATTCTAGTCCCCTTCCCTTGCTTATCTGCAACCTCACGCTCCAACAAGAAACCTGTCTACTTCCATCTGCCATCCGTTTACTTAAGTGTTCATTTCCAGTATACAGTTATAGTGGTTTCAAAACTGTTAACCCGCACCCTCATGGGAAATATCTTTATCAAGTAGAGTACAGTGCTTATGTACAGTTCCTTTTGACTTTATTCTTACAGAGTCTACTCATTTCCAAAGATATTTAGATCATCTTATTCCCCCACCCCTTTATAGAGGTTATTTCATGCATTTTTAATACAGATTCTTGTGTTACATTCTGTATTTCATCCTGGGATCCTCTAACTTCCTAATAGACTTTTCTAGGCTTGCATACACTAAGGTTTACTCTTTGTACCGTCAAGTTTTATGGGTTTTGACAAATATGTAATGTATCCACCATTACAGTGTCATATGGAATAGTTTCAGTGCCCTAAAACATCCCCTCTGCTTCACCAGTTTAACACCCAAACCGTTGGCAATCACTGATATATTTACCGTCTCTATAGTTTTGCCTTTTCCAAAATGTCATATAAATGAAATTATATAGTAAACAGCCTTTTCAGATTGCCCTCTATCACTTAAGAATATATATATAAGATTCATCTATGTCTTTGTATGGCTTGAGAACTCACGGTTTTGTTGGCGATTTTTTTGCTGAATGTATTCTTTTCTGTGAATGTGCCCCAGTTTGTCTATCCATTTACCTATTGAAGGACATCTTGGTTGCTTCTAGTTTTTAGTGACTACTAATAAAGCTGCTATAAACATTTGTGTACAGGTGTTGTGTGGGCATAAGTTTTCAAAGCAGTCAGGTAAATATCTGGAAGCGTAATTGCTGGATTTTACGGTAAGACTATATTCTGCTTTGCAAGAAACCCCCAAACTGTCTTCTAAACTGGCTGTAGTATTTTGCATTCCCACCATCAATGAATAAATGAGAGTCGTTGTTGCTCTGCATCCTTGCCAGCAATTTGTATTGACAGTTTTGGTTTATTGCCAATCTAATACATGTGCGCAACGTCTCTTTGAACGTACCTCACTGAGCAAATGGTTTCCATTCTTTCCTTGCAGGAAATCACACTATATTACTGATCTGGATGCATGCATGAATGGAGAAGAGAAAGAATCTACTCAAAAATTATTTGGCAGTTTTCGTATAAACAACATGATAGCAATGATTTCCCAGGTAGTAATGGGCCTTGTGCAAATGTTTTCAGAGCAGTTCATTTCCCCTTGAAATTTCCTTCAGAGGCACATAGGTGATTTTAGGGGCGTAAAGACCCCTTGACATTCTGTAACGATCCCATTCTACTACCATTATGATAGGCACAGGCTGGAACGTTGGACATAAGTTTTCTTTTTCCTTGTGATTAATCAGTTTCACTGCATCAACTCATATAAGCATACGAAGATTTACCAAGACACTTCTCAATATCCTTTTAACTTCTATCCTTCAGCTCTTTGTCAAACATTGAACTGCTGCGGAAGTTGCAAACCTCAGAAAGCATAAGTATGAAGAATGCGGCAGGAGAAGAGGTCTGTGATATGCTTTAGACGTGAGACAGCACATTTTGCAGGGATGGGCATTGGTCTTACTTCTCTGCTGAATTCGCCGACGTGAGAGGACCCTCAGGGAAATTACAGTCAAGTGAAAACAAAGTAAAATCAACTGAGAAGAGGAAAGTTGGTAGGTTGGGGAAAAAACTTCCATTCAGAACAGAATGGTAAATTTCATGTTTCTCTCTCCACCTCCACCACACAGCTGTAACTTCAAACTCCTAGTTGTTCTGTTTCTATGATTTCTCCCTCCAGTCTGTTTTCATCCTATAAGCTACTGCTAGTAAAGTCATGTCATTTTTCTACTCACTCTTACTAGCTCTCTATTGCCTTCAGGACCAACTTCAATCTCTGGGTCTTTCCTCCAAAACTCACTACAATCTAGCCTTAAACTATTTCTACAGTCTTTATCTCCTACATTTCTCCCACTCATTCACCACCTCAAACTCTAAACAGAATGGACAAATCACTTGAAATACACCCTGTCCTTTCCCACGCCTTTATGTACCATGTTATTCTCACTTCACATGCCTTCCATTCCTTCCCCAATTTCCAAATGCTTATTCCCACCCATCCTTCTGGAGTAGTTCATATGCCATTTATTCTCTGATGTCTTCTTTGACTCTCCCAATAAGAAGGAACTAATTCCTTCAAATTCTCCTCACAGTTTATGTTTATTATCCTTTTCTCACAGCACTTTACTACCCATTCTGTATTAGTGTTCTTTAAACATAATACTGTTTTTAATCATTTCCTGAGTTTACTAAGCAATTTTCTCTCTTTCTCATCCCCCTGATCCCCAGGGTCATGTGCCTACTTGCTCAGCCAGAAGTAGAAGGACAGGAAATGTGGGCTGGTGATCAGCCATTGCCTAATAAGTTACCACCCTTGCATCGTGAACACTGCCTAGGCGTCTTCCCTATTCTGACTCAGCCAATCAACCCAAATAATTGAGAGTTGGCTGATATATTATTTTAACCCTAATTTTGGGAAAGAATCTTGACCTTGTTTTCAGTTCCCTGACTCTAGTAGGTGGAATTGATTGTTTTTATGTATCTTATCTTCACAAACTTCCCAGAATAACTTCACATAGCACCTGTACAACAAAAAAGAAATATTCTTTGAAAGAAGAAATCCCTGCTACTTACTCTATAGCATCCATTCAAATATGTGTTTATATTTGTCAATCAATTTAATAGGAATAAAGGCCTTAATTAAAGCCATTATTCTTTGAAGATGGAATTCCAGGAACTAACTGGTAGAAAAGGGGAAGATCTGGGGGATGCCAGCCTTTTTGGCACACTAAAATAATACCACCTATAATTGTCATTCAATATATTTTTCTTGAATGTAAAACATATCTAGTTTGCCTCTCTATGGCCTGGGCTGTCTTTGAGATTGGAAATCCAGAGTTTCCCTTGCTTGAACTGCTGGCTCAGCAGTATTGAGGGGACTTTTCTCAAAGGAAAGTCAAGACTATCTGTGCATGAGATCTTCTTCCTGGCTTATTTACAATACCCTCTCTGGCCCTACTAGGATCAAACATTCTGAGAACTACATAGGGAGTGCCAAACTAATTTGGGCCACATAAGATGGTTTGAAAGTATTTTATTCCTAAATTAAGGGCTGAACCCCACACTTGAACTCACTCCCCCTTCCCACACTTCCCATTCTGCATTTTGTTCTCTGGCCGCAGACTTTCAACTCCTTTTCCTGTCAAGATTATGAACTAGTAAATTTGAAGTAAAGTCCATGAAAATATACTCTAACAAGCTTTCCAAGTGATTCTGACATATTATGAAGTTTAGCAATCATTGATCTACTGGAACATTCTCATTTGACAGATGAGGAAACTGGGACCCAAAGCAGGGCAGTGACTTGCCTAAAGAAGCAGAGTAAGAACTAAACTCTTTGCTCTCAGTATGTAGTCATGTGGCACTTAACAGCAAAGATACGTTCTGAGAAATGCGCCATTAGGAGATTTCGTTGTGCAAACATCCTAGAGTATCCTTACACAGACCTAGATGGTATAGCCTATTACACACCTAGCCTAGATACTATTAATCTTATGGGACCACCATCATATATGTGGTCTGTTGTTGACCAAAATATCACTATGCCTCACATGACTGTAGTGCTCTTTTGACCTAAGACACCACTACCAATGTATACATCTAGTGGTGATATTAAAAATAATCAATCAGTGGGCTGACCCAGTGGTACAGCTGTTAAGTGCGCACGTTCTGCTTCGGTGGCCTGGGGTTCGCCGGTTCGGATCCCAGGTGTGGACATGGCACTGCTTGGCAAGCCATGCTGTGGTAGGCGTCCCACATGTAAAGCAGAGGAAGATGGGCACGGATGTTAGCTCAGGGCCAGTCTTCCTCAGCAAAAAGAGGAGGATTGGCAGCAGTTAGTTCAGGGCTAATCTTCCTCAAAAAAAATAAATAAATAAAAAATAAGCAATCAGTAAGGAACAAGCATCAATCCATCAGAAGGGACCTAAACAATTAGAACAGATGCCTGACCAATCTGAATGAATACCTGCCATGAAAATCTGATATGGCTCTACTGTCATATAACTGGGTGAACATCAACTCTAAATATTGCTTGAGATGATTAAATTTGTACTAATTAATTGGTGCTAACGATAAGAACTTGAATGAGAATTAGATTTCAGCTCAAAATAAGGAAGATCTTTCTAATAAGGAAATCTGTCCAATATCTTAATGGATTACTTTACTAAGCAATGAGATACCCATTATTAAAATCATTCCAGCTGCATGCGTACCTGATAGGTGTCAGAAATGCTACAGAAAAGATATTTGTACTGACTGGGATATTGAAATTGATAGCATCTATGATCTCTTTCAACTAGAAAATTTTATAAAATAATATAAAACAACTTTCAGCTAGCATAATTTTTTTTTATTCTCCTAGGTGTTTCAGGGTCCTGTGGCTGTAACTACAGCATACACTGTATTTCCTTCAATTATGTTTTATTTCTTGCTGAAATCACAGCACTGTGTTAGCAAATCAGAATCATTTAGTCATGTGTCTATGTTGAATTAAATTAAAAAATATATCCAGTAAAAACGAATGGGATCAAAGAATGATAACAGCCTATAACTAGTATATAAATACTGGAACATAAGCAGTCAGAAGCTGTGGTTTGGAAAGATATCCTGTGTTCATGGATCAGAAGAATTAATATTGTTAAAATGTCCATATAACTCAAAGCCATTTATAGATTCAATGCAAACTCAGTCAAGATTCCAATGGGATTTTTCTACAGAAATAGAAAAAACAATCCTAAAATTCATAAGGAGCCACGAAAGATGCCAAATGGCCAAGGCAATCTTGAGAAAGGACAGAGCTGGAGGCATCACAATTCCTACACTCAAATTATATTACAAAGCTATATAATCAAAATAGTACCGCACTGGCATAAAATCAGACACATAGACAAGTGGAACAGAGTCAAGAGTCCAGAAATAAACCCATGCATAGACGGTCAACTAATATTTGACATGGGGGCCAAGAATACTCAACAGGGAAAAGATAGTCTTCTCAATAAATAGTGTTGGGAAAACTGGATATTCACATGCAAAAGAATGAAACTGGACCTCAATCTCACACCACTCACAAAAATTAACTTGAAATGGATCAAAGACTTAAATGTAAGACCTGAAACCATAAAACTCCTAGAAAAAATCGTAGGGAGAAATCTCTTTGATATTAGCCTTGGTGATGATTTTTTCAGATATGACACCAAAAGCACAAGGAACAAAACAAAAATAAACAGGTGGGATTATATCAAATAAAAAAGCTTCTACACAGCAGAAGAAATGCTGAACAAAATGAAAAGACAGCCTATGGAATGGAAAAAAGTATTTGCAAACCACTATCTGACAAAGGGTTAACATACAAAATATATAAGAAACTCAAACAACTCAATAGTAAAAAGCAAATAACTTATTAAAAAATGAGCAAAGGACCTGAATAGACATTTTTCCAAAGAAGGTATTCAAACGGCCAACAGGTGTATTAAAAAGTGCTCAAGGTCACTAATCATCAGGGAAATGCAAATCAAAACCACAAGGGGCTATCACCTCACACCTGCTAGGATGGCTATCATCAAAAACACAAGAGATAACAAGTTCTGGCAAGGATGCAGAGAAAAGGGAGCCCTGGTGCACTGTTGGTGGGAATGTAAATTGGTACAGACACTGTGGAAACCAGTATGGAGGTTCTTCAAAAAATGAAAAATAGGACTACCATATGATCCAGCAATTCCACTTCTGGACGTATATCCAAGAGAAATGAAATCAGGATCTCCAAGAATTATCTGCCCTCCTATGTTCACTGCAGTATTATTCACAATAACCAAGATATGGAAACAGCCTAAGCATCTGTTGATAGATGAATAGATAAAGAAGATGTGACATATATATGAGATATATATATATATATATATATTTTGTATATATAAAATGGAATCTTATTTAACCATGAGAAAGAGGGCAATCCTGCCCTTTGGAACAACATGAATGAACTTGGAGGGCATCATGCTAAGTGAAATAAGTCAGACCGAGAAAGACAAATGCTGTATGATCATACTTATATGTGGAACCTAAAAAACCAAACTTGTAGAAACAGAGTGTAGAAGGGTGGTTGCCAGGGGCTGAGGGATTGGGAAAATGAGATGTTGGTCAAAGGGCACAAACTTCCAGTTATAAAATGAATAAGTTCAGGAGATCTAATGTGCAGCATGATGACTATAGTCACCATGCTATACAGTACAGTTTCAACTGTATTGTATGCTTGAAAGTTGCTAAGAGAGTAAATCTTAAAAGTTCTCACTACACACACACACATATACACACAAAAGTAACTGTGTGGTGATAGATGTGTTAACTAAGGTTATTGTGGTAATCATTTCACAACATATATGTATGTCAAATCATCACATTGTACACCTTAAACTTACAGAAGGTTTTATGTCAATTGTATCTCAGTAAAGCTGGGGAAAAAAGAACTTATGGTTTTATTTAGCTCCATCAGTTGCTTGTTAATCCAAAGCTAATTTCTTTCTCTATTTCTTCAGTCTCAAGTATTTGGGTAGAAATTTGCTTTTCAATCACTGTATCAAACTTTCGTAGTACTGATGTGGCCAAAGAGAAATTGTCCAGAATTACATTTTCCTTTAAAAATGCACTGGTTTTCCAGTTAAAGATGTGGAATAAATTCAATAGCTTTTCATTATTATGTCAAGTCACTTAAATATCTCTATTTTAAAAGCTATGAGTTAAAATTACAAGCCTTCAGACCTAATAAAAAAGGTTTTTAAAAGCACTTAATTGTTAGACTTCCAAAGTCCTTACAATAAACATTTGGAATAGAATATAGGATATAAGAGGAATGGCCAAGGAATCAGGGACCAAGATTTTAATCCTGGCTCTGACATTAATCCTTGTGTGACCTTGGGCGAGCCCTGTAACCTCTGGGTGATGCATTTCCTAATCTGCCAATTTAACTGTTGGACTGGGTGATCTTTATCATCTCTCTAAACTTAGAGTAATTTTTAAATGCAAAAACAAAAATTATATGATACATAAGAGAGGAAACTACATCATTAGCTTTTCATTTTTAACTTCTATAACTGTACATTAAAAAAAAATCAAACCTGAATAGACTACTCAACTTTTTCCTACTAGGAAAATTCTACTAGATTTTTTATTAGTAATAATAGCCTTATTCAGCCACTGATATTTTTGCACCCTCTGTCAAAGTATTTACTTACAGTCATTTCAGATTAAAGTTGACAGCTACTTAATTTCTAAAGTTCAGAAAGATGGAAAGTTCCATAGAGCGTAAAGTTGTCTCATACTAACATTGGTTTCTTATGGTATTAAATAACGTTTGTAAAATCTACTTAGTTTTAAAATTGAATGCTATATTTCAGTGATACAAACATGGCTCATGTAAACTCCCCAAAGTCTAAAGGTTCTGTAGCAATTTTTCCTAATAAGTCTGTTAGCTTAGTAACAAAGCGGTCAGGCTTTGGAGTCAGACAAACCTAGGTACGAATCCGTGCCACACCAATTTTTAACTTTATGTCCTTCGATAAATTACTTTACATGTCTAAGATCAGTTTCCTCATTTGTAAAAGAAGAATAATATTAGCATTTACTTATTAAACTTCTGAGAATCAAATACCATAATGCACGTAAAGTTCTTGATATAGTAAACACTGAAAAAATAGTAAACATTGTTCTTGTTGTTAGCAACAGCAGCAGCTGTGACTCAAGGAAGAGCATGCCTTAGCAGGGATGTCTGTCTAATCCAAGAAGCTTTACCTTTTCTTTACCCGCACACCTGGAGGTCACAAAATGTGGTTCTAGCAGTTCCCGCAGGCCACTGTGCGCCTATCTTTGATGGGGTTGTGGCATCTGAGGCGGCCAGATAATTCCACTGCTTCCATTCATCACAGCTCAGAAGACAGCAACCAGTCTGCTGCTTAGAAGGTGTCTTAAATCACCTATTACAAAATTATAAGGAATAACCACACACACAAAAAAAAAACTGAAAGAGGAATGGGCACAGCAAGCCATCTGAAGGTCCAGGATCCGAACTGGCAAACCCCAAGCCGCCTAAGTGGAGCATGCAAACCTAACCACTCGGCCACGTGACCAACCCGATAACATATTTATTTTTTGCTATCAATAAAATGGGAGAAATGTGTGGGAAAAAATTTCTGATCTTCATTTTTCCAAGAAGAACCAATATGTAAAAAGAAATAATATTGTATATAGGAGTAAAAAGTTCATAATCAGTTTCTCTTAAATCAATTCTAGAAATATCACTTTATGTGACATATTTAAATATTGGATCTATCTTTTCAATATAGTTCACAATAAATTCACTTGAATATTGTAGTTAGTTTTTATTCATTTGTATATTTAAAATCAATTATATAACTTCTAAATGAATATAAAAGAACTTTGCAAACTGTAAAGTATGATATAAAAGTAAGTTATTAATGACAGTAAAATGAATGCAAATTGAGTTTTTCTTTTACTTTTCAATCACATTATATTCTTATAATTATTTCTTGAGATATTCTGCATTAAGTAAATAAAATGGTTTGTAACAGTCCTGCTATCTATCACTAAAACTTCCATCTCAGTGTTGCTATGTTTGTACTCTAATTACACTCTTTATAATCAAACTATTTCTTCAACCGCTTCTCTCTTTTACCCTGTATGTAATGATGTTGACGTACCATATACATTGGTCTAGTTTGCGTTCTCTTCTTTATTATCACTCCAAAACAGGAAAGGAAAGTTATGCAAGCATCTGGGTTCAATGCATCTCTGGATATATTTGTTAAGTTTGTACTTTCTCAACACCATTTGCTAAGAATTAGTGATTCCCTGAGATTTATACAAGAATCATGGGTCAGTGTAACTGGAATTGAAATTCCTTATCATTTTCCCCCTCTTTCAGCAATTGCTTTCTGCTGAGAAGCAAAAATAACCATCTGAAAATCACCGAGAGGCATGGTTTGCATCTAAGGTTTCCATCCTTTTCAGGTTTTAAAAGCAATATTAAAAATTTTACCTCACACTAAAACTTTATTGTTCAGAGAAAATGTAACATATATTTTATCTACAACTCATTTGACCTTCCTCTTGAGTTCCCCACTTGCTGGTTTGTCGAGGTAAGAATTAACTTAATGTCCAATCCGGTTTAAACCTTAGTCTGTTCTAAGAAATTAAGCAGTCTGTCTAGGGGGTGTTCAGTTTGTCTTGGTAAAACAGCTTAGTCTCCAGGACGGCTTCCTCCCCATCCCTGCTTCCCTCCTAGGTTGCAGTATGGGGGAGAGGATGTGGCTTATGTGGCCTTGTGGCAGAGGGAATGTGGGAACCCTTGATTGTTAGTTCCCTGACCTCCTCTGGTCTCTGTGGAGATATCCCCTGCCCACCTCCTTGCACATTGCTGTGCTGTCATTCAGAGCCAAAGATGTGGGTAGTGTAACTCATCATTCCCATCTCTCTCGGCTTTATCAGAGCTAGTGCCTTTCTTGATGAAGCCAAAGTCACCTTAACGTGCACTAGCAGTTTACCCCTCATTCTCTCCAGGTCCCCCATTGAGCTAACTGGCCCAGTAGTCCAGGCCCAGCCTTTGCTGCCGGGTCACCTTTTCCTGCCTTGGAGGGTCGACGGGAAGTACCACTGACCCTTAATCTAGTATCTAAGTCAGACAAGAATAGGATAACTCGGTGAAGCCAAACCCTAGGAGTTCCGTTTGCGCAGCTAAACTGATATGGCAGTATCCCAGCTTAATGCAGGGTTAGTCCGAGAGGGTATTGCTTTCCAGAAGCCTCAGTGGGGAACGAAGAGGAAGAAACCCCTCTGCCCTCAGGGGTATCCTCACTATTTTAATACACTAATTGGAACCTATAATTTGGCTGCCATTTATTTAGTACATACCATTGATCTCCTTGTCATAATTCCCCTGGGCCAGAAAAATGCAAATCTTTCCTTCTTCTTCACGTATGCATATTCCCTCTGTATAACTCCGTCCCAGCTTGCCCCTGATATACTAAAAGAGGGAGAGGGGAAATTTACAAAACAACTGCTTGGATCACAAGGCTTTTTTAGCCTGCACAATCAGATCTTTTTTTAAAATTTTGATTAACTATTTTCTTTCTTTTTAAACTTGCATTTTAAAAAAAGAATAAGCACTAAGTATATAATTTCCAAATCAATAAGAGAAAAACATTTGCCAGTCAAAAAGAATGCAGCAAAAGAAGGTTACAGAAACTAGAGGAAAAATAGGAATAAAGAGCAGAAAATAAGGGGCCGGCCTTGTGGCCAAGTGGTTAAGTTTGAGCACTCTGCTTTGGTGGCCTGGAGTTCACAGGTTCCAATCCTGGGCATGGACCTAGCACTGCTCATCAGGCCATGCTGTGGAGGCATCCCACACAGCACAACCAGAAATACCTACAACTAGAATATACAACTATGTACTGGGGGGGCTTTGGGGAGAAAAAAAAAACAGAAGAAGATTGGGAACAGATGTTAGTTCAGGGCCAATCTTCCTCACCAAAAAAAGCATGGACTCTGGTTCCAAAAAAAAGAGCAGAAAATAAGACAAGAGCAACCATTCAAATAAACAAGTAATCACATAAATGTAAAGTAATCTAAATCATCAATTAAAAGACAAAAATTCTAATATTGACTTTTTAAAGATACAGTTACATAATTTTATAAAAAGTAAACTTAAATATAAAAACACAGACATGTTGAAAATAGAAGGTCAGGAAAAATACACGAGGACAAAACAACTTAAAAATGTACTAAAAGTAATATCATATAAAATAGAATTTAGGAGAACACAGTGACAGCATGATGAAAAACACTTAAATTCACGAGGATTATATGAAACTTTAAAACCTGGGTGAATGTGGTAATCTATCCTCAAATATATAAAGAAAAAGTCGACAGAATTACATGTAGAGATGGACAAGTCCAGCATGATAAAATCTTTCTAACAAATCTATTTTGCTAATTGATAGGTGAAGTAGACAAAATAATAAGGCTTTGAAAGCTTTGATAAACTTAATCAAAAAATTGATTTAAAAGACATATATTTGTTTATTACCCAATTCTAGTAATTATAGAATCTGTATCCTTCTCAAGCATACAAGAATCATTTATGTGAAAGTAAAATAATCTCTAGGTATTAAAGCAAGCCTGAACATCTTTTAAAATAATCACCCATATAGACTATGTTCTCTTATTCTCCTGTAATTCTTTTTTCTTTTTTTTTGAGGAAGATTAGCCCTGAGTTAACATCTGCCACCAATCCTCCTCTTTTTGCTGAGGAAGACTGGCCCTGAGCTAACATCCGTGCCCATCCTCCTCTGCTTTATATGTGGGATGTCTGCCACAGTATGGCTTTGCCAAGTGGTGCCATGTCTGCACCGTGGATCTGAACTGGCAAATCCCGGGACACTGAAGTGGAATGTGTGCACATAACTGCTGCTCCACCAGGCCAGCCCCTCTCCTGTAATTATTTTTTAAATGAAATAACAAAAATTATTGAAGTCATAAACAACGTGCATAAGGATAGGGTTAACTTGTGGTTGGCCTCTGATAGTGCTAGGCTTATCCCTAGGGACACCTAGAAGTCTGTTACTGACCTTGGCCAAGGCAGGGATAAAATGTACTAGCTAGTGATTTAAAACGTATGAGCAATCAGATTTTGAAAGTCAAAGATGAATGTCCTCCTTCTTTGCATTCCTTTTGTAACATTTTGATTCTCATCTACGTCACCACCACTGCAGACACCTGTAGGTGTCTGGGTCAACTAAGGTGGGGATCTTGCACTGGGAAAGGCACATTAACAATCTTCACTATAAACGATTGCAAGGGCAGGAAGAAGGAATGACGTTCCTATTCCTATAAGAGGGCAGATAGAAATAGATACATATTTTCTTTTAACTAAGAGAGGTGAGATACAGCTAGTGTTATCCAACTCCGCCTCTGCATTCTACTTATCCCTCCAAAAACTGCAAACATTGGTAACCATTTAATTTTCCAGATCTACAAAGATAAAATTAATTTTGCTTAGAGACAGCTCCACTGCAGTATCAGCTGATGTTTAAAAGCAGGAAAAATAGGTGGGGAAAAAATTATATGGCTCATACATTTTCTTCGCCTCCTCCTCCTTCTGCTCCTTCTCTTCTTTCTCTAAGTGGAAAGGAGGAACTATTTGAAGAAGAAAATATACAAGCAAATACAATATTTAGGTGACAATTTATCAAATGATTTCTTGAACTTCTGCTAAATTATTTCTAAAAGTCAAAAGTTGGAATGACAGGTATTTTTTCACAGCTATTTATTGGTGTGTCAGATCTTCCTTTTATAGGAATACACAAGCTAAATTTAACTATTTGCCCCTCAGACACTTTCAGAAACACGCTAATGGTGCCTCACTAGTTAAAGGTGAAAATATCCAGCTACAAGTTAGCCAATTTAGGAGGTTCTATAACCTTTAATCACTGTATGGGAAATAATCTTACTATCTTGTATACAGCAAAAAGATGAAACTGTAAAAATAGGAGCATACCACATTCTAGTGCCAAGTTTCTAAGTCTATAATGATATAAACCTGGATTCCTACCTATATCACTTCCTAGCTGCCTTCTATGTCTGTATCTTTTTATGCCTCTGAGCTGAGTTGAATGGAGGCTGCCCTTAAAGGATTAACATTTGCAGAGGGCTCACAGGATCCTGGAGGTGACCCAGGTTCTAGGGAGAAAGAAAAGACCACATAGAGAAGATGGCATCTGGCCCTGGGGATCTTGCAATCTTGGCTCTGAGATACAGATGGACAGTCAAGACATTACAGCTCCTAGATGCAAGGGTTTTAAGCAAAAGCAAAAATGCATTGAAGATGGTGACATAGGAAGATCCTGAACTCACCTCCTCCTATGAACACACAAAATCTATAGTTACATATGCAACGATTTTTCTGAAAAACACTTAAAAACTAGCTGAGTGACTCCTACACATTGGACAAATGAAAGGGAAACCACATCAAAGTGGTAGGGGAGGCTGAGACACAATCTTGCCAAAACCACCATCCCGAGCGTGGCCACCCACAATGAAGAGGGAATTCAAAACACAGAGCTTCTCCCCGCTGAGCAAAGTATTTGAACCCACCATTGGATATTCCAACTTTTATTACTCACACCTGGGAGACGAGCCCCCAAAACATCAGACTTTGAAAACCAATGGGGTTTGTGTCCATGAGACCCACAAGGGTATAGCAAACTGAGAAATAGCTCTTAAAAGGCTTGTGTGCTCATACTCACCTGCCCCAGGGCCCAGCACAGAAATAGCTGATTAAGAGGTGCCCAGAGTTTATATGAAAGAAGCTCATTTGCTAATCTTAAAGCATCAGCCTGAGGGGCAGGCATCTATTTTGGCACATATCTAGGGGCCTGCTTGGATAACCTCCAGGGGTAGAGGCTGGTGGGTGCCATCTTTCAACTATCCCTCTGCTTTGCTCCAATTGGGAGGTGCCATCTTCTTTTCTGATAGGTACCATCTTCATGCTCTCCCTCTTCCTTGCTCTAGCCAGCAGACACCATGTTTTGCTCTCCTGCTGCTGCACTCCAGAGTTCTAGTATCTCCCAAAGGGTAGCTTTCACTTGCATCTGGTGCCCCATTTTTATGTCTTGTGCCCTGGTTTTTTCAGCTACTGCCCAGGGCATTTCCCTTGATCACCTGACTCTGGTGGCCAGGAATGGCTTGTGTTCCTAGGTCTCATGGGACTGTAACAATTAGAGAGAAAGTTCTTGGCTGGCTCCTACCCCCATGGCAGTGCACAGACAGCAGAATGAAACACACCTCCAGTCTTTCTGTGAAAGGGGTCTATTTGCTTGTCTTGTAGCTTCAGCCTGAGGGGCAGGGTTCAGGTTTGGCACACATCTAGAGGCTACGGAAGTATTCTAAGGGAATGTAGGCCAGTGGATGCCACCTTTGTGCTCTATTTCTACCTCACTACAGCTCACTGGTATCTCCCAGAAGGGAGCTTCTCCTTTCTCTGGCACCTGATTTGTGCAGCTACTGCCAGAGCACACCTCCAGATCCCCTTGCTCTGATGGCCAGTGGGCCTTATGCTTGCAGTCCCACAGGACTGTATATATCTGCAAACTTTAAAAGCTGATGCTTGAGGGTCTGGCTTCCAATCAGCTTGAATCTACATGCTGACTCAGATCTTCTCCTTTGGGACACTGACAGGTCTTAGCACAACCTCAACTACTGGGAGCTATTAAAAACGAAATAGGCTCCTTGGATAATCATAAAGGTTTGATAGGCAACCACGAACTAGGGTAGGGTTGAACAACAAGTTTCATCTCTTACACGAGACCACTCCTTCAAGATTGGAAGAGATGACTATTTCACCTAATGCATAGAAACCAACACAGAAAGTCAAACAAATGAAGAAACAAAAGGATATGTTCCAAATGAAAGAACAAGAGAAAACTTCAGGAAAAAAACCTTAATGAAATGGTGACAAGTAATTTGTAATGATGCTCACCAAACTCAGGAGAAGAATGGATGAACACAGTAGGAACTTCAACAAAGAGATAAGAAATATAAGAACATAGCAAATAGAAGTCACAAAGCTGGAACAATACAATAAGTGAACTGAAAACTACACTAGAGACATTCAACAGCAGACTAGATGAAGTAGAAGAAAGGATCAGTGAACTCAAAGACAGGGCAGTGGAACTCACCCAATCAGAGCAGTAAAAAGAAAAAAAAAATGGATGGAAAAAAGTGAAGACAGTTTAAGGGATTTATGAGACATGATTAAGCAGACTAACATTCCCATTATATGGGTCCCTGAAGGAGAAGGGAGAGAGAAAGGAACAGAAAACTCGTTCAAAGAAATAATGGCTGAAAATTTCCCTAACCTAGAGAAGGAAACAGACATCCAGATCCAGGAATCCCCAAGAGTTCAAATTTAGATGAACTCAAAGAGACTCACACCAAGCCACATTATAATTAAAATGTGAAAAGTTAAAGACAAGGAGAGAATGTTAAAAGCAGAAAGAGACACACCTTACATACAAGGGAACTCCCATAAGGCTCAGTAGATTTTTCAGCAAAAACTTTGCTGCCCAGAAAGGAGTAGCATGATATATTCAAAGTGCTGAAAGAAAAAAGCTTCCAACCAAACATACTCTACCTGGTAAAGTTATCTATCATTCAGAACTGGAGGAGAGATAAAGAATTTTGAGATAATCAAAACCTAAAGGGGTTCATCACCACTAAATTGGCCTTCAGGAAATGTTAAAGGGACTTCTTTAAGATGAAAAGAAAGGGTGCTGATTAGTAACAAAAAAAGTATGAAAGTATAAATCTCATTGGTAAAGGTAAATATGCAGTAAGGGTAATGGATTAATCACTTATAAGGCTTGTATGAAGGTTAAAAGACAAAAGTAGTAAAAATAACTGTAACTACAATAATTAAGAGAAATACAAGATAGAAAGATGTAAAATCTTTTTATCAAAACATCAAAAACATAAAACATGGGAGGGGAAAGAGTAAAAATGTAGAGCTTTAGAATACAGTCAAATTTAAGTTGTTTTCAACTTAAAATAGACTGTTATAAATATAAGTTGTTATTTGTAAGCCACATGGTAACGACAAAGTGAAAACCTATAGTAGATCCATAAAAGATAAAGAGAAAGGAATCTAAGCATACCACTAAAGAAAGTCATTAAATGACAAAGGAACAGAACAACAGAAGAAGAAAGGAAGAGAGAGGAACTGCAAAACAACCATAAAGCAATTAACAAAATGGCAATAAGTACATACATATCAACAATTACTTTTAAATGTAAATGGACTAAATTCTCCAATTGAAAGGCATAGAGTGGCTGAATGGATAAAAAAAACAAGACCCATCTATATGCTGCCTACCAGAGACTCACTTCAGATGTAAGGACACACACAGACTGAAAGTGAAGGGATGGAAAAAATATATTCCATGCAAATGGAAACCAAAAGAAATCTGAGGTGGGTACACTTATATCAGACAAACAGATTTTAAAACAAAGACTGTAATCAGAGACAAAGAAGGGCATGACATAATGATAAAGAGCTAAATGCAGCAAGAGGATACAACATTCATAAATATTTATGCAGTCAACATAGGAGCACCTCAATATGGAAAGCATGTATTAATAGACCTAAAGGAAGAAAAAGACAAGAGTACAGTAATAGTAGGGAAATTTAATACCCCACTTACATCAATTCATAGATCATCCAGACAGAAAATCAATAAGGAAACATCAGCCTAAAAAGACATGTTGGGCCAGATAGACTTAACACATATATATAAAACATTCCATCCAAAAGCAACAAAATACACATTCTTCTCAAGTGCACATGGAACATTCTCCAGAATAGATCATATGTTAGGCCACAAAACAAGTCTTAATAAATTGAAGAAGATAGAAATCATATGGAACATCTTTTCCAATCACAATGGTATAAACTAGAAATCAATTACAAGAAAACTGGAAAACTCACAAATATGTGGATCAGATTACACAACATGCTACTGAACAACCAATGGATCAAAGAGGAAATCAGAGGATAAATTTTAAAAAATGCCTTGAGACAAATGAAAATGGAAATACAATGTACCAAAGCTTATGAGATGTAACAAAAGCAGAGGGAAGTTCATAGCAATAAACACCTACATCAAGAAACAATAAAAATCCCAAATAAACAACCTAACATGACACCTCAAGGAAATAGAAAAGCAAGAACAAATGAAGCCCAAAGTTAGTATAAAGAAGGAAATAACAAAGATAAGAGTGGAAATCAATGAAATAGAGACTGATAAAACAATAGAAAAGATCAACAAAATTAAGAGCTGGTTCGTTGAAAAGATAAAGTTGACAGACCTTTAGCCAGACTCACCAAGATAAAAAGACACAGGATTCAAATAAACAAAATCAGAAATGAAAGACAAGATGTTACAACTGATACCACAGAAACACAAAGAATGATAAGAGACTACTATAAATAATTATATGCCAACAAATTGGACAACCTAGATGAAACTGATAAATTCCTAGAAACATATAACCTACTAAGACTGAATTCTTAAGAGAAAGAAAATCTGAAGAGAATAATGAGTAAGGAGATTGAATCAGTAATCAAAAACCTCCCAACAAACAAAAGTCCAGGACCAGACAGCTTCACTGGTGAATTCTACCAAAAATTCAAAGAATTAATACCAATTCTTCTCAAACTCTTCCAACAACTAGAAGAGGAGGGAACACTTCCAAACTTGTTTTATGAGGCTAGCATTACCCTGGTACCAAAACCAAAGATGCCACAATAAAAGAAAATTACAAGCCAATATCCCTGATGAACATAGATACAAAAATCCTCAACAAAATATTAGCAAACCAAATTCAGCAATATATTAAAAGCATTGTATACCATGATCAAGTGAAATTTGTTCCAGAGATGTAAGGATGTTTCAAGATCTGCAAATCAATCAATGTGATACACCACATTACAAAAGGAAGAATAAAAATCATATAATCATCTCAATAGATGCAGAAAAAGCATTTGACAAAATTTAACATCCATTTATGATAAAAGCTCTCAACAAAGTGAGTATAGAGGGAACATATCTCAACATAATAAAGGCTGTATACAATAAGCCCGCAGTTAACATCATACTCAATGGTGAAAAGCTGGAAAGCCTTTCCTCTAAGATCAGGAACAAGACAAGGATGCCCAGTCTCACCACTTTTACTCAACATGGTACTAGAAGTCCTAGCCAGAGCAATTAGGCAAGAAAAAGAAATAAAAGGCATCCAAATTGGAAAGGAAGAAGTAAAACAGTCACTACTTGCAAATGACACAATATCGTCTGTAAAAAACCTAACAACTCCACCAAAAAAGTTAGAATGAATAAACAAATTCAGTAAGGTGGCAGGTTACAATATCACTATACAAAACTGTTGTGTTTCTATACACTAATAACAAACTATCAGAAAGAGAAAATTAGGAAAACAATTCCATTTACAATTGCATCAAAAAGAATAAAATACCTAGGAGTAAACTTAACCAAGGAGGTGGAAGATCTGTACACTGAAAACGATAAGATATTAATGAAAGAAATTGAAGAAAACACAAATAAATGGAAAAGTATTTTGTGCTCATGATTAGAAGAATTAGTATTGTTAAAATGTCCTTACTGTCCAAAGCAATCTACAGATTCAATGTAAGCCCTATCAAAATTCCAATGGTATTTTTCACAGAAATAGAAAAAGCAATCCTAAAATGTGTATGGAACCACAAAAGATCTCCCATAGCTAAAGCAATATTGAGAAAGAAGAACGAAGCTGGAGGTATCACGCTCCCTGATTTCAAACTACACTACAAAGCTATAGTAATCAAAATAGTATGGTACTGCCATAAAAACAGACATATAGATCAATGGAAAAGAATAGAGAGCTAAGAAATAAACCCATGCATATATGGTCAATTAATTTATGACAAAGGAGCCAAGAATATACAATTGGTAAAGGACAGTCTCTTCAATAAATGGCGTCAGGAAAACTGGACAGCCACAAGAAAAAGAAGAAAACTGGACCACTATCTGACACTATACACAAAAATTAATTCAAAATAGATTAAGGACTTGAATGTAAGACCTGAAACCATAAAACTCCTAGAAGATAACATAGGTTGTAAGCACCTCGGCACCTGTCTTATCGATGACTTTTTATTTCTGACACCAAAAGCAAAGGCAACAAAAGCAAAAATAAATGAGTGGGACGACATTAAACTAAAAAGCTCCTGCGCAGCAGAGGAAACCCTCAACAAAATGAAAAGGGAACCTACTGAATGGGAGAAAATATTTGCAAATCATATATCTGATAAGGAGTTATTATCCAAAATATATAAAGAATGCATACATTTCAATAGGAAAAAAAACCCAAACAATTCAATTAAAAATTGAAAGATCTTGGGACTGGCCCCATGGCCTAGTGGTTACGTTCACGTGCTCTACTTCAGCGGCCCAGGGTTCCACCAGTTTGGATCCTGGGTGCGGACATGGCACCACTCATCAGACCATGCTGAGGTGGTGTCCCACGTAGCACAACCAGAGGCACTCACAACTAAAATCTACAACCATGTACTGGAGGGCTTTGGGGAGAAGAATTTTGAAAAAAAAGATTGGTAACAGCTGTTGGCTCAGGCGCCAATCTCTAAAAACAAAAAACCAAAAACTGAAAGATCTGAAAAAACGTTTGTCAAAGGAAGACATACAGATGACCAACAGATACATGAAAAGATGCTCAACATCACAAATCACCAGGGAAATGCAAATTGAAATCACAATGAGATATCACCTCACACCGTTAGAATGGCAGTTATCAAAAAGACAAGAGATAAGTGTTGGTGAGGATGTGAAGTAAGGGACTCTTGTGCACTGTCGGTGGGAATGGAAATTGATACAGCCACTATGGAAAACAGTATGGAGGTTCCTCAAAAAAATTAAAAATAGAACTACCATACGATCCAGCCATCCCATTTCTGGGTATATACACAAAGGAAATGAAAACAGGATATCAAAGAGATATGTGCACTCCAATGTTTATTTCATCCTTCTATACAGAAGTTTTTGGAACCATTACTAGAGGTAAGACTTGTGAAAAAGGAGTTGACAGTAAATGCTTTGGGCTGAAATTATCCTAGAAAGAACTAGCCCTAACTTTACTGGAGAGGACTGAAAAATAATATTCCCTTATGATCAGCATAAAAATTCCATACAGTATCTCAAATATCCAGGTATCTCTGTGACTATAGTATAAGACCTAAAATTAAGTTTCCATATAACGTATGCCTTGTCATCTGGGGAAAATTGGAAGGGCCTCGAATCACCCGGCTACAAGTTCCATTTCCCATTATGCTCCCACGGATAAAGTCCCCTAGCCAAACAATCCTTTTTACCAAGAGGACCAGGCACAGTGCCTGCTTATCCCTGAGTAGCAAGTTTCATTTCCCTGCCAGCCAGCAAAATTATTCAGACAAGTCAATCACATCCTCTCACAGGAACCAAGGGTCATACTATTCTCTTGTTACTGTAAAGCCTGCCCCTACAGCCCCTACTTGTTCACTGTGTTCTTGAGTGCAACTCTAGTGTGGCCCTGTGTAGCATGTTGTGAATATGTGACTAATAAAATGCTGTCAGTCTCATCTGTTGAGTGTCAGTGTCATGTGCTCAGCCATCCCCATAAACCTAGGGAAGGAATCCCTCCCTTACCACTGACGTGAATAAAATAATTGGCATCATGAACAAGGTGGCCCAACAATGACCAATGACACCTGCTCGGCTTTAACTGTTCTTGGCTAACTGGTCTTGTAGTGCTGCAAAGGCTGCCTGGGACAGAACTGCCAATTGGTGGCGGGCTTGCTCTTTGGCTTGCAGGGCATGCTGTTGTCTTTGTCATGTGTTGCCATATGTTACTACTCTAGTAAAGTGCTCTTGTCCCAAACACAAGATTTGTTAATTGCTTATGCCCCAGAGTGATGTGCCATTGAGTTCAGCCTGTGTTTGGCTTTAGTCTCTGAGGCTCCCACCTGTAATGGCAGCAACACAGTGTCCTAACCAGCTGGTGCTTGAGCCTCCCTTATCAAGCTTTGGGCTGGTGACCATCACTAGCTGCTTGAGACAGCCATATGGACATTGTTAGTGATCATATACTGCTGTGGTTGGCCCAGAGAAAGCCCTTTGCGAAGTTTGAGGGGAGAAAGGAGATCACCACCACAGGGACAATTAAGCACGGCACTTCAGTTGTCTAATAGTCATTATCGTTCAGGTAAAGGTAGCCACCTAGCTTGTCCCCTGTGCTACTCCTTTGCTGCTGTACAGTCTCCAGACTTCCAAGGCTATTGAGGTGCAAATCCATGGCAGCCTGTGGCCCAGGCACTAATGAGAAAAGAAAAGTGGGAGAAGAATTTTATCTCAGCCCTTCACAAAACACCAGAGGTAACTCGACCATTTTCCCAATGCAAAACTCCTGGCCAACGTGCCTCAGCTGTGCTTAGTGCTGCTGCTTATCAGGATGCCAAAGGGCTAGTCTTGCAATCACGATGTTTGATGGCCCCCAATGGTCCGTAGACAAAATGACCTTACCGAATGCGGTCTCTGACCTAGGGAGGTTGACCAGAGGAATCTGCGACTGCCTACAGGGTGGGGCACCACCCTCCTGCACCTTGCCCTATAACTACCCAGAAGCTCCACATCATGGACAGACAGACAGAAACTAAAAGCTTCAACTTTATGTGGCTAGAAATCCAAATTTGAGAGAATTTATCTAGAGTGAAAAGGAAGTACAAAAGGAAAGAGAGAAGGAAAAAGAAAGCAAGCCTGTTCAGCAAGGAAAAAGCAAGGTCTTAGCAGAAGGTGGCTTTGAGCCATTGACCTCAGGGTTATGAGCCCAGCACTCTTCTGCTGCACCACTCCGCTACCTGTGCCTATCCTGCAACAAAAATCCTGAATCAGAGTCATAGGCAAAAGCATCCATGGTGCTCCTATGGCACAACAAGGGTTAATTCTAACTCAACTTAAGCGTTGAGTCTTTAAACCGTCCAACCAGTGCCATGGAGGAGGCCCCTAACCTTGAATACACTGCTTTGAGGGTCTCTGCAGGAAGAAATTTATAAACAGGAGCAGGGGGAAGAGAACCTCTCAATCTTGTGGTATATCCAGCGACAAAGAAATGACAAAAAAGTGGTATAAAATAAAGAAACTTTGATTCTAGGAGAGGAAAAAAAAAAGAAATAAAAGTCCACAATTTGATCCAATTAGAAATCCAAAATTTACTGAAATAACGTATACAGCAAAAAGATAAAAGGGTACTGTTTGGCTTTTGCATCTCTAGAGCATAGGTTCTGAATTAACTTGAACGTCTGCTAAGTTGCACCAATTGGTAAGCATTCATGGACATCATCAATACTGGGGTTCAAATTAGAGCTATACCTAGGGATGCACTAAATTTAAACATGGTGCCCTTATAATCTTAGAGGAGTTACAGAATAGAAAATAGAGAACAAATAGATATACCTTAGCTAATCAGAACTATTGCCTAAATTTTCCATGGTCATAGCCTCCATTACCCTAAAATACCCTGTAGGAGCATGGATGCTTTGACCCAATGAGTAAAAAATAAAATTAAATAAAGTTATTGACACAAATTGGCTTGACAAAATGAGATCCCATGGACAACCCCCTTTCTTACCCCAGTTAAAATAGTTAACATGGCTCAAAGTAAACCAGGGTCTTCAAGGATTTAAACTTCTTATTTTATAAGACCTAGTGAGTGAAGGGGTGATTATCTCAACTGTTTCTCCATTTAACGTGGCCTGGTCTTAAAGCTGGAAAGAATGCATGGTGCCTCACAGTGGATTACCATAAACTTAAGGCCCCTATATGCAATGTTATTGTAATTACTGATCTGTCCAATCAGCAACTGGTGGATATGTTGCTATTATAGATCTGGATAATGTACTCTGTTCAGTGTCTGTTTCAACAGCCTCTCAACTATTATTTGGCCTCACTTCAGAAGGAACATAATGTACTTTTTCCAGGTACCCATAGGGTACCTCAGCAGCCTTGCCATCACACACAATCTTTGCAGGCGAGATCCTAACTGCATCTACCTTTCTCTAGGAGCACAGAGATGACATTACACTGATGACATCTTCCTCCAAGGAGATTTGTTTGACACATTTATTAAAGGCACACAAATACAAAGGAGCTCACAAAAAGGGGATAGACCATTGCCCCACGCATAGTGCAAGGCCCCCCAACCTCTGTTACATTCCTGAAAATTCGGTGGTAAACTGGGAGTTGCTCCATCTTTGACACTGTCAAGCAACAGCTATTGACTCTTCCAGCACCCACAATGTTAATACAAGTGCAACATCTTCTAGCCCTTTTTGAGTTCTGGAGACAACATATTCCTCATTTATGATTTTACTTTATCTCACTGTTGCTGTTACTTGTAAATGGGCCCAACTTAAATGAGGCCCTCTTCAACAAAAAGCTCTAGAGTCTATCCAAACTGAAATCAACAGGTACCCCTGCTAGTGCCCTTAGAGACTCCTTCACTGTACAGGCTTTAACAACCTCTCATACCTCCTGGAATCTGTGGACCACCTATGATGGCCACTCCTTTGCCATGGGCTTCTGATGCAATAAACTGTGCTTCTTAGCCCTGAATTATTCACAACTGGAATGGCAATTACTGGCCATGTACTGGGCTTTCCTGGAAATAGAAGTTTTTACAGACCCTGAGGCTATGACCCTATGTATCCAGCTGCCCATTATCCCTTGGGTAACGGATGCCCCACCCCCAGGGTCAGCACAGCTACTGAGACCTCCTTGCTACAGGGTGGAGCCAAATCTGGGCCCTCTGCAGGGGGCTGTGGCCTCTCCTGTCCCTTAGTCCCTTGCCAGATGCCATGGTGTTGGAGGACGTCACCCCTCTCCCAGACCCCTTGAGTATTTGGAGAACCCTTTGGAATCAACTGAGTAAATAACAATGGGAGTTTGTACACTATATGGATGACATTGCCACCATCATACACGATAAAGTTCAGTGGAGAGTTGCTGTTTTTAATCCCTTAACCAGGATGTCCCTGATAAGGATGAGACCCAAGAATCAGCACAATTGGTCACATGTCAGACAGTTGTATCACTGTATGCTCTAGCCAAAAAATAGCCACATTTGTACAAATTTACAAACTCTTTGGGGTAAAGAACTCTGAGAAGCTCTTGCCTCACAGATACCCAAAACGTAAATCAAAGTAACAGATGTCTCCACATATACTAAAGCCACAATATAAAGCCTTACTAGGACACTCTTTATGCCCTTTGGAATTCCAGGCATTACTGATAGTGACCAAAGCACCAGTTTCACTTCCAAGAATACACAATGTTGAGCTGTTGAAGAGGCATTCAATGGAACTTCCGTCTCTCCTATAGGCCCCAGGCAGTGGGTTTAATCAGGAGACATAATGGGCTTCTCAAAGAATTCCCATTTAAATTAAAAATTTTAAGTGAACCCCATGCTGGTTGTCACCTTTGCCACAGACATTGATTAATCTAAATTTGTACCCCCTGGGACATGCACTACCTACGACAGTGTCACACAGGTCCCTCAATATACTTTATTGGTTATAAAGGGAAAGACTTCTAAAGTTTATATTCTTTACAACCACCTCACCACGTGGCCCTCTTTCTCCTGGTCAAGTAACTACTTTGCTCCCTAGGGAGGTACTTCTCCTGCTCCCCATAAGTTTCAGTCATGATCAAAATTTAAATTGATGTCAAGGCATCAAGGGTCAATTGTGGAGTAAAGCCTAATATTATGTGTGCCTTGACATCTTGGGAAAACTAGAAGGGCCTCAAATAGCCCAGCTACAAGTTTGCTTCCCCATTGTGTCACATGGATAAGATCCCCTAGCAAACAGCCCTCCTTATCACAGGGACCAGGCATAGTGGGGGTTTATGCAGGATTCAGTTCCTTCCAGCCTGTGGAATTACTTAGACAAACCATTCACATCCTCCCACAGGAACCAAGGGGCATCCCATCCTCTTGTTACTACAAAGCCTGCCTTCCACAGCCCCCGCTGGTTCAGTCTGGCCCTGAATACACCCGTGTGCCCCTGCATAGCCTGGTATCCTTCTCCCCCCCAGATTGTGAATATATGTGACTAATACACTGCTGTCAATTTCATCTGTCAAGTGTCTGTCATGTGTTCAACCATCCCTATAACTGGAGATCAGGACTCTCCCTCATCAACTGGGTGAAGTAGAGGTGAATAAAACACTGACAACTCCAGGATCAAGGAGATAGGCATTAACTTTTTTAGATACAAACTAAAAACAGAATAAGCGAAGAAAATTTCTGAAAAAGAAAATTAACAAGGAGGGCCTCATCTGATGAGATATTAAAATATACTATGCAAGCACAGTAAATAAAACCGTTTGGTGTTGGTATCGAATAGGTGGTCAGATCAATGAAAGAGAAAAGAGTCAAAACGTAGGCCCAAGTAAATACAAGACTTTAGTATATGATAAAGAGTATTTTTTAAATGAAGAAAAGATAAATTGTTCAGTAAATGATATTGGGGCAACTGGCCATATATTTTGAGGGAAAAAGAGATAAACTTGGATACTTAACTTACTTTTTACTTAAAGATAAATGCCAGATGGCTCAAAGATTTAAACATAAAGAATAGATTTGAAAAATGCTTCTTCGAAGAAAACATGGGGACAATGTTTATATTCATGAAATAGAGAAAGTCTTCGAAAGCAAGGCTCAGGACTCAAAAGCTTTAAAGAAAAATAATGATAAGTTTAATGACAAAAAAATTGCAAATTTTCTCAGCAAAAAGCAACCTAGAAAAGTCAAAAGATAAATGCAAAGTGGAAAATATATTTACAACACATACGGCAAAGAAGGAGCTAAACTTCCTAAGATATAGGGAGCCCTTCCAAATCCGTCAAGTAAGAAAAAGATAAACTAATGTAAGGAGGAACAAGTGCACAAACAGGCAAATCACAGAAAAAATAAATATAAATGACTTGTAAATATGCTAAGGTGATTAATCTCACCCACAACGTTAAAAATCTAAATTAATACAAGCATACAATATTATTTCTCTTATCAGAGTGCTAAAGATCCAAATATTTAATCATACATAAAAGAACAGTTACCTACAGAGTCAAGGAAGCTACAAGCCAATAGGCACTCTCATATAGTTGGTTGAAGGGTATGTTGATGAAATTCTTTCGGAGGACAGTTAAGACCATTTATCAAAATAAAAAATGCACATATACTTTGATCCATTTACAATATTACTTGGATTCTATCCTGTAGATATCATATGCTAAAATATATATACATCCACACATAAGGATGTTTATTTCAGGTCTGTTTATAACAGCAAAAGAATAGAAACAATCTTCGTGCCTTTCATTCGGGTAAATGTTTAAATAAATTCTGTGCAATGCTAAGCTGGTCAAGGAATGCGGCAGATTTATATGTACTTAAAATAAGTTTCTGAGATATATGATTAACTGTACAAACGCACAATACAGAACAGTATGAATACTATGCTCTCATTCGTATGAAAGAAAAATAGACAGATATACCTTTTATACGAGTGTGTAAAGAAGACGCTGTTAATAGTGAGTGCCTCTAGGGAAAGGATCTGGGTGTCCAGGATGGTAAGGAGATACCTTTTAAACTGTATACCGTCTGCCTTGTTGAAAAATTCTACCATGTGCATGTGTTACTTTTGAAACAGAAGAATGTTGTTAATTAAGAAAAAAGAAAGAATGTCATGGAACATGTGAATGGAAAACCAGACAGGGAACATTCCTCTTAGCATGTATATTATCTGAAACAAAAGAAAACAAATTTACAAGGGTACCCTTGAAACAGCAGATGAAGGGTGTGGTTTAAAAGTTTCTAGAAAGCAAGGGATGGTAAATGGAAATTAATTGTACCAATACCGTCATCACTAATTTAAGATTTGTAGGACATCACTAGTGTGCTCTTTGTTTAGTGCACTGCTTTTGTTGTTTTTTTAAACTTTACTGAGGAATAATTGACAAATATAATTGTATATATTTAAAGTGTGCAGCGTGATGATTTGATTGCATGTGCGTTGTGGAACAAGTGCCAAGATCAAGATAATTGACACATCCCTCACCTCAAGAGTTAATATTTTTGTTGTTTATTTACTGTTAAGAGTTTTTATCAGTTTACTCAAGATTTTTGTTCCCCAACACTATTTTCTCATGTATTTTTCCCAATATTGAAATAACTTTTGGTGCATTTCTAATTATAACACAATACACATTCATTATAAAACATTCAGATAACACAGAAACATATAAAGAATATGTAAAAAAAACCTGTAAAACTTGCTACCTGGACAAAACCACTGTTATATTTTGGTGTCTATCCTTCCAGAATTATACTTATGTATTAGGAAATATTTTACTGGATACTATAAATTGCACATTTTAACAGTATTATATTATGCATATTATTTATAACCAGATTTTCCAACCAACATTGAATAATAGACAAGTTTCTTTGCCAATTAGTAAGGATGTATATCATCATATCATCATACATATTTATCATCACATGTAACAAATGCAAGGGGTACTGTAGTGTTGAAGTTTTATAATGTATTTGCCCAGTTTATTATTTATTGATGTAAATGAGGTTTTTAATTCCTTAAACTACATCTCCCCTGCAATTGAGATTTGCAGAGGAACTCCGTTCTATCCCATGTAGCATTCTTTAGAAATGAATATATACATATAAATGACACATATTAACTGCTCATTGAAGTTACTTATTTGGTTGCTTTATTTCCAGGATCTTTGAGGATTCCCAGATGAATCTGTTAGAAGAATCTAGAAAAAGCGTTTTCACAGTACAGAGGAAGGAGCAATTTATTTGAGATGAAACTATGGGGAAAGCTTTATGGAGAAGTCAACAATTGCACTAGTCTTTATAGGAGGAAAGAGAAAGAACATTCTAAGAAGAAAGTTTAGAATTTTGAAAAAGATGAGCAAGGAGTCAGCAGGGAGGGCCTGGTTTGCTTTCTAGACAGTGCTCATAAGTTGACAATTTGGTGAATTCTCAACTATATCCAGAGACTGGCATTCAGGCAGTTTATCAGTAGAACCTCATCTATTTATTGTATGTATCATGCGTATATTTATTGTATGCATGTATATAATGAAGGGTACAGTTAATAATAACTTGGTAATGGCAATTTTTTTCAAAGTATGAAACAAAATTTAAAATGTCAAAATCATATATGCATTTATTAAATATCATCATAAATTAGACATCAATTTTAGCAGTGAAACATGAAGACATATACATCTTTCCAGTTTAATTAAAAGAAAATGATTTTAGAACTATAGAGCTTATATTTGTCAAATATTCTTGATTATGTTGTTTACAAATGGATATTTAAGGATAAAATATATTTTCCTCTTTCCACCAACCAAAAAAAATTTATTTTTTAAAATGCATTGGAGTTTCTGCTTTCAGTTCAGAGACATAGAGAGCTTGAATGAGGACTGTTCTCACCCTAGAAACAAGGGAAAAAGCCGTACAAACTGCAAATTAAGAAAATTTCTTGAACCTTTCAGAGAACTAAGTTTGCAGACCAAACAAGTAACTAAAAGTCTAGAAAAAAATAGGTACCTGTAAGAAGAAACAGGACTCCTTAAAAATGCATATAGTAGTTCTTACCTTTACTACCAAAAACATTAGAAAAAGAGGTATGAGTAACACATAATTAGTGGAGATAAATAGAATTTTAAAAAATGCTAAATTAAACCCAAATCGGGTAGAAAGAGGGAAAAAGAAGCATAGAACAAGTGTCCCCCCACACACACTCATAATTAATATCATAGCATATATAAAGAAGTCAAATTAGAGCCCGCCTAATTTCTCCCTTTGTTAAAAGGTATAATAATTTCTTCAAGTGAAAGATGAGAACCATAATAACATCTTCCTTACAAGGTTGTTTTGAGGATTAAATGAGAATAAATGTTTTTAAATACCTAGAGCAACTATTGGCACATAGCATATAGGATGCTAGTAGGCTCAGTATATATTGAATGTAATTTACTCTATGGGAGTAGTTGAAATTAAAGTGGTCTGGGTTGGCGAAGGTTTGTTTATAGAAAAGGTTGGACCCATTTTTAGCTTTGTTGGATGACCAGGATGACCAGAGCAGAGAGGATATTCTTAGAAAGGGAGATGAGAAGAGGGGTGTGTGTGTGTGTGTTTGTCTAGAGCGGGAGTGAAATTAGAAAGGGGGTAGATATGGATGTGAAGCAAGACTGATATATCTGCCAAAAAATCCCTGATGCAGTTCCAGTAATACCCAAAAAAAGAGCAAGGCTAAGGATTTCTAGCTTGCAAAAGCAAAAGATGAGGTTCCCTGCTTGCTGTCTCTCATGGATCCAACAGTGATGTCTGTGCCTAAGAAAATCAGGCTTGATGCTGTTTTGGTATGGTGACGGCAGGAGGGTGGGGTCCAGACATGGGTGAAAGGAGGCTGACAACTCCTGTTAGGTAACAAAGCCCTTTAGAACCTGCAAAGTTCAAGGTGAGTGCTGCAGCAGCCATAGGACTAAAGATACCTGGGATTAAATTCACAGAGAGTTTCATGTTTTCTCGTACCCCCATTATTTGGTTCCCAAAGTGATGTTAAGCCTCAGCAAATCTTCAGGGAACCACTGCATTTGGAGACTCCAGCTGTGCTCTGTTTCTTTCTGCAAGCTGCTAGCAAGCACCCTATGGTACTCTGTCTCTGCGGGATGAGACCTGGAAGAAGAAAAAGGGAAGAATCTCTAAATGTGAAACTTTTCAAAATGGAGACAATGGAAAGGATCCAGTGGAGTCAATGGAGTAAAATATCCCTTCTGCATCACATTCACCATATTGTAATCCTGACTAACCAAATGGGGACTTGGTTTGCTGGTTTCTGCCTGCTGAGCTTGGGGGATGGATGGAAATTGAGCTGGTATAATGTCATAAATGCCAAAGAGGACAAGACAGCATGCTAGATGCCCGGGTGTAGAGAAGTAGAGAATTGATTTTATCCCGATGTGCACTTATGAAAAATTGGGACACAAGTGGGAAGAGGGAAACTGGGACTGGGACTCAGTTATTTTTCAAATCCATGTGGAATAAAAAATCAATACTATAATATGAAAAATGTAGAACATTATGCTCTCTTTCATTAATTCAGCTCTGTCCTGATCCCCTGACTTGTCTTAACCCAGCCCTTTCCGTCCTCCACCCTGACCTTTCTTAAAGGCAAATCTGAGCACGTCTCTCCCCTACTCGGAACCTTCACTGACTCTCCATTACCTATAGGAAAGAACATAATAACCTTAGCAGATACTTTGTGATATGACCCCACAAATATCTCCTGCTTTTTCTCATTCTGAAATTGTCCCCATTCACGTATTTTATGCTCCATAAATATCAGAATACTTGTAATTTCCTGCACATACTCTATTAATCTTATGGCCCCATATCTTTGTGCATGCACTTTCTTCTCTGAAATGTCATTCCTGCACCATTCTGCCTGGATAACTGCCACTTCATCTACCACAATCCAGTAGCTTTCCATCCTGTCTGAGATTTCCTCCAACCTCACGGAGAAATATTCATTTCCCTGTGCTGCCACCATTACTTGTGCATATTTCTATTGCTGTTTTTATTACAGTACATTGGAAATTGTTTGCTTATATGACTTCCAAAATAGACCACAAGTTCCTTGGGGACAAGGACTTCTTTAATTAACAGACATATAGTACATAATAAACATCCGGTGCATGTGTGGTCAGTGTAGATCACTGTTTTCCTTAATGAATGCAAGAGTTAGAACACGATGGAATCTGAGCAGCATCTTCTATGGCCTGGTTGTTTTGAGACACATCCTCCCAGGTAATCACTTAGATTCTAAGGATTTTTTTTTTTTGACAATTGATGGATAGTTTCTGCTTTCTAAAACCTTTTAAACTCTTCAATCTGCTGATCAAACAGTATATATTGAACGCTAAAGTAGGCCTATATGACATGTTTTTGGCCTTTGAGAAATTTACAGTCTGATTCAGGAGATAAAGAGATTACTTTCTTACCTTCCTGAGTTTGTACATGGATGGTCGTTACCAACCATCCCAGATTGCCTGGAACTGTCCCAGTTTTAGCACTGAAAGTCCCGTGCCCTGGGAAACCCTTCAGTCTTTGGCAAAACAAATGGTTGATCATACTAGAAGTTACTCATTAGTGCATCTTCTTGTTTCTTTATCCCTAATATAAACCAGAACAAGGTAAACATTTGTATGTGAATATTATTGATATGAATTGTGTCTTCACTGCTTTCCAGAGATGACAGTAGAAGGGAAAAGGATGGCCTAAAATGAAGAGATCCGTCTACTCTGAAGATTAGTTGTTTCCCAAAGAAAACTAGTGAGTAAGCGTCCTTACTGATATTTTGGATTCAGGGCCAAGAATTGAAATTCATCTTTCGACGAGAGGACAGTCAGTTTGCTTGGAAGGTGATTATGCATTGTCTTGGGTACTTGGAGTAGCAGAAGAGATCTCTTTTGTAGCCACACACCAAGGCTTGATTGAAACCCAGTGGAGACTTTTACCCTGAGTTAGTCCAAAATAATAAGTCAGACATTAGGAATGAGGGGAAAAGTAAACTGTAGAGAGAAGGCAGTTTGGTAGAATGAAGAGAACACTTTACTAGGAGCCAGAACATATTGGTTTAAACCCCAGTTCTATTGCTTATTAACAATGAGGTTTATGTGATCATCCCATGTTTGAGTTTCATTGTCTTCATACAAAATAACAAAAGTAACTACCTCAGAGGGCTGTGAGGAAAAGCAAGTTAAATAATTCAAGTGAAATTTTAAATTATAAATATAATACAAATTTTCATTTAGTTTTGGTAAGTGGCCGTTAGGCCTGTGGGATAACAGTAGACAGAATAGAAGACTCCCATGCATTTGACACCTTGAACTCTTGATACGTGGTGGAAGGGGGGGATACTATCATTTATTCACACAATTATTGCCTTTTAGATAAACATTTATTCAACAAATACTATGTGTCAAGCACTTCGCTAAGGGTTGAGAAAAGATTGATAGCTTGTGAGGAAATCAATTACTATCTCAGTTTTAATGAATTTATATTCTGGGAAAATGGATATGAATGTCTTTGTTAGCTTTTTACATCAGGAAGGAGAGTGGTCGAATCTTGCATGTAAAGATTCAGGGGACAACATTATGCAAATTTTTAGATACCAGATGGTAAGGAAAATTTGGACCATCTTAGAAACTAGCTGAAATTACTTACGGAGTCTGCCCCAGGTTATTGAATAGACTGAGTTGCAACACAATTTTTTTTGAAGCTTCAATTTTGTTTTTAGGAGCAGCCAAAATTTGGAGCCAAAGCTGTGAATAAAGTGGGTGGTTAAGCCAGGGAGCATGATTTTGATTTAAACAAATAGGTTGTGACTACTAAAATAATCAGATTTTTTTAATGTGGCTTATAAACTTACTCTAAAGACATTTTTCAGAAAGGATTTCTAAAAAGATCTTCGATCCATAGCATAACTGTTGGAAAGTGTGTATCTTTCTAAGATGACAGCTTTAAGGGAACAACTTTCATTGAATTACACATTTTTCTGTTTGTGTTTTTCAAACATATATATTTAATAATATATAAACCCATTACTAAAACTACTTAAATAAAAATAATGCCTGTAACTCCACCACCCTAACAAAATTAATGTTTTTATGTTATGTTTTGTTACATAATAGTCGCTTCTCATAATGTACTATTATCCATTTATAAGATGGAATTTCACTTAGAGGTATACATCTGAGGCATCTGAAGCCCCAGATAAAAAACAGGAAAACCAAAAAAAACAAAATACCCTTGCTTTAGGTTGGAAAGACTACCCATGGTTTGCTGCCCTTTTGGATGCAATTATCAAATGCAAAGTTGCTCAAAGTACTTTGTGTAACGTCTTTCTTTCGTTTGAAAATTTCAGACATACATCTTTGAAGTAGCAATGTCTGTACTCTCTTTTGTTTCCTGCTATGAGTCCCAGCTTCCCAGAAGTGACTGCTGCTTGAGTAGCCTGTAGCTGGTTAGATGAAGATTACTGCATGACATCATGTGACTTACCAAGGAGCATAACAGAGCTCTCCATGGGGAGGCAACGCGTGTGGAGGATCTGGCAATGTAATGGAATATACACAGGAAATTCCTAATGTTGTACTGTAAAAACAATTGTTAGCAGACTCTATGCAATGGAGTACCTTCTGGTACATTCTTAGAAGCTAGGACTTAGTATTACTGTTACAAAAGACTTTTGAGAATTATAATTAAACTAAGGAGTATGAAAATGATTCTAGTGGACAGAGAATTACTAGGGCTACAACTTTGGAAACTATGCAACATTCTGTGGGGAAAAAATAGCTTAGGTTTTGTGTTTTACTTCTATAAAATGCAAAGAAGCACTTTCCTACTGGCACCAAAAATGCTCCAGGCTCATCTTGTATTTTATCCGCCCAGCCAAAGAATCAACCACTTCTGCAAGTCAAAAGAGTTCAGGAATAGACTGAAATAACTCCCACTGGCTTGAGATGTTGTTTTAATCTCCTTCTCTTCACCTTATTAGAGAGGGAAGGATTCTCATCCTAGGGTTTTGGGAAAAGATGTGACACCTAACACTGGAGAGATGAGATTGACAAAAATTTATTAGTCACATATACTCACAGCCCACGGGAGTAGGGTACCACATGCCACATAAGGACACATGCGTGTTGAACTTGGGAAGAGAGTGAACAAGTAGGGCTCTGGGAGACAAGCTTGGTAGTATTAAGAGGGTGGGACTCCCCCTGGTTCCTGTAGAAGGATGTGATTGGCTTGTTTGAACAATTCCAAAGTTTGGCGGAGGACTGAAACTTGCTCCTCCAGATAAGCAGACACTGTGCCTGGTCCCCTTGATAAGGAGGATTGTTTGGCGAGGGGACTTACCTGCAGGAACAGAATGAGGAGGGGAACTTGTGATTAGGCCATTTGAGGCCCTCCCGATTTCACCACATGTCAAGACAGCACATAATGTTATGCCTTACATCACAAATGGAATAAGTTGAACAATAAAATAAATAACAATAATATTGGATTACAATCCATAGAATAAAATAAATATCCATGAGTCCATATCGATATAAACAAATAATTGAATAAGGAGCAACTCTTGCTTATAGAAAAATATACTTAACAAATGTAGAAGGAAAGAAGATGATAGAAAAGCACCATTAAATCACTCCAGTTGGGCTGGCCCGGTGGTGCAGCGGTTAAGTGCTCATGTTCCACTTCGGCAGCCCTGGGTTCGCCGGTTTGGATTCCGGGTGTGGACAGGGAACCGCTTGGCAAGCCATGCTGTGGTAGGTGTCCCACATATAAAGTAGAGGAAGATGGGCAGGGATGTGAGCTCAGGGCCAGTCTTCCTCAGCAAAAAGAGGAGGATTGGCAGCAGTTAGCTCAGGGCTAATCTTCCTTAAAAAAAAACAAAAACAAAACAAAAAAACACTCCAGTAATAATTGTTGCTGGAAAGATCTACTGAAGGATGTTAACATCAGTGGGCCAAATTTTGTGGAGAAACAGCATATTTGTATAGTCTCAAAGTACCTTCTCCAAGATATTTATTGCTTACAAAGAGAACAATAGTAATTTTACAGTAGAGAAAGCTGGCAGACACTACCTGACCCAGGTGATCAAGATTAATGTCACCAGACATAAGACATAGAGACCTCGTGTGCCCTCAGATATCATGCACTCAGAAGGGTGTAATACCACCTCTGTAGTAGTCTTCCAAAAATTGCATAACTTCAACCTGATAGAAACATTAGAAAAACTCAAGTTGAGGGACATTCTAGAAAATAGCTGAGCAGTACACTTCAAAAATCTTACGACGTGAAAGACAAGGAAAGACTGAAGAATTTTCACAGCTCAGAGGATTCTAAGGAAATATAACTCAATGCAGTGTGGTATCCAGGATTGATCCTCAGATACAACAAGAGTATTAATGGAAAAACTAGTGAAATCTGTAGTTTATCTAATAGTATTATATAAATGTAATTTCTTAGATTTTATAAATTCACCATGGTTATATAAAATGTTAGCATTAAGAGAAACTGAGTGAAGAGTATATGGGAACTCTCTATTATTTTTGCAACTTTTCTATAAGTCTAAATTTATTTCAAAACGATTTTTTTAAATAAGTCAAACACATCAACAAAAAAGCCACAAGTGAATCGATACCAACTGATTCATATGGTAACGTGATCTCAAAGCCGTTTCTACTTTTTGCTTTTGTGGGTTTTGTTTTTAATGGCATTATCTGTGGAACACCTATTCTTTTTGATGTCCCCAGTACAAGAAGTGGGGTGGAGTTTGAAGGATTCTGTATTGTCTTGGCATGGCATGAGGTGAAATAGACTTCGGCTCCATGCTTGTCATATCCTCTGCTGGCATAAATTAAGCTGTAGCTAACTGCTACTGTTTTGGGCTTCCCCTCCACCGGCATTTGCGGTGATGATCCTGGTCCTACTGTGGCCTCTGTTTGATAGCCTCTGCACTCTATGTCCTTCTTATCCCAACCACTAGTCCACAGGTACGTGGCTTGTCTTATCTCAGCCTCCTCTGCACCCATCTGAGGCACAGGCATTTTCCAAAGTGCTGCAGTGAACTCTGGGGCTACCCCCGTATCCATCTGCTTTGGCCTTCACTCAGTCATTGATGTTTGAGTGCTCTAGCCCTATACTGAGTGTGTCTTACAATGTCCTCAGTTAATAACCTGGGCAGCAAGACAGATTCCTTGTGCTTTAGTGAGCTCCCTCCGACTTCTCCAGGGTTTCCTTCACATCATTCCTCCACCTGAGATGAGTGTGGAGAACACAGGATTCATTATTAGAGATACTCACTGTCTTGTAACTCTGTTGCTCCCCTCTGTTCTCTTTCTCCTAACTGGTTCAAACTCATCCCCTTTTGGAGAGTTAAAATAGTTTATATATAATCATGAATTTTTCCCTAACCCATTTTTATGATATAAACATTATGCAAAGTCCTTTAAGCCTTTGGGTGTTCATATTTACACTCAGATTGCAGTAACCATTAAGCATTTCATATCCCAAAGTCTTAATATAGATTCTAGGAAATCAGAAAATGACTTGACTTTCAATACTATTGATCATTTTCCATGAATTTTACAAATTTATTAGAAAACTCAAGGAAATAAAAGGTATACAGACAGGGAAGGAAGAAATAAAATTGTCTTTATTTGCAGATGACATGATCATCTATATAGAAAATCCAAATGAATTGACAAGAAAATCCTACTGGAACTAATAAGTGATTATAGTAAGGTTACAAGATATGAGGTTAATATATAAAAGTCAATCAATTTCCTATATACCTGCAATGAATAAGTGGAATTTGAAATTTAAAACACACTACCAGTTACATTATCCCCCATAAAATTTAAATACTTAGGTATAAATCTAACAAAGTATGTATAATATCATATGAGGAAAACTATAAAGCTGATGAATTAAATCAAAGAAGAAATAAATGGAGAGATATTCCAAGTTCATGCACAGGAAGACCCAATATTGCCAAGATGACAGTCCTTGACAACTTGATCTATAGATTCAATGCAATCCCAATAAAAATCCCAGCAAGTTACTTTGTGGATATTGACAAACAGATTCTAAAGTTTATATGGAGATGCAAAAGACCCAGAATAACCAACACAATATTGAAGGAGAAGAATAAAGGTGGAAGACTGACACTACTTGACTTCAAAATTTACTATAAATCTACAGTAATCAAGACAATGTAGTATTGACAGAAGAATAGACAACTAGATCAATGGAACAGAATAGAGAGCCAGAAATAGACCCACATAAATATAGTCAACTGATCTTTGGTAAAGGAGCAAAGGCAATACAATGGAGCAAAGATACTCTTTTCAACAAGTGGTAATGAAACAACTGGACATCCACATGCAAAGAAATGAATCTAGACATCGACCTTGCTCTCTTCTCAAAAATTAACTCAAAATGCATCACACACCTAAATGTAAAAAGCAAAACTATAAAACTAGAAGATAACAAGGAAAAACCTAGATGACCTTGGGTATGGCGATATCTTTTTAGATACAACACCAAAGGCATGATCCATGAAACAGATAATTGATATGCTGGACTACATTAAAATTAAAATTAAAAACTTCTGCTCTGTGAAAGACAATGTCAAGTGAATGAGAAGACAAACTACAAACTTGGAGGAAATATTTGAAAAAGGCATTTGATAAAGGACTGTTATCCAAAAATATACAAAGAAATCTTAAAAGTCAACAATGAGAAAACAAACAACTTGATTAAAAACTAGGCCAAAGACTTTAACAGACACCTCACCAAAGAAGATATACAGATGACAAATAAGCATATGAAAAGATGCTCCACATCATATGTCATCAAGGACATGCAAATTGAAACAACAATGAGGGGCCGGCCCCTTGGCCTAGTTGTTAAATTCTCACACTCCGTTTCCATGGCCTGGGGTTCACGGGTTGGGATCCTGGGTGTGGACCTAGCACAGTTCATCAAGCCGTGCTGAGGTGGCGTCCCACATAGAAGGACTAGAAGAAGCTATGGCTAGGATATACAACTATGTACTGCAGGGCTTTGGGGAGAAAAAAAAAGAGGAATATTGGCAACAGATGTTAGCTCAGGGCCAATCTTCAAGAAAAAAAGAGATACCACTACACACCTATTAGAATGGGCATAATCTGTGTGGAATACTGATGATGCCAAATGTTGGCAAGGGTGTGAAGCAATAGGAATTCTCATACATTGCTGGCAAGAATGCAAAATAGTACAGCCACTTTAGAAGACAGTTTGGCAGTTTCTTACAAAATTAAAAATACCATACAATCCAGCTATCATGCTCCTTGATATTTACCAAAAGGAATTGAAAACATGTCCATGCAAAAACTGACATATGGATGTTATGTGGCTTTGTTCATAATTGCCAAAAAATTGGAAGCAACCAAGGCAGTTTTCAGTAGGTAAATGGATAAATACACTGTGGTACATCCAGACAATGAAATATTATTTAGCCCTAAAAGGAAATGAGCTATCAAGCCATGAAAAGATATGAAGGAAACTTAAATGCATATTACTAAGTGAAAAAAGACAATCTGGAAAGGCTACATGCTGTATGAGTCCAACTATATAACATTCTGGAAAAAGCAAAACTATGTAGACAGTTAAAAGATCAGTGGCTGCTAGAAGTTGAGGGGGAGGATGAACAGGCAGGGCACAGAGGAGTTTTAGGACAGTGAAAATACTCTGTATGATACTATAACAATGGATGGATGTTTTTATACATTTGTCCAAACCCATAGAACATACAACACCAGAGTGAACCCTAATGTAAACTATGCATTTCGGGTGATTGTGATATGCCAATGTGGATTCATCAGTTGTAGCTAATGTACCGCTCTGTTGGGGGATGTTGATAGTGGGGGAGGCTATGCATGTGTGGGTGAGGGGAGTCATGGAAAATTTCTGTACCTTCCCCTTAATTTTGCTGTGAACCTAAAACTGCTCTAGAAAAATAAGATCTTAATAAAAAAAAACAAACAATGGAGGGGTACTTAATGGACTTGGTTCTCTGAGGCAAATGAACACCTCCTGCGGCAATAGAGTCCTGTGTCCCAATGGGTACAGAAAAACATACAGAAGAGAAAACTTTGCTTAGTATTAGATTCTATCCAGCTACAATCCAAACATATAAATAGATACATTAGGGGTATATATTAAGATTACAAAAGTTATATTGTCTGTTTTTTCAACTTTTGGAGTTAGCGTGGAGTATTATTTAATGGCATCAGTAGGACAGGCCTGGGTTCGAATATAAGCTGCATCTGGGGCAAATTACTTAACCTCAAGTTCCTCCTTTTAAAAATGGTGATAAAAACACCCAATTGATAGTGTGATTGAGAAGGTTATTGAATGAGATAGCACATTTGAAATATTTCAAGTGTAACTAAATTGAAATGAGATGTCGTCACTCGTCCAGTTGGAATAGTTAACCTATTTGTCCTTGTCGTTCTCCGTTTAGGTGATATTTCACACACAGATAAGCACAAAGAATAGTGTTACAAACCCCCTTCTACTCATCCTCCGGAAATAGCAAATATGAGCAACATCACAGATGGAGATGAGTGTCCTTCGCTCCTCTCCCTGGTTCCATTCCTCCCCAGAGAGGTCTGCACTGATTTTACTGTGTGTTTTTCCAATCCATGCTTTTACACGTTTGTTACATATGTGTGTACATAAGCAATTGTTTTGTGTACTTCAAAGTTTCACACAAAATGATTGCACTGATTATGCATATATGTGTCGCTGTGAAATTTATTTTTTTGGTTTACTGGATGTAAAGTTTTTGTGATCTATCCTTATTAATGCATCAAAATCAGATTCATTCTTTTTAACTGTTGTGAGATAATGCATCACACAAATGTATTGCAATATATTATTTATTTCTATTACAAACATGTGACAATGAACACTCTTGCATTTGCCTCCTTGTGCATACATGCAAGAATGTCTCCAGGGAATATACCAAGAACTGGAATTATTAGATCATTAGATCATAGGATACATATAGTTTCTAACATACTAGATATTTCTACTTGGTCTTCAAAAGGTTTGTACATTCTTACCAGCAGTGTAGGAAAGTTCTCATTTTCCCACATGGGTTCTTGGTATTTTCAAACTTGTTTTTGTATTATGGATGTAAACTGGTATCTCATTGTTTTAATTTAAATTTCCAGAATATTAGTGAAACTGAGCATTCTTTCATAGGTTTATTAGCTATTCTGATTTCCTCACCAGTGTAAGGAAGTATGCTGGTAAGGATCGTTTGTCCATTATTCCTACTTTTTGTTTCGTATACTTTTATAGATTAATTTATGTTCTAGATATTAATCTTTCAATCAGATTGCTAATGTTTCCCTTTATGACTTTTACTTTTGTTCTTATACAAGGAATACTTTATTATTCTGTGGTCATAAAAGTATTCTGTTATAATTTCTTCCTTACTTATTAAAAGTTTTTCTTTTCCAATTTAGATGATTAATCTATACAAGATTAACGTTTGCATAATGGTGTAGATGTAGATGGCAGAGCGTATGAAGCCAATTTTAAAATTTCCTTTCCAGAGAGTCAATTGTTCCAACATCAATTTATTGAAATATTTGTCCTTCCCCATCTGGTTTTTAGGACTGCATCTTTTATATAACAAGTTCCAATTCATGATGGAATCTGTTTCTGGGCTTCTTCTTCCGCTCCAGTCATCTACTTTTATTCATCACTGGAAAAATACCCTGATACTTAAATTGTTACAGCTTATTATAGCCTTGAAATCTTTTTGGAAATCTTATTAGATAAGTCTTCCCTTCTTGTTTATATTTTTCAGAATTTTCTAGGCTATTCTTGGATATTAATTGTCCACACGAATTTTAGAATCAGTTGATTTAGTTCCATAAAAAAACACATTGTGAATCTGATGGGAATTACCTTGAATTCATAAATTATTTTCGGGAGCACTATCATCCTTTTGATTGTCATCTTGAATCTTTATTTCTGTAATCGTGATACATATTTCCATTTATCCTAGTCTTTTTTAATGTCATTTAATAATACTATATAATTTTATCTTTAAAGAGCATTGATGGCTTTTTTTAGATTACACATGAGTACTTAATTTTTTATTGCTACGTTGAATTATAGCTGTCTTTCAATGACATTATCTGATCGGTAAATTTTAGTGAATCAGAACTCTATTGATTTTTGTTTGTTGAGATATTGTACCTAGCGACCTGCTAAACTTCTTATTAGTTCTAATAGTTTGTAGATTCTCTTAGACGTTTTTATGTAACCAATTTATCATATCCAAATAATGTTGGTTTTCTCCTCTTTCCCATTCCTTTATGCCTCTTCTCCTTTCTCTCTCCCCCTTTCTCCGTTTCCTGTCTTCTTTCTCATTTTATTGCATTAACTAGAAGTTCCAGGATGACATTAAATAACAGCATTGAAAATAGGTAATATTGTATTATTAATGATTTAATAGGAATGCTTCTAAACTTTTGCCGATATGATGTTAGGATATTATTTTTATTGTGGTAACATTGGTTTATAACATTGTATACATTTCAGGTGTACATCATTATATTTCAGTTTCTGTGTAGATCACATGATGGTCACCATCCAAAGACTAATTACAATCCATTACCATACACATGCGCCTAATCACCCTTTTCACCCTCCTCCCTCCCCCCTTCTGCTCTGGTAACTGCCAATCCAATCGCAGTCTCTATGTGTTTGTTTGTCATTGTTTTTATCTTCTACTTATGAGTGAGATCATATGGTATTTGACTTTCTCCCTTTGACTTATTTCACTTAGCATAATTACCCCCAGGTCCATCGATGTTGTCACAAATGGCTGGATTTCATCTTTTTTTTATGGCTGAGTAGTATTCCATTGTGTGTATATACCACATCTTCTTTATCCATTTGTCTCTTGATGGGCACCTAGGTTGCTTCCAAGTGTTGACTATTGCAAATAATGCCGCAATGAACATAGGGGTGCATATATATTTATGCATTCGGGTTTTCATGTTCTTTGGATAAATACTCAGCAGTGAAATAGCTGAATTGTATGGTAGTTCCATTCTAAAGTTTTTGAGGAATCTCCATACAGTTTTCCATACTGGCTGCGCCAGTTTGCACTTCCACCAGCAGTGTATTAGAGTTCCCTTGTCTCCACATCCTCTCCAACACTTGTTATTTTCTGTCTCGTTAATTATAGCCATTCTGATGGTGCGAGGTGATATCTCATTGTAGTTTTGATTTTCATTTCCATGATAATTAGTGATATTGAAGATCTTTTCATGTGCCTGTTGGCCATCTGTATATCTTCTTTGCAGAAATGCCTGTTCAGATCTTTGCCAATTTTTTTAATAGGGTTGTTTGTTTTTCTGTTGAGATGTATGAGTTCTTCAAATATTTTGGATATTAAGCCTTAATAGATATATGGTTTGCAAATATCTTCTCCCAATTGTTAGGATGACTTTTCGTTTTGTTGATGGTTTCCTTTGTTGTGCAGAAGCTTTGTAGTTTGATGTAGTCCCATTTGTTCATTTTGTCTATTGTTTCCCTTGCCTAGTCAGACATGGTACTTGAATATATGCTGCAAAGACCAATGTTGAAGAGCGTATTGCCTATGTTTTATTTTAGAAGTTTTATGGTTTCAGGTCTTACATTCAAGTTTTTAATCCATTTTGAGTTAATTTTTGTGTATGGTATAAGATAATGGTACATATTCATTCTTTTGTGTGTGGCTGTCCAGTTTTCCCAACACCATTTATTGAAGAGACTCTCCTTTCGCCATCGTATGCTTTTGGCTCCCTTGTCAAAAAATAGCTGTCCATAGCTGTGTGGGTTTATTTCTGAGCTCTCTATTCTGTTCCATTGATTTGTGTGTCTGTTTTTGTGCCAGTACCATGCTGTTTGATTACTATAGGTTTGCGGTATATTTTGAAATCAGGGAGTGTAATACCTCCAGCTTTGTTCTTTTTTCTCAGGATTCTTTTGGCTATTTGGAGTCTTTTGTTGTTCCATATAAATTTTAGGATTCTTTGTTCTATTTCTGTGAAAAATATCACTGGAACTTTGATAGAGATTGCATTGAATCTGTAGACTGCTTTAGGAAGTATGGACACTTTAACTATGTTAATTCTTCCAATCCAAGGCCACAGAATATCTTTCCATTTCTTTGTGTCTTCTATTTCTTTCAACAATGTTTTATAGTTTTCAGTGTACAGGTCTTTCACCTGTTTGGTTAAGTTTATTCATAGGTGTTTTATTCCTTTTGTTGCAATTATAAATGGAATTGCATTCTTAATTTCTCTTCCTGCTACTTCATTCTTAGTATATAGAAACACAACTGATTTTTGTGTGTTGATTTTGCATCCCGCAACTTTACCATATTCATTTACCATTTCTAAAAGCTTTTTGGTGGAATCTTTAGGGTTTTCTATATATACAATCATATCATCTGCAAATAGTGACAGTTTCACTTCTTCCTTTCCAATTTGGATCCCTTTTATTTCTTTTTCTTGCTTAATTGCTCTGACTAAGACTTCCAATAATATGTCAAATAAGAGTGGTGAAAGTGGGCATCCTTGTCTGGTTCCTGTTCTTGAGGGATAGTTTTCAGTTCTTCTCCATTGAGAATATTAGCTGTGGGTTTGTCATATCCGGCCTTTATTATATTGAGGCACTTCCCTTCTATACCCATTTTATTCAGGGTTTTTATCATAAATGGAAGCTGTATCTTTACAATGCTTTCTCTGCATCTATTGAGATGATCATGTGATTTTTATTCTTCATTTTGTTAATGTGGTATATCACATTGATTGATTTGTGGTTGTTGAAACATCTCTGTTGTTTATTTGAGATTTTCCTTGTTTTTTGAGGTGGGCCTGTATTGCTATAAACTTCCCTCTTAGAACCGCTTTTGCTGTATCCCATAAATTTTGGCCTGTCATATTTTCATTTTTCTCCAGGTATTTTTTGATTCCTCCTTTGATGTCCTAGTTGACCCAATCACTGTTCAGTAGCATTTTGTTTAATCTTCCCATATTTGCGGCTTTTCCAATTTTCTTTCTGTAGTGGAATTCTAGTTTTATACTGTTGTGGTCAGAAAATATGCTTGGTATTATTTCAATCTTCTTAAATTTATTGAGACTTGTTTTGTTGCCTAATATGTGATCTTTCCTGAAAAACGTTCCATGTGCATTTGAAAAGAATGTGTGTTGTGTGGTTTTTGGATGGACTGTTCTGCATATATCTACGATGTCCAACTGCTCTAACGTGTCAAAGGCCAATGTTTCCTTATTGATCTTCTGTTTGGATGATCTATCCATTTGTGTAAGTGAAGTGTTAAAGTCCCCTACTATTATTGTGTTGCTGTCTATTTCTCCTTTTATGTCTGTTAATAATTGCTTTATATATTTAGGTGCTCCTATGTTGGGTGCATAGATATTTACAAGTGTTATTTCCTCCTGTTGAATTGTTCCCTTTATCATTATGTATTGCCCTTTTTTGTCTGTTACAGTTTTTATTTTAAAGTTTATTTTGTCTGATATAAGGATTGCTACCCCAGGTTTCTTTTCATTGCCATTTGCATGAAGTATCTTTTTCCATCCCTTCACTTTCAGTTTGTGAATGTCTTTAGGTCTGAAATGTGTCTCTTGTATGCAGCATATATATGGGTCTTGTTTTATTATCCAAGCAGCCACCCTATGCCTTTTGATTGGAACATTTAGTTCATTGACATTTAAAGTAGCTATTGATAAAATGTACTTATTGCCATTTTGTTACTTTTTTCTGACTGTTTTAGCAGCTCTTTTCTGTTCCTTTCTTCTTCTCTTGCACTCTTCCCTTGTGGTTTGATGGCTTTCTTTAGTATTATGTTTGGGTTTCTTTCCCTTAATTTTTGTGTATTTAATCTAAGTTTCCAGTTTGTGATTACCATGAAGTTCACGTATAATAACCTACATATATAGAAATCTATGTTAAGTTAATCGTCTCTGTAGTTTGAGCTCTTACTAAAACCTCTACTCTTTTACTCCCCTCCTCCCACATTTTGTGTTTTTAATATCATATCTAACCTCTTTTCGTGTGTATGTGTATCCATTACCCTTTATCATGGAAATAGATAAGTTTAGTACTTTTGACCTTCATATTAGCTTCATATGTGGTTGATCTGCTACCTTTACTGTATATTTGCCTTTACCAGTGATTTTATTGCTTTTTTTATGATTTTCTTATTTCTATTTCTGGTCTTCTCTTTTCCACTTGAATAAGTCCCTTTAGAATTTCTTGTAAATCTGGTTTCTTGGTGATAAACTCCTTTAGTTTTAGCTTGTCTTTGAAACTATTTATCTGTCCTTCCATTCTGAATGATAACCTTGCCGGGTAGAGTATTCTTGGCTATAGATTTTTCCTTTCAGCACTTTAACTATATCATGCCACTCCCTTCTAGCCTGTAAGATTCCTGCTCAGAAGTCAGCTGATAGCCCTATGGGGTTTCCTTTGTATGTCACTTGTTGCCTTGCTTTTGTCACTTTTAGGATTCTCTATCTTTACTTGTTGACATTTGAATTGTAATGTGTCTTGGTGTGGGCCTCTTTGAGTTCATCTTGTTTGGTGCTCTCTGTGCTTCCTATACCTGCATGTCTCTTTCTTTCCCTAGGTTAGAAATGTTTTCAGCTACTATTTCTTAAAATAGTTTCTCTACCACTTTGTCTCTCTCTTTTCTTTCTGACAGACCTATACCACAGATGTTAGTGTGCTTGATGTTGTCTGACAGGTCCCTTAGACTGTCCTTGTTCTTTTTAATTCTTTGTTTCTTTTCTCTTTCAGCTTCGGTGATTTCCCCTAGTCTTTCATCCAGCTTGCTGATCCATTCTTGTGTATCATCTGCTCTGCTATTGAGTCCCTCTAGTGAGTTTTTCATTTCCAGTATTGTATTCTTCATTTCTGATTGGTTCTGTTTTCTATTTTCCAATTCTTTTTTGAAGTTCTCACTGAGTTCATCCATTCTTCTCCCAATATCTGTGAGCATCCTTATGACTATTTGTTTGAACTCTTTGTCAGGTAAATTGTTTGTTTCTGTTTTGTTTAGTTTTTTATCTGTGGTTTTGTCCTGTTCCCTTACTTGGAATGTGTTCCCTTGTCTCCTCATTTTGCCTCTTTCTCTGTACTTATATCTATGTGTTAGGTAGGTCAGCTACATCTCCCGATCTTGGAGAGATGGCCTTATGTAAGAGATGCCTTATGAGGCCCAGTGGTGTGCTTCCCTCTCATCACCAGTTCTTAATGTTCCAGGAGTGTCCCTGTGTGGGCTACATGTGTCCTATTATGGCAGGGTTGCTCTTGCTGCAGGTGCTGAGGGAGGCTAGTCTTCCCCTGGCTGGTTATAATGCTCAGCTTCGTGTGGCTGCTATGGTCCTTTCAGTCACTTTATCAGGCATGAAAAGCCCCAGCATAGTTGGCTGTAAGGCCTAATAGCACATTACTGTTGCAGTTTTTCTGTTAAGTGAGTGGGCCCCTGGTGTGGCTGGCTGTTAGGCTCAGGGGCTTACAATTGCCATAGGCCTCTGGCCTGCAAGGCTGTTGTCAGCTCTCTCAGGGTTTCAGCTGAGTATGGCTTGCCCCAGGCATGGAAACACTCAACTATTTCAGGCTTTGGAAAGTGGGTCCAATATCCTATGTGGCTGTTTAAGGAGCACAAGTCTGCTGCAACTGTCAGGCCCCACTGCCTGCAGGGCCACACATTTCATCAACACAGTCCTGCCCTGTGTGATTGCCCTGACTCCCTGAAGTAGATCCGGTTTCCCCACTGCAGATGCCCTACACACTCCACCAATGCAGGCTCACCCCTCACACATGCCCTGCCCAGATGAGGTGGACCCACTGACCTGGTTGCGAGGTTCCATGCACACCACCAATGCAGGCCCGCAAGTTGCCCGAAGTCTTGCTGTTTAGTGGGAACAGTCCCTAGGGTGGGCTGCCTGCCTTGACTGAGCTGAATTAAATCAGTGCTCTAGTGGGTGCAAGACCCCTGGGCTAACAGACCAGGGGAAGAACTCCAATGGCATCTGCCAGTGTCTGTGTCAGCATGCTTGCACTAGGTCACAATAATGGCTGCTGCCAATGTCTCAGTCCCTGCAGAGGTCTCACCTCCCACTGAAATGCACCCAGAGCCTATCAGGTGAGTCTTTTTTCACCAAGGGACTGTGTACCTTTCTGGTGATTTTAGGTTGCTTCCTGAAATAGGTGAATTTGTGTGGACTTAAAAAATAGACTTTTTTCCCCCTTATGTCTGATAGCTTTTCTGTGGGTGTTCCTCATTGTAGTTAATAGCCAGCAAATCCAGGTATTATGACACTTGTGTTGGTTGTGCAGAGTCTGAAAGCTGCTTATTGTGGTAATGTTTCCCTGCTCAGATCTCCCACTCCTCCAGGGAAGGCTTCATACCTTAAGGTTGCTTCCAGCTGCCTGTGAAGCACTGCAGCTTGAAGGTGGCTTTTTTTCTACTTCTTCCATGTCAGTCAGCACTGTCCCTTGTTGTGGGGGTTCTTTTTATCCAGTTTTCAGTTCTCTCTTAGGGGTATTTGTTCAAAGAATAGTTGTAAATTTGTTGTGTCCATGGGAGGAGGTGAGTTCAGATTCTGCCTATGCTACCATCTTGACATCGTCCCTCCAGGATGTTATTTCTAGATGTCTTTTTGACTTTCAAGTAAAAATGTGAGTGGACATTTGAATATACGAGTCTGGAAACTAAGAGAGAAGTAAACTACAGATAAAATTTGGGAGTTGTCAGCATGTAAATATATTTAAAGCCACGGGACTTGATAAGATTCCCTAGGTAATAAGTGTAAATAAAGAGTAAGAGGAATCTTGAAGGATTCCAAGGTTTATATTATAATTTTTAACTATTTTTATCTTAATCTGTTTTTAAACCTTCAAAAGTGTTTTATATTTTCAACACTTATTTAAATTTATCTTAATATCCACCAGTCTTTATTAATCATTGCTTATTCTTTTCCTTTTATATTGTGAAATAAACAAATTCAGAAAAGTATGTAAAACTTATATGTACAGTTTAGTAAATAATAAGAAACTTAGAAATAAGAAATATTTAGAAAATAATAAGAAGAAACAAGAAACCGCCACACAGGTCAAGAAATAGAAAATTTCCAGCACCCCAGAAGCCCTCTGCATGTCCTGCTATGATCATTGCTCCATCTCTTCCCCGGACAGAGACAAACATTTTTGACTTTTGTAGTAAGAGTTTCCTTGCTTTCCTTTATTGTTTTATTACCAATGTATGTATTCCTATTTATTTAGTCAAAACATATGGCATATGTTTACAACTAAGAAGCCATTATCGCAATCAAGATAATGAACATATCCATCACCCCAAAGACTCTTGGTAACTTTTTGTAATACCTCCCTCCAGTACTTCTCTGCCCTTCCCTCTCCAGGCGACCACTGATCTGTCTTCTGTCACTATAAATTAATTTTCATTTTGTAGAATTTTATGTAAATGAAAAATGCAGTATTAACTCTCTTTTTGTCTGGCTTCTTGCATTCAGAATGATTATTTTGAGACTCATCCCTGTTATTGGGTGTATCATGCTGTAGCATGTATTCATTCCTTTTGATTGCTCAGGAGTATTCTATGCCATGGATGTACTACCATTAGTTCATCTGTTCACATGTTGATGGATATTTGGAATGTTTCCAGTTTTGGCTATCACAAATAAAGCTGTTATAAATACTCACGGACAAGTTTTTGTGTGGGCATATACTTCCCTAACTCTTACATAAATACCTAGGAATACCATTTAATAGGTCTATGTTGAACTTTTAAGAAACTACCAAACTGTTTTCCCACAAGCAGTGTAAGAGAGTTCTTGTTCCTCCAAATATCTCCAGTACTTTGTATGGTTAATCTTTCCAATTTTAGCCATTCTAATAGGTGTGAAGTGGAATCTCATTTCGGTTTTGTTTTGCATTTCTCTAACGATGATGTCAAACATTTTTTCATGTGCTTGCCTTCCAAATATCTTATTTAGTGAAATATCTGTTCAAATATTTTGCCATTTGCTGAGGTGTTTGTTTTCTTATTACTGAATTTTGAGAGTTTTTATAGATTCTGGATACACATACTTTATCAGATGTATTGTTTGCAGGTGGAATTTTTTTTAATCTTCTTCTCAAACAGTGTAGGTCTTGAATTATTCTGGCTTTCCTCAGGGATTTTAGTTCTAAATCCTGCCTTACTCAGTCCCAAGGCTTCATCTTCTGTCACCAAGTAGTGATTTTTGAAATCCAAGCCACTTTTTTTTAAAACACATAGATCTTTCTCCTTGCAACACTGCAGCCTAAGCAACTGGAACTTCAGCTCTGCTTGCATTGGGGTTTTTTCCCCCAGATTTTCTCTTTGTTTTGCCAGCACTTCCCCACAGCACCCCACCACACTTACTTTCTTGCAACCTTTAGCTATTTATATAAAAGAATGTCTGTGACACTTACTCCAATATTTCTAGGATTTACTGATTACAATGGAGCCAGCCAAAGCCATGAACTTTTTATGGATGGGTGCACCAATCCCTTCACAATACAATACTTTCTACTTATTAGTTTGCCTATTAATTGTTTTATAAATATTGAATTGATTTGAAATTCTAGGACAGAGGAATTCGAACTTAATACAGTGGATGACAAGGAGACAATACAGGTTCTTGAAAAGGGAAGATGAAAGTAATTAAGCTGCATGATCTCTCACCTGGCTTATTGCAGTAGCCTTTCTAACTGCCCTCCTAAATTCTGCCCTTGCCACCTACAAACTATTATCCAAACAGCAACCAGTATGATCCATTTAGAACTTAAGTCAAATGATGTCACTCTTCTGTTAAAAGCCAATCAATGTCTTCTCATCTCATTTTGAGACTAAGACAGAATCCTAACAATGGCCTGAAAAGTCCCTACATGATCTGACCACCCTGTCATCTTTCTTATCTCCTTTGCTAATACTCTTCCACTCTCATTCCACGTCACACCCCTCAACTTTATTGAGGAATAATTGACAAATGTAATTATATATATTTAAGGTTTACAATGATGATTTGATACATATATATATACACACTGTGGAATGATTACTAACACATCTACCACCTCACAGAGTTAACTCTTTGACTGTGTGTGTGGTGAGAATGCATAAGATCTACTCTCAACAACTTTCAAGTATACAATATTATCTTATTAGCTATAGTCACCAGGCTGTACATTAGATCCTCAGAACTTATTCTTATAATTGAAAGTCCGTACCCTTTGATCCATAAAGTTCCTGAACATGCCAAGCATATACCTAAGAGCATTAGCATTTTCTCTTCTCTACGATGAACACTCTTTCCTCATATAGCTGCTCTGAATTAACTATTTAACCTTTATTAATATTGATAAAATGCAGGAACCATTTGATTCCAGTAGAGATAGTCCTCATTCTTAACTAAAGTTAATATATCAAATATAAGACTGAAAGGTTAGACTTAAAAAAACTTTATTGAGATATAATTTATATACCATAAAATTTACCCATTTTCAGTGTACAGTTCAATAATTTTTAGTAAACTTACTGAACTGTTTAACCACCACCAAAATCCAGTTTTAGAACTTTCTCATCATCCTAGTAAAATCCCTTATGATATTTTTAGTCAATCTCTGTTCCCACTCTCAGCCTCAGGGAACCACTGATATCCTTTCTGATATAGACAATTCATATAAATGGAATCATACAATATGTGGTCCTCTATGACTAGCTTCTTTGATTTAACATACTGTTTTTGAGGTTCATCCATGTTCTAGAATGTACTGATATTTAAAATTTTTCTGTTGAAAGCCTCAGCCTCAGTTTCTATTTATTCATTAATTCTACTATTTTTCTTTATTTTGATTCACAGATATCTGCTTTGGTAAGTAAATTAATTTTTTAATATTTTCCTTATGTATATTTTGTTATTATTTTCCTGATCTAGTTTAAAACTTAGCTAATTTAGTTACATTTTCTTGTTTTATAGCAAAGACATTTAATTCTATCGAAATCTTCTGAGTAGAGTTTTGTTGTATCACAAAACTAATTATCACTATTTTCTAATAACATATACATGTACTTTTGATTTCCTTTTGAACTCCTTATTTTTAAAAGCTCCATTTAAAATTTTTTTCAAAGTTGTTTGTTTTTGTTTCTTTATGACTGTTATTAATTTCCAGGTTTTTTGTACTATAGTCATAGAATTTGACTATTATAATTTCTGCTACGCTGGGGAATTTATTTGAGTTATCTATTTAAAAAGTACAGTTCAAAATGCCATATTCGCATTTGAAATGAATATGTATTCTCAATGATAATATATAAAGTGCAATATGCTTCTTAAAGTTTAGCCTATTAATTTTATTATTCAATTTCCCATGGGTTAGGAGGCCTTTTAATCAATCTTTTTTTCTATTATTTATTTTTAGAAATGAAAAAACTACAAAGAATATTAAAATATCTATGTGCCCATCATCAAGAATTGATAATTATCACATATCTTCATATTTATTTCAACTCACCATTCTAATGACAGAACATAGGAAAAGTTGAGATCCCTTTTACTCACCTCCAGTTCTAATTCCCTCCTTCTTACACAGAAGAAGCAATTATCACAAATTTATTGTGTATCCTTCATGTCTATTTAAAAAATCTTTTATACATTAGGTTTGTATTCTTGGACTATATATATATAATTAAGCATACATTTTCCTTAATTTTATATCATGGTATCATGATCTGAAGCTCTGAAAGGCTTTGCTTGCACTTAGAATTACATTATTTGAAATCTATGCTGATTTATATCAAGGTAATTACCTTTCATTGTCCTTTAGAATTTCCTGGTAGGAATATATCCCATTATTACACGTGACTTCCAGTGGTACACATTTAGATTGTTTTTGGTTTTTTCTGTAACAAAAAATGTCGGAATAAACCTTGTAGGTACGTCTTTCCTTTTGCACAGGTGAGAACACTTATAGGTAAATAGTTAATCTGTCTAGAAGTGGTATGCACATTTACAATTTTACTGGTTATAACTAAGTTACTTTTCCTAGTGGTTCTACCAGTTTATACTACTTCTAGCAACATCTGAACATTTTCCTTTCCCGTGATCTTTACCAATATTTGATATAGTCATACTTTCTCATTATTGTCAAGCTACTTGCTTTGAAATGGTATCCTGTTATGGTTCCCTGAATACTAGTGAAGTTGAGCATCTTCTAAAGTGCTTATTGGTCATTTATAAGGACCCTTATATTTCCTATCGCTGTTATTATTTGTGTATACCTTTTTCTTATAGATTCGTAGGAATATGTTACAAATTTAGGATACTAATTTTTATAAGTTATACTGATTGCAAATATCATCTCTTAATCTCTAGCTCCTTTTTGTTGTTATTCATACAGATTTTTAAAATATATGACCTAGTTTAGTTTATGAAACTTTTCCTCATGGCTCTTGCTTTTTCTGTCTTGTTTAAGGAATTCTCACCCAGTATCACAATTATATTATCTCCTATTTTCTTCAACACATTTCAGAGTTTTGATTTTTGACATTCATCTCTGTGTCAGTATGAGTATAAGGCAGGGATTTAATTTTTAAAATGTAAATGACTCTAAATGAACATAGATGTACTCATTAAAAGTGTCCACAATTATCAATAGTTGGCCAGTCCATTTTTATCTATACCTCCAAAATTTGGGGGAGAATGTTGAAATATTTCAAAGCAAATCCCAGACATCATGTCATTTCATGCATCTCTAGCTGAGGACATTTTTGAAATGTAGCAACAATGGCATTGTAGATGGATGAACAATGGCATTGTGGCTGTGTTAAAAAAAAATCTTTAATCATCCAATACTGGATCCATATTCAATCTAATGTATTGAATCCAAATTTCCAGATTGTCTCAAAATTTCTTCTTAGTTTATATTTATTCAGATTAGGATTCAAATGAGGTCAAGCTCCATATATGCAGTTGTCTGTTATTTGTCAGTCACTCTTCTCCACTTTATTTTTATGCATTGATTTGCTAGAAAAATCAAGCAGTTTATCCATGAAATAAGATTCAGTATTTGACTGATTGCTTTCTCACTTTATTGTTTAACTTCATCCTTCTCTGGTTTCTATAAACTGCTAGTTAGATCTAAAAGATAGAGTAAATTCAGTTTCAGGGGGTTTTTTTGGCACAACACTTCGGAGGTGCTGTTGTGTACTTCTTATTACATCATATTATGAGGTAGGTAATGTCTGTATATCTAACTTTTAATGACGGAGTTTAATTAGTGTGTTCGGATGGTGTCAATCTGGTCTCCCCAATATAAACTTCCCTCACCCAACGTTCATGTAATGGTTCTAGCATCTATTGGATATTGTTGCCTAGATCCATCATTTCATTAGAGGTTGCAAACTGGTGATTTTATAATCTTATTATTCCTTCTGCACTTATTAGCTGGAATTCTTACATAAGGAAGAATTTCCCCGCTTTGACTGTTTGATTACTCTAAAATACAGGTTATACAGGAAAGACAGGATAAGTGATAGATTTTCTAAACTTTATTTATCAATAACCAGAATAATGAGTTAATGCTGTAGAAACATCCAATGTTCATCAACGTGGTTTTTGCCTTTTAAGTATCACTATAAGCACACTTAAAAAAACTGATGTGTTCTAATCAATTTCAGATACTTTTGATACTCCAAGTTTTCCATCTTTCACTAGTGGGAGCCCCTTTAATTGGCCCCATGCATTCTTTGACATGAACCCATTAGACCTTGATAGGTTCCCTGGTCTGGAACAATTAGATGTCCCCAGCTTAACTTTTCAATTCCTTCTCAATATTGGATACATCCTTGATAATGGCAGTAAATAACCACAGGTCGCCCAAAAGTAGTAATTCCACAACTGCCATGTGGCATGTAGTACTTTGCTGGAGCAGATCGATACTACCTCATTTACATGGTATGATTTGGGGGAATGCATTCTTTTCTATCTCAATCACAAATTGTCCCTGTTCACCTTGAATGGAAACAATGTGCCTTTACATATATAATCATAGTAGCTCTACATGTATAGTCATGCATAGTGTTTGAAGAGTTCTGGACAATTTGGATATCCCATTAGAACATCACATAGATCCATTACATTGATGCTATTTTGTTGTTCAGCAGGGATGAACAAGTGCATGCTAGAGGCCTTGATAAGACATATGTGCTCCAGATGGTTAGAGGTAAACCTATAAAAATTTAGGGACCTGCCACATCCATACAATTTTACAGGTTCAGTGGTCAGGAGTGTGCTAACATATCCCCTCCAAAGTAAAAGACAGACTCTTTCAACTTGTACCTCCAGGCACAATGCCTCCATGAAGTCTGGAGGTAGCATATTCTATACCTTGGAATATTACTCTGGCCTTATGGTGAGTGGTGTGAAATGCTGCCAACTCTGAGTGCAGCCCAGAGCAGGAAAAGGCTCTGTAGCCAATCTAGGCTATGGGGCCAGAACTTTGTCTACTCGGGCCATATGAAGTAGACCCTATGATATTCGAAGTATTATTAGTGAGGAAAGATGCAATGTGGCATTTGTGGCCAACCCTAGTGGGAGAATCACAACCCAGGGTCCTGAGGTCCTGAAGCAAGAGCAGAACCTTTTGAAAAACAACTCATAGTATTCTACCAGGCCCAGGTGTAATACTAGGAGATAGAACGTTTGGCCATGTGGACAGAACCAGCCCATGATAAGATGGGTCCTTAAGACCTTCTAATCAAATGTTGGGGTAGGTCCAGCAACAATCCCTTATAAGATAGAAGTAGAATCTCTTGAATGGAAGTAGTGTCTCTGGAATGGAAAATAAGGAGGACCAGTATGCACAAGCAAACTGCATACACAGGTGGCTCAGACCCCCATAGCACATAATCACTATTACACTGTTGCCTCTCCTTCAGCTCACAGTTATGGCAATGTGGGATTTCCATATGATTGGCTGAAGGAGGAAGAAAAAGCTTGAGATTTATTTACAGATAAGGCAGCCCCATATATGGGTTCAAACCCAAAATGGATGGCTGTTATCACAACTTCAGTCACAGAGGCCTTGGAAGACAGTGATGAGGAAACACTCTCCCGCTTGGCAGAGCTTTGGGTATTGCATCTGGTCATTCATTTTGTGTGGAAATAGAAGTGTCTAAGGTTAAAATATATTCAAATGATCAGTAGCCTGGAAGGAAAATGTTAGAAGACTGGAGATAAGAATATCTAATATTGCTGGATGTGGATTCACATATGGGTGGGCAAGAAATATAAAGATTTTAGTATCACTTGCTAATATCCACCAAAGAGCATCTGCCACGAAAGAAGCACTAAACAACCAAGTAGAGAAAAAGCCTTGGCCAGTTAACATCAGTTAGCCTCTGTCATCAGCCACTCCAGTGCTGTCATAATGGGCACATGAGCAAAGTAGTCACAGTGACAGAGATGGAGGCTGCACATGAGCCCAGCAACATAGACTCACACTTACTAGGATTTATCTATCTACTGCCACTTGTGAATGTCCAAACTTTCTGCAATGGAGATCAAAATGGAACCCCTGATATGGCAGCATTCCTTGAAGAGACCAACTGGCTACTTTGCGGTAAACTGACTACATTGGACTCTTTCAATTCTGGAAGGGTCAGCAGTTTGTTTTCCAGGCATGGTTTTTCTTTCCTGCCAGCAGGACCTCAGTGAGCACCACTATCCAGGGGTTTATACAATGTTTGATCCACCAATGGGATCTTACATAATATTACATCATACCAAAGGACGCATTTCACAGCAAGAGAAGTATGGGAATGGCTCATGACCACAGGATCCATTGGTCATATGACATAGTACACTACACAGGAGCTGCTAGCCTTAGAAAATGTTGGGATGACCTACTGAAGGTATAGCTAAGGCACCAATTCTGAGGCAATATTCTGAAAGGATGGGAGTGTCATCCTCCAGGATTTAGTGTTTGTATTGAATCAAAGACATTTACCTGGCACCGTGTCCCCAAGAGGAAGAATATATAGATCCGTGAAGCAAAGTGTGGAAGCAGGGGCTATTCCATTTACCATCACTCCAAATAATTCACTAGAGAACTTTGTTTTTCAGGCTGGTCCAGAGTCCAGCAGGCAAGAAGAAGAGTCACCATCTTGGGGTAACTGACTCTGAACATCAGGGTGAGACAGAGTTGTTGCTACACAATGGAGCAGGGAGGGATGTGTACAGAACCATGGTGGCCTGGGTCTGGCTGTCAGGTAAGCCACTGATTCCAGCAGAGGCAATAGCTGAGGATGAGAAGAATCTAGGAAGGAGGAAAATAAGAACTGATCACAGTAGGAGATGTAGTTCATCCCGCTAACTTTCCCCTTATCAGTATCTGCTCAGGAAAAGAGGCCCACCAAAATCCTGGAGGAGCTGTTCCCTGAATATATATGGAGAAGTATATCTAAGAAGAGAAGTTTCCGCTAAACACAGAAATGCATTGCTCAGTTCCTCCATTAAGGCATGACTTGCTGCTAGGCTGTGGGGAGTGGGATCAGCATTCAGCTTCCGGCTGTCAGCTTCTCAGCTTCAGAGAGTTACCTCATCCGAGGTAGGTCAGTTCCAAGGCTACTCGCATTTAGTGACTGTGAGAAGTGGAGGTATAAAGGCCTGACTGTTTCAGCTTGTTGGGTGATGATTCTGATAGGCAATACTCACTCCCAAGTGCTAAGTTGGCTTGGCCAAGTGTTTGATGGGCCTGCATTGGGCTGCATTCGACTTCCCCCTCTGCTCAATCCTGTCCTTTCCTTTTGAAGATGTTGACCTATAATAAACATCTTGCATTCCCAACTCCATCTCAGCATCTACCTCACCCATGACAAGGGAGTAAAATTTTTATAGTTAAAAACTGGATTCATATGCAAATGTAAACAAGTTATTGTTCTTGTGTTTTCTTTTTCTCCAGGAGAGATTATGCTGGTAGGAAACATCTCTGTCCACTTTATATACAGGGCCTCATTGCTACAGGCAATTCCCCATTGTATTTATGTGACCACAGGATAAGCAATTTGTGTATCTCATATATGAAGAAAATCTATCAAGAACGAGAAAAATATTCATTCTTAATAATAGTAATAATAATGCTGAGGAGCTGTTGTCTGAGTTTTGAATTTTACTTGCAACAGGCTTATCTGAAAGCAAGTGTTCAAAATGACACTAGGAAATGGGCCTCTATAGTTTGAGGGTTATGTCTTACTGATCTTTGTATTTCCTTACCACTTAACACAATGCCTGGCTCTAAAAAGATAGTTAATAAATGTCTTTTTGTATTCTTTTGTGTGTGTGTGAGGAAGATTGGCCCTGAGCTAACATCTGTGCCAATCTTCCTCTATTTTATGTGGGATGCTGCCTCAGCATGGCCTGACGAGTGGTGCTAAGTCCACACCTGGGATCTGAACCTGCGAACCCTCGGCTGCCGAAGCAGAGAGTGCGAACGTAACCACTATGTCACAGGGTTGGCCCCTTAATAAACGTCTTTTTGACTATTAAATACAAGGTTCAAATTTTATTCTACATGAATGAAAATATAATGGGAAAATAAGAATTTGTACAGAGTGAGCAAGTTTACATAAACTATGAAATACATTAATCAAAAACAGTTATTGTGGGGGCTGGCCTGGTGACGCAGCGGCTAGGTTCCCATGCTCTGCTTCCACAGCCTGGGGTTCGCCAGTTCCGATCCCAGGAGTGGACATCGCCCCGCTTATCAAGCCATGCTGTGGCGGGCATCCCACATATAACGTAGAGAAGGATGGGCATGGAAATTAGCTCAGGGCCAATCTTCCTCAGCAAATAAAGAGGAGGATTGGTAGTGAATGTTAACTCGGGACTAATCTTCCTCAAAAAAAGTTATTGTGTTTCTGCTGTGTGTAACAGGTGCTAATGGTAAAAGAGTGCCCCTGCTCTCAAATATCTTATAAATTGGTTGCAGCATGATGAAACACAACATGCTTATCAAAGTAATATTGGCCATGTCAATTTAGTAAATATTAAGTATGTGTCTGTATTCACTATGAGATTGCGCAGCCTGAAATAAACAGATTGGTTTTGTTTTCTTTTGTTTTGTTATATAGTCTTTGTATTCACCTCCTTATTGTTAAATCCTCTGACTTTCTCAGGCTTACTTCTTTTTTTTTTAAGATTTTATTTTCTCCTTTTTCTCCCCAAAGTCTTCCGCGCCCGCCCCCCCCCCCCCCCATAGTTACATATTTTTAGCTGTGGGTCCTTCTAGTTGTGGCATGTGGGACACTGCCTCAGCATGGCTTGGTGAGTGGGGCCATGTCGGCGCCCGGGATCCGAACTGGTGAAACCCTCGGGGAAACCCCGGCCGGGCGAAACCCCAGGCGGAGGAAGCCGAGCGCACGAACTTCTCCGCTCAGCCACGGGCCGACCCCCAGGCTTACTTCTAGCAGCTGTCTCTATTGACTGTTGGCTAATCCCTCACACCACTAGGGGGCATACAACTTGCCATAGAGAAATTGTGATACTAGAGAGGAGAGGTCAAGGGCCATATGCTGTTACTGCGTGCTTACTCAGGTAAAGCAGGCTAGGGGGTGCTTTACATAGAATGGCTGTAAATTTTAATGATCCAGACTGTGGCTTCTTTCAGAGAGAGGTTGTAGATTTCATAAATAAGCAGCTACTTCGAGGTGGAGTTCGCCCGTACTTTTACAGGATGCAGATGTGTGAGTCCTGGGGTGAAATGGAAGAGAAGTTGCGGGACATCCTGACGGACTCAGCAATATCGAGAGCCATCAAGGAGGCTTGTGCTTGGGGCACCCTGGCCCTGGCAGTACGCTTCGCACGGAGGCAGAAGAGGGACGATAGAGAAAAGGTAAAAAAGCTCCAGGATCAGCTGGAGGAGCAGAAGGTGTTCTCTAATGCTTTGGTAGGGATGGTGAATAGACTCAGGGATAAGCAAAAAAGAGAAAAGGAGATTGCCCAGCTCCAACTTCAACAAAATCTCACGATCCTTCGTAGAGTAGAGGAAGAACGAAATTTACTCAGGAATGCGCTTCTTAGGGTGTTAAGGTCTCAGTTTCAGAAGCAGGAAAGAACAGAGGAATTGGAGAAGGGAAAGGAGACACAGACATTAGGCACGCTTGCTTTTGCTCCTGATGCAGTCAGTTACTGGACAAGGGAGGGGGCCACGCAGGGAGCAGGCCCGGGGACTGCTGCTACTCCTATGACTGCGGCTATAGGGGGAGAGGCAAAGGGGCAGAAAGTGATTTCCATATGGGGGAATGACCAGGAGGTACCTGTTTTTCCTTGCTCTGAGATCTTGAGGGCCTGGACCCAGGCTGGTCAACTGCTGCCCTTTAGTCTCTCTGAATCCTCTTACTCATTCCTACCGACGTATTCTCTCCCAGGAGCAGCAACAAAAGCTGCAGCCGTTCCTCTTGTGAAAAATTCCCTGACTAGCTGGAAGGGTAAGCATCTCCATACCAGGAAGTTCTTGCCAGAGAGGTTTAAGCAAGAGGCTGGCATCTGTCACTCTGCAAAAGATACCATCAGGCGCAAAGTAGGGGACTGGGACTGTGACCAGTGTTCTAGGATCAATTTCTCATGGCGAAAGATGTGTTTTAAATGTAAAAAGTCCCGGTACACAGAGGAAAGTGGAGGCTCTGCCCGCAATTAGAGGCCTCACAGAATTCTAACAAATTCATTTCCTGACGTTCTCTTCTGATTAGAAATGGAACAAGAACATGGTCTTGATTAGATATTATATAAAAATAGACAAGCAGAAAGGAATAAGATATAAAGATCATCTTTAACCTTGCCACTCAGAAACAGTTAACATTTTACCTATTTACTTCCACCTCTGAGTATAACTACATATATGAGTTATAATAAATAGTTATATTAAATAATTTTCTTATGAAGATAGAATCATTTTGAAAATTAAGTTTATTACTTGCTTAAAAATGTTCTTTGATTGATTTGATAAAATTTGGAAAATAGAGGAAAGAAGTACAAATAAGAGAATAAAAGTCACACAAACTGCCGTCACCCAGAAACAATCCTTAGAGCTCAATTTTGCTGGTCTCCTATTGTTGGGCAGACAGACATACGCACATGCGAACACATATGGACATGCATGCAGAGACATGCTATTTTGATTTTTAAAATGAAATAAAACTCTACATATATTTTGGGAATCTACTTTAAAAATTATATTCATTTAAATTTGGAAAATTCAGGGACACATATGTGGATACATAAAATGCTAATCCAACCACCTGGAGAAAATATCTTCCAGTATTTCATATATTTTAAACCCTTTTTAGCTGTGTGTGTATATGCACGCATATATATGTTGTTGTTATTAAAATTAACTCTTTTTTCTTATTTCTAAAGTAGAAAACTGAACGTAAGGAACAGCAGAGAAGCAAAAGGAAGAAAATAAGTTTTATGCATAATCTATTCAGAAAACCATTATTTTTATCTATATACATATTATTTTTAAAATTTATATATACAAAATTTATTTTATATATAAATTATATAAAATTTATTTTTATATAATTTATATATAAATTCAAAAAATAATATGTATATATAAATAATATGTATATATATTTCTCTTAACATTATTCCCCATCTTTTGGGGGAGTACTGCTTAATAAATGTTTATTCATTTCTTAAATGGGCTTACTAGAGATTAATTTTGTTTTGTTTTTCTTTCTTTGATCCATTCAAAGAACCAGCAGCTGATTTTATTTATCAGTTCTATTATTTATGTACCAACAAATTCATTGATTCTTCTCCAATTTCTTCTATTTTCTTGAGGATTTGTTGGTTTTTTTGGGAGGGGGTTGTTTTTTGGGTTTTTTGGTGAGGAAGATTGGCCCTGAGCTAACATCTGTTTCCAATCCTCCTCTTTTTTGCTTGGGGAAGATTGCCATTGAGTTAACCTTTGTCCCACTCTTCCTCTATTTTGTATGTGGGATGCTGCCACAGCATGGCTTCATAAGTGGTGCATAGTTCCATGCCCTGGATCCAAACCCATGAACCCTGGGCCACCAAAGTGGAGCACATGAACTTATCCACTACACCACCATGCTGGCCCCTGTTGTTATTTTTGTTTGCATTCTAAGTTCTTGATATTATACTCGGTTCATTTATTTTGGGGGGAAGATTAGCCCTGAGCTAACATCCTCCACTGATCCTCTTTTTGCTGAGGAAGATTGGCCCTGACCTAACATCTACGCCCATCGTCCTCTATTTTATATTTGGAATGCCTGCCACAGCATTGCTTGATAAGCAGAGCATAGGTCTGTGGCCAGGATGCAAACTGGCGAACCCTGGCCACCAAAGCAGAGCAGGCAAACTGACCACTACACCACCGGACCAGGTCCTATTTTCATTCTTTTTTGTGTGATGTTTAAAGATGAGACATTTCTATCAAGCGCAACTTGGTCTTTATACAGTAAAAAGTGTATGTATGTGTGTATATATACAAATGTATGTGTGTATACACATATATATATAAATTTTTGAAATGTGTGTGGATATGTATGTGTGTGTGTGGATATACATACATACATATATCCACACACACATACATTTTTTTTCCTGCTCTTGCTCTGGGATTCTAATCTGGGATTCTAATCTGATGCTCCTAATTAAAATGGTAAAAATTGAGAGGGGGGAATTTTACTTGGTAAAATTTTTAACCATGTTTTCTGACTATATTTCAACTCTGTGGTGGCTGTGCAATTACCACAGACTGCAAAACTGGGAGAAGCAGCATGGTATGTTTTAATCCATGCAAAGATTGGGACATTTGCACTACATTTTTTTGTGACAACTTTCTGAATCCTCTGTGTTTATTTTAATATGGAACAAAACCTTTTGCAATACATAAAAATATCTCCGATTGTTGTTTTTAGGGAGCACTTAATGTAAAGTGAATATGTAATAATAATTAGAATATTCTGTAATCCAATTTGTGTGTTTTAAGCCATCAATGTTGTGAAAATTCATAACAGCCTATAGAAATTAATCTACGTGAATTTACTGCTTGGAAAGTTTAAAAATTGTAATAGTAAAAACATTGTTTCTACTTATTCTTGATATGAATGTCATTGTGTTTTCTGATCTTTTGGCTTGGTTTGAGGGATTTTAAGATAATGAAACACTCTGGTAATGGATCAAATCTGTGTATATGTAAGAGCCACTGAAACATTAATGTTCACTACTCGAAATTGTATGTGGGGGCAACAATTAGACTAGAATAGCACTGATAAAACAGTTATGATGGGAAAAAAGACTGTGTTCAAAATTAGGGACTTAAATAAAGAAGTATAGGTCTGCATTTGACCCATGAAAATGAAAATTAGAAAGATTTTTGAAAGAGCCTTGAAAGCCAGTAGTTTTCATATTTTCCTTTCAATTCGTATATATTAGTGTTGGAAGACTTCATCTGTGATACTAGATAACCTATGTTTTTAGATTCCCTAGTCTTTCCTTGCAGGTAGGATTTCTAGAAAAAATACAGGATGTTCAGCTAAATTTGAATTTCAGATAAACAACAGATTTTGCTTTAGTATAAGTATGTACCAAATATCGCATGTATTTTTATTTGCTAAATTTGACAATGCTACCCGGGGGGAGACTGGCATTTAATTTTCTTTTTCTAGTAAAAATAGTATAGATTATTCTGGCAGAGAGAAGCATTTGGACCTTTACAATTTGGAGCAGATTCCAGGATCCGTGGATGAAGAGCCAGAAGAATGAAAATGGAAATGGAAGGCTCTAATCATTCATCAACAGTGAACTCTGAATGCATGACTTGGGTATGGCAAGATATAGCGTGATATGGCAATCACGACTGGTGAAAAGAGATTTGGAAAAAGTAATTTGGGAATATGTGCTCTTGCCCTGGAAGTCTCCTGCTCTGTCACTGCAGTAGCCTAAATGGTCTCTGAAGTTGCCTTACCCGTTACAGGTAGCATTGTGGAAAAATCTGTGCTGTACTCTAGCGCCCAGATTTTGGCTCCTTAAACTATTCTCCATTAAAAGGAACCAGGGCTCCTTGGAGGGTAGCTGGCACCAAATCTTGGGGCAGGAGAAAGCAAGATGAGCCTGGAACATCTTGCCATTTATAGAAGGTGAGAATGCTGACTTGGGGTACAAAGGGCAAAGAGGCCTGAAGAAGTCTCTCAGCAGGCAGAGTGACATATTGAGCATTGAAAAAGAGGCCCACCCGGAGAGCCTCTCACTGGGCAGAGTGAAAATTGAGCATCAAAAAAAGAAAACAAGCGACAGTTGCAGTCAATTGGAACAGTGGAGTCTACTAAAAAAGTCATAAATCCATGATGATGCTAAAAATGTATAGGTAATGTAAAGATGCTTGTAATGCACACAAGAATTTCCAATATTGTCCATAAAAATTCTGTATATTGACCTACCAATTTATGCAATTCTCACACTCAACTTTTTTGTCAACAAAGAGTTAACACAAATGGTGGAGATGTATGGATTACATGATTAGTTAATACATAAAAAGGTGTTAGTTTTAACTGGAGAGAGAAAAATGTGAGAGAATGTAAAAGTGAGCTTCTTTTTGTATGGAGAAAAATATATAAAAACATATACAAGAAATGGGTGTAATACTCTTCAGAATAAAAATAGTGGAATTTGAGAATCTGTTGGGTTAGAGTGTTTGACAAGGCTTTAAAATATTTTGTGTTATATTATTAGAAAGAAAATGTTATAAATTAGTGGATTTAACAAGATTTCTTGGTCAGTGAAATGTATGAATATACACATAAGAAGAAGGATGCTAGATTGTTTCCATTTTTGTGACCGTATGCATGCTCAAGAGTGTCTTTGAGTATGATACTTGTCTGATATCCATTTACTTAGTGTGATCATAGCTAGCATAAATAAACCAGTTATTGTGAATCCACATAGCCTCATGTGTTCTGTGTGTTGCTATTGCCGTATGCAAAGAAATCTTAGAGGAAGCAGGGTAAGGTCGACATATTTGCACAGCATCATTTATCTTAACAGCTGAAAGCCCATAAAGTCATTTTTCTCTGCCTGCTGTCTTTCCTCAAGTATCATTAATTTCTGCTTTGGTTTGTGGCTAGTAATGGTAAGAAGGGTCCAGACTCTAATATGTGTGGGGTTCTGAGGTTATCAATTTATCTTGGGAAATTGTGGGAATTGATTCTTAGGTTGTAAATTTGTTGAAAGATCTTTTATCCTGGGAAATCAGCTGATTTATGGATAACTTTGGAGGTATGGGGCCAGTGTTGGGATATTTTTGTGTCCTGGTAATTAAAGCATTTAGACAAGTTATTCAGATGATTGAATTGGTGCTGGAATAATCAGTCTTTAGATGTGCTAAAAAGGAGCAAAATCAGTTTCAGTAGAAAATGCTGCCAGTTGTAGCTAATGAAAGAAGAAACCCAAACTTGAGTCACATGAGTGAAATTCTCTGGTTGAAATTGAGTGTCATCAGAAGAAAGGGAATAGGGTACTGTGGCTTTGTACATATGATGGGACGTAATTGGCTTTTGGGAATATAGGAGAGGATATTCATTCTGTTGGAATTTTTGCTAAGAGAACAAGAAATTTAACTGATAATGGTTACTATGAATGTGGTGTATTTTTTTATAGGGTCATGGCAAATTTGGGGTATTTTATAATGTGAGCCTTATATTGTTTAGACTCCTACTGCTGTACTTTGCATTACTTAACAATCTTGACTAGGCAATATATCTGTGAAATTTGATGCAAGGTGTAGACTGACAGATAACTTCTTGGCATCGAATCTAGAATGACCTTGAGGTAAGTTCACCCAGATCCTTTCATGTGACTTCTAGGAACAATATCCAAGATACATTTGTAAAGTCTTTGAGGAGCTGTGTTGTCCATCCAATTGGACCTGGTTAACATTCAAGAACCATGCCGTGTCTTAGCGAAGTAGCTTCATGATGGTACAGACATGACTTTTCTGGAATATTACTGATCTACTCCCCCAAATGGGATGGCTAATACCCGTGTTTGTCTATAATTCTGGCTATTTAATTCACTCAATTAAAAGGAAAGAGTAAAATGGAAGGAGGGGAGTACTAATGGTACACTCAAATGTCTAGGAGGAGTTCAAATCTAGTAACCTCCTCCTTATTGCTCTTAGAAAGAAGAGTGTTGGTGTAGGTGAAGCCCAAGAATGAGGACACCATTTAAAAATGGCACTGAGAGGTGGAGCTTTCTGTGAAAGAAAAGATGCTAAAAACTCTTGGTTCCGTGCTCTCTTTCTTTGAATTTTTCTCTTTGGACTGTCCATTCTAAAAGATCATGTGGTTGGTGCCTCTGTCTCTCTGTCTCTATGTCTCTTTTTTCTCCTATGGGGCTAGTGTAGTAAAAGGGATGCACTTGGAAAGAGATGATTGCCCTACTTTTGAGGACAAGTAGACACAAGGAGAATAGGTCCCTGGAAAACATGGGAAGGGATAGGCCTTTTTGTCCTGCACAGTCTAGGGAAAAAATCTCTTAAGGCACAGATGTAGTCCAGAACAGTAATTTGAGATTTGAGGCCAAAGCCTTACAGAAATAAACAGTGTGTATTTTTTCCATCTGTATTCCATGTCTCGATGGAAAAGCTGGTGCTATAAAGATCCTAGACATCTGCATGATAGGATGTTATCAGTTGCAAATTACCCCTCCAAAAAAACCCCTTCAAATTGATTTACACTATATATATATACTATTGATATATATATATATATATATATATATATTTTTTTTTTTTTTTTTTTTTCCTCCAATGGAGTGCTGGAATCTCTCCTTGGGAATCCTGAACTCCTACAAAGGCTCTCTTATCTGTGGATGTCTGCCCAAGTCACTACTCTTCAGATTTTCCCCAACCACAGTCAAGAGAAACTGGGGCCAGTTCACCAGCTCCTGCTGGTTCTGCGGCCCATACCGAGGTCTGTTTGCCTGTCATCTGATGCAAAGATGGATGAGATTCCTCCCGAATCCCTTGTCATATGGTGCTGGACCTCACAACTCCTACAGAGGCACTTTTGCTCATGGATAGATGCCAAATTTTAGTTGTTAAAAGGGGAAGAGGAAAGGAGGGGTATCTTATGTAGTCATGATGCTAACGTCACTCTTCTCATGTCACAATTTATTCAATCATCTCTTGGTGATGGGCATTGAGAATTTTTGCCACAACAAACAATGGGCTAATAAGAATTCTTTTAGGGGCTGGCCCCGTGGCCGAGTGGTTAAGTTCGCGCGCTCCGCTGCAGGCGGCCCAGTGTTTCGTTGGTTCGAATCCTGGGCGCGGACATGGCACTGCTCATCAGACCACGCTGAGGCAGCGTCCCACATGCCACAACTAGAAGAACCCACAACGAAGAATACACAACTATGTACCGGGGGGCTTTGGGGAGAAAAAAGGAAAAAATAAAATCTTTAAAAAAAAAAAAAAAAGAATTCTTTTACACATATCCCTATGTACTGCTGCTCTTATTTCTTTATGATATATGTACAGAATTGGAAAATCTAACTATATTTCTCATTTCTTGAAAAAAGATTCTAGCAATTTACATTTCCAGCATCAGGGCCCCTTCCATGAAGGACCTTTTATCTGCATTGTCTCCATCACTCAATGTTTTTTGTTGTTATTATTATTCTTTTGCCAGTTTTGTGAGTAAAAAGGTATCTTGTTTTTCAGGGTAATTTGCATTTAATTGAATTCTTGAGAAGTTAAGTGTCATTTTATGTTTGTTGGTCATTTAAATTTTGTCTCCCGTGGAATATCTTTTTCTATCCTTAGCACATTTTATAGTGAATTCTTTGGTTTTTTACTTTTCAACTTATAGAAGCTCTTTGCATATTATAGATGTGAATGGTCTGTCTGAATTTATGTGAAATATTTTTCCTCAACTTCTATTTGTCTTTTGAGCTGATTTATGTTATATTTTATCAGCAAAAAATCTTAATTTTTTTGTAAACCAAAATGCTATGTTTTTACAGCTTTTCATTTTCTGATTAGTTTAAGAAGCTCTTCTCTACCTCTCAGTTCCTTTCTTTAATTTTTCTTTTACAGTAAAGTCTCTGATCCATCTGGAATTTATTTTTGATTATGGTATGACACTGGGATCCAACACTATTTTCTATCAAATGGATAACCAATTATGCCAGAATCTGTTATTAGATATACCCTTCTCCTGAATTGGAATTAGCTGTTGTTAATTACCAAATAATTGTGTGTCTTTTCTGGACACTGTATTGCAGCCCACTTATCTTTTTTAAATTTGATTCTTTTCTTGAACTTGAGCTCTTTATTTTGATATAATTTCAAACTTTTAGAAAAAGGTTGCAAGAATCGTATAAGTAACTCCCATATACCCTTTACTCATATTCACAAATTATTTCCTGCTGAGTTTTGGGAGATAGTCTTTATCATATAGTTTCATGATTTTTCCATTTTTCTTACAGTTTTTGTTTTTAATGAGGAGTGGATGCTAAGTATTTCAAATGCTTTTGCTGCATTAATCATATTTTTGTCCTTTAGTTTGCTGATGGATTTTGTTAAAGTTGACTAGTTTTTGCAGTCCGGAAACAAATCCTACTTGGTCATGGTGTATTCTTTGATTTACCGATAACTTTGATTTTTAAGATTTCGTTTATAGTTTTTGCACCTATTTAAAAAATTCAGATAGTTCTGCATTTTTTCTTTTAGACTACCTTTATGAGGTGCTGATGCTAAGGCTATGTTATGAAATAAATCTGGAATCCTATCATCACATGCTGTGCTATAATAGTGTAATTTTTCATTTAAATTATACTCTTCTGGATAGGTTATTCATTAATATGTTTCAAAGAGCAAAATTATATAGAAAAGCAACATTAAGAAGTCTCACTCTCAGCCTTTCCTGCTCCTACTTTCAACCTATCCCCTCCCTAGGGCACCCTGCAGCCCCTACAAACATGTTCCTGTTTTATGAATCCATTCAGTGTCCCTTTATGCAAATACACTCAAATACAAATATGTATTCTTCTTGCCACCATTTCTTACACAAAAGGTAGCATCTGTATAGTCTAAAATGTACTTTGATGGTTTTGTCATTTGCTAAGTAATGGGAATCATTTAATTTCAGTACAAAGAAATCTTAGCCAGCGCTGGTGGTTTTGTGGTTAAGATTCCTCACTCTCACCATCACGGCCTGAGTTCTTTTCCCAGTCAGGGAACCACACCATCTCCTATCAGTTGTCATATTGTGATGGCTGTGACCCTGAAAGCTACCCCACTGGTATTTCAAATACCAGCAGGATCACCCATGGTGGACAGGTTTCAGCAGAGCCTCCAAGCCAGACAGACTAAGAACGAGGACCTGGCCACCCACTTCTGAAAGAATTGGCCATGAAAAGCCTGTGAATAGCAGCTGAGTATTGTCTTATCTAGAGCTGGAAGGTGAGAGGATGGCTCAAAAAGACTAGGCAGGGTTCCTCTCTGCCATACACAGCCTCACTAGGAGTCAAAATTTACTCGAGGGCACTATCAACAACCGCAGCAAAGAAATCTTCCTCACTTTTTCACTTGCATAATCGATCATGTGGCTGTACTACACCTACTAATGGACACCAGTTGTTCCCAGGATTTGGTTATTACAAATAATGCTTCAAAGAATAGCCTTACACATATGACATTTCTTACCTATATAAGCATATCTGTAGGATAGATTCCCTGAAATAGGATTCCTGGATCAACACGCAGAACATTTGTAATTTTGGTAGCTGTTGCTGAATCCCCCCTGTAGGCATTGACTCGTTTTGCATTCCCCAAAACAATGCATCATGAGAGCGCCTGTTTTCCCACAGCCTGGAAAGTGCTGAAGGAGCTCCATCAGTTTTCATGAAAAGTATTCTAGGCTGCTGCTTTGCAGCTGGTGCAGCTGTTGCTAAAGAGATAAATGGCGCAGGTTCTAACCAGGTATTCTTCCTCCTGAGCCTGAGTAGAATAAGAAAATTAAAAAAGATGAGAGAAATGTTTTGTACATAAAGTAGGACACTTTTCTCACACTGTGGGAGCAAGGGAATAGAGATGTGCCTTGTCAGAAGTTTAATTTATCTCTAGGAAGAAAAGATTGCAAATCGATTGGACTCTACAGTGATCAGTTTCATAGAGAGATGATAAATGGTGGGCATTTTCTGTTATTTGTAGCGTTCACTGCTCTTCTCTGATAAACATTTTAAAACCACTTTCTTTGGTGAGTGTGATAGATAATTGAGCATAGGTGAAGGTGGGAAGTAGACTAGATTACTTCTTGGCCTAATTAGTATTAAGAATGTACATTTGGCTAATGTATCCATTTTGATGTGTGTATGTCCTTAGTGAACATACTGTGGCAGCATTCAGGGCTGTGGGTTCTGACTAAACAATCTATTTAATTAAAAGGTATGACCAAGAGGGGTCATCCTCTTTCCTCTTGGAGCTCTCTCCTCTTGGCTGTGGATATGCTTCTTTTTCCAGGCCCTCCTGCACTCCGCCAGCTCAGTTTCAGTCTCTGCCTCTGATTCCTCTTCCTCTAACTCTTTTCTAAATATTTACAACCTCTAGGGTTTTTCAACCTTCGTCTCTTCTCACTTTGTACTTTCTCTGGGAATGGTTTCATCCCCTTTCCCCCATTTGACCCCTGAATGCTGTGTCTGTAGGCATATCTCCAGACCTGTATATCAAGCTAGATGTACCACAACCTGTCCCAAATCGAATTAACCCTTCCAACTTGCTCTTAAAGTTCTATTTCTTTGATTGATTTTGAAATCTGAGAGTCACTTTGGATTATTTTCTCTCTCAGATCCCCATATTCAATCAGTTACAAAGTCTTGCTAATGAATTTCTCATGATTTCCCTTTTCCATTCCCACTCTCTCTACCCCAGTTCAGACCCTTATTCTCTCTAGCAAGCTGTGCTGACATTGCTTCCTGAGGGGTCTCCGTGCCTCTAGTCTCTGTTACCCACCCATTGCCATTCCTTCCCCTCAGAGTACATGCTCCACTTTGTGGCCAAAGTAATCATTCTAAACACATTTGAGCATGCCTAGCCTCTGATAAAAAGCCTTAATGATGCCCTGTTGCTCTCAGGACAACATCCAAGGTCCTTCGTTGGTCACTGAAGGCCTTCATGGGTGGTCCCAGTCTGCCTTTTCAGCTCTATTTCCTGCCGTTGGTTCCTATTAGAATGAAAGTGCCATAAAGCATGACAGAGACCTTGTCTGTCTTATTCATTTTTGTATCTGTGGAGCCTTGAACAAAGCCAGGCACATATAGGCACCAAGTAAATATTTGTCAAATGAAAGCTCTACTTTGACCAGAGAGATTCTTAGAAGTACCACATACTTTGACATCTCTAGGGCTTTGCTCATGCTGTTCTATTTGCTTGAAATTCCCTCCCTCATGCATATTTTTCTCATTTTTAAAGACCTGGCTCAAATGTTATACTTTCTGTAATATTGACAAACCCTCCCCCCATACTAAGAATTGGTTGGTCTCTCCTATTTTCCCATAGCCCAGTTCTATATAATGTTCTCTTTTCACACTAGAATGTAAATTCTCTAAGAGCAACAACCCTCTTCCCTCTAACTGTCCTCTCAAATCCCAGCTAGTCTAGACATTTCTAAACAGGTGTTTGCAGAATGTTGCCTTAAAATAAACCCATATTTGTAAAGTTTTATTACAAAGTCGAGTTTTTAAAAATCTTCATCAATTCTATGTCATTGTGGGACTGAGATCTCTGTTTCCTTGCTGGCATCCATCTGGGGGCCACATTTAGCATCTAGAGGCCTCTCTCCGGTCATTGCACACAGTCCCCTATTTCTCAGAAGCAGCAGTGAGGCATCAAATCCTTCTCATTCTGCTGCCTCTCTGACCCTTCTATCATCAACACATCCCTCTCTCACCTCAGCAGGGAAAGGGTCTCGCTTTTAAGGACTCAAGTGATTAGATTGGGGCCACCCAGATAATCCAGCAAAATCTCTACACTTGAAGGTCCATAACTTAATTGCATCTGCAAAATCCCTTTTGCCATGTGACAGATCTTGGTGATTAGGAGATGAATATCTTTGGTGACCCAGTATTCTGCCTACTACACAGTGAAAGGTGACAGGTGATTTTTGAGAGAAAAAAATAAAGTATTGGACTTGGTAGATAACTAACTTGCTAGTGTTTCGGGTGAGGCATGGCTCAGAATGATGAAAAACAGGACTGGGACAGTGGTGGTATCATTCCTTGAGCTACAATGGGTCTGTTTGGAGGATATTGTGGTTTGAGGTCATTAAAGGTTTCAGCTAGTTGTATTTAAGATTACAGCAGGTGGCAATGTCCTGCTATTAGAAGGTGGCATTTGTCCCTGTATCCTGTGATACCGATTGCATTAAATTGAATGCTGGATCTTCTCTGTATTTGCATGTCAAAACTACATTTTGGGGCCAGCCCCATAGCCGAGTGGTTAAGGGTGTGTGCTCCGCTTCGGCAGTCCAGGGTTTCACTGGTTCAGATCCTGGGCGCCAACATGGCACTGCTCATCAGGCCATGCTGAGGTGACATCCCACATAGCACAACCAGAAGGACTTACAACTAGAATATACAACTATTTACTAAGGGGCTTTGGAGAGGAGAAGAAGAAGAAGAAGAAGAAGAAGAAAGATTGGCAACAGATGTTAGCTCAGGTGCCAATCGTTAAAGAACAAAACTACATTTAACTAAGAAGTAGAGGAGATGATTTTCCTTGGGACTGGCGGCAAATTAAATGAACATTTCTGTGTGCAAGACTTGGCCTTCAGCCTTGTAGACTCAAAAATTAGATACTCCTTTGTCTGTGGTCTGAGTTCATTCTTTTCTGCTTGGTTCTCTGATTGCATCCCTCAGTTTTCTTTGATCTCTATAACTTAAGAGATATCACATTATTGATGTGTTAAAAGAAACAATTTTTTTCCCTTATTACCTGTGTTGCTGAAATCAGAGTCCAAACCTCTGATAAGATATGTGGTGCCTGAGCTCAGCAGCAAGAAAATGTCAGGTAAGTAATTTAACCAAATAGCACGGTGGCTTCTGGAAGAGTTCCTGCTCTCCACAAAGTGAGCAACTTTTTTTTGTCTTTATAGCAACTGAATTTAGCCTTTGATAATATTCTGGCTTCTTTGCTTTAGCTTCTGTTTGAACCCCAGGTTGTGGTTGTCAAAACAGTCCTCAGAAGGGTGCTAGCCTCTGTCTCCGAGTATCAAATTTCACAGCTCTGCTGATCCCCTTGGTTCAGAATGAGTAGTCTTCCCCCAAAAGCTGAATTAAATGGAATTGGCCCTGCCCGAGAAAGCAGATAGCCCCTGAAACTAGAATTCATCTTTTCTCACTTTCCCCTGCATCTCGAGGCCCCCAGATCTGCCTTCTCCGGTATTCTCCATTTAATTTAATGGCATCAACTTTCATAGAGTTTTTCCTTTCTCCTACGTTACCTCATTCCTAGATTTAATCAGTCACATAGTGTAGCTGATTTTACCTTCAAAATATATGGTAACTATGTGGGGTGATAGTAATTAGTTTGTGGTGATTATTTCACAATGTATATCAAAACATCAAGCTGTACATCTTAAATATAAACAATTGTTTTGAGGAACATTAGCCCTGAGCTAACATCTGCTGCCAATCCTCTTCTTTTCTTTTTCGTTTTTTTTTTTTTTTGCTGAGGAAGCCTGGCCCAGAGCTAACATCCATGCCCATCTTCCTCCACTTTATATGTGGTATGCCTGCCACAGCATGGCTTGCCAAGCAGTGCCATGTCTGTACCCGGGATCTGAACTGGAGAACCCTGGGCTGCTGAAGCAGAACGTGCGAACTTAACCACTGCACCACCGGGCCAGCCCCAAATATAAACAATTTTTATTTGTCAATTATACCTCAGTAAAGCTGGAAAAATATTAAATAAATAAATAACACTGCTTACCATGTAATTCTCTTTCTTGAAATCTTTCAGGGACTCCCCTTCACCTGTAGGAGGATAAACTTTGAAAGTTCTTGGTATAACTTACAGTGTCATTTACGTCCTGGCCACCTGTGCAGTACATGTCACACCACAATTGTGTAGAACTGTTTGCAGTTCTGCATACCTCACATAGTTTTTGACCTCTAGTATTTTTATTCCCTCTGTCTATAATGTCTTTACCTATTCAATTGAACAACTCCTAAAAGTATTTTAAGACTCAGTGAAGGTACCGCCAAGAAGCCCTCCGTGAGTGCCTCTCCCAGCTAACGCTTGTATTGATTTTCTCCCTCTGAATTACCACAGTACCTGGTGCTTCCCTTTCTCCCATGCTTAATGTGTTATTGAAGAACTGTTTGCATGACTATTTTTATCCTTGAAGGAAGGATAAATATCCTCATCATCTCCATTTCTGCATTGCATAAAAGACTCTCTGGCACATGTATGTTCAATAAAATGTTTGATAAATCAATGCGTAATATAATGAATGTGTTTAGTGAAACTATTCACACGCGAGTTTAAGTATACAATAAAAGATAGCTGTTGAACTGGGGAAAAGAGGAATACCGAAGGCCTAGATGATCGTGATTAATGGTGCAACTAGACCACCTAATGAAACGCTTTATTGTGCCAATATGATTACTCAGAGCCATAGCCATATCAGGCAGATTCAAGTATATATTGACTGATCCAGATGGCTCAAGGGATACCTTGGTTGTGAATTCATCCTTTTCTCTGGATAGACTTCATGCTGGCTCAAACGACTTCACCTAAACAGCCCCACAGTGTTTCACGATGTCAGGCCAGGAGTCTGCTGCCATTGCTGCTGGGCTCTGCTGAGCTCTAATCAAACGTGATCCTAATTGATGATGAAGACTTTTGGCATCAAAAACACAGTGTAACATTGAGTACCTGAACTATTAAATACCATCATATTATAGTACCTCAGTCAAGTGGGCTGCAATTGGCTATTAAAACATGTTTTCTGATAACCTCATTTACATTGACAGGAAGCCTTCTATTGTGTGTGTGAAAATAGCATTGCTTGAGAAGATGGCATTTAATAAGCAATAAAGTAGAATACCAAGAGAGTCTGGCTTGGAATTCCACAGCAGTATGAATAAAAGAAGTCCATATCTCCACTAGGATTCAATGTCAATTCATTAATGGTGTACAGCATAACAATTACTGATAACATTTCCGATCCATTTTTAGGGCCAATGCAACACAACAAAAAGTTAAGGTTTTACCCAAGGAATAATCATTTTGAGTGATGAAAGAGTATTCTGTATTTGTGACTATGCAATTGAATCTAATGGATCATAAAGTTATAGCTGCATATTTTCCATCAGCCTTCTGACCACCTGCTTCTCAGATGTGGGCGGCTCATCAAGATAACTGAAATAATATGGTCATCTCTATCTCATTTTGTTTCATATTGGGCAAGTATTTATCTATTTTTTCTTTTGGTTCTAAAACTAAGCCTTCACCCTATAGTGATAAAAACAGCACCATTCACTGTCCATGCACCTCAAAGATTGACCGACTAGAATAGGTAAATACATTGTGGAGGATTGGTGGATGTTGTCCTTATGCAAATTTTAGGCTCTGAGTTCTTAACTTATCTTTCCTAATTATTAAAAGCAAAATAATTATTTATTTATTTTTTTAAGGAAGATCAGCCCTGAGCTAACATCTGCTGCCAATCCTCCTCTTTTTGCTGAGGAAGACTGGCCCTGAGCTAACATCCCTGCCCATCTTCCTCTACTTTATATGTGGGACGCATGGTTTGATAAGCGGTGCCATGTCCACACCTGGGATCCGAACTGGTGAACCCCGGGCCACCAAAGTGGGAACGTGCACACTTAACAACTGAGCCACTGGGCCAGCCCCATAAAAGCAAAATAGTTATGTGAAAGTCTGTACTCTACACTAGACTCAAGTGCTTAACTATTTTGATAGGCGTGTTAGATGTTAAGAGACCAATTGTTAAGAGAGAAATTTTAAACGCAGATGTAGCCACATAATTATTTTTTCATATGCCTTTTCTATTCAAATTCTTAAATGTCATTTGTCACATTTATGATGAAAGGACTAGAATCCAGAAAACAAAATGCTACTAAATTTCAATATGTACATTAGCTAATTCTGCTGATAGGAGTAACATAAGAAAGCAGTCTATTCAATTTTTTTATTCTACTTCTTGAGGGAATTTTGAGATAACACTGGAATTTATGAGCACTTTGGCTATAGAGCTGCAAGAAAGGGCTTTTAGGTTTACTCTTAAGTGGATGTGTATTTTTCTTTTCCCTCAATGTTCTGGTGGGAAATACCACATGATAGTAAAAAGTATGGAGGGCTTGGATTATGGCAACCTGATTCTTGTCCCTGATTTGTTGTTCTCTCACCCCTGAGAAACTAGAGAAAGTCATTTAAACTCTATGATCCTCTGTTACTCACCTTTAAAATAAAGAGGGTGGATTATTTATTATAAAAATCAATGAAAGTTTGTGACATGAATGAATTTATGAATGAATCTAATGATGATATGTAAAGTCCATTCTTTCTGAGATAATCTATGGTTCCTTAATTAGTCCCCTGTCATTGCACTTAATCAAGCAGAAGCTAAAACTTGTTACAGATGCTATCAGAGGAATTCTTGCATTGGGCATTGGTTGAAACTGATGACCCCTTAGGTCTCTTCCACCATTGCTAATCTATGGTGCTATCTACATACAAGACATTGTTCTTGGAACTATTGTTAATCCATCCTAGTCAAAACTATAAAGCAAAGAGAATGCTCAAATGATGAATAATATGAAAAAAATAGCCTCAGGAATAATTACAGAAAAGGAAGTTGAAAAAATAACATATCACTTTTTGCCTAGCAAATTGGCACAGAGTTAATAAAATGATAGTATTCCATGTTGGCAAGGCTGTTGGGTATTCTCACAGTCTCCTTACGGGAGTATAATTTGACCCAGATTTTCTGAAGACTCTTCACCTGAGTGTCTTTCTTATGCTTCAGGTCTCAGCCTAGAAGGTAATTCACCAGACTTTAGTTGACCAGTTAAGCAGATTCTCTTTCAACCCCTACTCCACACCATCCCTGCCAATTCTTCTCTTCATAGTGTGTATTTCAATTCATGATTATATATTTATTTGTATTTTTACAGATGTATCAGTCAAGATTTTACAGAGAAAAAGACCCACTAGGAGACTATATGTGTGTGTATGTATATATGTCTCCTATTGTGTATATATACATATACACACACATATATATACACATGTATGTATATAAGTAGTACGCATACACATATATATGCAAGTGTATGTATATATACATTTAGAGAAATCTATTTTAAGGAATTTTCTCACGTGGCTGTGGGATGCTGGCAAGTCTGAAATCTTTAGGGCAAGCCAGCAGGCTGGAAACTAGGCAGAAGTTGATGCCATAGTCCTGAGGTGGAATTTCTTCTCTGGGAACCTCAGTTTTGCTCTTAAGGCCTTCAACTGATTAGATGAGACTCATTCACATTGTCAAGGGTTATTTACTTCATTTCAAGTCAACTGATTGTAGATATTAACCATATCTACAAAATGCCTTCGAAGAAACACCTAAATTAATGTTCGATTAAATAACTGACTACTATATCCTATCCACACTGACACATAAAATTAACCATCGCAACAGATTTGTTGATTCTCCCATTAGATGATAAGCTCTATAAAATGGCAGAGGTATTGGCTTTGTTGGTCACCTCTAGCACAGTGCTGGGCACACAGTTTAGTACATATAGTAGTTGCTTAAATATTTGCTGAATGAATAAATGAATGCATGATATCTGATGACCACTGAAGCTCTCACGTCCTATGGTTTGCTAGTCAAATGGTATCTTTTTGATCACGATCATTTTCAGTTGGGTACAACCATAAAGAAGTATTGGAACGTTTGGTGAGTTTTATTATTATAATTATTAAAACAAACAAGCAAAAAATTTAAAAATGAACAGTCAAATCATAAAATGTAGAATTGAGAATGAATGCTCAGTTTACTCTTCTTATATCTTAATTATAATATTATTTTCAATTAAACTTGGAGATCAATGAAAGATCAAAATCAAGATTGTTCTCAGGCAGTAGTAATAACCAACTAGGAAATGTGATAAGACATAAAGATCTTATTCAAAATGCAATGAAATTTTAAAGTACATACGAATGAATCTAAAAAAAATAAATTCGGGGCCAGCCCGGTGGCGCAGTGGAGTGCACATTCCGCTTCAGGCGGCCCGGGGCTCACCAGTTCAGATTCCAGGTGCGGACATGGCACTGCATGGCACGCCATGCTGTGGTAGGCATCCCACGTATAAAGCAGAGGAAGATGGGCAGGGACGTTAGCTCAGGGCCAGTCTTCCTCAGCAAAAAGAGGAGGAATGGGAGCAGATATTAGCTCAGGGCTGATCTTCCTCAAAAAATAAATAAATAAATAAAAATAAATTCAAGAATTTTGTCCAGAAATTATTGAGGACATAATAACTGCAAGGACCTGCCACACTCATTGTAAAGATGTCAGTTCTCCACCAAATAAATCTATAAGTTAAGTGAAATTCTAATAGAAATCTGGTAGACTTTTTCTGGGAACTAAACAAATTGATTCAAAAATTCATCTGGAAGAGTAAAATCCAAGAACTAAGACAAATTTGAAAAAGAATATGGTGGAGGAATATGTGCTATAAGATTTCAAGATGTATTTTAAAGCTGCAATAATTAAAACATTGATGTATTGGCACAGAGATAGACAAATGACAAAAGGAACACACTAATGCCCTGAAATATGTCCACGTATATAAGAAAACTTGGCAGATGACAGATGTGGCATTATAAATCTGTGGAAATGAATGCAACTTTGTCATGATGTATTATCATTTTTACATACTGCTAGATTTATTTTGTTAATTTTTTTCTTCAGTAATTTTATTGAGATCATAATGCTTTATAACATTGTGTAATATTGAGTGTACATTATTATTTTTTAAAGATTGGCACCTGAGCTAACTGCTGTTACCAATCTTCTTTTTTCTTTTTATTCTTCTCCCCAAAGGCCCCCAGTACCTAGTTGTATATTCTAGTTATGAGTGCCTCTAGTTGTAACATGTGGCATGCCGCATCAGCGTGGCCTGATGAGTGGTACCACATATGTGCCCAGGATCCAAACCGGTGAAACCATGGGCCACAGAAGCGGAGCATGTGAACTTAACCACTCAGCCATGGGGCCGGCCCCTGGGTGTACATTATTATTAATCAGTTTCTGAATAGACATCATCGTTTTACCACAAGTAGTCTAATTTTTGTCCATCACCATCATATACGCCCCTTTACTCCTTTCTCCCACCCCCTAACCTAGCCCTTCCCCTCCGGTAATGACTGATCTGTTCTCTTTATCCATATATTTATCTTCCACATATGAGTGAAGTCATGCAGTATTTGTCTTTCTCTGTCTAGCTTATTTTGCTTAACATCATACCATCAAGCTCCATCCATGTTGTTGCACATGGAGTATTTTGTCTTTTTTATGGCTGAGTAGTATTCTGTTGTATATATATATACCACATCTTCTTTATCCATTCATCCATAGAAGGGCACTTGTGTTGCTTACACGTCTCAGCTATTGTGAATAATGGTGCAATGAACATAGGGATGCATAAATCTCTTTGAATCATTGATTTCAAGTTCTCTGAATAAGTACCCTGCAGTGGAATAGCTGAATTGTATGGTATTTCTATTTTTAATTTTTTGAGAAATCTCCATAGTGGCTGCATCAGTTTGCATTCCCACCAGCAGTGTATGAGGGTTCCTTTTTCTCCACATCCTCTCCAACATTTGTTGTTTTTTGTCTTGGTAATTATAGCCGTTCTGACATGTGTAAGGTGATGTCTCATCATAGTTTTGATTTGCATTTCCCTAATAATTAGTGACGTTGAACATCATTTCATGTGCCTGTTGGCCATCTGTATATTTTCTTTGGAAAAATGTCTGTTCATATCCTCTGCCCATTTCTTGATTGGGTTGTTTGTTTTTTTGTTTTTGAGTTGTATGAGTTCATTGGATATTTTGGAGGTCGACCGCTTGTCAGATAAATCATTTGCAAATATTTTCTCCCAGTTGGTGAGTTCTCTTTTCATTTTGTTCACAGTTTCATTTGCTTTGCAGAAGCTTATTTAGTCTGAGGTAATCCCATTTGTTAACTTTTTCTTTTGTTTCCCTTGCCCGAGTACACACGGTATTTGAAAAGATGCTACTAAGACCAATGTCAAATAGGATACTGCCTATATTTTCTTTGAGGAGTTTTATAGTTTCAGGTTTTACATTCAAGTCTTTAATCCATTTTGAGTTAAGTTTTGTGTATGGTGCAAGACAATGGTCTACTTTCATTCTTTTGCATGTGGCTCTCCAGTCTTCCCAACACCATTTATTGAAGAGACTTTCCTTTCTCTATTTTATGTTCTTGGCTCCTTTATCAAAGATTAACTGTCCATAGATGTGTGGTTATATTTCATGGCTTTCAATTCTGTCCCATTGACCTGTGTGTCTGTTTTTGTTCCAGTACCATGTTGTTTTGATTACTATAGCTTTGTAATATATATATATTTTTTAAAGATTGGCACCTGAGCTAATATCTGTTGCCCATCTTCTTTTTTTAATTCTTCTTCCCAAAGCCCCCCGGTACATAGTTGTATATTCTAGTTGTGAGTGCCTCTGGTTGTGCTATGTGGGTCACCACCTCAGCATGGCTCCATGAGCAGTGCCATGTCCAAGTCCGGGACCCAAACCGGCAAAACCCTGGGCCGCCAAAGTGTAGCACACAAACAACCACTTGGCCACAGTGCCAACCCCTGTAGTATATTTTGAAGTCAGGGATTGTGATGCCTCCAGCTTTGTTCTTTTTTCTCAGGATTGCTTTAGCCATTTGGGGTTCTTTGTTGTTCCATATAAATTTTAGGATTCTTTGTTCTATTTCTCTGAAGAATGTCATTGTGATTCTGATTGAGATTATGTTGAATCTGTAGATTACTTTAGGTAGTATGGACATTTTAACTATGTTAATTCTTCCGACCCATGAGCATGGGATATCTTTCCATTTCTTGATGTTTTCTTCAATTTCTTTCAATAATGTCTTATAGCTTTCACTGTGTAGGTCTTTCATCTCTTTAGTTAAGTTTATTCCTAGATATTTTATTTGTTTTTTCCGATTGTAAATGAGATTGTTTCTTGATTTCTCTTTCTGCTAATTTGTTGTTAATGTAAAGAAATGCAACTGATTTTTTTCAATTGAGTTTTGTAGCCTGCAAATTTGCTGTAGTTACTGATTACTTCTAATAGTTTTTTGGTGGATTATTTAGGGTTTTCTATATATGGAATCATGTCATCTGCAAGCAGTAAGAGTTCCATTTCTTCCTTTCTAATTTGGATTCATTTTATTTCTTTTTCTTGCCTAAATGCTCTGCCCAAACCTCCAGTACTACATTGAATACAAGTGGTGAGAGTGGGCACCCCTATCTTGTTCCTGTTCTCAGAGGGGTGGTTTTAAGGTTTACACCATTAAGTATGATGCTGGTTGTGAGTTTGTCATATATGGCCTTTACTATGTTGAAGTACTTTCCTTCTGTACCCATATTATTCCAAGTTTTTATCATAAATGGATGTTGGATCTTGTCAAAGGCTTTCTCTGCATCTACTGAGATGATGGTGTGATTTTTATTCCTCATTTTGTTAATGTGGTGTATCACATTGAGTGATTTGTGGATGTTGAACCATCCCTGTGTCTCTGGAATAAAACCCACTTGATCATGGTGTATGATCCCTTTAATGTATTGCTGTATTCAGTTTGCCAATATTTTGTTGAGGATTTTTGCATCTATGTTCATCAGTGACATTAGCCTGTAGTTTTCCTTCTTTGTGTTACCCTTGTCTGGTTTTGGTATCAGGGTAATTTTGGCCTCATAGAACAAGTTAGGAAGCATTCTGTCTTCTTCAGTTTTTTGGAGTAGTCTGAGAAGGATAAGTATTAAATCTTTGAATGTTTGGTAGCATTCTCCAGAAAATCCATCTGGTCCTGGACTTTTGTTTTGGGGGAGGTTTTTGATTACTGTTTCAGTCTCTTGTGATTGGTCTATTCAGATTCTTTATTTCTTCTTGATTCTGTTAAGGGAGGTAGTATGAATCTAAGAATTTATCCATTTCTTCTAGGTTATACAATTTGTGGGCATATAGTTTTTCACAGTATTCTCTCATAATCTTTTGTATTTCTTCAGTGTCTGTTGTAATTTTTCCTCTTTCATTTCTAATTTTATTTATATGAGCTTTCTCTATTTTTCTGCTTAGTGAGTCTGGTTAAGGGTTTGTCAATTTTGTTTATCTCCTCAAAGAACCAGCTCTTAGTTTCATTAATTCTTTCTCCTGTTTTTCTAAGCTGTATTTCATTTACTTCTGCTCTGATTTTTATTATTTCCTTCTTTCTGCTGACTTTGGGCTTTGTTTGTTCTTTTTCTAGTTCTGTGAGGTGCAGTTTAAGATTACTTATTTGAGACTTTTCTTGTTTGTTGTGGTGGGCCTGTATTGCTATGAATTTCCCTCTTATGACCACTTTTACTGCATCCTGTAAGCATTGGTATGTGGTGTTTTCATTTTCAGTTGTCTCCACGTATTTTTTAATTTCTCCTTTAATTTCTTCATTGGTCCAATGGTTGTTCAGTAACATGTTCTTTAGTCTCCACATATTTCTGACTTTCCCAGTTTTTTTCTTGTAGTTCATTTCTAATTTCATAGTATCATGGTCAGAAAAGATGGTTGAGATGATTTCAATTTTCTTATATTTATTGAGGCTTACCTTATTTGCCAACATATGCTCTATCTTTGAGAATGATCCATAAGCACTTGAGAAGAATGTGTATTCTGCTGTCTTTGGATGGAATGCCTTTATATATCTATTAAGTCTGTCTGATCAAGTGTTTCATTTAAATCTACTATTTCCTTGTTGACTTTTTGTCTGAATGATCTGTCCACTGATGTAAGTGGGATGTTGAGGACCCTACTATTATTGTATTGCTGTTAATTTCTCCCTTTAGGTCTGTTAATAATTGTTTTATGTATTTTGGTGCACCTATGTTAGGTGCATATATAGTAATGTGTCATGTCCTCTTGGTGGAATGTCCCTTTCATCATTATGTACTGCCCCTCTTTGTCTCTCATTGTCTTTTTTAACTTGAAATGTGCTTTCTCTGCTATAAGTATGGCAACATCTGCTTTCTTTTGTTTGCCATTAGCTTGAAGTATTGTTTTCCATCCTTTCACTCTGAGCCTATGTTTGTCTTTAGAGCTGAGATGCGTTTCCTGAAGGCAGCATATTGTTGAGTCTTCTTTTTAAATCCATCCGGCTACTCCGTGTCTTTTGATTGGAGAATTCAGTCCATTTACATTTAGACTGATTATTGATTTATGAGGGCTTAATACTTCCATTTTTATCTCTTGTTTTCTGGTTGTTATACGTTTCCATTGTTTCTCTTCCTTTGTATTTCTGACTGCCACTTCATTTTGGTGGTTTTCTGAGGAGATTTTCTCTCTTTTTGGGAATCATGTCTCTACTCTGATTTTTTGTTTAGTGGTTACTGTGGGGTTTGTATAAAAGATCTTTTAGATGAAATACTCCATTTATTCATATCCTTTTATCTCCATTAACCTAAACAGGTTCCATCTCTTTCCTCTTCCCCTTCTGAGTTATTGCTGTTACAAATTATCCTGTTTTCAGTGTGTTTGTGACTAAGTTGAAGTGTTTATAGTTACTTTTGATGCTTTCTTTTCCTTTATCTTTTAAGTTACAGTTGAGTATTTGCCTTCCTGTTCTGACAGAGAGCTCCAGTTTTCTGATTATGTCTGTCTATTTATCTCCTTGCTCAAAGCTTTGTAGACCTTTGCCCTTTTTTTCCAGTGTGAGGTCATCTTTAATTATTTCTTGTCGGGGAAGTCTTGTGGTGATGAATTCCCTCAGCTTTTGTTTATCAAGGAAAGCTTTTATTTATGCATTGTATCTAAAGAAAAGTTTTGCTGGATAGTGTATTCTTGGCTGGAAAATTTTGTCTTTTAGTATTTTGAATGTATCCTTCCAATCTCCCTTAGCCTGTAAGGTTTTCTGCCAAAAAATCCACTGAAAGGCTGATAGGGTTTCCTTTGCAGGTTATTTTCTTCTGCCTTGCTGCCCTTAATGTTTCTTCTTTGTCATTGACTTTTGCCAGTTTTACTATTATATGCCTTGGAGAAGGTCTTTTAGCATTGATGTAATTAGGCGTTCTATTAGCTTCATGTATTTGTAAATCTGGTTCCTCCCCCAGGTTTGGGAAGTTCTCAGCTCTTATTTCTTTGAACAAGCTCTCTACTGCTTTCTCCCTTTCTTCTCCCTCTAGAAAACCTGTAATACGTATGTTGCTTTTCCCAATTGAGTCAGATATTTCTCAAAGAATTCCTTCATTTGTTAAAAAATCTTAGTTCTGTCTCCTCCTCCACCTGTAGATTTTCAATATTTTTATCCTCTAAATCACTAATTCTTTCCTCCATAACATCAGCTCTATTTATTAAGGATTCTAGATTATTTTTTATTTCATTGTGTGATTTTCATATCCAGAATTTCTGCTTGATTTTTTTTTATAGTTTCAATCTCTTTGGTGAAGAGATTCATTTTATTCCTGAGCTCATGGAACTGTCTTTCTGTGTTCTCTTGTAAGTCCTTGAGTTTCTTTATGATGGTTATTTTTAACTCTCTGTCATTTAGGTTGTAAATTTCTGTGCCTTGAGGATCAGTTTCTGGAGAACTATGATTTTCCTTCTTGTCTGAATTGTTGCTGCAGTTTCTCATGGTGTTTGATGAACTAATCTTTTATTGAGGCATTTGTGATAGTATTAGGTTACAGATTCCACCTGCTACTGCTGGGGGGAAGCAGCAGCAGTTTCTGGCCCCACCCCTCAGCTGGAAGCTGTGGGAGTGCTATTGGCACTTGTGCCAGCCTGAAGAGCATTCAGGCGCTTGTGTGGACTGTGCCTGGTGAGTGAGGTTTTCTCCAAGACTGAGCTAAGGCCACTCCTTGGGGCCACAGGGAAACAGTGGGCTCTCCCCACACAGGGAAAGCGATCACAAGCAGGCTAAGGGCTGCCACCACCTCTTACTACAGTCGCTCTGGGGCACATTCCCTCTTTAAGGGCTCAGTAGTACTATGTGCACTCGCATAGGCCTGGAGTGTGCTTGCCCTAGCACGTAGATTTGCTACTATCTCTGCCTGTGGTCCTGCTGGCTACTGTGCTTGGTGGTCGGGATTTCATCACCAGGACTGAGCTAGCGCCACTCCTTGGGGCTGCAGGGGCCCAATGGGCTGCCCCCCAAGGAATGGCCTTAGCTCAGTCTGGGAGGAAGCCCTACCCACCAAGCACAGTCCACACAAGCCCCTGAATGCTCTTCAGGCTGGCCCAAGTGCCCATAGTACTCCTACAGCTTCCAGCTGAGGGGTGGGACCAGAAACTGCTGTTGCTTCCCCCTAGCAGTAGCAGGTGGAATCTGCAACCTAATACTACCACAAATGCCCCAATAAAAGGTTAGTTCATCAAACATTTGGGAAAGCAATCCCAAATGGGCTAAGGGCTCCCGCTGGCTCTTCCTAAAGTCACCCCATGCATGTGCCCACTTTTAGGGCACTCATGCCAGATTTGAAATCGTTCATGCAGCTGAAGACAGCCACCAGGGAAGAGCAGGGAATGCTCACCTATCGCCACCACTTCCTGGAGGGCCACTCAATCCCCCCTCATATGTAGAGCTACATGTGTCTCTCAGGCATCCTGTTGTGCTGTATGGGCTTCCTCCATTGGTCAATGAATGTCCATTTAGTTGTAGGTCAAAAGGGGGAGAGACAAAGAGAACAACTCACTCTGCCATGTTGCTGATGTCACTCTCTTGTTAATGTTTTGCTTAGGAGTTTTACATCTATTTTTCTGAGAAGATTTTCTGTAATTTGCCTTTCATACACATTCTTTGTTCAGTTTAGGTATTAAGTTTATGTTAGTATTATAAAATGAATTGAGATTATCTCTTCTTTTTCTATACTCTGGAAAGTTTGTAAAATATTAGAATTATGCGTTCTTTCAAAGTCTGGTAATGCTTTCTCACAAAACTAGCAGGTTTTGTTTTTCTGTGGGAATTATTATTATTATTATTTTTGGTGAGGAAGATTGGCCTTGAGCTAAAATCTGTTGCTAGTCTTCTTCTTTTTGCTTGAGGAAGATTGTCACTCAGCTAACAGCCATGCCACTCTTCCTCTATTTTGTACGTGAGATGCTGCCGCAGCATGGCTTGATGAGCAGTGCGTAGGTCTATGCTCGAGATCTGAACCCACTAACCCTGGGCCACAGAAGCAGAGAGTGCAAACTTAACCACTATGCCACTGGGGTGGCCCCTCTGTGTGGGAATTTTTTTAATTCCTGATTTTATTTCTTTAGTAGGATTATAAGAATACCCAGGAATATTTCCTATTGAGTCAGTTTATTTTTCTAAGTATTTGTCTATTTAAGCTAGATTTTCAAATTTATTGTCATAAAGATATTCTCAATTATCCTCTTGCTATCTATTCCAGCTTTTTTTATTATTATAATTCTTTTTTTTTAAGGAAGATTAGCCCTGAGCTAACATCTGACTCCAATCTTCCTCTTTTTTGCTGAGGAAGATTGGCCCTGAGCTAACTTCTGTGCCTACCTTCCTCAATTTTGTATGTAGGATGCCTGCCACAGCATGGCTTGATAAGCAGTGCATAGGTCCACACCTGGGATCCGAACCAGTGAACCCCAGGCCACCAAAGCAGAGCACACAAACTTAACCACTACACCCCTAGGCTGGCCCCTATTCCAGCTTTATTGAGATATAATTGACATATAATATTGTGTAAATTTAAGATGTGCAACATGCTGATTTGATACGCTTAGATATTGCAAAATGATTACCACCATAGCTTTAGCTAGCACCTACATCACTTCACATAATTACTGTTTCTCTTTTATGGTGAGAACACTTAAGATCTACCTATTCTTTTGGCAACTTTCAAGTATATAATGCAGTATTATTAACTGTAATCACTATGTTGTACATTAGATCCTTAGAACTTATTCATCTTCTAACTGGAAGTTTATACACTTTGATAAACAGCTCCCCATTCCCCCAGCTCCCAGCCCCTGGTAACCACCATTCTATTCTCTTCTTCTGTGAGTTCAGCTTTTTTCAATTCCATACATAAGTGATATCGTGCAGTATTTGTCTTTCTGTGTCTGGCTGATTTTAATTAGCATAATGCCATCAATAATTGTCCAAGAATGTTTGTTGAAATGTATTTAATTGTGAAAAGCCAGAATGAATTAATTCATTGTGATATGTTAATACAATGCAGCAGTAAAAATGAATGAACTAAAACTACACATGTCAACATGGATGAACATCCTAAACATAATGGTAAGTAAAGAAAGCAAGTTCCCAAACTTTATATACAATATGAAATTCTTTTTATAAATTTAAAAATGAACACATATGCATATATATTGAAAAAATAAGAAAACATGAAGTGCAGAGAAAGCAAACTCTGGATGATTATTGCCTCTGGGGAAGGAGGAAGGGATTTGGGGCTATAGAGTAGAGCATAGAGGAATTCAACTTTGTAATGTTTTATTTCTTAAAAAAAGTCTGAAGTAAATATGAATATTCATTCAAGTGTGGTACTTTACTTTTTTTTTTTTTTTGAGAAACATTAGCCTTGAGCTAACTGCTGCCAGTTCTCCTCTTTTCGCTGAGGAAGACTGGCCCTGAGCTAACATCCATGCCCATCTTCCTCTACTTTATATGTGGGACACCTACCACAGCATGGCATACCAAGCACTGCCATGTCTGCACCCGGGATCCAAACCAGCGAACCCTGGGCCACCAAAGCAGAACGTGTGAACTTAACCGCTGCGCCACCGGGCCAGCCCCTGGTACTTTACTTTTTATTAAAATTGTGATAATAATAATAAGTAAACAAAGGTACTGAGATGAAAAAGAGCTTCTCAAGGATCATAAAGGTGGCAGTGTTACTAGAATTCAATCAAAGAAAGGTAGAGTGCCATGAGATGTGGTTTTAGAGGCAGACAACTGCCAATCGATGCAGAGTTTTAAGGCCATGGTAAGACGTTTGTATTTTATTTGATTTTATTCGTAGGAGAAATATTGCCAAAGGAAGTATGAATAAAATTCTATGCTCAGTGGGCGAGACAGTAGAAGACCTCTTGTCCACCAAGTGGTGGAGGCACCTCCATTTGATTCCTCGCCCTTTCCTCCGCATGCTTTCTCTTTGGGAAGCAGTGAGGATTGAAAGCTTAGCATTCAGAAACGTTCTTTTCTATCTTATATTCTTAGTGCCCAATACAGATAAAGAAAAATGAATGAACAAGTATAATTTAAACACCCTGAATCTTAAATCTATTATTCGCTGCTGTGTGACTTTGCACAAATTAACTTAATTTTCTCAAATTGTTTTCCTCATCTGTAAAATGGGAATAATCATAGTATCTACCTTGAGGGATATTTTAAGTATGATATTAGAGATCACATGTAAAAATGTTTAATATACTAGTGGACACATAATAAGTACTCAAAAATGCCTTATTATTAAGCTTATAGCTCATCATTGCTGAAAAGGGGGGGCAAGTTTGTTAGGTGGGATGAGATGGCAGAGGAAGACTGGGACAGCCAATAAAGACTTTGCTCAAGAATTTACATCTGAACTGTGGTTTCAATGGACTAAAAAGAGTTTAAAAGATAGGTGGCAGGAGGTTGGGGGAGGGTAGCATTTTAGGGAACAGCATGTCTAAAATCACGAAGGAATGAAAATGGTGCAATGTTTCATTGACCAGAGTTTATAGATATCTACAGAATATAAAAATAGAGAAAGAAATTTGTTCTAAATTATGAAGAGCTTTTTATTATGTTGGAATAAGGGGTTAAAACCTAACCCTGATAGCAACATGGAACCAAGAGAAGTTTATGAGCAGGGGAGTAATATGATGAGGTATTGAGAAGGATTGCTATTACAAGGAGCATCCTTTAGTCAAGGATAGGCTTCGACAGCATTGTGAAACAGGTAAAGTTTAAGTTCTCCTTGAGACTTGCCCCTTCTCTTTTATCACCCTCTTCCCAGACATGAATAGTTTTGCCGTGCACCCTTAGATCCATCGAGTCTGATTTCCCTCGTCAGGAGAGATGTCCTTATTATATGAACATTGGCACCCAATATCTCTATTTAATTAATAGCCATGTTTACCAGTAAAGTAGTTTGCAAGAGACAGAGACAAAGTATAACTTAATGACTGCTATGTCCCTGGAACCTCACACGGTACTTGGCATATCACGTATCAGATAGTCAGTGAATGTTCTTGGCCTGCTAGACAAATGAATGGATCGACAGCAGGAAGTACTCTTAACGCTTTTTTTTTAGCAATGAAATTTATGGTTAAGAAGTGGGTTGGTCTTCTCCAGGTGATCACGAAAATTTAACACTAGCATGTGATTATTTGTGCAATCATGAATTCATTGTCTTAGCAAGTATGTTGGGTTTCAGAGAAAGAAGAGATGATTTTCTAAGTACCTTTTAAGCCCGTGTTGTCCTGGATAGCCAAGCCAATATTCTCTATAAAGTGCTAACTGCCTCATAATCTCCCTCAGGCTCAAGTCACTCTAGGCTTCGTGTCCCAACAAAGTTATTTTCCGACAACAGTGGGGCCCATTCCGCATCTGTGCATAGACTTGTTTTAAAGCAAATTTGGAACTAGGCTGTTGACAGCTTAGGAGTTGGAACTTTATTACAATGTCTATAAAATGGTTGCCATAAAAAGGACTATCCAATGTTGGCATGAAAAAAGCTATTGAAATTTTGTGCTTGTGGAGATCAAAACAGTCAGATGTTAGGGAAGGGTTATGGTTGGCTACAGGACTTCTGCAGAGCTAACTTAGGAGCTCTGGCTTGGCGCTGGGAGCAATTCACTTTGTTCGTAGCCCCTTGCTCCTGAGCAAGTATATATAGCTTTGGGGAAGGATCAAGATAATGCTACCCTGGCTGGTTGAAATGGATCATAGGTAGGAGAGAGTGATAGTAGGAGAGAGGGTAGGGAAGATATAGTTGAAAGAAATGTGGCCATTCATTGGGTTATATGGGAAAGATGAGCATTTTTAAATAATGAACACAATAGCCATGGGAAGTAATCTGTGGTGGCAGGATCCTAGTATTACTTGGTGCAGAGTAAATGTGTCATGTTGGCCTCAGTCTCTCCAATTATAAAGTAAGGGGATTGTACTAGCGGCTATTCGTAATCCCTTCCAGATCCAATATTCTGTAATTCTCCGGTGGAAATGATGCTGCAGCAAATTACAGATTGCTTTTTCAAATGACAAATAGGGTAGTAGATTGGAACTTGCCAATCAATACAACTTATTCACATAAGTGAAGCCCCAATATATTGTCTCAGATGAACAGCTATATAACTGACCCAAAAGATACAGAAGTTGCTGCTTATCAGGGGCAACATATTTACAATTGATGAATTAGTATATAAAGGAGCAGAGAGAAAGTTAATTACAAGTGTATTTCCCAAGACACGATTGTTTAAAACAACAGTAAAATTTTCTTTGGATTAATATGCCAAGGCTTAAATGAAATGGAACTCATAAGATCTCAGCTCTGCTGCTCCTTCTCTGGTAGGTGGAAGAAAAGGAATAATTTCAAGGTATTCCCTGTGGAGGGGTGTCCAGACAAACTATCTGTCCACCACCACCTGCTTCTAACAAAACATATGTTAGAAGCCAATAAAATCAGATCAAAATGAGCATCAATAACAGATTTGAGAATCAAGTCAGAAAAGGGCACGTTACTGAATGAGCAGGGAGCATCACAGACAGGGAGAGTCAGTCCCACCAGAGTGGGACTTTTTGCCTTAGGAATGATGTTAACAACAAGGTAATTGGATAAATGTACATGTATCAATCTGTTGGCACTTTTAGCAATAGCTAGTGGGAATCACCTTTTCTTTTCTTACCATCTCCTTTCTCTGGGTCTCTGCTCAGTTCTGGTAGTATTGAGACCCCCAAGTATGGCACTCAAGACATTCAGGAGACAGAAGGGCTGCCCACGTCTCCTCAGGCAGTAGGAGAAGGTTAGCTAAATTGGGTGGCATCTATATTCGTTCACTTCCTTGTTCATTTATTGAACAAAGGTTTGTGCTGGGCCTTGTGCTATGCACTTGTGTAAAATTATGGACAAAACAGACATGGCCCCATTCCTTACAAAGCCCAACTTCTAGATAACAACAAAAAAATCACACAAGTCCATATATGCAAAATGTGATGTGTTATAAAGAAAAAGAGCCTTTTGGATACTTTAGCAGGAGTCTAATTTAGAAGTGGGAGGAGGAGAGGGTCAGGGGAAACTTTTCTGCAGGAGTGACATTTGAACTGAGCTCTGACTGATGCGTAGGGGTTCATCTGGGTTAAGACTAGGCTAAAATGTATGAGGCAGTAGAAACAACATGCACAAGTGCCCAAAAGCAGCAAGCACATGACACATTCAAATAATCAAAAAAGGGTTGCTAGGATGAAGAGCAGTGCAAGAGCGTTATGGAGTCGCAAGGGCCCAGCTTGGCTCAGAAAATGAATGATTTTGCAGTAGGTACTGCTAGAGAGTGATAAAGTCAAACAAGAAGCTAAATGGGCCAAAAGGAAAAATGTGTGGCTGGGAATAGGTGAGAAATACAGGTCAAGATCCCAGGTGAACTCAAGAATGGAGACGGGATTAAGGTGGAAATGAGGTGAAAGTTTCAAGAATTTTGGTCAAGAATTGGGTGGTGAGGTGTGTAAGCCTTGTTTAATGGTTTTAGAAAAGGGAATGTCAGCACTGGGCCCTACTTCTGCTGCTCTGCTGAGGGAAATGTCATTAAGGGCTGTTTCAGCCTTATCCATCTATGGAGGAATCAAGAGGATTTGAAATGCCTGGCAATCCTTCCAGTGAGGGCAGTTTAGGATATTTAACTAATGGCAAAAGCATGGCAAAAGCTCTTCTTTTCCCTGTTGATCAAAGGAACAATAATGACTCTGGGAGGGCAGAAAGATTTCCATTTTCTGTCAGCAAGGAGCAAAAAGCATAGATGGCTGGTTCTGAGCTACTCCCACTTTGACTTCAATTATTGGACGAACTGTTTTTTTAATAGGTTTCCAAACTGGGGTGATCTATTCTTGTTTATTTCTTTCATTGTGTTAAATTTCTTTCATTGTGTTAAAATATACACAACATTAAATTTATAATTTCAACCGTTTTTAAGTGTGGAGTTCAGTGGCATTAAGTACATTCACATTGTTGTGCAACCATCACCACCATCCATCTCCAGAACATTTTCATCTTCCCAAACTGAAACTCTTTACCCATTATACAATAAATCCTCATTCACCCCTACCCCTGATAACCAGGCACCTGGCAACCACTTTTCTACTTTGTTTCTCTATGAATTTGGCTATTCTGAGTACTGCGTATAAGTGGAATAACAGTATTAGTCCTTTTGTGCCTGGTTTATTTCATTTAGTATAACATCTTCAGGGACCATCCATGTTGTAGCATGTATCAGAATTTCATTCCTTTTTAAGGATGAATAATATTCCATTATATGCACTTACCACAATTTGTTTATCTATTCATCAGTTGACAGACATTTGGATTGTTTCCACCTTTTGGCTTTGAGAAAGTGATGGTATAAACATAGATGTATGAATATCTGTTCTAGTGTCTGTTTTAAATTCTTTTGTGCATATACCCAGAAGTAGAATTGCTATTTTATATGGCAATTCCATGTTTAACTTTTTGAGTAGCCACTATACTGTTTTCCATAGCAGCTGCACCATTTTCCCATCAGCAATGCACAAGAGTCCAATTTCTCCACATCCTATCCAACACTGGTTTTTGTTTGTTTGTTTTTACTAATAGCCATCCTAATGCCTGTGAAGTGGTATCTCTTTGTGGTTTTGATTTGCATTCCTCTAATGATTAGTGATGTTGAACTTCTTTTCATGTGATCATTGGCCATTTGTCTATTTTTGGAGAAATGTCTATTCAAGTTCTTTGCCCATTTGTTAACTGTTTGTTGTTATTGTTGTTGTTGCATTAGGAGTTCTTTCTATATTCTGGATACTAATCCCTTATCAGATATATGATTTGCAAATATTTTCTCTCGTTCTGTAGGTTGCCTTTTCACTCTGTTGATAATGTCTTTTGATGCACAAAAGTTTTTAATTCAATGAACTCCAATTTATCTAGTTTTTGTTCCATTACCTGTGCTTTTGCTGTCATATCCAAGAAACCATTGTCAAATCTAATATCATGAATCTTTTCCCCTATATTTTCTTTTAAGAGTTTTATAGTTTTAACTCTTACATTTAGGTTTTTGATTCATTTTCAGTTAATTTTTGTACATGGTGTAAGGGCCCAATTTCATTCTTCTGCATATAGATACTCAGTTTTCTCAGCACCATTTTTTTTAAAGACCATTCTTTCCTCCATTGAATCGACTTGTCACCCTTGTTAAAAATTATTTGACCAAATGTGCAAGGGTTTATTTCTAGGTTCCGTATTCTATTGAATTGGTCAATATGCCTGTCTTTATGCCAGTACCACGCTGTTTTTGATGACTATAGCTTTGCAGTAAGTTTTGAAATCAAGGAGTATAAGTCTTCCAACTTTGTGTTTCTTTTTCAAGATAGTTTCGATTATTTAGGGTCCTTTGAGCTTCCATATGATTTTTAGGATGAATTTTTCTATTTCTCCAAGAAAGGTCATTGGGATTTTGATAGGGATTGCATTGAATCTGTAGATCACTTTAGATAGTATCAGTATCTTAACAATATCTTCTAATCCACGAACACAAGACAGCTTTGCATTTACTTATATCTAATTTCTTTCAGCAATGTTTTGCAGTTTTCAGAGTATTAGTGTTTCATCTCCTTGGTTAATTCCTACATATTTTATTCTTTTTGATGCTATTGTAAATGGAATTGTTTTCTCAATTTCCTTTTTGGATTGCTCACTCTTAGTATGTAGAAACACAACTGATTTTTGTGTATTGATTTTGTGTCCTGCAACTTTGCTAAATTCATTCTTTAGATCTAATGGATTTGTGTGTGTGTGGAATCTTTAGAGTTTTCTACATATAAGATCATGTCATAAGTGAACCGAGATAATTTCACTTTTTTCTTTCCAATTTGGAGGCCTTTGATTTCTTTTTCTTGCCTAATTGCTCAGGCTATAACTTCCAATAATAGAAGTGATAAAAGTGATCATCTTTGTCTTGTTCCTGATCTTAGAGGAAAAACTTTCAGTCTTTCACCATTGAGTATGATACCTGTAGATAAGACAAACTACTGATATAGCAACTTTTGAGGGAATAACCCTGCATTAAATGGTGATATTTATTATAAAACATTTTCTAAATTCAGAACTGTTAATTCTTTCAATTGTCATTGGACAGCTCCTCTAGATGTCCTATCAGCACTTTGAACTCAGAGTGTCTGAAACTAGACACATCCTCTTGCTTGCACACCAGCTTTTCTGTTATCCATGCTCTCAATTCATATTGCGACTCAGTCCTCCAATCCAGAAGCATGGAGTCATTTTAGACTCCTCTTTCTCCTCCACCTTCTCTCCTCTTTCATGTGATTGATCATGCAATTCTTTTTTTAAAAACCTTTATTTTTAGTGTGTTGGCATGGCAGGTGATCTCAGCAACTTCTTTTTTTTTCTCCTTTTGCTGAGGAAGATTTTCCCTGAACTAACATCTATTGCCAATCATCCTCTATTTTGTATGTGGGTCACCACCACAGCATGGCTGATGAGTGGTGTGTATGTCCATGTCTGGGATCCGAACCCATGAACCCAGGCTGCAGAAACGGAGCATACTGGACTTAAACACTATGCCACGGGGCCAGCCCCCATGCAATTCTTTTGATTCTAACACAGAGGTACATTGCTCCTTCTCTTGTCCAATGTTCTTAATCTCTCACTACCACATGCTGTAGTACAAACTATCCTCAACTCTTGCCTGGACTGTGGTAGCAACCTTTTAATTGGTCTCCTTGATACCAATCTCTCCTCCTTCAATATATCATTACATTGCCAACAGTTATCTTCCTATAACATAAATCTGATCATGTCTGATAGAGCCAGAGATATCAGATGTCAAAGCCAGCACTAAGTGTTCATGCTTAAAAGTCTCCCCATTCCCCCACTATCATTGCTTGTGTGCCCATATCCCCCCACATACTTCTAACATTGCCCTACTAATAAGGCATAGGAAGTGGAGTGACTCAAAATGATTTCTGAGGACTTTAGAAATAGGAAGACAAAGCAATAAAACATTACTCTTATGATCTATTTTGATGCTTGGTTCAGGCCAGATTCTGCTAGGACATTGCCACCCGGGGAGAGAGAATTGAGGGTTTCAGTCACATAGTCAGGATCAAGTTGTACATTTAACATGGTTTTCTGAATTTGATATTGTACCTCCTATTGGCCTCATGCCACATGTGGCTACCATGTGTGGGAATAAATCTAGAAATATAATTTCCACAAATTAGAAGTTTTCTGTGTCTCATAGTTTAGCCTTTGAAGTCTGCCAGGAACTTTCACAGTACCTAAGTTGCCAATCAGCTCCAAATGCAGCTCCAGCGGAAGCTGCCAAGGCAGTAAAACCAAGGCTACACAGTAGAGGGGAAGCCTTCTAACATTAAAACCAAGCCACTAAAGCTCTTTTGGTTCTTGGCTACCTACTGGATAAAGTCTAACTTATTCACTACGCATCCAAGACCCTTTATAATCTTGTACCTACCATACTCTCTAGCCTAACCTACTTGTACCCCTTCTCATACATTGTATGCTCTAACTGCAGTAAATGTCTCACCATTCTCTGAAGACTTCACACCCTTTTGCAACCCCCTTGCCTTTGCCTGTCCTATTTATTCTCTCTACCTATAACACATTTCTACCTCTTTCATGATTAGCAAACTCTTCTGTGCATACCCACTCAATACAGATCACATGTCACCACCTCTGTGGAACTTTCCCGAAATCTTCCAGGTATTTATAGTTCATACATACGAACAAATTTATGTTCCCCCTCCTCTTAAGTATGAGTTTCTTAAAGGCAGAAAATTTGTAATGCTGTAATCCTAATGTTTAGTATAGTGGGTACTCCATAAGTGTTTGAGGACTATTAAATGAATTGCAATGTACAACACCAAGAGTGAACACTAATATAAACTATGGACTTTGGATGAGTATGATGTGTCAATGTAGGCCCATCAGTTGTAACAAATGTACCACTCTGGTGTGGGATGTTGATAACAGGGGAGGCTACGCATGTGTAGAAGAAGAGGTTATATGGAAAATCTATGTACTTTCCTCTTAATTTTGCTATAAAACTAAAACTACTCTAAATAATAGTCTTTGATAAAAAAGTATATTGCAGATGTGCGTATTTTGTTTGTTTTCCCATCACCGTGAAGAGAGTTTTATTTATGTCACATGACTTGAGTGTGAGAGCTCTGAAGTATGTGCCTGTATTTGCTTATGTGCCCATATATATGCACTCTACCTGCCCAGGTAAAGCTACAAGATTCTTCCTGATACTGATCAACTTCTGTGAAAGCACATCCCTGATCTTCAAATGAAGAGAGAGGGAAGCTATGTGATTTCAGGGCAGAATGGGAATAGATCTTTAGCAAAAGTTTTCTATGGAAAGCATCTAGTCAGAGGCATTTGATTATTTTGGGCATTCAGTCATTTCCATGTACTCTTTCAAGCTGCTTTTGGATTGAGTCCATTTAGGGAAACATACTCTGAAATGCCGAAGTGGTCACTGGATCCCAGATAGCTCTAAAGCACTGCACCTGGTTGTCTTTCTTCTCCCCTCAAATAATCTACTTTGTTTGAGGCATGCCCATTTATCACCCCAGAAGTGCTATTTTCTAAGGTCAAGGTTTTATCCTGATAAAAATTAGCTCTTGGACCACCAAAATGCAATGCTGTGGCTGGGAAGAATAGAGGTCTTTTATTTTTCTTTTTTTAGGACATCTCCAGGGTCTCACTGATTAAGTCAGAAACAGAAAAGCAGGTGCTGGGACCTCAGGAAGCCACTTAACTTGCCATATCTCCATCCTGAGTCTTTTGCAATGACTTTATACTTACTTCCTCTGAGGAGGTATAGCCAAATGGATGGCGCACTATGTTTACAAATCCAGGACTTGGTTTACAGCACTTTGGTTTTTAATTTATAAAGGGAAGGGGAGCAGGGAGAGAGCTCTCTGAATAATGCAGATTTATGAAAACAAAAGCTTAATCATCTGTCTACGACAGGCAAAATTTCGGATGAATAATCTGAATAATTTCCTATTACTTCATGTCATTATGTATGTGAGACAATCAAATGAACCCATTTCCCTTCATTTAGCTTCCTTTGAGCTTGAAAAATGGTGTACTCAATTTAATGCACAGTTGGAAAGCCGAATGCTCTCCTCTCATTTCCTGATTTCAACTCCACTCAACAAACGTTTATCGAGCACCTACTATGTGCCAGGAACTGTGTTTTAAAATTTAAATGAGTGAGATTTAATATTTCAGCAGTATATTTTCATGACTTTATACCTTTGTCAAACAATAATGAATGTACATATTTAGTTGAAAGGCTAATGGCATCACAACAAGCAAGCAATTTTAACCCAGCTGCATGACAATTAAAACAACTGAAGTTGATTTTGTCAAACTTGGCCCTTGGATGGGGAATGATTTTCATGCTGCTTGCAAGCCAGAACTGAAGCTACCAGCTCCAGTCTTGCCTTCTTCAGAAATCGCTGAATCCTTGGCCTTCTGTCTGAAGCTCTTGAGTCAACTTTACTATTAAATAAATAAAGGCAGATTTTTGTCTGTATGCTCATGTGGGTAAGCCACAACTAGCAAAAATAGATGCAAGAAAGCATATTGCTTGCCTGCCACCCCTTAGGTGCTTGTGGCAGGCTTTAGGCTTCTGAATGGTAAAAACCTTACACATTCCTAATATTAGTTGTTGCTATCATTTCCTAGAGTTCTCACCTGCTGCTTGTTTACTACAATTTGGGATTTCTACCCTTCCCTAATCCTATGATTTTTGCCCCCTACCCTGACTCCAACTCGTCAGGCATTCTGTCTAACTGATTTCCTTTAGACATTGGCCACAGATCACTTTCCTAGATTAGGCCAGCACCTCACTGCCCTTGGTTGAACAATGTATATACCACAGAGGGATCTTTCTAAAACCTATTTCCTCCACTAAGATCTGAAGGCTAATAAATACCCAGTTCAGTGAATAAGCCTTGAAATATCCTTTCAATTTTTATTATACCATGTATAGGCAAAATGGCGAAGTCCATAAAGGTTCTTGGTGAGACTATCCCACTTCCCATTCTGGACCCCATTCCTTCCTGTTTTTCTCCATACCCAGACACCTGGTGTTCTCAGCCTGTTCATATTTCTTCTCTCCCAAGTAGGCAATATATCACACTCAGGCAACAAAGCCTTATGTGACACTTCTTTTAGGTAAGTTTGCATTTTGAAAAAACTGTAGGGATAAGAAAATCCTCAGGGGCCGGCCCCATGGCCAAGTGTTTAAGTTCACGTTCTCTGCTTCAGTGGCCCAGGGTTTCACCCGTTTGGATCCTGGGTACAGACATGGCACCGCTCATCAGGCCATGCTGGGGCAGCGTCCCACACAGCACAACCAGGAGGGCCTACAACTAGAATACACCACTATGTACTGGGGGGCTTCGGGGAGAAGAAAAAAAAAGATTGGCAACAGATATTAGCTCAGCTGCCAATCTTTAAAAAAAACGAGAAAATCCTCAAAAGATAGGATTCGTGTTTAGTAGTAGAATTTCACCCATCAAGAAATGAGGTAATTATGGATGGGAGTGCTGATCAGATACTCCACAAATCACAGTACAATGGCTCAGCACCTTTTAGCAGTTGTTCAAAGACTGACAGGCAAAAGGAGACTGCCAGACCATGACTCCAGCAGAGCCATGACTTGGCCCAGTGCATCTCCCATCTCTACTGAGAAGAGACTTCTTTGGTGCATTGTATACAGACATGTCTTTTAAGTTAAAATTCTCTTATTTTTATTATAAAATAAAACACATGTACAAAAATATACACATATATTTAAAATAATAGAAATATAACATACATATACAAACCACCAATCCTAAACAACGAAATGTCAATTTCTTTGACGTCTCCTCTAAGCCCCTGCCTAATAGTTTTCCCTTCCTCTCAACAAAGAAAACTAATATCTTGAATTATATATTCATCATTCTAACGCATTCTTTCAGTTTTTCCACATCTCATATATACCTTTGAAAAATATATAGTTTAATTTTTTCATGTCTTTGGCTTTATATAAGCAGAAACATCCTGTATGCATTCTTCCATGATCTGTTATAGTTCTGGTTCATTCATTTTCTCTGCTTTATAGAATTCCACTGTGTGACTACCACAATTTATTCATTCACCAATGTTTGGACAGTGTGACATTTCTGTTTGCTTGATTGGTTGTTTTTTTAGCCATTACAGTAGGCTTTATGAATATGTTTCCTGGTGCACATTTCCAGTCATTCTTTTCAGAGTCTATAATAGAAGTGTAATTGCTGGCAAAGGGGAGCGGAATATGCCACTACAAAATATGCCATTTTGGCATAGTGATTATTTTGAATTAAAGTTACTTAAGAAACAGCCATGCAAGGACACTCTGACCTTCCTTTGTACCCCTGAAAGCAGGAAAGAAATCTGGCATGTAAAAGGTACCCTCCCTGTACCAGGAGGAAGCGAGACATTCTTATCACCAGAGATGGGGAATTCAGGGCCAGGAAGGTTGTATAAACAAAACTTGTTATTTCTTCACTAATTTACTACCCTAAACCCAAATCCCTTTGCCCTGTCAATAATTCACAAATTTATTGTTTCTTTGTCTAAAAGGCATAAAAGCTGCTTGCTTTGATTACTTCTTTGAGTTTCATATTTGTATGGGCTCTTGTACAGAAGAAATTAAATTTGTTTTTCTCCTGTTAATCTGTCTATGTCAATTTAATTATTAAGCCAGCCAAAGAACCTAGAAGGGAAGAAGTGAAAAGTATTCCTCCCCTACACTACGTCATATGTTAAGCACAGGTACTTCTTCACTAGGTAATGCCAAATGGTTTTCCACAGTGCTTGTACGAACTTACACTCCATTACAGTGTGAAGAATTAAGTTCAGGAAGGTCTTTGTGGAAAATAGATACAACCAGTGGTAAATACACTACCCAACAGCCACATTCATCAACAAAGTAGACTACAACCCCCATTCACCTAGATATCTAAGTCCATGTCCTGTCTAGCTTCATATCTCATGGCTACAGCTTCAGGAAATACTCTATCATTCAGAAAATCGCATAGTATAAAAGCTCATGAAAAGGCATGATTTATTTTATGTACCACAGCCCTGAAAAGAAAGAAGAAAAAAGGTAGATGACTAAGAAGAAAGTCAATACAACACCCCCCACCATTCTGTTCCATCCATTGAGTAGCTTGGCTTTTATTTGTGTGTATTTAATTTTGTGACAAAAAATTTGTATGTGTAAATGATGATTTTTAATGAAAATTTTCAAACAAACTAAACTACAAAAACAATAAACACCTGTGTATTCACTACCCAGATTTAATAAATGTTAACATTTTGCATATTTTCCTAAGGATGGATAGATAGATAGTAAAATGACTCTATTATCAATTCCAGCTTGGAGGTGTGTGTTTCTCCACACCAACAAGCAATTCTCCAACACCAGCTGGGTTTCCTACAATTTAACTCATTTCTGACACTATCTACCCAGAGATAGTATCAGATCCCACAGGTTAAGGGCTTGGTTCTACAAGACTGACTCCAACCCCACTCCAGATGCCAATTCCAAGTCCTGGTTGTCACTCGTGCTTCTTACTTACTGGTTATAGATTGGAGGGTCCAGTGACCTCCTCCTTGGGTTTGATTAATTTGGTAGAGTGGCTCACAGAACTCAAAGAAATATTTTACTTACTAGACTACCGCTTTAACAGCCAGATGGAAAAGAAGCATGGGGCAAAGTGTGGGGAAAGGGCACGAAGCTCCCATGCCCTCTTTGAAGGCACTGCTCTCCCCCAAACTCCATGTTTTCACCAAGCCAGGAGTTCTCTGAACCCTGTCCTTTTGGGCTTCTATGGAGGCTTCATTACATAAGCATGATTGATTAAGCCATTGGCCGTTGGTGATTGAACTCATTCTCCAGCACCTCTATACTCCCTAGAGGTCAAGTGGGTGGGACTGAAAGTTCCAACCCTTTAATCACATGGTTAGGACTACTGAAAACCAGCCCATATCCTTAGGTGCTTTCCAAAAGTCGCCTCATTAACATAACAAAGATGCCTTTATCACTTTCCTCATTCAGGAAATTCCAAGGGTTTTAGAAGCTCTGTGCCAGAAACTGGGATGAAGATCAAATATATATTTCTTATTGTAAGTCACAATATCACAGATAGATATGAAATAAAATATTTCAATTAAAAGTGAAGCCCCTTTGTAATCCTTTCCTATCCCATTCTCCCCTACCCATTTCCCCAGAAGTAACCTCTTTCTTGAAATTGTTGTATATCATTCCTTTTTATGTATAGGCACATATATATGTGCCCATAAACAATATGTAACTTCTTATTCATTTAAAAACTTTACATAAATTGCATTGTGTTGTATTTATCATTTGGTAATATATTTTTAAATTCAACGTTAGGTTTTTGACATTTATTCATATAGTATACCATTACCTTTTTAATTGTTACTCCCTATATATGATTCCACTATGTGAATAGACCACAATTTACTTTTTCATTCTCCTATTTATGTGGAATTTTTTGCTCTTCTCAGACCACTTTTCACTGTTGTGAGCAACAAAGCAATGAAGATAGCAGTGCACTTCTATAGATGCATGTGTATGAAGGTTTTCAATGGTGTACCCGGAAGTGGAATGACAGGATTGCCGAGTGTGAGCATTTGCTACTTTACTACAGGTTGCCCCGTTGCTCTCAGTCCTGACTGTGCCAATGTATACTTTCTCCGGAAGTATATAAACAATTGTTTCCCTCTCCTCCCCGAAACTTCCTTTATCAGAGTGAAATTGTGAGGGAACGGGAGATAGTGGTCTGAAAAGAGGCTAGAAAGTAGGCAGGGGCTAGATCACAAAGTGACGTACTAGGGAACTGGAACCCTTCCCGGAGACCCATGGAAGGATTTTCATCAGAAGACTGTCATGATCAATTTCACCTTATAAAGATGCCAGGAGGCAGTATGGAGGATGAATTGGGTTGTTGAAGGCCTTTGGAGGAGGTAGGGATTGAGGGTTACTCATATTTTACTCACTTCATTAGCCCTCATTGTTTTGGTTTTCAATGAACAGAATAAATTTTCATTCACACATTAATTGATTTTCCTCTGGTGGCACTTCAAGGTCATGAAGCTCTAGCCTAAAGGAAAAGAAAACAGGTTTTGCATCCATCGTCTGGCAGTTTTATAAAGGAAACACACTGTGCAGAAGAGACATACAGCCTCTGTCAATTGCACAAACCAATAAACACACCTTTATTGCTAATTACCATTTTCTTTTTGTGCTACTGTTTGCCAAATGGCAATGAAAGCTGAAGCACAGACGCTCATTAACATCCTTCCTGATTTACTGATAATTCAGCACTGACAGTTTAATAAGCTTAGGATTCAACCCAAAGATTATTTGTCACCATGTTTTTGGGGTAGTGTCTTTTCTCACCTCTTGAACTGAACAGCCTGTCCAGTTGTAATAATTACACCAAAAATATTAGTGTTTTGAATTTATATTGCATTCTTTTGAGGAAGATTAGCCCTGAGCTAAGATCTGCTGCCAATCCTCCTCTCTTTGCTGAGGAAGACTGGCCTTGAGCTAAGATGCGTGCCCATCTTCCTCTACTTTATATGTGGGATGCCTGCCACAACATGGCCTGCCAAGCGGTGCCATGTCCTCACCCAGGATCCGAACCGGCGAACCCCGGGCCACTGAAGCAGAACATGTGCACTTAACCGCAGCGCCACCAGGCCAGCCCCTATATTGCATATTTTTCATGAAGAGCTCAAAACATATCTCTCCAGTTCCTCAATTTACCTTCACAATAAACTCTGTGGACAAGAAATAGATTTTGTGAACCTTATTTCCCATGAGGAAAAACTGGAGGGTGTGCTCTAATGATGTTTAAACTTATTTGACCTGTCTATAGCTGAATATAGAGAGCAACAAATGCCGACTTCTTTGTCTGGGAGACAAGAGAACTTTCTCCAGTGTTATTGAGATGTAATTGACATACGACACTGCACTAGTTTTAGGTGTACAACATCATGATTCGACATATGTATATACTGTGAAATGACTAGCGTAATAAGTTTAGTTAACATGCATCACTTCACATAGTTACAAATTTTTCTCTCGTGATAAGAACAGTTAAGATTTACTCTCTTAGCAACTTTCAAATATAGATACAGTGTTGTTAGGTATAGTTACCATTCTGTACGTTATATCCCCAGGACTTATTTATTTTATAACTGGAAGTTTGTACCTTTTGACCACCTTCACCCATTTCCCCCAATCCCCACTCCCCATCTCTGACAACCACCAGTCTGTAAGAGATTTCTTGATAGTGAGACTTTGAGCTACTTATGGACGCATTGGTACAGAAAGACTGGATGTGATACAATGACCTCTTTTTGAACCCCTCTTAAATGGTTGGTCTATTGTGAGATCTTCACATTTATTCATCTGGAAGAAGGGATCTCAGAGCAAGATCAGGCCTCAGCAGCTGTTCCTGAAATAATTAGAAAGCCCCCAGCCAAAAACATCACTCTCTTTATTGTGCACTATTCTTGATATCTCATTCTTTTTGTTGGAGATAGGAAGATAGTTTCATATTGGCCAATTTATAAATCTTCTGACATTCAATAACCTCATGAAAGTGAATATTTTGAAGTATGTTTATTCTTCTCCTTGTCCACTAAATCCTCCTCTCACATGTATTCACTCAACACGTAACCTTTCATCTCTATTGAATTTGGTCAACATTGGATCATTGGACAGATTTCCTTAGTGCAGGATAGACCAAGGCATGTACAGTGGTTGGTTAATATTTGCTAACACTTCCTAGTTGATGTTTTCATATAAGACATTAAAAAAAAAAACGCTAAGTATAAAGCCCAAATGATACAAGCACTTACACATATCGGGGTAGGATGGCGGTGATAGTAGTGGTGGCCTACTTTTTACAGATTATTTTCTACAATTGAAGTCTTTAGTTGGGACTTTGATTTGTGTCTTTCCTTTTAACAAGTTATTAGTGGCTGCTAAGTCTTTTTTACCCTTTCCTTTGTACAAAACCAACGTGGAATGGCAAAGGAGTGTCAGATGAACCCTGTCTCTGAGCACCCTTAGATACATAGAACCTTGTATGCAAATGTTCACAGAAGCTAATTGGCCAAAACTGGAAACAAAGAAAATGTCCTATAATGGGTGAATGGTTAAACAAACTATGGTACATCCATACCATGAAATTCTACTCAGCAATAAAAAGGAACAAGCTATTTATAACATTCAATAACTTGGATGGATCTCAAAAACATTATGCTGAGTATAAAAAAGCCAATCTCCAAATGTCATATCCTTTATGATCTGATTTATATAATATTCTTGAAAAGACATAATTATAGAGATGGAAAACAGAGTAGTAGTTGCTACAGGTTAGCTATGGTAGTGGGGAGTGCCGGGGGAAGCGTGCAACCCTAAAGGAGCAGCACGAGGGCTCTCTGTGGTGATGGGAAAGTTAGTTCTGTATCGTGATTCTGGTGGTGATTACATGTGATGAAATTACATGGCCCCAATGTCAGTTCTGGTTTCGATAATAGAATATGATTACCTAAGATGTAACCATTGTGGGAACTGAGTGAAGGGGACCTGGGATCTCCCTTTACCATCTTTGCAACTTCCTATCAATCTATAATTATTTCAAAGTAGAAAGTTATGAAAATATAACAAAAATTCTTTTTAAATAAATGGATTCTAAAAAACGTAGGACAGTTTCTTTAAAGCATTATGTTCAGTCAAACTTTAGTTTTAACCACATACATAGAATATTTAAATGCCATAATAATTTCAAATGGGAAAATATTATGTTCCAAAAATTATTCAGTAATGGCTTAATCAGTTGAATTTGCTTAAAAAATATTTTACCTTTTTTTTCACTCTGGTCTAGTAGTATGACTACCCTCTGATTTCTTTTTACATAGAACTGTTCACATAAAACCTGGTCTCCTTACTCTAATTTGAGAGTGTATAGAGGATGAATACTCACCAAAAGTTTATCCAAATTGGCAAAGAAATCCTACATATAGTATAATGGAGAGGATTGGATCGGAAATTTGTGCTGAGTGGACAACATGATGTCACCAGGTGGCAGTAGAGTATTGTGACCACTCATCTCAGAACTGTATGTTAGACCTGCAATAGCTGCTAGGAAAAACTACTAAGTCTCTGGGTATCCTCCATATTTTCCAATATTACTGTAACATACATTTCAATCCCATAAAATAGATATGCAAGTTTGAACAGAGAATAACAGAGCCATGTTATGACATATAAGCTTGAGAGTTAGCTTGGCTCATTCATAAGCTAAGAGACTCACTGCCACATACTAACCTTGCAGGGTGTGCAGTTCGTGCCTCAGGAAAACTCATGCCTCAGTAGAATTACAGATTGTTACATGCCATTAATATTTGGGACTTCTGTGGATACTCAAAACCTTGAATTTTATTCTTTTGTGTGTGTGTGACGAAGATTGAGCTTACATCTGTTGCCAATCTTCCTCTTTTTGCTCAAGGAAGATTTTCACTGAGCTAACATCTGTGCCAGTCTTCCTCTATTATATGTGGGATGCTGCCACAGCATGGCTTGACAAGCGATACTAGGTCCATGTCCAGGATCTGAACCCATGAACCCCAGGCTGCCAAAGCAGAGTGTGCAAACTTAACCACTACACCACCAGGCTGACCCCAGAAACTTTTAATTTTAAATCCTCAAACACCAAGAATTTGTTATACTAAGCTTACAGAGAAGCATTTGACTAAGAGATTAGCTTTTCTGTTGTTTCAAGTATAAAAATTCTGTATTAATTCCATTAATTCTAGCTAAATTAACATCTTTAATTAGTAAAGCATATGTCTTTTAGAGAAAATACTTGAAAATGAATCAAATGATCATGTACAATTACATAACTACTTCAGTAAATGAAGTTATTAAAATGCTTATAGAATCATAAATTGCATTAATAATGATACTTAGGGATCAATAAAGCCTATTGGTCAAATCATAGGTCTGAATATTCTTAAAAGGCTAACAGAAATTCATGAAGGATGGTTCAAAGAATCGAGTCTCTTTGTTCTGATTGAAAGTAAAGCAACGTGTAATAGCCAACTTTAACTTTCCAGAAGGGATTTCCTTTGTGCTTTTCAAGAAGTTTGGAAGAGATGGAAGAAGTTACAAATGCCGATTTCAGTTCAACCTAAGAGAAAAGCTTTGAATGAATAGACCTTTGATCCAGTCGTGATATAATCTGCCCCAGGAAGTAGTCAAGTCCCTCACTGTATGGGAAGTTTCAAGCAGAGACTCAAACCCAGGTTTCCTGTCAGTAATGCTGTAATACTCAAATACACAAGGTTTTATTTTATCTTTTTATGATCTCCTCTACCCTATCCATACTTCGTAATAAAAATAGCTAACATTTTTTTGAGCACTTATTATCTATCAGGCATTTTTCTAAGTGCTTTTCATGTCATTTATCAGATATTTATTGAACAACTACAATGTGCCAAGAATAATTTTAGGTACTGGGGAATACAGCAATGAAAAGAACAAATAAAGGTCCTCACATGCCCCTTACATTCTACTGCGGGAAAGGAGATGACAAATAACATATCAGGTAGTGATAAACGCTATGAAGAAAAATGAAACAAAGGCTAGAGAATGAAGAAGAGAGATGTTGTTTTAGACTGGCGGGTTAAGGAAAGTCTCTCTGATTAGGAGGTACTTGATCATAGGCTACACTGAAGAGAGAATCCTGTGGATTTTTGGAGGAGGTGTGCATTGGATAGGGGGGACAAAGAATGCAAAGACACTGAGGCCGGAGATTGCTCAGCATGTTCAAGGCACAGAAAAGTGGCTTTGATCCTTGCCTAATCCACTACCTCATCTTGTATACTCTCTCCCATTCTTGAAATATTTCAGCCATACTTGCTTTTGTTCAATGTATCAGCAAATCCTCTCTCTAGGTTTTTTCATGGGTGCATTCTTTGCCATGAGCACCATTCTTCACATCTCTTTCTTTTTTTAGCTGTCACCTACTCATCCTCTAGGTTTTGGCTTCTAAACATGGCTTTCGCTGGGAGGTCATTCCTGAATCTCCAGGTCTGGGTTAGATGTATTTCTTCTTAGACTCTAGAGTAAGGATGGTCATATAACTTAGCATCTAAACAAGGACATTTTTGATGATGAAAAAGAGTGATATCAGTAATTATGTTGGACCAACAGATGTAAATCTTACTTATAAGAGTCTGTATTTTCCCTGTTGTCCCTTTTCACACAGTATTATTATTTTGGTTTACTTTTACTTGTGCCCTACCAGTATGGAGCTCCATAAGGAAAAGAATTTTGTATATCTTTCTCATGTTTTTATCCTGTAGGGCCTCCTAAGTGTCTGGCTAAACATGGTGGCTCAATAAATTTTTTACTTGATAAATAAATGGATATAGGGGTGTTCCCCAGAAGAGAAAGTTGATTCTGGGAACAATTTGCTCCTCTATTCCAAAAGAAGTGTTCATACGTATAGTGGTATATATTTGTGTTTTTCTTTTGGTATATGGTGGTCAAATGTGGGAAAGTGTGTCGTCAAGATTGTGAAGTTGAGCTGGGAGAAAGGAGAAAGAAGTCAGCGTGACTTGGGACACTGTTTCTCTTTGCAAGTTTCTGCTAACAACTAACTCTATGTACTTGCAAGCCTCAATCTGAGAAAACTTCCTTTGAAAAGAAAGACATCATGGAAATTTAGGGTATCAAAATTACTTTTTATTTTAAGGAGCAAAATTACAATCTATGATTCTCAGCCATACCTTGAAATGAGATGTGAGTTTGGTCATTATTGATGTGGTATCATTTTCTCATATATGTCTGACATTTTCAGGGGTTTTAGTCATTGAGTTCTGCCTTCCTTTCCTTTCTCTTGGATCTTTTTGTGCCTTCTGGCCGCATATCAGATGTCTCCGAATCACTTTATTCAGATTGTTCTCCCCTCTACTTAGATTCAGTTGGATATTTTCCACCATCTGGTTTCAAGCTTTTAAATGGGTATCTGGAGGCTAATATTTCCACATTCTAGTAAGAAATGGTAATTAAAAAATATGTTGCTTTTATTACCCTGTGGTGACTGAAGGAAACCATAGGCAAACAGCACTACATTTTCTCTCATTTTAATGCAGCTGCATATCAATCAGATTCTCAGTTACTTGTGGATCTTTTTTTCTGCTAAGTTAATGCAGAGATTAGATTTCCCAACAAACACAATGTATAGCCTCCTACAAGTCACTGAAGACAGAGCAAATTTGTCAGCTCCAATGCTGTCTTTCATTGGGTCTATGGCTCTCAAGAGAAGTTATTCTTCCTTGGGATAGCAGGGAATGGCGTGTTATGATCATTTGTCCTCACCAATAGCATAGCATAGGTATGATAAAATCAATTGTGTATCTCTCTAGCTATCTGAAAACATAGCAATTGACATAATTTATATGCTGTCGACAATAATCACTTCAACAATAATTACTACTCAAGATCAGTAGGAAATGAAAAGAAATGTATGACATTATGTGGAAATGGAGAATACTTAAGTCATCCTCAACTCTCAGATATCACAAACAAAATTAAATATTTGGCTAAACCTCAGTAAAAAATTGGTATCAAGGATTTTCTAGAAAAATCCAAAATAAACTTAAATTTATACCATGAATGAGAAATGGATTTCACAATAACTGAGTAAGGAAAGACTATTGCTTCAGTAGACCTTCTGGTATTAGTTCAGAGCTCTCTTGCACCTAGCTGACAGAACTTCTTTGCTTTAATTCTAAGGTTCAATCAATTTTTAAGAGGTAAATTCAGTTGGGAGAAGAAGACTATTGAGCCTTAGCAGCCTGTCACTCCTAAGTCTCAATGAGCTTATCACCTCACTTCTCAAAAACTAAAATTTTAGAACGAGGGAAGAATGTAAGAGAATGGCTTTGAGAACACTGAGTGTCCAGGGAAGGTGAGGACATTGTGCCATTGTGGAGAAAAGAAGACAAGGAAAGCAGTGGCAAAAAGAACTAAACTCTTACTTGGTAAATTTCACTGCTATGCTGGTAAAGCGTCCATTCATTCATTCAACAATTATGCACTAGGCACTGGGAATATAAGGTGCACAAAAAACAGATATGCCCTTATAGAGCTTAGAATCTGAATTCTAGAGGGAAAATACAGGCAATAATAACCATGCAGATAAACAACTGCAAACTAAGATTGATGCTAGGAAGAAAGAAAGAGTACCAGAAAGGGATTTGACTTGAATTCTGCTGGATGACTTGGAGGGTGATGGGAAAAAATGTTCCAAAAATGAGGGAGAGCATATGCAAAGGACCTGTGCTATGAGGGAACATGGTAAGAAAGCCTCAAAGGGTAGGCAAAGGCCAGATCACACAGAGGATTGTTGAAAATGTCAAGGAGCTTTAACCTTATCCTAAGAGCAATGGGAAAACATTGAAAGATTTTAAATGGAGTGAGGGACCCCTTATTAGACGTGCATTCACATATTTTGGCAGCAGTAGGAAGCAGAAAGGAAGAGAGGTGATAATGGATATCATGAGATAAAATTAGGAAACGCTTGTAGTTCAGTCAAGAGATACTGCCTTGCATTAGGATGGCAGCAGCGGAGATTGAAAGAACTAGATGGATGCAACAGATTTTGGAGGTAAAGTCCATGAGACTTAGTGCTGGATTAGCTATGAGGTAGGCATATGGTGGTATCAAGGATGCATTTTGATAATAGGGGACGCTGGAAGGGGACTATATTTGGTAAGGTATTTGTGTATGTGTGTGTGTGATGTGTTCACTGTTGGTCTGAGGTAACTTTAAAATACTTAAGGAAAGATGTAGAACAAGTAGTTGAATGTACTACTTTGGATCATAGATGTCAGATATCTGATATAGATATACTCTCTCTCACACACACACACACAATACCTAACACAATGTATATACAATACTTAACTATTATTACTTTTCTGCTTCTCTGTCCATTACATGTTACGTACTTTTTTTTCTCTGTTGGGTATATGTGCTAATTGAAGCCATGGGGAAAGATTACAGAATTAGAAGCCAGTGGGGTCTATGAACAAACCTTGATTAATTCTAACATGTAACATGTAATGGCTGAGTAGAGGAGGGTGAGCCTGCAAAAGAGCAGAAAAGGAATGGGCAGACAGGCAGAAAAGTAAGTAATAGTTAAGTATTGTGTTGTAGATGTTAAAGAAAAAGAATGTTTCAGGAAGGGTTATGTAGTTTTACAGTGAACATTGCTGATGAGAGGTCAATGAAATGTGAACTGGAAAGCCTATTTTATTTAGTGACACTGATGACATTAACCAGATCTGTTTTTATGGAGGGATAGAGCAGAAAGCTAAATTGAAGTGAGTGAGTGGGAAATGAAGAGATGGAGACAGTGAGTATAAATAATGTGAAAAAATTAGCCCTAGATAGAATAATAGGCATCTCCTTTGTCCTAATTGGGGAGAAGGATGATTGGCTGTTTGAAGGTTTAAGTAAATGTGTGGATTTTGTATTTAGAAAGTGAAACACTTCCTTCTGAAAGTTTCTTTCTGTCTTTTATTCTTTTTTCTTTTTAATTGTAGTAACATTGGTTTATAACATCATATAAATTTCGGGTGTACATCATTATATTTCAATTTCTGTGTCTATCTTCTATTCTCAAATCTCTGGCCCCTTCTCCCTCTTTCTGCATAGGTACAGAATGAGACAGGGAGTCAGAGATTTGAAGAGAGTAGGAAGGTTTTGAAACAGTGACTTAAACGGGAAACATGGTAAAGGTATCGAGTAGTGTTGAAATCCTACATAAAGTTAGTGAGCGTAAATTTACACTGGGAATAATTGGCTGGATATTACTGAAATGATGGGCCATGAAATCTCTGCTGGATAAGGAAGCAAGTGATGAAAGGAAGGATCTGAGTGAGTGGGAAAAAGTAGAGTGATCAATAGACTGAAAGTCGCCACGATTCTGAAGTATGACCATAGAGGAAGCAGTTGAACAAGCAAGCTGGAAAAATAGGAGGTTGAAGTCAGAGAAGGAAAGAGTTTAATGATTTCTTTTTGTTATAACAGTTGTGAACGATGGTGAGGTCCAAGTCAGAACTGTGGAAGTGACTGACATAGAGTGGAGGAAAAAATTATTGGGGTTAGTTGAAGAACCAAGAGGTCTTTGGATTAAATGGATGATCCATGTAGGTATGAGAGTCACAGGATGAAGGCAGAGCTTCTGAAAGGAAGAAATAAAAAAGCTACTATGAGCCTGATGACAGTGTTTAATAAAGGAAGAGTGGCTGGGAGGCTGTAAGTGACTGTGACTAAGAGGAGGAAAGGATGGTATAGTGGAATGGCCTAATTAGAAACAAAGTAGGAATTTGTTGTTACTGTTTTTGTTTGCTTTGCTTAAAAAAAGAAGATGGAAAGGCAATGATTGGAAGTGGCAATGAAGATCAAAGAAGACACCACCCTGTCAATTCAGTTGCATGGTGTGTAAGAAAATAAACACCATCACTTCAGGGGAAGTGGTCTGAGAGAAGAGCTAGAATTGAGTTAAGGTAAGAAAATAAATGTAGTGCTCACATGTTTTCTGAATAGTTTGTATAGGATCATTTGCTAAATATGGAGTAAGGGCCGTTTACAGGGGGCCTAGTAAAAGTGTTTGGGAAACGGGGGGAGTTGCTTCAGTCATGGGCAAGGAAATACAGAGCATAACAGAAGATCGAGGACTTAGGAGCCTTGGCGTTATGGGTGATGACTTATGAAGATGGGGATAAGATGGGCTGCCTGGTCTGGGTAATTTTGGTACCAGAAATTTTTTTCATATTATGGCCACATGGGAGAAATATTGCATGTTTTAGTCCTAAATATTTTTTCTCTTTCTTTATTGTCTATCTGTACGGAAACAATGGGAAATTTAAAAATACATCAGTAGAGATCTCATCAGTAAGAGGTAGACATTCTCTGTGTCCCTGGTTCTTCCCAGATTCAATTCTTCTTCTGGAACTCATGCACAATCATGGATTCTGAGGATAAAACAAGCCACCATTTTTATCAGTACAGAATGTATGAGTTTCTGTTCAGATTAGTTTTCCAAGTACATAGTAATTTGCTTTGCTCTCTAATGCTAAATCTTGCTGAGATTCATCCCTGCCCTTGATTCTAAGTCTGTTTCTTTCCTAAAGCAGGAAAATCTGAAGGGTCTTAGGCCAGTGATTCAGTACCTCAGGAGCTTTAGCCTTACTGCTGGTCCTGCTCTCAAATCAGACCCTAATTCTAATAACTGAGCCTGATGACCTGTTCCCTTGACTTCCTTCCTGGTACCCTAATTCCTCTTGTTTTTTTCCCTTTCCAAGAATTTTAAAGATTGGATGCCTGTCTCTGAAACAGAGTTGCTGTGGCTGATTTCTACTCCCACCCTCACCAGCTTCTTGCTTGAATGCATTTTAGTTTATCTGCCCTATTAACTGGTTTATTCTGCTTTCCATATGCCATCCACCTCTGACCTGACTAGACTTGCTGCTATATAAATGCACTTATTGAAAAAGATTAAATAAACGAAGAGGAAAGGCGATGGGTTGGGATGATGCTTCCTAACTTTATTTTTTTTTTAAATGGTAAGATTTTTTTGAAGCTGCTAATGGCCAGACCCTGGGCCGGGCTGAAGAGCACACCATCTCGGCACATCTGTAAGCTATTTCAAGCATATCAATATGTATAAGAGTTGGGAAGCTCTGGGGATGGGAAGATTCTGATCTTCTAGTTCAAGTTTACATCTAGAACACCTTATTGGTTGGAAGGACTTGAGACAAATGCTTTAATTTTATTTAGTAAATTTGTAAAATATGACACAATGCGTTTTTTGGTATTTTTTGCTATTCCTAGTCTCTCTCATTCATGCCACTGCAAGGGTATCGTCCTACACTCAGTGCTTTCAGGGTACAGTGTTATGACAGAAATTCAAAAAGAAAGAAAAGAGTCAATTCTCTGCTTTTGAGTCTCAAAATAGATTTCGAAATAGGCTTTGAAGTTCATAGGGGAGGTAGCAACTTGCAAGAACAGATTCGTGAATCTCAAAATTTCTGGCTTTCAATTTCCAAAAGACAAACGCCTGAAGAAATCAGGCTAATAGAACACATCTTTAGAGAAAAGGAGAGACAAACCACAAATATAATGAGCTTACTTTGAAATACATGGTAAATTATCTGAGCGTACCCTAAGTTAACAAGAATAAGTATACAACCATGGGGCAAAACAAAGCCTCAAGTTGGAAACAAATATCAATTATAGAAATATAAATGTCCTTTTGTACATCTAAGTTGCATATTGAGAGATATTTTAAACTGCTACCTGTCCAAATCCAACAATTTGGAAAAATAACTCCTCAGTTAACACTAAGTCCTCCCATAGTACCCCAGCCTCTACCTGAAAAGATCATTGCATTAATACCACTCTAGGTGAGCTCGTTCAGCTAACCAATATTTTTCCAGTCTTAAGAGATGCCTTCTATCCTCTTCTACATTCACAGTTTTCCTAACTTACCAACAGTCAAGTCATTTCATAACAATAGCTACCAAAATCTTAAGCAAACTCAAGACTGCTGAACACAGGCTGCTAAAGAAAGAGCCAATATTTTATTCTGAGTCGTTTGACGTTCTACCCCCTTATAGATGTGCTGCTTTTTCTGCTTGTCTGATCATAGTTAAACTTTTAAAGCTTTAAAGCATTCTAACACCTTACTTTCCTGCATTTATTCTCTCATCAGGTAGTAATTCCGTCCGCAGCTCTTCCATGTGACAGC